>NC_136471.1:49343555-50073555 GCF_902686455.1 Sciurus vulgaris | reverse complement strand
TTCCTAGCTGATTTTTTCCACTCCCTGACATCCTTCCTTGTAGTAACCTGGGGTTTCAATTTCTTTTTCAAACATGCCTCCCCTCCCCACCACCACTACCACCCTGCTTTAGCCCTTGACCTCCCTCACCCTCTACCAACTTTCTGCATCTATAAAAGAAACCCAGGTCTATTGTGAACACATATTGGGATTGACTCCAGCTGTGCTGACCTGTAACACACATGAATACATCCTTGACAGATTGCTTGAAATCCAGAGGGACAGATGAATATAGGGTTACCAGACCTTCATTTCAAGGGCTGTTGACTAGCTAGAGTGCACAGACTGTAAAAGGAGTCACAGTCCTGCCATGCATGACTAATGCAACTTGAAAGGCAGGCACTGTGTAGAGGAGGAGGGAGATGTGTGGGAGGCTGATCAAAAGCACCCTGATTTGGGCCAGGCACACGCCTATAATCCCAGTAGCTCAGGAGGCTGAGGCAGGAGGATCATGAGTTCAAAGCCAGCCTCAGCAATTTAGTGAGGCCCTAAGTAACTCAGTGTGTGACCCTGTCTCTAAATAAAATATAAAAATGGACTGGGGATGTGAATCAGTGCTTAAGCCCCACTGGGTTTAATCATTGTTATTTAAAAAAAAAAAAACCCTGGCCTGACAACCCCACTGTGATAATCACCCATGACTTTGGGTTCTCAAAGATTGCATTGCAGTTCAAATGTCAATATGTTCTAGATGAATCACTACCTTAAGATGTCAGTACCCACTACTAATACTCTATTCAGGAAGAATTTATCAGGTTGGTTTCTGGTCCCTCAGGAGGAATTGGAAAGAGTAATAATTTCTAAGTAGACAGACATGCATTCAAATCCTAGTTTGGTCCCATAGTCACTTGACTATGTGACTTGGGCAAGTTCCCCCAAGCACTCTAAGCCCCAATTTATTTGTGTACAAAACAGAGATATCATCATCTACTCCACAAAATTGCTGAGAGGATAAATGGAATAATGTTTGTAAAGTGTCTGGCATATAATAAGGGCTCAAGAAAAGTTCTGGTCCCTTAAATCCAAGCAGAGAAAAGACTTAAAAGTGACAGGATAGAGCTCAACTTTAGAGATGATTTAGAGCAGAAAAGGAAGTAGGGGGCATATTTATAAGAGAAAGAAGAGCCCTGCTTAGAGAGAAGGGTCCATACTAGGGAACCTGGGCAACTAAGGGAAACTCAAGGCTTTGGGCACATGGGGGAAGTCATGACACTAAATCACAAATAAAAAGAAAGTATGGAAGTATTGGAACCCACAGCATGGTTACCTTACTCCGCACTTCCAGACAGAAACACAGAGGTTCCCAACAGGGCTCTGTGGAACCCCTGGTAGTGCACTGATCACTAAGACTGATGGGTACAGTTAGAGCCAATAAGCCAGAAATGGCAGATAAGTGGAAGAGTCTTGTCTCACCACTTCCCACCTATCCTCCTTCTCCACAACAAAAGCAACACAGGGAAATATTAGGTATGTGCAAGTGGGCAGGAGGGTTCAGAACTAAAACTGTAAGGAAACATCTCCCTGTTCCAATCCTGGAAAATTTTGTTTTGAGACCCTATTTCCTTACAAGTGCTGACAGTGACATCCAGGATATACCTCTATAAGTTATATCTATACCCCAAAAGCAAAATAATGAAAATGGCTAGTCATGTCTGTCTCTGGAGCAACTATTTTCTGCTATCAGAGAGTATCCTCTTAGGCATTGATTCTCACCATAGTTTCTTGACCCCATACAGCATGCCAGTGACACATATAAGTTGTGTCACAAGCACTTGGTTACCAAAATGAAGTGCATCACTTTAGTGATTTGCTTTGTTTTGTTTAATAAGTGAAAATGCATTTGAGTTGATGCCTATGATCTTTACAACTCTCCCACACTTAGGCAGTTACTACCATTGTCATAACCATGGATATGCCTTCCTTGCCTGTGTGAATCCCTATCACCATGTGAGAATTTATTTTCTCTTGTTCATTTCTTGGAGGATCTTATTTTAAGAAGGAGTTACCTTTCCTTTTTGTCCTGCCCCTAAATGGTAGATGGAAGAGGGTCAAAGAAACTTATTTTCTTTTCGTGGGGGGTTAACCCAGAATCACTCACTTTGCTTCCTATGACTTAATGGCTTCTAAGTCAGTGACAGACCAACCTCCTTTCCAAATGCCTTTATGAACATCTGTGAAACTGAACACCTGTACATACCTAGTGTGTGTGATTCCATGTGTCCCAGCATGTCTGTGTTTGCATTCCAACACCTGTTACACTGTAATACCATCTCACTGGCTATTGCTTTGGCTCTAGGGCTAATTTTGTGGAATACGATTCAATCTCAATTTAATCCAGGTGAGTAGAGATAATAGTAAGATAGAGAGACAGAGAGTCAGTGGATTTCCTTGAGATTATTTTTAATTGTCCAGAGAGAATAGGTCATGCTAAAGCAATTTAGCCTTTAACCACTAAAAGCACTATTTGGAATGTTCTGTCATGCCCCTGATCCCCCCTCCCACTGTTCCCACCCTCCACCCCCTGCCAGTTGCAACCAGAGTGAATACTTACAGCCCAAGTGCTAAGTCCCAGAGAATAATGGTTTGGATAAAGAAAGCTTGTCAGGGCTTTCTCTGCAGCCTTGTTATGTGCAAAGTCAGAGCCTCTCCTGTTGCTTTGCTTTCAAACCTGAAGGCATCAAAGGGGCAGACAGGTCATCTTTGTTTTAAACTCTCTTTTTCCCTGCTGTCAGCCTCTACTATTTTTCACCTTTTTTAAGATTAATTCTTCAGAGAATCCCGCAGTGAAGTTGCCCCGAAATGATTTATTTTAAAGAATGGTTTTAGTACTCTTGTTTAAAGTACCACCCAGGAAAGTCTTTACCATTCTGGATGTGAATGAATACCCCTCCTCTGGCAAAGGTATTGACTGACAGGAGTGGCAAGGAAGGGAGTTGCTCAGGAAATAATGAGAGTCTGGATGGAGGAAGAGGCCCCTCTTAATTGGAGAGTCGGGGTGAAATGGCAAAGACAAAAGGAACCATTTGGGCCTGAACATCAATGATTCCAAGGATTCATTACCTCCTAGGTCTGAGTCACCCCCACCCTGAACCAAGGAACACTCTCCAGACACATTTCATCAAACACTCAATAATTTTTCCATAATAGCCTTTAATACTAAAATGCATTTAATTTTTGAAGCAGAGAAAACACATTTAAGGGGGAAACAGAGAACCACCAGATAAAAGGAAACAATGTAGCAGATAACACCATTTAAAACATAACTGTAATAATTTAATAAAGCTGCTTTATCATCATCATAAAATAGACAGTGGTGATTCTTTTTTGTCTTTTTTCTTTTTACAATGATTCAATCACTGTGAAAATGTACATAACATACAGATCAGCATATACAACAATTTCATCTTCATATAATCAGCAACAGAGACTGCTTAATGAGACATACTGTACTTGCATCCCTCTAAATTTCCACCCTGGTTTGACAGGTAAACAGTAATAGTGTCATCAGGCTCATTCCCCTCACTAGAGGAGCGAAGGCGTAAGCCTTTTGCAACTAATACCTTAGCATTCAAATAGCACGAGGAGGTATTTGTTGCTGAATTTCTAGCTTGAGCTAGTCTGGCTCTTGGTCATTAAAGTCTGTATCCTAGCTTTCCTCAGCTGAACGCCAGTCAGTGCCAGTAAAGTCTACTTAACCAGTGCTGTAATGGTGTTAGCTGATTTCCTTGCTAAGGTTGACAGCGACTTTAAGTTAGTAACAGGTCATCTTCAATTGCCAACACAGCTGGAGCAACAGTCAGCATCATCAGTTTTCCCTAATGACCTACAATGCTTTCCAATCAAGATCAGGTGTTTGTGGGTTGTTCTTTACCAAGAGCTCCTCACAATATCTATTTCAGACAAGGTGGTTGATTTTCTTTGTTTTACAAAAGCAATATGATTCCTATTTGAAATTAATTCACTTTTGCACAACAAGTGACCCACAGGCCAATTCCAGCCTCACAAGAAAACAAAGAGAGCTGCAACAATTTCATTAGGACAATGTGTTTTGCTCTGGAATATTTCATTATCAATATAAAGCCACCCAGTCCCAGCCCCACCCCCACACATCCCCTTTGAATATTACTTTGTTACATACTTAAACTAAAGAACAACATCTCAATACACTTCAGTGTCAGCAGATACAATTTGACTCATGAAATGACATCCTTAAATGTAATTTTACCAAGAAGGCAAACACTAGGACTGTATACAATGGACTTCTTAAGCTCATTTATGCCAGTTTTTCAAAGTCAGTAAGGGTCTTATTACCCTGGGTGAAGAGCCAAGTGGACCAGACTTGTCAGAATGCCTTGGGGAGCACTCAACATCAAAATGATCCCCATAAAGTGGTCCCTATGATTCCAGCCAGAACTGCTATTATGTACAGTAATAAATCTTTTTCCACCTTGAACGCCCAGCTGAGCTATGCTCTTTACCCCTGCCTCTGCCCAAACTGCCCTTTGTCTTCATTGCTTCAAGTGGACCACTTTGTTTTCTTTTTAATGATATGATAGGGATATAGGAAAAAGTCATCTGAATTCCCCCATACAATCGGTCAGTCATATGATGAAGTGACACATTGGGAAAATACTCTGGGTGATTCTGTCCAATTTTCAGAGTTCTGAGTTGTATTTCCTTTAACATTTTTCATTAGTGACCAGTGCATCACCATCTCAAGGAATTTGTTTGAATGGGTACCTTAGGTGAAATTAGCCCTATTAAGCATGTTTTCTATAGAGCAGTGATACTCAAAGTGCAATCCCATTAGCATCACCTGGGAAATTTTAGATATGCATAGAGTGAGGCCCCACCCCAGAACGACTGAATGAGAAACTCTATGGGCAGGGACCTAGCAACCTGTGCTTTAACAAGACCTCAACCTTCAGTAGGCATCTGAGTCATATGCACTGTCAGGCACCATCCCCAGAGTTTCTGATTCAGTTTGTCTAGACAGGGACAGAGAATTGGCATTTCTAAGATGGTCCCAAGTGATGTTACTGATGTTCCAGGGACTACATTTTGAGAACCACTGCTCTTCAGGAATTGCAGGATCCCTTAGCCCATTAACTATTTTGGTAATAAGATGGACCATAATTTAATCTACCGGCTTTAAGAGGATCAAAGGGATGCTAAGAGTCATTCTGAACAGGTTCATAGACTAGTCAGCTTAGGGGAAAAAAAAAAAGATACTACATAGCATCATGGCTCTCTTTTCCTATCCCTTGTTATACAGTATATTCCCATACTTGTGGGAAAGCAATCAATGAAAACTAAACTCCTTATATTTTATGAAGAAGTTTACTTTCCCAGGGAATTTCTTAACAGTTGTTAGTAAAGTATGTCAGACTTCAAAACCAAGAGATTTCAGAATAAATGCAATAGAGCTTTTAAGGACTTAGGAACCAAAATTGTTCCCTCATGTTTAAGTGTGTAACATGTTTTGAGAAGGAAAAGAAAGAATATATGACCTTCTGGTCATTGTAACTTTTCATCAGAAATGTTTAAAAAGAGGAAAAAACATAGGCCTAAGCAAGATTTAGGATTCTTGCACAAAATTTCTATTTGTAGGCACAGCCTGCCTGTGAAATCAGCTTACAAAGTCCTTCTACGATGCACTTGCACTTCTGGGAGGGTGCATACATCAGATAATTGCAGGGGAAAAAAGATATGTTCTTAATGAGAGGAATCCTGTGAACATGCTCAGTAAAGGATACTGAAGTCAAAAAACTGACTGCCCACTGAGAAGAAAGTATTTGGATAGGGAAAAGGGATGAGTTCATGGCTTAAAACTGAATTCTGGGGGGAAATGAAGGCAAAAAAACTCAATAAAAAAGCAGTATCAATGCCACTGCTACTCTAACCATTTTAAACTTAGTTGGCAAGAGACATAGCAGCCACTGGACTCTGTGATTCAGCAGCCATATAACATTAAATGTTTCTGCATTCCAAAATCTTGCCAGCTCCCTCATTCTCACTGAGCATAGAAGAAATACAACTGTAGCAAACTGTCAAATCTGTCTTAAAAATGACCTTGAAGTGGTAGCTAACAACATAATATCAGGATGGGTCCGGGTGAGGAACAGTCTAAATTCTATAGGCAGCCATCATAACTTAAAAGGGAAATTTTCATTTTTAATATGTTATTCAAATAGTCACTTGCAAAAAGAAATAAATACCTAATTCAGAATCTACCAAAATCAAATAAATCAGAAGAGGAGAAATTATATGAAAGAGAATGAAATGAGGCAAAATGAAGATGTTATGGTTAATTGATCTCTAATTGTGTCAGTTTCAGAGGGAAATTTGCAGCCACACCAATATTTTGTATGAGGTAGTATTCAGCACTGAATAAGAAATAAGAATGGATTTGTAGCTTCATTATAGGTTCTTTTTCAGAAATGTTCTCCCCTATGTAACCCCGCCCCCACTACTTTACCCACCCTCCTCCCTCAAAATCCTTTCCCCTCCCATAAAAGAAAATATTCCTAGTAATATACAAAGCTAGAAACTCAGGCAAAAATAACTAAAACATTTAAAAGACATGACTTTATTTACCTAAACTTAAGAAAATAAATTATCTTTTGCATTCTAGTACTCTAACCTCTAGGGCTTCTTTCTGGGTATTCCTGAATTTCAAAAAAATGAAACAAATCAGAACAGATCCACAAAACTTGTTTCTCTAGAAACAACTCTTTTAAGACCGAGGCAGAGCAAAGGTAACATATTTCTTGAGTTTTTATTTTTAAATAATGAACTCTTAGGCTGCAAGAATACTATGTTGGCTAGTGAATATTAATAGACAAATGATAAATTGGGGATTTAGAGCAATGTTAAAACAACAACAAAGATATGTGCAGTCGTTAATTTAAAAAAAAAGGTGCATTCCTAGCCTACAGCAAAAAGAGTTAGCTAAATCTAAAGGATTTTTGTTTTAATAGTTTCTTGTTCACATTTTTAATCAAAAAAGTATTAGTCATAAAAAGACAAGTTCAAGTGTCTGAGTGTCTCCATTTAGAAGGCACAGTAATTGGATTAGTGATGCTGTTGTCTATTACCTGTGTTTTCCTAAATGTACATTTTGTACTCCTTACTCTATCCCTATTTATAAGCCTAAGATACAGAGCAACATGGAGTTCTCGATTCCAGCCCATGACGTGCTTTACAGTCTAATTCCAATCATGATTGGGAAACACTGAATCAGGAAGTGTGTGTCTAAAGAGACACTAATTTAGATCTCAAAATAGATTCAGTCATTTTGAGTTTTAGATGATTGGAGACAGGGAATTTCTAAGCCTGGAACCCGATAACTTCAGGAGCAACTTTATAGTTCAGGGTCTGAAAATTAGAAAAATGGATCTCATAAAACTTTCAGCACAGTATTTCTGACAACTGCAAATTAGATAGCAGCATATCCAAAAATGACTTTCTACGATGATCTATCATGGACCTGGGCAGAAGACTGAAAGGCAGGAAAAATACATTGCAAGGTGGTGAGCAATCACTACTACATGGGTTAAAAAATGTGAGTATCCTCCAAGTACTCAATCTATATGTGTGGTGTTGCTCATTCATTTGCTGTCTCAGTTGTTTGCTCTTTGTTTTTATCTGTATTTTTGTTATTTTTTTAAGAAAAAGAAACACCAACCTTTAAAAGCCTTTTTGCCATCACCACACACATAGCAATTTGCAATATCAAATACAACAATAGCACAGCTAGCAAAAGGGTTCTTAAAGCAGGGGTGTCCACAGCAAAGTAGCGGCATTGGAAAGTACTCAAGCTTCAGAAACAATCTTTTGGGGGCTCGATTTCACATCACTGAATCAATGAATAGTACACAATAAATGACCATTAACTTGTCTACACTACAAAAAACAGTGGCGAGCTTATTAAAGGTGTCCAGAGCTTTTTTTTTTTTTTTGCTTTTTGCTTTTTTTTAAATGTATCCTCCACAAACAATGGTAATTTATATTATAATTTTGACATAGAAAAATATATAAATTCAAACACTTAATACATAATACTTTTCACAACTGAATTTGTCTCTGTTTCCCCAACATCAAGGCCCCATGAACGACTCAAGCCAAAGCTAATTTGCTCCAACTGAACACCCCTGCTGCCTGTTGAAACGAGAGGGATTGTCACAGAATGATAGTCATTTATAAACAATACATTTAGGGAAAGCTCTGAAATACAGCCACTCAAGAACCAACCATTGGTGAGCAATTAAAACAAGCAGCTCCTACATCTTCTTTGCTAGCCAGCGTGGTTTCTTTCTCTTCTTCCCAGAGACTGGTTTAGAGAACGATATCCTTCAGACGCTTCACACCAGGGGACTCTTTGTCGCGACCCTCCTTCATAATGGGGTTGACCTCATGCATGACTTTCTCGCTGTCAGCTCCACGGGGCTCAGCTTCAGAAGGACGGGAAGGGCCACTGTTGACATTATTGACATACTGCTCCAGATCACGCGTGGGAGGAGCCAGGGCAACGGTGTAAGACATGGAAGGCTTGGTGGGTAGAGGGCTCTTGAGGTGGAGGGGGGAGGTGACAGGGCTAATTGCCTCACAGCCATTGCCTGCCTCCCGGATAGCGCCATTGACCTTGGGGCTGCAGACGGTCACATCCACAGTCCTCTTGCCTTTCAGGGTGGACCTCTCCTCAGCTGGGTGATCGTTGACATCTTTCCCAAAGGTTGCAAAAGTCCGCTTGGTGGGGCCGCAGTCGTCATAAGCCTCAACATCAGCAGCAGTAGCTTCAATGGACAGCGCGATGATGTTCCTCACGTGCTCAGGAGACTTGGAACGAGTGGGCATGGGGTTCCGGGGCATCCAGCACCTGTCAGAGTGGCCAAGAATCCGGCATTCTTCTCTGCAATGAAACCCTTCATTCTGATCTGTTTGAGAAAAGAAAATGTCAATTTCATCAGCTTTTCCCAGGAATCAGTGTTACTCCCCAGTGTTCTGGTTTCTTAGGTATCCATAAGCCCTTCTGGGAAATGGTACTTTTAGATAGTCCTTTAATGCCTTTTGGGACAAGTGTGAAGAATTGGATTTTTAAAAGGCTATAGATCTCCCTGATATACTCCTCTGTTTTTATTGTTGTTACTGTCCCCACTGCTGACAAAACAAAAAACCTAAAGGGAAACACGTTACGGATGAAAAAATAAATTTTAAAAAAAGTTTATCCTGAGTGTCAACATACTGAGAGTCAGCAATTTCATCAATACCTTCTATTAAAAATCACCTATGTTTGAAAATGGATTCGGCAGGAGAGGGAGTGCAGTCAGAGCAGGGAATCCAACAGTCAGTATATCTAAAAATACTTGGCCATATTTTTGAGCAACAGAACTGTCATCCACCCTTGTGTCCTACCCATCACTGATACATCATGCTTAATTTAATTAATTTAAAAGTCTACTTACATCATTTCTTCTTGACCACTAGTCCTATCAGGCAGTCTCCTCACTACACCATTTGTATGATTGGATTTCCCATCAGATGAACTACACTGAGATCCCTTTCTTCCAGATGACCCACATGCTTCAGTTGGTCCTATACACACATCACTCATATGTTGGGCATCATTTAATTAGATGCAACTATCCATCCCTCCTTATCTTTGTTATGTGAAGTTTTATTAGGGACATATTTCTTAAAATAAAGAAATATAAACTGATGATGGGAATGTGACTTAGTATAGCCATTATGGAAAACAGTACAAAAGTTTCTCAAAAAACTAAAAATAGATCTACCATATGATCCAGCTATCACACTTCTGGATATATATACCCAAAGGAAATTAAATCAGCATACCAAAGAGATACCTACACCCCCATGTTTATTGTGACACTATTCATAATTGCCAAGGTAATGAAATCAGTCTAGGTGCCCAGAGAATGAGACCCTGTCATATGAGGCAAAATGGATAGAACTGGAAGACAGTGTGATTTCAAATTAGAACAGAGTACAATAGTGGTTACTAGAGGTTAGGAATACGTTAGTCAGGGATTGAAGAAAGTTAGGTAACAGATACCAAAATCAGTTGGATAGAAGGAAAACGTTATAGTGTTCTCTAGCAGAGTGGGGTGACAATAGTATACAACAATCTATTGTATACTACATTTGAGAAGAACTAGAGGAGAGGAGATAAAAGGCCCCAAACATGAAGAAATGATAACGAGGTGGAAATGTTAATTACCCTGATTAGTACATGCTGTATACATGTATTGAACTATCACAGTGTACCCCACAAATATGTATGGCTCATTATATGTTAATTAAAATCAAATGTAAATGCTTCAAGGATTACTTTTAACCCTATCATAGAAGGTCTCAGCAGTTAAAATTCATAGCTATTAGGGTGATTTTTTTTTCTCTTTTCAGATTAGATTCATTAAGGGTTAACTGTTTGACTCTCAGAGGGACTGTCTACAGAGAAGGCTTCACCAAAGCATGGACCCATGGTGAATATCTGCCAATTCATTGGAAAACCGTTCATTTCAATGTCTAGTTTATAGCCCTAGTTCTCAAGATCCATTTGTATTTATGTTACATTCTTGAATTAGGATGACCTAATGAAAATTTTTATCACATACCGCACAATGCATCAAAATATGAGAAGCTTGGCATTCATAGAAAACCTTGGGGCAGGGTTGGAGGAAGTGAGGAGATTAACAGAGACTGCAAAAATGAAAAGGTGTGTGTGCATGCACATGCATACAGGCCCAGGCACAGACTTGCACACCAAAAATAAGTTGGAAACATGCTCTGACTGCTTTTTTTACAGGGGGAAGAAGCCTGCAATTCAAGTTCTGGATGGAAATCACTATTTATAAAACAAGCCTGCATTGTACACTTGCATTTCTGTTTTTGGGGTGTTTTTTGTTTGCTTCTTGATTCTAAATAGTTAATGGCATAGGAACAAAGTACTGCTCTTCCTCAATCACCAAAGATTCTTGGTGAATGGACCCAGGGGAGGGGGGTCAAGGAATAATGGCTGAATTGATAGTACACTTCAACATTTTGAGAAAAGGCATTGGAAGCAGTTAAATGTCAAGGACCTAATCCAAACTGAGTCCAGATTTGAACCAACTCTCTGCATGGCCCTTGGCTTTATTTAGGCTACTTAAAAGCCAATTAAATCAAATATCCCATCTGTGTACATGGACACAATTTACCAATTTATCTTTAATATGGACATTTTCTGTCCCCTTTCAATGCTGGGGAAGGAAACCCTCAGAATTTTGCAAACCAGAGTGGGGAACTCAGAAACTTCTCTACAACAACATTTCTTGCCTTCAGGTTTACCCACTGTCTTAAAGAAATTACTTGCTCTATAAGAAGAAAGAAAAAAAGTAAATTTACTCAGTATCCCCAAGAATACAATCAGTTTAAGCCTATCCACCAATCTTGCTAAACCTACCCTAGCTCCATATGAAGTAGAGTAATACGCAATTTTCTGAGATGACTTATGTTAACTTGTTATATGTGCTACTCTTACCTCATGCAAGTGAAGACTTTAATCTAAGATTTATTCCCCTGGGGCTTAAATCTGATACTGGTGTTTCCTTTTGTCCTTACCATTTTTTGTTTCAAACAATACTTCATGACATTTATATCAATACAATTAAAATAAAATCTAACCTAGCTTTAAAGTATTTATACCCATTTTATATATGAAAGAAAACACAGTTAATATAGACAGGCAGAAAGAACACCTCTGCACAGCACAAGGTAACCAACATATATAAATGTTCTGCAGATGAATTACCTTTCAAAAATCAAAACTTCAGTTTAGTAAATAAATTGTTGTATTAAAAGTAAGAAATTTACAATATAAAGCCCTTTAAGAATGACAATAAAGACAGACCAGATGAAAAAAGTGAAGACACTATTTCCAGAATGACAAACTACTGGTAAAGATTATGTGCTGGCCACCATGTGTTAGAGCAGCTGGGGACAGAGGTATGAGACTAGAGAGGAACCATTTTGTATCATCAAAAATAAGTTGTCAAGATGCTGGCTCCTGCTTTAACACAGGTAGGCCAATAATTCACTAACTCCCTGCTAAAATTCCTCTATGAGCCTATTTATGACTTGTTATTTTGCTATATCTTTATCTGAAAGCATTGTCCTGAACCTAGGCAAAACAAAATTGAAGAATCTAAAATCCATACATACTTGTGGAAATTCAAATACATTACTTTGTGTGGATGAATGAATTTGCAAACTAGTCTCCCCTGCTTCTTATGTTGTCCCTAGGATTTGCAAAACAGAAAAATAATAATATGAAGAAAGCACATAAATTTGGAAGAAGGACTCAAATCTTGAGACCTGAGAACTCCTTACTTCAAAAAAGATCCAGTTATTTTACATGAAGAAAGAGGAGGAGGACGAAGAGGAGGGGGAGAGGAGGGAGGAAGAGGAAGAATAAGCAGCAGAAGAAGCAGCAGCTACCTCTGACAGAGAGAAGATAAAACTTCTTCCATCTAGATAGTAATAAGTATTTTTGGTTACAATTTGTCATTAGGGACCTTGGAAAGGGAACTGCAAAACTGCTGGCAAAAAATATTAAATCTTAAATAAAATCTCAAATCTTAAAAGCATCAGTCTGGTGAGGGTATGAGAGGCATAAAAGGCAACAATGTCTAAGTCATGATGGATAAGGAAGTAATTCAAACAGAAAGAGGCCAGAATATGCTATTTTGTACACATAACAGAAAACTTTGTGCAGTGATTACTACCTTCCTTGGGATGTGGTACTGCTGTCTCTTCAGATGTGGGTAAACAATGTGCTTCAACACTAGAAACAATCTACTTTTTGTCCAAATCAAAATAATACAAGAATATAATGAAAACACTGTCTTCAAGTTTTTCTATAACTTTCAAAATTCTAGCTTAATAGAGGAGCTGAGAGGTTCTATTGGGTTTATAGGGATGTCCAGTCACAATGGATGTGTTGAACAATCCTACCAGTTCTTTACTGTGATTCAGAGTTTGGGTGTATTAACTCAAAGATCCCAATGATCAGAGACAAAAATCCAATGCTAAAATAGTCCAAAGTTACACTTGCATAAATTACAAGATTTATGCATTATCTCTTCAGATGCAATCTGAAACAAATGAGGCAGAAAAGTTAAGCTAAAGTGAGTTCCAGTTCCTACAAACTCAAATAGTTGACTACTTCTAAATAGCAGCAGTAACATACCCTACAAGCAAATGTGTAAATCAGAAAAGCTTCTAGATTGTGCTTTAATACATCATATATATCTTTTTAGTGTAATCTATACCATTCTTGAAAAAGCAGGGCCAATTATTGTGAGACATAATGGAAGGGATTGTGGCACCAATTATGAAAAAGTTAAGTACTATTAAAATTGGTCACATGTGCTTAATCAAGAAAACATAAAAGCCAGGTATGGTGATACACACTACTCAAGAGGGTGAGGCAGGAAGATCCAGTTTAAGGTCAGCCTGGACAACTTAGTGAGATCCTGTCTCAACATAAAAAGGAATGGGGATGTAGTTCAGTGTTACAGCATCTCTAGCTAAGTTAAATCCCCATTACTGTAGTAGAAGTATTAGTAATAATAAGAAGAAGAAGAAGAAGAAGAAGAAGTTGTTGTTATTGGAAGAAAGAGAAAACAATTATTGAGAAGTGTCACCCTTTGACCTACCTCTTACTCATCTAAAGCAGAGATAACTAATTGCCTACAAAATATCTTTTTTTTTTAAGTAACAAAGACCCTCTTCTATTAGGGATTGCAATGTGCTCAGCTAAAAAGTCAACTAACATTTCTAGATCTTCCCTGATAGGATGACCATGAACATTGGGCCAATGTTATAAAGGCAGGATGTCAAGAAAAGTCCTTAAAAGAAGGAGGTTGACTTAATTGGGAGACTAGTTTGTCCTTATATCATCATGCTTTGTCCTGTCTGGAATAGAGCCATAATATCTAAAGCTACAACATGCATTTTACTGCCAGCAGGGCAACCCTGAGGATAGAAGCCATGTACACATGGGTAGCAGAATAGAAAGATGTAAGGACCTTGGAGAACTAAAGATATAGAGCCATCTCATCAGATCTGAACTTCCCTCTTATTTAGGCCATTGATTTATTTTCTTTACTGGGGAAGGGGAGTCTTTATTACTAACAGTTAAACATAATTCATGACTGACACATTATCCCTGAAGCCCTAACTGCAATTTCACTTCCTCAAGGAGTTTTTCCCTGATCCTTTAGACTAAGGCAGGTTTCATAGCACCTCCCTTTTATAGCACTCATCATACATGTAATTACCTCTAGATAGGCAAAGATTATGTCTGTCTTGTTTCCTACCCTATCCACTGAAACTAGCAAAGGGTCCAGCACAGAGCAGGTAGTCAATAACACTTTAACTTAATTCAATGAAAAAAAGGAGTGAAAGAACAAAGACTCTTGATCAACAATCCAGATAACTGTGCCACTGATGTAACTCCTAAAAGTAGAAATAACTATTCTATCTAGCAGAAACAATATAAAAACCTGCAAAGTAAATACATTGCTTTGTCAGAGGCAATAGAGTAAATGTAGAACTTGAGAAACATTAGTCAAGTGTCAAGTGCCTCTGGGTGATTTCTGGCATAGCATATGCAAATCTTGAAGTATGCTTTGATGTCCAATTGAAAATACCCTTGCTTCTACCTGAAAGTATTCTCTTTTAACAATAGTTATTGGGGCACGTACTGTGATAAATTGAGAATACAATAAGCAGACAAATCCAGACTGAGCTGAATGTGTTATTCAAATATTAAGCATTATTTTTTAACATGAAACAAAATTGTTGTTAATTCATATAAAATAAAAGCCAAATATGTGACCTATGATAAGCCTTTTAGACCCACCGCAGATGCTGACTTTTTCTGGTAAAACGAATTAAAATACACATGACAAAACTAATATTCCAAAAAATATCTAAAATTCCAATCTAGTATGCTAGGGAATTACAAAAGAAAGAAATATCCAGGAAAGAGATCTTACAAGCATTTGAGTTGAAAGCCTTCAGGGGCAAGAGAAAGAACATCGATCTGGTTTCTGTAACTTTACAAGGCAAGTGGAATAACAATGGGCTCAATGGAAAAGGAAGAAGGGAAAGAAGGAAGGATGGAAGAAAGGAGAAGAGCAGGAATTACATTCTAGTCTTCAAATATATCTTGTTTTGATTTGACTGACATCTTAAGAACTGAGCTTCTTTGGGGTGTTTAGACACCATTTGAAACAAATCAGACATAACTTTCCTATGTTCATATATGAATACAACCAGTATATCTCCACATCATGTACAAACGCAAGAATGGTATCCTAATTAGAATAAGTTACACACCATGCATGTATAATGTGTCAAAATACACTCTACATCATTTGCTCTAAAAAGAACAAATTAAATTTTTTTAAAGTATCTGATAATCATTTATGAAAAATTCAACAAGGATGTAATGACAATATCCCAGAACTCTCCCAGGCCGTGATGCCTGGGGGTGGGGAGTTACACTTACTTCCTAAAGTAAAATCTTAGCCAGAAGAAATAAAACTCAGTAGGTACAATATCCAAGGGAACATCAATGAACAATGAGACATTTTTAGAGACTAAGGAACCAATGACACCAATCTATCCTATAGTAAGTCTAATTACAATGAAAAACAATCACAAATTACACTACAAACAGCTACTTGTCTCTTTCTCATTACCTTCTTCCCTTTCCTTAAGCAAATTTCTCTATTTTTGTTTCTCCCTAAAGCTTTCTTTTTCTTCTCTTCCATAGCCTCCTGCTTCTTTGCAGCCCTTCATTTAGCATTATGTTCTAACAGACAAAGGAGAGGAGGGGTAGGATGTCAGAACTGTGATTGTCATTAGAAACAACTATCTGTATTATTTGACAGATGCCAAAAAGTGCTATCCAAAACCAGCCCTTGTAACATGGAGAAAAAAAATCCACATCCTTCTTTTATCTGGATATATGCATTAAGAAATGCCTGCTAAACCAGACAAAGTAGTGCACACCTATAATCCTAGCTACTCAGGAGGCTGAGATAGAAGGATTGCAAGTTTAAGGCCAACCTGGACAATTTGGCAATACTCTGTCTCAAAATAACAAAAAAAAAAAATAATAACAAGGGCTGAGGATGGAGCTCAATGGTACAACCCCTGGGTTTAAACCCTAGTACCATACAAGTATGGTGTGAATCTACATTGTGTATAACCATAGAAATTAAAAGTTGTACCCCATTTGTGTACAATGAATCAAAATGCAGTCTGTAAGAAAAATTAAAATTAAAAAAACCCTAGTACCAAAAAAAAGCATATTGAAATAAGAGAATCCATTACCAATTTGAGATCATCCGATTTTCTTTGATTATTTAGCAGGGCCCTTAGTGAAGGGGACCCAAATCAGAGAGTTTTGACAAGGTAAGAAAGATTAGATATGTCTGGGGAGTGGAGATGCCTCAGGAAGGATAAGAGATGTGGATGGGTCATGGGAGCAAAGTTCCCAAGGCTGGCAGGAGGGGTGTTGCCAAAAAAGAGAGAGGACAGATACAAAAATACCTTCTCTGAGTAGCATAGCTTGGCATTTTCAGGATGGCTGACTAAACAGCAGGAATTCTGTAAAGTTTAGTTTCAGCTTCAGACAGAGAGGATAGCTGAAAAGACTGATGAACCCCCACCTTGTCCTAGTCCATTTGACAGATCAGCATCAGTTAACAAGTGTCACCCAATATTTGGCCTCTGTGATGCCAACCGGCACATAGACCTCTCTTCTCATTCACAGTCTATGTACCTGAAATTCACTTACTCCCAGTGCAACATGAAAATAGATTAAAAAGATGCCCCTTTCAGAATTCAAAGCAATTGAATTATCTTCATCGAAATCTTTAGTGCTGAGCTGGTCAAAGAGACAAAGTTAAAACATACTGAAGTATAAGTGCTTGAGAATTTAATATTTATGATAGATGATAGTGTGGCATGTACAGTCACATAATCTAAGTTGCAATTTGGGCAATCACAATAGTTCCTGGAGTTTTCATTTTTGTACTGGGGCTCAATTCAATTCAATCCATAAAGAAGAGATTTCAAGATGTGTATAAGTATAAATCATTTGTGCTGATGCATGGGGAGCAAGGAAATGAAGCAAAAGGCTGCCTGGAAAATTGAGGCTGAGAAATAAGAGGTGCTGACAGTGACTGAGATAAGCAGAGATTGACTAGACTGGAATCTTTGTATTTTGGCTTCTGTGATGGAGAAAATTATATGACAAAGTGCTGGATTTCATCTATGTGCTTAGAAGCCATTTGAAAAAGCATCTTTATAAGTAAAATATGAGATGACACAGAAGGCCATTGAACTATTCCCTAAAAGGAAAAGCACTGAGGTATCACAACTCTGAGCAACATGAGGCCATTTTCAAGAGTTTCATACCAAGATACTCATAGAAATGTCCCTTAGCCTATATCAGTAGGCAGCCTACAATACCTAGTCAGTTTTCTGAGGAGTTCAGACCAGTTGTTTGACTTTGTGTAGATTAAAAATAGGCTGTTTCACACATTACACACATAGTTATTCTGCTGGAAAGATGGAGTCTTTAGATCATGCTGATAAGCCCCTCTAAAACTGCAGTTATCTGCAACTTGGTTTTTCCCCTTTTCATAGAAAATAGGAACATTGTTAACACATCATCGGTTTGTGAAAAAACATTTTTTCTTATGACTGTGAGCTTCCCAATGTCTGAGAGAACATGTAGTAAGTATGGCACAAACAATGCTGGTACAGAAAGCAAGAGGAGGCAGGGCATGTAGTCCATGAGAAAAAAAATCTTCCCTTTATAATGAAAACTTAATGCTGGATGTTAAAATAAAAAGCACCCAGCAGCTGGTGTTCCCCTTAACAAGACTTCACACTTCCTTCAGTCAAGTTCCAGGACATTCAGTTTTGTAGAACACACAATGCTTGATCTGAGTCAATGAAAAATATTGCAATTTTAACTTCTTTTTAAAAAATACTTTCAGTTGCAGATGGACACAATACCTTTATTTTATTTATTTAATTCATGTGGTGCTGAGGATCAAACCCAGTGCTTCACATATGCTAGGTAAGTACTCTATCACTGAGTCACAACCCTAGCCCTCCTTATAGCTTTTTGCAGGCCAAAATGTTTGTGGGATTGGGTGGGAAAGCTACGAAACAGCATTAATAATTTTCCAATCACTTCTTCCACATTTGAAAAATAAAATACTTAGTTAAACCAGTCACTCTCTCTTGCAATAACTCAAAGGAATATGTCCTGTCATCAACTGGGCAATAATCACTAGAGATGATCACTGGAAGCAAATATGAACATTAAGGGGATAAATATGGATTAGCTACCTAGAATGGACTCTTTGTTACTAACAAAAACCTGGTATAAAAGGGTAGCATTGTCTCGATATTTCATTGTAACTTCAGCAGCCATCTGGAATACTATAGTGCAATGACACTGCTGCTGGGTACAACAAACAGCACAATCATTGAAAAAAATCCATTTCAAATATCTTCTTTCAAGCTAATAAATTTTACAGCAGTTTCAATCCTTCTTCATTGCAACAAAGAAAAGCTTAGCTCCAGACAAATTAAAAGTAAATTGATTGCCTTAGGGGAATCCATTCAAATATCACGTTTCCATGTTAGAAATCTTTTTTTTTTCCCTAAAACATTAAGAAAGGGAGAGCAAGAGAAAAAGAGAGTGAAATCGTGGGTGGAAGAGCAAGATGGATGAGATGAATGATAGAGATAAAGAGTGTGAAATGTATAAAAGTCAGCATACAAAAAAGACAATCTATAGCAACAGAGGGAGAGGGAGAGACAACTGAACCCATTAAATCCTTGTTTGCAAAATGAGGTAGAAATCAACTTAAAATAAAATGCAAATGTGTCACTGGGGTGTAGGCCTAACATTTGTGCTGGAATTTATGAATAATAACTATGAATAATGAATACTAAAACTGAAGGGATCAAATGCCACCTTCTATGTTTACTTGTCATTATCCATCTTTCATGGACAATACTCAGTTTCATTTGTTTGCTCTTTTCCTTAAAATTACATAGAATTATTCTTTTTCAATTGTCCACTTAAACAAACTAGTAGGGGAAAACAAGTTGTACTTTATTAGGGTGTTGCCTCAAAAGCAATTGCATAAATTCAAAAGAGAGGCCAATTAATCTACTCTTTGAAGAAGTCTGATAATTTGAAGGCATCCTACATTTGTCCCAGTGCTCTTATTGGGAAGAAAAAGTCCTTTATGACTTTAGCACATGGATGTCCATCATGATCCCCTGGCCTCCAGTTAACCCAACTCTTCTTTGATGAAGAGAATGGCTGTTCCATCTGAAGTATCAGGAAGTATTTGGGATCTACTGGGGCCACAGCTCTGAGGACTTTTTCTGAGTTGGGGTAAATCTTTGCCTATGGGATTAGCAGAAAGCTCTCGGGTTGAGACCTGAGTGAAGACACTCTATCACAGTTGTAGAAAAATCTATTTATGAAACAATGCATAGTAAGTAAACGCGCGCACACACACACACACACACACACACACACACACACACTCAACACCACTGCCACCACAACAATTAGACCTCATCATCTTTCACATTTGTATTCCACAAATTAGAACAATGGAACAAATCAAAAGATTACTGAAAATCAAGTTAGTAAATGTAAATGCTCTGCCCATCTCTAGATTATGTATCTTTACACCCTTGGAATAATCTCTTTTTCACAGCATTGCATCTCCTGAACTCCAATTTCTTTGTATCTGCCTCTTGTAGGTTAAAATGCCAGTCTTTCATGACTAGGTTTGTGAAACATGGGGCTAATGAATGAATGCCATGCTGTGGTGAGAGAAGCCCTGAGGAATCCAGTTCTGTGTACAGAAAACAAGACAGCATTTGGAGTAGAGAATTTGAAGCTTCATTCAAGCCTGCCTGATTTCCATTCTCTGAGATTCTATTTTGGCAGTTACAAGAGGAAGGTTGCAGACTAATTAAATAAAAGATTTTGGACTCTAGCATAAAAATATTCTAAGAGTAAACCAAAATTATTATTTAAAGGAAAAGTCTTCTTTGACCCTGGAGCTTCCTTATCCCCTTACTGCTACTTTGCAATACTTTTTATTCACTTCTATCAGTTAGTGAACAGCAAATAATCTGGTTTATTATTAAAAGTGAAGATAAAATAATCAGCTTTGGCAATGCAAATGGGGCCTAGCTAAAGGACTAAGGATCAGTTGCTCACATATTAAGACAGCACAAATCCTTCATCTATCCTAATGGCCCTGGATTGGTGAGTGTGGGTGACAGAGAGGTAGAAAGACATTGGAAAGAAGAGTGGAGCAGATACAGAATGATATTTCAAAACTCCTGCTGGTTTTCAAAGAGCTCTCTGCTGCTAATTTTCTCATTTTCTCTCTCTCTCTCACACACACACACATGCACACAAACATACACACATGCACACACACAGTGTCTATATATAATTGTAATGCTGACATAGCTTCCTAGATAACATGCTTATAGGACACTAACAAACAAGTACATTGACAAATGATTTTCTTCTCCTAGGGAATCTTTGTCTCCCTTCTTCTAGAGTTTATGCAAACTGAAAAGTTTACATTTTTAACACCCTGTTGTCCATCCCAATATAAGAGGTCAGTGAGAGTTCAGCAAAGAAACCACTCATGAGTAATGATTTTACAGAGACAAGAGTAGGGAAACGAACTGTTTGAAATGAGTCTAATTCCTGTGTGATGGCTAATAAAAAGAAACATCTGAACACAGTGCTTGAGAAGCATTTTTGTACTGTTCAACAGACTGAAAATAATAGCCTTTTTTCTGGTCTGCATTACCATTAATAACAGCCATCCCTTCTGGTCATGTGTGTTTACAGAGAGAATAAAGATTGATACAAGAGCTTGTCTTTCTTCTGTACCACCCAACTAGACAAAAACTGGCCAGATAATTTTTTAGCACAAATCAACTTTAATATGAAAAATAAAAATTAATTACAGACTTTAAATCTTTCAGAAATTACCTGGGAACTGTGAGTAAGAGGTTGGAAAGTTAAAGGTGATACTCACATCTTATCATTGTTTAAGGAAGCTCCTGACCTCTCTTCAGAGAACATCTTTCATCTTTTGTATTTATTTTCACCTGGCCACACCCTGCAGATTGTCCAGGTCAGGGGAATAACCAACAAACTGCATGCCATCAACTCCAGCAGTTTTAAGATGGAATTGCCTTTACAAATTTTCTTGTACTTAGACATTGCATAAAAGGAAGGTTCCCCTCTTCAATGAACCTTTTATTCCAACCTATAAATAATAAGTGCTTTCATGAATTAATTCCCATTCTTCTCATCTCATTTCCCTGGTCTACATTCTGTAGTGTTCAACTCATCTCTGCCATGATCAAAATGTCCTCTCATCTTACAATTCATCCTATATAGACCTCATGTCTCTTCCTTAAGTTTTGTGGTCTTTCCTCCCCACAGCAAATCCTTCTGCTTCGAAACTCATACCTCCAAGGAAGATACAGGGATGAAATCATCATAGACAATAGCAGTGACCAAGTCTCTGCCAGAAAATTCACTGAATGGAAAAAGTCTGTTCTCTGGGGGCATTTCCTCCTTCCTACCAAAGAACCTTCAGAAAAAGCCTGATAGTTCTGTGGGGCCCCTCCTATTATTAGAAACAGCTGTGTCTGGAATATCCTTAGCAGGACATGATACCAGCACCCCTTATAAGAAAAACTGGAGAGCAATATTAAATGTACAGTTACAAGTCTGAACACCCTATAAAAAGAATCTGCATTTCCCTAGGAGGGGAGTGAATGGTTAACATTTATGATACAATCAAATTTTAAAAAGCTGCCATGAATTTTATGTCTGCCAAAAAAACACAACAACAAAAAACCCAGCAGGGGATTCAGTAAATCACTCAACTATTTGCTCATTGGAAACTCACAGGCCAATGTAACACTGATCCTCTCTTGTCCTTCATGTCAAGATCATTGGGCCATTGGCCAAAACCTAGAGAAGTAAGCTTCATCTTGGTGGATTGGAATCTCTGTGTCACATACGGTCAGCCTGACTAATGGAAAGCACGGCTTGCCAAAATCTACAGCTTCCCTGTCTGTCCCACCCATCAAACATGCTTAGAAGTCCCATGGCACAAGGCCAACAGTCTACAGCTCCCAATCAACTATCAATAGTTTACGTGTAAGTGATTGTAGATACAGTACAAGCCAAATATGTTTCCTTTTGAGTTGCAGGAATTTCAATGCTATTATGGCACCCATAATGCTCTCACCTAATGATTTAGATAGGCATCCAGGAGTTAAGCATTATGGGATGCTCTGCACATAGTACAATAACATTCAGTATAGCACTAATAGGCATCCCAGGGACACCATACAGGCAATATTGAGAGAACTACTCCCACCCTAGTTGAATATGATGGAAGATGGAGGGATACCCATATGCCTTGCTAGTCCTCTGGGGGCATGTTTCTGTCTCTACAGGATCCACAGGAATGCATGTGTACACATCACACTTTGGAACTCTCTAGTAAGTCTCTCATTGCCCCGCCATTCCCATATTGCATCAATGATAATTCATTGAATTTTATTTCCCTTTTAATATTTGAATACTTTTTATATGATTAAAACTCAGTGCACTCTATCAGCCCACTTTTTTCTTCTCAATGCAGAGCTTCCCATCCTGTAAAAAAGATTTTTGTCTCAGAGACACTGCTTTGAAATGAGCTGCTTAGGAAAAAGGGATTGAATTTCACTGATAAAATTATTCTTAAATGCAGTAACACTCAGTGCATTGAAAACATACTGTTTTCCTTTCTTTCTTGATCAGGACCCTGTCCTTACATTCACATCCAGTGAGAATTCAAGTACTTTTGTAATAACTCTCAGTTACCCTTCCCCAAGAATAACCTGGAAAATCTGAGGCATCAAAAATCCCTGCTGGGCTGGGGTTGTGGCTCAGTGGTGGGAGTGCTTACCTAGCATGTGTGAGGCACTGAATTCTATCCTCAGCAGCACATAAAAATAAATAAATAAATAAACAAACAAACAAACCCTGGTATCTTATAAGAAACCTCACACTTATGAAATCAGGAATATGTATGTCCATGTGCCTCTTTAAGACAGACCAATTACTGGATCCCAGACTACTGAACTGAGAAGTTCCAACTTTGTATATAATTGTTGTTGGTGGTGGTGGGAACAAAGAATTAGGATGATCCATAATATTTGTATTTATTATAGAAAAATCACACTTCCATAATAATAGTTTTCATATATCAGAAGTCTAAAGCATTATTTAGCTACTTTCTATTTAAACAAATCTCAAGAATAAAGCTGAGCCCAGATATCAGTTAGGATGACAGTTTTTTCCATGATATTTCTCTGCCCTTGCTTCCAGTGACCACACAGAAAATCAAATGGAATATAAGTGCAGCTACAATTTTAATAGATTTTTATTGGATTTTTTCTTGTCATACTAATATTTTTGGTTTCCTTATTTTGTCCAAAATCTTCTATTTCTTTGTTTCCTACTGCCATAACTGGAGTACCATTGAGGATATGATTTTAGATTTCCCTAACTTTTGATTAGTTGACTAGTCCTCATCCCCTACTGATAAGCAGCTATAAAACAGCATAATTAACTCCAGCTGCCCCATCTTCACTTCTGACTCCAGGATCTGAGCAAGCCAACCCTGCAGGGTGTGAACTGAAGTGGGTGGAAGAATGTCTGGCTCCATCCCAGTCATGATGTGCCTCTCCCAAATTTCAATCCTCCCCCACTAGACAATACCTAAGTTCTGCAATCATGTTTACACAGCTGTAACCACGCAGAACCTGAACATCATGCAAAGAAGACTGAGTACGACAGTTCCTTGCTTCACTCTGGATTTAATCCTATTTATTGAAAGAATAAATGAATGTATTAAACTTCTTGTGTTGGGGTAAGGGCTACTGGGAAAAAGAATGAGTGCTCCCCTTCTGAACAGAATGTTCATTACCATGATTGCAGCAGTTCACAGGTGTGAAGATTTCTGTCTGCAAGTAAATAAGCAGCAGTCAATAAAATCTCAGTCCAGAAGGAAAAGCAGTTCTAACTGAAAACATAGCCATCCACCTCAGAAAACAATTCATTGAATCACTTTCTTTAAAAAATGCCTTGTTAGAAAAATCCTGCACTACCTGAGTGAGTCAGTGTTTCTAGCCATTCTGATCCTTGAGAGTGTGAGTCTGTTCTTCCCTTCATAGAACCTCTACCTTAGCCTGGAGTCTATCATACTCCTGCTGTCCAACACCAGGAAGAGCACTCCCTGCAAACTTACATGGTCCTAAAGTAAGGAAAAGATAGAATGTAAGCTTGGTCCCGGGTATTTAGCAAGTAGCCCTGAGAACCTAAAGCCACAGGGACTTGTGAATAAACTTTAACACTGCTAACTTTGGGGTACAGAAAAACAAAGGTAAACCTTTCTGCTGCAGCACTGTGCCCAAAGACAAGCTTCCATCTAGAAAGAATGAGGCATAAGCCAGATTTACTGTTGCAACTCAAGACTTAATGTGTTCCTAACCAAAGGAGAAGATTACTACCCTGCAGCACAAATGAATTCAATTCTTCTCTGTGAAGTATAGAAGTGCACAGGGCACCAGCCCTCTCTCAAAGGCAGTGTAGTCAAGGGTCAAAGAATGTGGGCTTTAGAGGCTGGGCATGTGACTCAGTGGTAAAGCACTTGCCCAGCATGTATGAGTTAAATTTGGGCTCTGAAATAAGACTGTCTTAGAGTTCCAGATCTGAGACTTAATAACCCCGTCTTAGCCCTGTCCTATGAAAGTTACTCTTGTTGGTTTTGTTTCCATCTATAAGATAGGACTAGTAGCACTGACCTCATGGGATTCTTGGGCTGATTAAAAGAGGAAATGCATGTAAACTGAGCTAAAAAGTGCCTGGCACAAAGGAAGAATTCACTACACATTAGGTACTCTGATCCATCAGACAGCTCTAACTCTTCTGGATAGGTGATGTCCAAGTTTACCTTATTCTTAAACCATGTAGCTAACTACTGTTGGTATACGAAGGAAAGGATTCTGGGAAAGTGTTTGCCTTAAAGACATCACTCCATCAGCTTCACTAGTGACCCAAATGCCTCCATTATTCTTTTGGATTATCATTGCATTAAGATGTAAATGCTATTTGGATGGGGAGGACAGTTTGTTTAACAGGTCCCTAAAAATAAATAGGACTTTGGGGAAACAGAAAATGAAACAGGTACCTTTTTGCATGGGAAGTAGAAAATAAGCAAAGAAAGCCTGGGAATTCAGGATTCTTTTTTTAATTTTAATTTTTATTTGTTCTAATTAGTTATACATGACAGCAGAATGCATTTCAATTCACAGTACATGAATGGAGCACAACTATTCATTTCTCTCGTTGTACAGGATGTAGAATCATACCATTCATGCAATCATACAAGTATGTTGGGTAATGATGTCAGGATTCTGAGTAGAGAATTAATGGTGAGGGAAACTAAGAAAACCCAAAGACAACATTCAATGCCTGTGCTAGTTAAAGGGGAAGATTCAATAAGATAGATACAGTAGAACTGCACACACAATTGTGCCAAGGGTGGGATCTTGCATACAGCTTCTGAAAATGTGACAAATTACTCTGTACATTCTTTTCCTGCTAAGCACAGAGCTAATTTTGACTTTCTTTTGCAGATCTCATCACTTAAGGGGTGGAACCACACATGCAGAATGCATTCAAATTTAAAAGATAGACCTCAGACAGGAAATATTGACAAAATGCCTAATATGTTAAGTATGCAGAATTAAATTGTATGAGCAAAAAGAGGCTGCACCATATACATTTGGAAAGGCAGTACTAAGCTGACAGTACAGAATGCTTTTGGTTGATTAACAGAGAGCATAATATGAGAGGGGAGTTGGAGAGAAGTAGAGAAGTGGAGAATGTATAAGAGGAAATCCTGACAATTAGCAATGGGACCAGAGGGGTAAAGTCTAAGTAGCTGGGGAAAAACAGCAATAACTTTATTATGCCAGTACATAAAACTAAAACAGAAGAATAGATAAGGGACCTTTTTAGAAATCATTGGAAATCCCATGACAAATGAGGGCCATTTAATTCAGGGACAAAATACATTTAGGACTTCTCATTCCCTATTTCTTCATCAAAACCATATCAGAGACATAGTCGAGGTTCTCCCCATAGATCAGTGTCTCAAAAGACTGAAAAATATAATCACTGGACATAATAAAGTAAGTGAGGCTCTGAAAGATTGCTAAGTTTCATACTTCATATGAATTAAGCCCCCAGTAGATCTAAAGACCTCAAAGGCAAATTGGTGCAACTCTGGCCACCGGATTTGGTAGTTGTATCACAGGAAATGGGCTAGTAGTTCTGAACTAATAGCCAGTTAAGAAATCAAAGGAAAAAGCTAATCACTCGATTTTGGGAAAGGAAGAAGCAGCTGCCAAAGCATCAGAAGGGAAACAGCTGTGTTCTTCACTTAGGGGAAAGACCCAATTAAGTTGAAAATTGCAAAATATGCAGAAATGTATGATTCAGTAAGGGAGAAGGAAGATGAGAACATGAATTCAGTGTACAAGGAATAGAGGACAATTTCCACAAAAATATACACACTTGAAAGCAGAGTTAAGCTAAACATATGCAAACAAAAGCCAAAGAGGAGAAAGAAGCTGTGAGTATTTAACACAATCTAGCTCCACCAATTTTTCATCCTCATTTCCCTTCCACAATGGAAGGATTTGTACAACTCAAAGCCTCATGACTAAGTCAGATTTCCCATCCTGACTTGTTCTTTAGAAATACAGAGGAAAATTCAGCCAAAATATCCTCTGCTTTTCCAATAATCCTCATGCTAAAATGAGATGAACAATAGTAGTAGAATATTAGCAATAGTAAGTCCCATATAAATCACTCCAGTCCAAACTCTTAAATACATATATGGAAAGTGTGGACCAAAAATAAAAAGTAGGGTGCTTGAGATCACACATGGAGTTAGTGGCAGATCTAGGACTTGAATCCCAAAACTTGATTGAGTTTTCCCCACTCCCTGTACAACAAAAACCACAAAAAAGGAAGTAGACAATAGGAAACACCTTAATAACTACTGAGAAGTCAACAGTGATCACATTCCACATTTTAACAATGTGAAAAACACGTTTTTAAGATCATCACTGAGAAATGACCATCTCTAAAATGCCCACACATACATACGGCACCAAAGAAAGAGAAGGAGGAGGAGGAGGGGAGGGGGAAGGGAAGAGGAGAGGAGGGGGAACGGAGGACTCAGACACCAGTACCAATCTAGAAAGGCTGGGCCTTAGCAAATTTGGTGTGCAATAAGCCAAAAATAATGGATCCATCTGATAAAATGTTTGACACTTAATGAAAACATCTAATCCAAACAGTCTAAATCAGCAGAAATGATGAGGGAAACAGAAGCTAAAGACTTGAATTTCATCAGGTAGTTTTGAAAGAGAAAGATTTGGACACTAATCTGAGCAAGAAGCCATCAAGATTAGAGAGAAAGAAACCAGGAAGACACAAATTGTGATTCAATGGGGGTGTTGTGGTCACTGGAATGACCAGTGACAAGGATAACACAGCAAACTAATTTGGAAGGTAAAATATAAGAAACAAAGTGAGAGGCCAGTGTCTGTACAGATGCCAATGCTGTAGACATGCCTGGTATTAAAAAACCTGCCCCTTGGACTAGTTAGCCACACCAATTATTTCCTCTCATCTCATAGTAATGTTTCTGACTCCCTAATCTTTCTGGTTTCACTGCTATGTTCTGTTGCAGTTTCCCTAAGTAATATCTCTTCCCAACTAGAGGAGGTAGCTCTTTTATAACAAAGAAAACTTCTGCCAGTTCAGCAGTCTTTGAGATTTCAAATGGAAAAGCAACAATGCCCTGGAGTCACATAATATATGGAAAAAACACAAACTCCTTTTTGATCTCTGTCCCATCTTGGAATAAATCATTTCACCTCTGGTATCTGTAAAATGGGGTGGATGAGAATTGCCCTGGGAAGCAAATATTGGTGTATTGTTTGGTATTGTTGTTTGTAGTGTTCAGAGAAATTAATTTATCGATACTTGGAATTTCTTCTCCATTCTTAGTAGTATGCCATCAGCTCTGTGGGAAAAGGGGGAAAATAGTAAAGAAGACAATTGTATCAAATGAAAAGCAGCCATAAAAATCTTCATAAGGGAAACCTGAACCATGACAACCAAACAAAAATTTTCTTTCAATCTCAATGAAAATATCTCAACTCTATGTAATAATACAATAATGAATTAGAAGTTGTCCCTAGAAGGGAAGAGGATAGAATTAGGCTTACTTGAAAATGTAAGTTTAAGAAAGAACTAAATAATCATGAAGGAAAAACTGTGTAGAGTGAGGGGGACAGGAAGGAAGAGGGAGGGAACGACTGTAATACAATTTGCTATTTACAATTTGGAGTGTTTAAGACCACACAAACTGTGAGAGGTCTCACACATTAGCCAAGGAGGAGGAGTCTTCCTACTCTTTTTTTAAGGAAAAATGGAGATAGTGATCAACTAGGAATAACCACCTTGCTTAGGAGAGGAAGAATGAACAGATAATTAAGGCCTTTGTACCTTTAAGTTGTATCTGGTCCCCAATATGAGGGTTAAGTCTCTCCCTTGGTAGAACTTCATTAGTTCTTAGTTTAACTGTAATGCTTTTTTTTAGACAGACAAGTGACCTGATACTTCAGTTTGATTTTCACCCCAAGCTTTATGACATTGCCATTGAGCAGCTTCCAAGGAAGGAATGCCAAAGGGAGGAAATTAAGATGAAAGAGCAATTACCCCTTAAAGCAAGCACACCAAACCATCTGTTAACTTGAGTATGGCACTCATTACAGATCCATTGGCAAATGGCTATGTGCTCAGGAATCTGTAAAGGTTGTGTCCAGAACCCAAAATCAGAATAAAAGAAGCTTAGAAGTTAAAGGGTCTTAGCAATTACTAATTCCCTCATTCTGCATTTTAAAAAATAAGCAAAACATGAATTAGCATGATACAAACCACGTACATAGATGTTGAAGTGTGCCAAGTAGAGTTCAGGATAAATGAAGTATTAGACAAGAAAGGCTTCTTATAGAACTTCAATGTTGCCTATGATTTTTTAAATTTTTTATGTTTACAGACTGCATTTTGATTCGTTGTACACAAATGGGGTACATCATTTCATTTCTATGGTCGTACACGATGTAGATTCATACCATTCGTGTAATCACATATGTACATAGGGTAATGACGTCCATGATTTCAAAGTTAAAGAGAGACATGGATAAATGAAGAAGGGAGAGAGAAAACCAAGGAGAATATTTCATTAGCATCATCTTACCAACACCTTGTGAGTGCCTACTATAGAATAGGCACTGTGCTGAGTGTTTTACATATATTATTTCATTTAATCCAAACAACTTCCCTATAAGGCAAGTACTACCAGTATCCCACACTCTGCAGATGAGAAAAACAAAGACTGAACAGGCTAGTAACTTGTTTATAGTTACACAGCTGTTAATTTGTGGAATGTAATGAGAACCTAAAGCCCTTGGCTCTCAAGTCAGTCCCCTTGCTGCTAAAGCAGATCATGCTGAGATGAAAGTGTTCAGGACAACAGGTCAAGGAGGAGGGCACAAGAAAAAAAGAAAGAAAATACTCGCTATCTGATTCACCATTATACTTACTGGAAAAGGGTATTGCACCCATATAAATATCACTTTGGTTATTGATCTTAGCAACATTGTTCATTATCCCAATTAGGAATATATGAACTGAGATTTTTAAGAGGTTAGTGACTTACCCAAGGGTATATGATGAACAAATACTAGAGTAAAAGTTACAATTCTCAGTTCCCATTGGACCACATGGCATTAAATTATTTTAGGCACCATAATTATTTTGGAATTTTGCATACATCATGTGGACTTGAACTTTTAGGAAGGCAAGAGTTATGCACTTCCATTTACATTGTCATCATGGAATGCTATGTCCAAGCTGTGAAAGAAAGCTTATTTTCACAATCAATCTGCCTTTTTCAAAAGCAGGCATGTATTTTTGTGTTTTAAATTCTTTTTGCACATCCCTAATGGCCCACAGTTCTGTGTGTGTGCATGTCTCCCCTTCTTCCTTTCCATTTGAATATTAAACACAAACATGTCATAAGGTCTCTCACAAGCCACAATATTTTATGCCACAAAACTGCAGCCTGCCAGGGTAGATTCAACACCCTAAAACCAGTGACGGTGAGACATCTAACTTACTTAAAGACAACAGCTTTAAACAAGATAGGGGTACAAAAAGTTTGTGGATTTTTTTTTTTTTTTAGTTATTAATTGTGAATCTGAGTTGCTCTCTCCTGGAATTTACATAGAGAAATTTTTAAGAGTTATTTTCTTCAATCATAAGCAAAGTCATTTTTTCCTATACAAAAAGAAGCAGAAATTCAAAGGCACATAAATTCCCATCATTTCTCAGATGACAATGTCCCCCTGGACCTGCTGTGAGCTCATTCATATGGCAAGGAGATGTGACCTTTCAGGTAGGATCTGGGCATTTTTCAGTCTATTGTTAGAAAAAAGAAAAGGAGATCCTTTGCAGGGTGACTTTTTAGAAAAAAACTAAAAATGAAAAATACATCTTCTCATTTAGTTTTTAATGAAAGTGTGGGCATAAGATGGGAATGACAACAACAAAAAAAGAATCATAATGATATTTGCCACCCAGTAGCCATTTAAGAGCAGTAGGGCAAGAAAGGGAGAACAGCCAAGAGGAAAGAGAGACCCTGGGGGCTGAGGTGTGCATTTTTTGACACAGGGAAGGCAAAATAGAGTAGATACCACCAGAAAAGAACAGAGCTTTGCTCGTCTCACCACAAGTGCTCAAGAATATGTGCATTTTGTGATTTAGATGAGCACAGACCTCTCTTTAAACCTTTGGTAGATACCCTTCAAACCAGAATCTGGGCTTGTTCTGAAAAATAATTTGAAGGCAGCATTCTAACATCCAAACATTTCACAGTGAGTACATTAAATGACAATTACCCTATGTTCCTTTTGACAGTGACAAATCTAGGCAACTCCTGCAGTTGACACCCCTTTTCTGTGCATTTCTCTCCTCTAAGACTCTTAGTGTCCAATATTCTAGAAAAAAATTCTCCCCACATCCTCACTAAATTCCAAACATAGAAAAAAATCTCATAGCAGCTATTTGCAACTAAGTGTGAATTTGAATACATATATTGCCTCTCCTTATGGGCTGCTTAAATTTTGAACTATAATTATGAAATAAAATGCCTTGCCCTTTGTTAAAAGGATCACAGACAAAAGAAAACAGATGAGCTATGTGTGGCGGGGACCCTGAAATCATACAAAGTGGAATATTTCACTGACTCAATGTACTTTCTGTTTTGAGCATTCATTAAGTGCAAGGAAGAATACTAAATGTTTTACCTGGATCATCTCACACCTAACCTGGTAGGCAATTTCTATTATTACTTCCATTTTGCAAAAGAGAAAATTGAATTTAAAAAAAATAAGTAACTTAGTTGAGGTCATAGTCTTTGGGTGGCAAAGTAAGCATAGAATTCAGATTTGTTTTACTTAAAAGCCTGTGCTCCTGGCCACTATGGTCTTCTGTTTGCCTTTAGGTTTACAGGCAGACAATGCCATTCTTGAAGATAAAGGAGTAGTGTGGAAGACTGCCTCATTTTAGTTGGAGCCTCTATCTGGAAGACTCAAATGAAAAGCAGAAGTCTCCAGTTTACCTATGAGTAGTATAAACTAGATAGTACATATTAAAGAAGTCTGGATTATACCCTTGTGTCTCTACCAATCTTAGTTTCAACCATACATGTTTGTATTTTATTTCATTTCTCTCTTATCACTTCACTCTAACTTTCTGAACTTCTCTCAATCTACTAAGATTCTGACTTAGTCCAAGTCAATTTAAATAGCTATCATTTCTCTTGACTTTTTGGAAATCAATGCTTGTCCCACTTAGTATTTCTGTAAGTATAAATAATACTATAAAATGTGCTCCCTATTGCAATAATTTCATGGACTTTTTAGTGCTTTAAACATTCTGCATTGATATCAGTGGAAACTTCAGATACCAAAGGGACTCTTGGTAATGCTGCAAGTGGAATATTAGGATCTGTGCCTGAATTTCCAGTATAGGTATTTTAATCTCTAAAGGACCCTGGATGATTAATATTACACTTTTGATTACCTTTTCCAAATCAAGTAAAACAATTTCTAGCTTTCAAAATCTCATTTCATAGACAACCAATTCCTAATCTAGAGATTTTTCCCCCTAGGATCATGTAAATCATTTATTTTAGGTAATTTTTATTTAGAATAAAAGACATAGAAGTAAGACACTAAAAGGTGCAATAGATCAATAAGCAAAAGCACAGGGGAATGAACACATGGGTCCAACATGCTTGAAACACTTATAATACTCTTTGTTTAATGACCCACTTCCAGGTGTAAACATTAACAAAGAGGGAGTAAAATGGGGACTTAGAGCAGCAAAGAATGCTGCTTCTCTATCTTCATCATACAAATAGAATAGTTTGAATGTTGCGTGCGCCTATTTGGTAACCGATCATTTTGAGTGAAACAGTGCTTCAACTCAGAACACATTTTTTTCCTCCCAAGATACAACACTCATTCCTTGGCTCATCAACCCACAAAAGGGAAGCAAAACACACCTCTAACCCCGCTCAAGCAATCAAAAGGAATTCAATACAAAGCAGAAGGCAAACAAGCGGTCTGGCAAACAGTACTACAGCCTGGAAATGGGTACCTTCAGACAGTCAACACATAACGGTGGTGGAAACATCTGCCACCCACTTCAGTACTACCAGAATCTGGAGAGCATTATAAATTATACCAACTGTAGAAGCAACTTTTTCTGGCATTTTAATTACCAGAACATTACAGATTAATCATCTCAACTTGATTTAAATGGCAAGTCAATCATTTTCCTGCATGAGGGGAAACATTACACTAACAGAAGCCTTAAAGTGGACTGTTTCTTTGAAAATTGTATTTTAAATCAAAGATCCAGAGCAGATAGTTTTATGGGTCTCTAATTAACATCACAAAGGAAACACCAAAAGGTTAATAAGAGATGGTTATTTAGGAGTGGTGGTTTCCTGGTGCCACCTCCAGCCCCTCAGTATGTTTGCAGACTCATTAGCTGCATTGATTGATTATCAGCTGAATTCAGGAAGTGCTCACTTGCTGTGTTAGCAGAAGGCTAGTGTGATTCTATTCAATCCTCCAGTTAACTAGGACCCAACGGTAAGGTAATGTTTTCTACAATCAAAGAAGGAAGGTTTTCTTTGCCTTCAATTTCAGTTGACATCAATTATAAATCTGAAAGTATTTGGTGAAGCTCAGAGAGACATAATGAAACCTTCTCAGTTGACAGTTGGCACAAACAAAGGTCTGGCTCTACATCTTTAAAATTCACTTTGTGCATAGGTACTGTATTTCTGAATTCTCCTTTTGTAACTAAGCAAAATTATCCAGTGTAGGAAAACTCAAACAATAGAGTACTCACAGATAATCATTCAACTTTTCTAAAATGTACAGTCTGATGGGCATTGAGTCAAGCAAAAGAATTTGCACTTTGGGTTCACTCCGGACTTTGCCATCGACTTGTGTTCTGACATTAATATAGTCCTTAAACATTTTGTTCATCAGATTTTCTTCCAGAAAACAAATGGAACAAATATTTATATGCAGCATGTCTCTAGAATACAATGGCTCCTTGAATTAAAAGAACTAAATTTTCTGGCTTGTGATAATAATAATGAAAGTTCTCCAAGTTCGAAATAGTTTACTTTTACATATGAGTGATGGCTCAGCTTCTACATCTGACTTGCTTTGGTCTGTCAACAGTGTACAACCTGACTCTTACAAGCTGGAGGCATTTTTGTTTCAATAAGCTGATTTTTAAATTAAATTAAAATCAAAACCACTCTTTTGGTTCACCTCCCAGATTAGAGCAACTGACAGCCTCATTAATGATTAAAAACAGCAGGTGGTGATGCCTTGGAACAGTTTGACCAGTCTAAATATCTTGGAACCTACATCATTCCTCTTTTCCCTCTTTTTTGTGTATTGAAAGGGAAAGACTCTTGTTCACACAGGTTAGAAATTCTATACAGACTGAAAAAAGAGGGAAGAAAGCAAGTTGTTCAGTACCTATTAAAAATGGAGAGAATGTAACTTAGAGATGGAGAGAGTGGTCACACAAAATTGGAAAATAAATCTCTGGCACTGGATTTGAATTTGCAAACTCATGCCTAGGAATCTGCCTTGCTAAAATCAATTAAGGCTACTAAGTTTTGCCAGGTAATCAGAGTAGTATATGCCTACAGATTTCTACCTTAAAAGGCAATATTATAAAAGTTATGTTTTCATTCAAACCAGATTACAGTTACACTCCTGCATGACTTAGAGTCTGCAATTTAGGAAGACTCTGGGGCTTAGTTGACTGAAATAGAGGCAGAGAAACGTGTTTTGGGGGTTCTAATTTCATTCAGATTAAAAATCTTCCTGTTAAACCAAGGAATCTAAAGATTCTCAAAAAGCCATTAAAATGGGTACTACTAGGGTTAAAAAGAACTAAACTTACAATAAGACAATGTCGTCTGTTATTTCATATTAAACCACTCGCCTGTTTGTTGTCTAACCTATTATGGAGGATAACAGACTAGAACTATTATTTCTGATTCCCAAGGACCCTTAAGAGACAAACTGTCTCCCAAGAGGCAACCTCAATAGTCAATGTGAATTCAGCCACGGAGTTCATATTCAGATAAACTCCTTTGGTCCCTTCTGGATTCATTACCTTTCAAACAATCTCTGCTAAACAGCATATTTCACCTGAAACCATACAGTAGATCTTTTACCCACATATTTTTATGTGAAGTCCAGCATTTGACATAAAACTCCAAATCCCACAATACCTTTTTCATTTTGTTACCTGCACACCCATATCTATCCCCAAATGATTTGCTCCAAACCAACTATGAACTGTACAATATTGTTAGTCTTTTAGCCCTAATTGTCAGTAACTGCTTTGTGCTCTCTCTAGATGGACTATTGATTGGTTTATAGTTATGGTTACGGTTCATTCTGCCCAGTTGCAAAGGAGTCTGTTTTGTCCATCTGCCTTGCACTTTAGAAGTCCATCTAAGCCTGGTGCAATGACATATGCCTGTAATCCCAGTAACTTTGGACAATGAAGCAGAAGGATTGCAGGTTCAAGGCCAGCCTTGGCAACATAGCAAGACCCTGTATCAAAACTGAAAAATAAAAAGGGAAGGGCTGGGAATTTAATTCAGTGGTAGAATGCCACTGGTTCAATCCCCAGAGTCTCAATAAATAAATAAATGGCCATCTAAGACCTAAAACTAGATTATGTGAGACCTTTTAAAATATCTCCAGAAGAGCCCATACATAAGTCCTTGAAAAACAACTTTTCTAATGAACCTAAAGACCTGATCAAACCTTGTCTGATCTGGTGCTTAGTTTCTTTTTCCAGACTGGAGTTTTCCTGGGGGAAAAACCTTGTAAGAAAAGAAATTGAAAGGGCTTCCATATGAAAAAGGGGATGTATCAAATGAGCTTTCCTTGGCCCAAAGTCTACTGACAATGACCCATCTAGGCAAGACAAGAGATTAAAAATCCCAGGGCAAACCCTGACCCTGGATAACAAAAATCATCTCCAGTAAAGGAAGAAAGCCATCTCACAAGTATTTTGCCTATACAATAAGGAAATGATGTAGAATTTTGGTATGATGATTTAAATGGCTTCTTAAATGATGGATGGACTTAATTCCCCATATTTATTTCATAATAAAGGGATTACAGGAAAAATAAACAGAAAGACACTCTATAAATACTTGAATGCCATGTTTTGATTCAGGTTTTCCCATCCTAATGAAGTTTATTTATGGTTCTTAACCATCTTAGGACAGAAGTAATGTTACAAAAAAAGAAAGACCCAAAGAAGATAATGATCTTGATATTTCAAAGGACTTTCTGAGCATATAAAGCAATCCACATGATCTGGTCCCGTAAGACAACTTGACTTTTTTCTCATCTGTTATCCTCTTATCAGTATCTCTATTTATCATGACTTAGAGAATTTGCTTTTTCATGCAGCAACTAGAAAACATCCATCCAGCAAATCACCCAAATAGAGCATAATTTTATCTTACATACCATGTTGGGGACTGTCTTCCACAATTCCTTTAGTGGGATCCCATTACACCAAAATGTCCTTTTAAATGCATTTTGTTTTCTAGTTCAAGTAAACTTAATTAATTTCTTCACTGATCTTATGTAGTCTATTCCATACTGGACCATTTGTGCTATTGGGCCATAAACTCCTAGAGAATGAAATTCTTAATTGTTCCATGTGCTCCCTTTATATAACCTCCATGCTCCAACACTTTCCAACTATTTAGAAACACAGAAATTCTTAGTCTCAACTAGTCAAAAAATCAGATGGCATTTATTCTCTCGAATAGTGAATTCCTTACCATAGGTAATAACTAGTAACAGTAAATTTTAAAATGACCTTAAATATGAGACAACTAAAAGTTCCAAGTGGATTAGAAAAACATATACACACACAAATTTGTGTGTATGTGTGTTTCTATGTGAAAGCAGATGAACAGTGGGTATTATTCTTAATGTACTGCATGGAAAAACTAATGGCAAATTGTCCTAAATGTATTCTCTAACCAAAAGGACCATACCAATAAAATGCTAGTAAATAATTGCTAATAGCATAGATGTTTCCATTAGTTAAGAACAACTTTTTATTCAAGCAACTATCTTGTCAATAAAATATAAATAATGCTTTGGAAAGAATCCAATTACCTGGTGCAGCAATGTAGTTGAAATTAACAATGTTCCACTTGTCACCTCTTTTCCTACATAACCAGTTATTGCTGAGATTGAGAAAGGATAAAGTTTTCAGGCATTGTAGGCAAAGAGGGACTAGACATTGAATACCACTGAGTGCCTCAAAACCAGAAAATAACTGGGTATATCAGAGATTAAACCTACCATTCTATGGTGAAAATAACCAAAATTGAGCAGGAAATTCTACCACAGAGCAGGTAGATTTTTTTTAAATGTCTGCTAATATGATACTGTTCATATTACAATATCAAGGAAGAATTATCATGATGTTCTTATTGAAAATAAGATCTTACTTATAATAGTCTTCTCATGTTTTTTTTTTTTCTTTATCGGCACAATATTAACAAATAGTCTAATAGTTGCATGCTATATTCTTATGGTCTTTAAAATTAAAATTGTTCATTTTATCATTCAGGTGACCTTGGTCATCTCAATAAGCCCCAGGTAAGCCAAAGTAAAAAGATAACTCACAGTCAATAACACTTCCCAAAGATAGACACATACTGAGCCCTCAAAAATTTTGTTGAACAAATGAATAAAGTATATCTGTAAATAGATTAATCTTGGCTAGTATTAGTAATACTTGAGGCAGGAGGACAGAAAGTAAAAGTTACATACGTAGAAACACTGAATATACAAACCTATGATCAAATAATTAAACATTTCACTCAGTATATCTGCAAGAGAATGAAGACATTTTAAAAAATTCTATACGAGCAAAACTGGGGAAGAAATAACCACATGAATTGCAAAACAGTATATCTAGCCTAAAAGATGCTAATTCAGGTCCAGGGGGATCTAATCAACCTCTTTGTTGAAGTAAAGATAAAACTTTTTGACAGCGAATGCTATTCTGATAAAATGGAATTTTCAATTACTCTATGAACATCTGGTCTATGCTACCATTTCTGGAGCCCAGCAGCACACTGCTTGCAATGTCCCCAAATATTCTCCATTGAGAACTCCCTATTTTACCAAGAGATTAATTGAAATGAGTGTTTGGAAATTTAGTGAGGTGAGAGGTGAGTCAGCGGGATAGGTAAAAGGATAAAGAAAGGGATGTTTAGTCACTGGATCATAATTTCATTAAAAGGCTAGATAAAATGAAATTACACATTGTACAGTGTTGAAGGTGTAAACAGCTTAATACACTGGTGGTTAACACTACTCTATGGGTAGAATGGAGACTACAGAACATTTTTATGGTAAATTTGTAGCAGCAGTTGCATTAGGCACATATCAAGTTCTTTGAATCCATGTTTGACACAGCAAACATGTTGAATATATTAGGTGATAAGATTTGTAAATAAACAAGCTTAGTAAAATCCAGAAGAACCTACACTTCCAGAAATAAAGCAATCGTTACATTGCATCTGGATGTGAAAAGCAGATAAATGATACTGCAAATTTCTGTACATTGCTTCCATTTGGTATCAATTAGCATGGGAGGAAAATCAATTCAGTGTTGTACTGAACTCCAAATTGGGTGCATATTAGAGCAATTAGAGTCATCTTTTCAACAGATGAATTTATAATCAATAATTACAATCATAAGGAAAAAGAGACTGGGTGTGATTTGGAACAAATTATTTGGACTTGAGACTACTGTACAGTTCTACAATATGATCCCCATAAACCCCAAATTCATATCAGGACTGCATTTTTAAGTAAGCATAATGGGATATCCAAGTCATCATAAATGGTCATGCAAAGAAGCAAGGAGGAGCCAGAAGTCTATTAACTTCAGCACTATTCAACCCAGAAACAACCAGGATAAGAAGAATTTCAAACCCAGTGATACCCAAAATCATGCAACAAAGCCTCTGGCACCTCTGACCATCCTGTCAATTTCTCCTCTTAGAGATTTGTCTGTAGGAATTGTATGAGGCAAAATTCCTATCCCCACCAGAAGACAGTAAATTTACCAAATAAATTCAGGGTGGGAAGGTATTCGTTATGACATTTGATTGTCCCTTTCAAGCTCCAAATGAGGCGTTAAACCTGCCCAAAATGACCACACTTACTTGTTGTCAAGCTACTCTGAGAGTTTTGGGGAAATAGCATATCAAACAGTACCATATGCCAATAAAAATAGCATGAGTTAAAGAATTATTGATTCACATTTATTTCTGGTAAGCCAGGATGATAAGAGCCATGGTACTAGAGACAAACTAAGACATTAATCCCTGGGCATGGTGGATGACAAATAACTTTATAATTCAGTCAGTTGGCAACCAGAAAATTCAGTTCAGCTAGTTCATCAACCTACTGATCTGGTTTTAGACATGTTAAGAGAGATATTAGGATTGACAGTAAGCCAGAAAGCAGAGATTCCTATCATTCCTTCTTATCTCCACTCTGATCCAGCTCATGAATGTGTTTGGTTGGGGTAATCAAAACAATCTAAACTCAGCAGTGACTAAACACCTGAATTTTGGCCTTTAAGTTCAAAAGTCTTTTACATATTCCCCTTCCTTCACTGAATCTAGTTAGCGATTCTGGGTTCCAATAGCTTGTAAAGTTCTCAGAGAATAGTTATTGAAACTTAAGACATTTGGGCCCTTACATAAGTCATAAAGCACCCTTATCATTCACCCTTAGCATTCTTCTGCTATAGTAAAGTTCTAAGTACAACTCCCAAAGGAACTTTTGGCAGTGTGAAGAAGCACAGGGCCTGGTGTCTCTCAGAAAAGGAGGACCAAATATAGCTTGTATCTTTTCCTCCAACACTAGCAACACAATAATAGACCACTGAATAAACAATTCCTAAATTAGCATACTACAGTAACACAGCCACATCAATGTTTATAGCAGCTCAATTCACAATAGCTAGATTGTGGGACCAACCGAGATGCCCTTCGACAGATGAATGGATAAAGAAACTGTGGTATATATACACAATGGAGTATTACTCAGCGATAAGGAAGAATGAAATTATGGCATTTGCAGGTAAATGAATGGAATTGGAGAACATACATGCTAAGTGAAACAAGACGATCCCAAAAAAACAAAGGCCAAATGTTTTTCCTGATAAGTGGATGATGATATACAATGGGAGTTGGGGAGGGAATGAGAGAAGAATGGAGAAACTTTAGATTACATAGAGGGAAATGAGAGGGAGTGGGGTATGAAAATGGTAGAATGAGAAAGACATCATTACCCTATGTACATGTATGATTACACGAATGGTATGAATCTACATCATGCACAACCATAGAAATGAAATGACATACCCCATTTGTGTACAATGAATCAAAATGAAGTCTGTAAAATTTTTTTTAAAAATAAACAAAAAAAGAAAAACGAACAGATGCAGAAAAATACCTTAATGTTGAAAACTCTGAGACTTCTCTATCAATTACATGCCCACATATGTGCAAAGAAAGATGCAGTATCAATATTCAAATTAGAAATGTCATAGAGCCACAGATAGGATATCCAGGTTGAACCAAACTATTCAATACAATGATGTAAGGTTCACTCTATTGGGTAAATCTAGCACACATTTGGAGTGGTTCTAGCAGAACCAAAAGAAATATTAGGAACAAAGTATAGCCTGAGAACTTCAAAATCAGGCATGTATGGTGGATTCACCCAGTAACTGCATTCCCATGACTGTGCCTTAGGATAAAATGAGATACACTTATCATGTGAGAACAAGTTGAGATAGTAAATGCTATGAAATGTTAATTGCTGGAATCATTGCTATGTTTTGAGGTAGTAATAATTAACACAAGATTGTGGTGACACAATCTGTGTGGCAAGCCTAGAGTTGATTTGGGACACACAATTAACTATCATTATGGAAATCTTCAGAAGTAGGGGGATATCACAAGGTAGAGACTATGTAAACAAGATCTTCATACACAAATTTTAGCCACTCAAGTTGAAAAGAACCAACCTAAGGGTTGGCTCAAAGTTTAGCCACTGCTGGAATAATGGGAAAAAAAATGAAGACACATATATGCAAATCACATACTGAGAAACAACTATAGAAGTGTTGCCAAAATGGAACAGCACAAAGTGCATCTGTGTGTGTGTGTGTGTGTGTGTGTGTGTGTGTGTGTGTGTGTGTGTGAAATCATCTCATATATTGGAGAATCTTGGGACACTGTCACATTTTCTTTAGAATATTCTCATTATTATCCAATCTACACAGTTTATAATATACCCCATTTGTAAGAAATAGAAAATCTAGCTATGGTCCACTTATATTGTTTTCCTAGAGAAATGTGCCAAAAATTAAAACAGATGTTGTTCTAGCCAGGCATAAAGTGAGAATCAATTATGCCTATTTCCTTTCCTGGAGTCATTTCATTTCAGAGAGCATCTAACTAAAATCCTTTCTGATACAAATGAAAAAGCATTTCTTTGAGACACATGCAAGTAGTAAACGATACATAGCTGTCTGCATCCTATGACACACTGCTAATCCTCTAAGAATTAAATTGCTTCTGTTTCAGTTACATAAATTTTTTATCCTTAGTCATAGTAAGGTTTCCCAGAAAGTAGATTATCTCTGCAGATGTCACCACTCAACAATTAGGGAAGGCAGCAGTGCATAATTGGTAGTGACCTTTCTATATTATAGACTTTGACACTCGGGTCTGGTGGGGAGGGAATGGACTAGACAATTTAATAAAATCTACAATGACTATTTTTTCCCATGGAAAACATTTTGTTTTGTGAATCATGCATTTTTTGATTCATTTACAAAACCAAAACAAAAGCATTTAATGATGTTTACAGTGAAATGAAACAGCTGAAGCCCAGCACATAATCACCATATTTTGTTTTCTCATCTTTAAGACTTTTAGCAGTAGGACTTCCAGCTGAGCTTGAGCCTAGCTTCTCCAAGACATAGCCAAGTATTCTGAAGCATCACTGAGCCTAAACACTAAGTTGAATTCATACTTCTTAATTGAAAAGGACAGGCTGTTTGCACAGCATGTTTGCATCAGTAAAATATTGAAAATGACATTTGTGCCCAAGTCCATCTGAACATTCTGCCTTAGCTGAACTCTACTAATGCTTTTATATCCTGGTTTCTGCCTAGCATAATTTTAAATAGTGCTTCTTGCTGAGGCATGTGTGGCTGAGTTCACAAAAACAGATCCTTCCTCATACATGAGAATGCTGCTCCTGACATGTGCCTTCCACCTTAGTGGAATGTTTTACATTGAATCAGCTTCATTCTCTTACCCTGGCCTCCCCTATGACTTATGGCATGGAATCATGTGGCAGCCAGACAAAATGGGAAGTTCAGTACTTTCAATCCTCAGTAAAGAGCACACAATTTGTGGTCAGAGAACGGTGTCTCTCCCAGTAAATCTAACCAGCATTATTGGGAAATAAAACCCATCCCTCTGGTCTCATTAGAGTTGTGTTCTATGCAACTCAATTGATCAGCTGAATTCAGGCACCATAGCAAAAAGAGACATTTATTCCTCCTAAGAAGGCATCTGCTCATTTCCTGTGTGCTCACTCAGTGTAGTTACTATTAAAGTGGAATGTACACAATATGTATATGCTATTATCCTGCAAAATGACCAAACAGTATATAATCCTGAGGGAATCATTCAGGGAAGGAGAAGAAGAAACTGGCTAGATTCTGCTGTAAACACTGCAGAGGTATAAGCTTAATGGATACTTTGATAATACAGTCATTATAGTAGTTTTACAAGGTGCCTGCAAACATCCTGGGTTCTTTGGAGTCTATTGTTGTAACTTACAATCAGTCATTGCTTACCATGGTCAGGCATCTGAGATCCCATGGAGGTCACACTGGTATTCAGCACATCATTGACAGCAGTATCACAATACAGGCTCCTCTGGACATCATGCTCACTGTCAGTCTGGTCACTCTCCTCATGTCCACTATCCTTCAGGCTGTTGCCCTCTAGGTCCTTGAAGGTGGAGCTGCTGGGTTGAAGAAAGAATGTTCATTTATGACTGTGATAGATCTGATTTTTAAAATCATTCCAAGCCAGGATGATGTCAGCTCTATAATGAGGCCAACAGTGGTTAGATTGCCCAACAGGGTATGGATGAGGGGAAGAGAAATTTCTGTTTAAACATAATGGAACTTAACATTACAGAGAAGTTCCCTCTATTGGATGTTGATTCAACTAATATTTTCATTCACTTTTCAGTGCATCGCTATAGGCAAGGTATGAGATGCAAATCTAAAACAACCACCTCTAAAGAATGCTGTCATTTCAGGATTTTTCTGTTTTAATACAATTAAAGTAAAATAATAACAGTTAATTTTCAGTGAGAGATTATTATTCATGAGGCACTATTTCAAGTTCTTGACATTAATTTTTTAAATCATCACAAGTCTATAAGAGAAAGGTGCTACTAATAATTATATTTACACAGGAGATAGCAAAGATTCATAGAAGTTAAATAATTTTCACAAGGTCACATGGCTGACAAAATGTGTAGTATATCTAAGACCAAATCCAAGTAGTCTAGCTCCAGAGCCTACAACCTTAACCACTATGTATAATTCTTCTCCAAAGATATCTACTAACCAAGTATAAAAAGTAAAGAAGTTGAGGTAGCACAATTAAAATAGAAAGGAGTGTCAGAGAACCCAGATCAGTTTTAACTGAAAAAGGCAAAGGGACAGATTCAAAGAAAAAGAGGAGGTCAGAAGAGAAGAACCTTGGTGCATGGAAGGTGTGATGGCTAATTTTATGTGTCAATTTGATTGGGCCACAGGATGCCCAGGTAGCTAGTAGAGCATTATTTCTGGATATGTCTGTAAGGGTGTTTCCAGAAGAGATTAGCATTTGAATTGTGAAATTGAATAAAGCATATGACTCTCCCCAGCGTGGGTGGGTATCACCTAATCCATCCTAGGCCTAAATAGAAAAAAAAGGTAGAAGATTGAATTTGCTCTCTGCCAAATTGCCTGAGCTGGGACATCAATTGTCTCCTGTACTAATTGCTCCTGGTTCTTAGGCCTTAAGAACCAGATGGGAATGTATACCATTGGGTATCTGGTTCTCAGGCCTTCAACTGCCTTGCCAACTTTCCTGGTTCTGCAGCTTATAAATGGCAGATCACAGGACTTCTTGGCCTCCATAATCACATGAACCAATACCTTATAATAAAACCTTTTCTAGATAGATATAGAGATTTAAATACCTATTGACTCTCTTTCTATGGAGAACTGTAATATAGAAGGTAAGATAAAAGCGAGAGCCAGAGAGTAAGCATTAATGTAACTGTGGGCATAGGCATACTAAAAACATGAAAACTGTCAGCTCAAGAGTTTGTTGGTAAATTTTTTCTTGGATTTATTAAACCAACACACCACACAAGGTACTAAGCATACTAGCCAAGAACTCCACACCATTTTTCACAGAGTAGAGGATAATATACAAAGTATACCCATAAAGGACCCACCTGGTATTCATAATATTTTGTACATCTTGCCTGAATCTGCAATTGTGCTACACCTTGGATCATACATCATGCATCTAAAATAACTAGTGAATGGTGAATCCATTCCCTAGTTAGTGAGGTAGCAGCAAAGGCACACTCAAGAAAATGTGTTGCTGTCTCAACAAGGAAGAGTGGCACACTTGTGAATTAGGACAAGCCCCAACAAACCTACTGTGCCTCTGCAAAGGGAGCCCTGTGGAGTCAGTACTGCAAATTCACTTGTTCTGCTCAACTTTGAACATTCACAAGCCTGGTTCCCTGAGACTTTGATAAGAACACTCAGTACATATGATGAAGAGCCGTGCCATGAACACAATAAATACACTGTAATTTTTTGCACTTGGGTAAGAGGAATCACAGCCAATTTTTAACATATGACCAACCTAGGTGCTAAAAACTGGCTGACCTGAATTTTAAAAGGAAAAGATCAAGTAACTAGAAAGCAATAATTATAAGAAAATGAAGAGTAGGATGTAGTGAAGCACTGACCTGTTAGCTAATTATTTTCAGAAAGGATAACTGAGCATCAACTTCACTAAAACTAAAATCACTTAACAGGCCAGCTCACTCAGTTCCTCTAAATTATAACTCAGATAACTTAGCCCTATGAACCCACAAGGATGCAGCTCTATTTTTTTTTTAAATCATCTTATAATCCTTTCATGGTCAAGAAGACCAATTGGAAACACTTGATTTGAAGTGTCTTACGATTTCTAGCTTTATGGTACAGATTCTAGGGCTTCCTAGAAGCTGTAGATTCTGATTCCACAGTTTAAATAGATTCAAAGTTTGTACTTTAGAAAAACAATTGGTCCTGCCTACAAGCACTCATATTCTTCAAGAGAAGGGAAACGACCTGCCTGGATGATATTACAGGCTGCTCCATTTTTATAACAAAAATTAACTTTTCAACCTGTATTATCTGTTATCTGAAACATAATGAAAAGTTATTTAATCCCCAACACAAAACTAGCATGTTAAGCCAGAAAATTTAATTCTGAATTGACTGAATTTTAGCAGTTGCCAAAACATACATGAGATACATGATGGTGAGAGATAGAGTACAAGAGCAATGTAGTTAACCATCCTTTAGAGCAGGGCTTCTTAACCTTGGCACTATTGACATTCTTGGCTACATAATTCTTTGATGTAGCTGTCCTGTGCATCGTAAGATGTTTAGAAACATTCCTGAGCTTTACCCATGAGCTGCCAGAAGTGGCCCACAAGAATAACATCATTTTGTCTCCAGGGAGATATTGCCAAATCACCCCCAGTTGAGAACAACTGCTCTAGATTCTCTAAACTCTATTCTGGTAACAGACTATACTGGAAAAAGCAGTGAACTTGAAGTCATTGGGACAAATGATAATCTGTGATCTGTCCCTTCATCTATGTGACCCTAGTCTTGATATCTAGTGTCATCAAGTCTCAATTTTCTTGTCTGTAAAATGTAGTTGCCAAAATCTCCTTCACGAGACTATTTGAGGACTGAACAAGATAGTACACATGAAGTATCACATACACACATGCTCAATAAATGGTTACAATTTAATAGGATCATTATTCCACATGGTAATGCCTTCATTGAATTATAATTAAATATTATATCCATGGTCTTTTACCAGATTGGTATTGAAAATTTTATTTAAAGACTATTTCTACACCTTCTGTAAACAATAGTCAGACACTGTCCATTATGTTATTTCTCCTAAAATTCAGGAACAGAAAAAAAAATCATTCTCTCAAATATGTACCATTTCTTTATTGAATAATGAGACCTATATGACCTGATGCATTTACTTTTCAGTCTTGGCTTCTCAAAAGCTGCAAAGGTAAATGTAATGTTGAATTGCACTGATTTATCTCCCTGGATGCCAGGAATCTCTATCTTGCTTCTCCTAATTGGTTTTAGATCTGCTTTTTAAAATTTGATCATCCATCTCAATGTTATAAACCACCTCAGAGTTTTTTTTTTTTTCTCTTTAGGTAAAAAGGATAGAAATAATAAAACAAAACTGTGAAATACTAGCTACTGGTATGTAAGGGACTGGTAGTGTGAATTTGAGAAGTCATGTATTCTCAGAAGGAAAAGCAAAAGATATAACCAATACCCTCCCCCAAAGCTTGGAACAGTTAACTCATTTAAGGACCAGTTTGCCCATCTGACAAACTAAGTACCACTGACTCTGATCTTGTAAGGACATTTATTGGCTTAATGAATGGATTTGTGTAAGGCAGTTTAAGACTCAGTGGGCAAGATGCTACAAATTGTAAAGCAGTCTGGTATAAGAACACAATACAAATAACAATTTATGTCAAGAATAAAAAATGCTGATTTCTCTTGCTTTATTACCTGTGTACCTCTTGGGAGATGAAAGACTTGTAAAACAACTTTGTAGGATAATAAATTAAGAGTACCTGTTTGCAATGGTATTGTAAATGCGAATGTTTCTATTACTATTCTGGTGGCCAGCAGAAGGGCAGGTTCTCATGGAAACACCTGAATAGGACTCTGCACACAAGAGTTACTCAGCAAATGTTTGATTAATGAACATTACACACATTCTTATCTGTATCTACCATTTAAAATATTAGAATCCTTTTCAAAAATATGAAGACTCTGAAAGGAACTAGGCCATATCTTCCCAGTAGGTGACACCATATACCCAGGGAATACCATCTGAGACTAAGAATAAGAAGGGAGTGATAGTTTAAAGAGTATTATAACTGTGTTTAAGGTATCTAGGGAAGATTCTAAAGTGGTTTCTAGACCAGCTGTATCACAATCACCTTGGGAACCTGTTAAAACTGGAGGTTCTGCAGGAATGGAGCGAGAGACTGCATTTTAACAAGCCTCTTAGGTGATTCCCAACACACACTAAAGTTCAGAAATCACTGGCTTAAAGGGAAGTTTAGTGCTTGTTTTTAATGGAAAAATGCTGAGGTTTCCTTCAACTTCTTTCTTTTATTCATTCAATAAACATGCATCAAGCACTTACTATATTCAAGGCACCATACCAGGTGCTACAAAACCCCAGGACAATGATGATAAAGGAAAGCACTGTGCATGGTTTAGGAGCTGATATTAATTTTCCATTCCACACTACTTCAGCATCTTGTTCATTTCATCTTCTATTTTCTTTGATGTACAACCTCAGGCCCTGCTTGATACTTCTCCAAAAGCACTATAGGAATGGATATCAGACAGCAGCAAAGAAAGCAGGCATGAGCAAAGAGAGTGTTGCATCAGAGGCAATGTACCATTGCTGACTTTTCTTGCTCTGAGAAGATAGCAAGGAAACAAATACAACAGGAAGGAAATCCATCCAGAATAATTTTCAACTCTTTCAGTTTGTTAATCTGGGACTTTTTCCTTGAGGTACCTCCAGGTTGCAAATGAGGTTCTGGAGGGAAAAAAAACTACAGGGATATAATGCTAGAGTCTTTAGTGCAGAATATTATGGAGAATGTACCATATTTTTTTCTTTTCCCTTTCAGATTCACTCTTGACTCTTCTCAACTTTGATCTATGCCTGTGTAAAATCCCTTTGCCCTATGACTTTCCATTGGGATTAGCCCACGAAGGGCATGAGGAAGAGATCAGAAGGTAAAAGACGAATGATACTAGGGTATCGATTGTCTTTGTTTCTCTCTTGCAGGGTCACTTCATGGTGACCATATCCTTCAACTGATCAGAAGTCACTATTACTTTGTAGTCAATGTTCCCTCCTTGCTCTTTCTTAGTCTTTTCAGAAGTATTTTCGACTCCACTGTTCTTATACCAGAATACTGTGGTGTCCCTTGCCCAAGTCTTTGCAAATAGTCCCTTTGTAAAAAAAATTACTTTCTCAAATCATTAAAATTGAGTGTGTCAACGACTTCATGTAACTATTTCTTGATTGACACAGGAAATAATCAGAGAACAATGTCAGTGCTGTTCAACCATCTAAGGTAGATACAAGTGAAAGAGGGAAAGATGCCCATGTATAAATAGTCTGGCCAAGAAAGCCAGAAAGAATGACCTAAGAAACATCCTTGGATGAGTAGATAATGAATAGAAGATGAGAAAATAGGAAAACAAGTTCACAACTGATAATCCAATTCAGAATTTCCTGGCCAGAAGCTCTTCCCATGCACAGAAATGGATCTTCAAGAAACCGCATATGGAAAAACCCCTTTCCAACATTGTTGTGAGCTATTTGAGCATACTTTGCATGGTTTGATCACCTGGTGTTAGTAACTACTCTCTTTTAATATTTTCTATGAATTTTATATTTATAATGGTTACTCCCCAAGAAAGCATAGAACACAAAATACCCTGTATCCTTCCAGGTATTGTACTTTGTCTAAACTCAGTTGATCCCATAAATTCCAAGGCCTTCATGGTTTTCCAAAGTCATTGCACTTCCATAACAGAAACTGGCAAAATGTGTGTATGTCTCTCAGCTTTAAAGTATTTCCTCTTAATAAAGAAGGTCCTTAGTAAAAACTGCTACCTTTGATTTCAGCCACCATCAGACCCTATTAATTCCAGATCATGCCTTCTGTGTGTGTGTGTGTGTGTGTGTGTGTGTGTGTGTGTGTGTGTGTGTGCTATAAGGTAATCAAAATGATAGGTTCCCAGTTCCCAGTTCCCAGTGAGTCACAAAGCTGTTGTGGAAATACACATATCCCAAAAGTTAAATGTTTGACATAAGTTTTCATTTCATCAGTCTGTCTTTTAAATTGGATATTCAGGGCTGACCTAAGACATGAGGGTCCCCAGGAGTTTTAGCTTTCTGCCAGGCAAAGAAAATCTGACTCATGTTATCAGTTTAATTTGGTCATAGAATTCCCAGGCATCCAGAAATAGCTTGCCCAAGGGACCTGTAAGGATAAGGCAAGTCACTGTTTTCACTATAAGTTTTAAAAGAAGCTTTGAAAACAAAAATCTCAAAAGCAGAAAACAAAGCAGATCTCTGCTGCAAAACCACTCTAATCAGTGTTTGTAAAGATTTTTCCTTCCCATTAAAATAAAAATAAGTCAGATAATTTTAAATTCCTCACTGCTTTATTCTGTAGGCCAAGAAAAGATTCTAAATGGATTCTTCCCAACCCCTCAGAAAATTTTCAAACTATGCTATGGCTGGCATACAATCCTTTCCACTTCAAGATGACTAATGATCATCACTTAAGGTCACATGCTATCCCAAAGTGGTACAGATAAGACTAACATGATTGGGGGGATTACTGCAGCATCATAAATTAAATTAGATATGAACTCAAGTTACTTGTACAACAAGCTAGTTTATTATGTGAATCCTACTCTTCCAGTGATTTATGTAAATTCATGGGATTACAGCCAGCAAAATAATAGAAGCTCCAGGTCTTCTTTACAGCAGCTCTAACACACCCTGCTTGCTTTCTATTTTATTTCCATTATTTTAACAAACACACTCAGTGTTCAATTTTAGCTGTAGAATAACCACTAGAAATTCAAGAGGTTATTTACATGAAACAGTAATAAAGGCATTATCTGAATGGTCAGTATTGGGTTATTTTTGTTATTGTTTTGTTACTTATTTTCACAAGAAAATTTATTTTGCTTAGTTTTCTCTCCTTACAAGGTTTTCTACATGTCCTGTCTTTTTCGTATTAGATGACTTTGATGCCCACTGCACCAGGTGAAATCTACTTTGTCAGTATTCAGAGAAACGCTTCAAAAATCTTTAACAAGTACTGAATCAGGCAATTTTCTTTTCCTCTCTCATCTAAAAAAGCATTGTAAAAGATAAAAAGTTAGTTTTTCTGTCATTAAAATATCATAGTTGTCAAAATAACAGAGTTCTCAGAACTCACTGGAAGTTCCACAGGAGAAAAACTTTTAAGGCCTTCTTTTATTTAAAATGAATAGCAATAAGTATTTTGATAAACATGATTTTGCAAGTTTTCTAATATTTCTCATATTACATACCTAATCAACAAAAGTATATTTTCATTTAACTCCAATTTTATTTTTTAATTGTAAATATTTATACATACAATTTAATGGAAAAATGTGATAAAATGCCAACAAGATTACCTTTAAGTGATGGAATTACTTAAATTTGCCAAACTTTCTACAATAAGTATATAGTCATTCATCTTAAAATGCAAAAAGGCATGGTTTTAAAAAAAATCTGTTTTTCTTTCTATATTAAATCAAGCTAGGTAAGCAAATCAACATACCTTTTTTTTTTTTTATTGTAAACAAATGGGATACATGTTGTTTCTCTGTTTGTACATGGCGTAAAGGCATACCATTTGTGTAATCATAAATTTACATAGAGTAATGTTGTTTGATTCATTCTGTTATTTTTTCCCTTCCCCCCACCCCTCCCACCCCTCTTTACCCTCTATACAGTACATACCTTTTGATTAAATGGGCTCGGCTGTTCACATAGTTGGAGTCAAAAGAATAATTTTCAGTCTGTAATGAGGAAAAAAGAATTTAAATGTTACACTGGTAATTCATAAGAGGAATCCAAGTATCCTACTTAAAAGGAATCTTTTTTATTGGGCAAGAAGCAATGAATGAATTGGAAACCAAGGCTATAGTGGGGTAGTGGCCTAAGGTCTTGAGACCAGGGGGCTCTGTAGAGGTAGCAACTCACTCCTGCAGGCCAGGACAGACTTGGCACAAACATTTCCTAGAATAGGGCTGGCTACTGACCATGCAACCACTTACAGAGAAGAGACAATATGACTCACAATCATTATAGAAACTAATTGCTTCCCATTCCCCAGTGGAGACAATTCTATGCCCATCAAATTGACTGGAAGTTCAAAGGTATTTTTATTAGTAGTAGATAATTAACATGTTAAAATATTTATTCCAAAGATATGGAAATGCAAGCAAGGTAATCCCCCACTGTGGATTTAAACTCTGCACTTCCCTTTGTTTTAAGACATTTGCTCAGCACTGGTTATGCAGAAGGCCTTCTTTTATCACAAATATAAAGGCAAACAAGTATTATGCCTAAAACAGGGTGAAGAGCAGACCACAGGGGGTGCCAAAGCCTTTCATGTCAGACATGAAGTTTGCAAGCAAACCTCTGTCTCAGTTTCTATCATTAAAACACTACCATCTAATCTGGTTACAGTAGACTGCCAGAGCAACGGTTTTACAAAAGCAAATGCAGAATACCTGCCAGATGAAAGAGATTGAAAAACCATTTGTTAGCACCCAAAGGCTGGGTGAATTGAAGGGGGGCAGCCTTACAAGGGGTGAGAGATAGGGAAGAGTCTACAGTGAAGTAAGTCAGTATCCTAGTAAAGTGAACTTTATATCCAACACCAAAGTACAGCTCTTGTTGAACCATTGTAGGAACTGAAAAATGCCCAAACACATCTCCTCTACCCTCCTGCCCTTCTAATGGAAATCCCCACAATGCCCACCATTCCTTGGGAGCCTTCTGCAATCCCTTCAACTGAAAGTGCCTGGAAAACGTAACACAATAGCTGTCTAGAGAACAAAATAGCAGATTTATTTCAGATGACTACCTGTCACACATTAACTGCACTAGGTTCTTAGATGCAGTCCTTGCTTTCAAGGAGTTCACAGTTTGATAGAGGAGAAAATGAGACAGGTAATAGCAGATCCAGCTCCCATGTGGGCACTAAACAGCCAACAGTCAGAGTAAGGACCCTAACCACCTAGAGTAGGTAAAAAGTGGGTTGTGAATAGGTGGGAGAAAGAAGGGGAGAGTATTGAGAAGGAAACTAAAAACTAAAACCCAACAGTGCCCAGTACTTACTGGGGTGTATCTGTGCCTCCTGGATTTACCCCACATTGGAAGACACACTGGGTAATACCCACTCACACTGCTTTTATCTAGAAGTTTATATCCCTTCTAATGTAAACCACAAGCAATTTTTGATGCTGTTGGAAGCAATGGCTTGGGAGAATAATAATCAAAGGGGTCAGTTTGTTTCTAATTTGTTCATAAGAAAATGAATGGCAAAATTGTTGCAAACATAACTACAGGAGGAGGAAGCTAACTTAAAGCTCTGTGCTGGGAATACAATCTAAGTATTTGAAGAGTAGCTTACCTCTCAGTCAATCAACCAACAAATGCTTCTTGAGTTAATTCATTTTATCAATATAAGAGGGGGAAATGGTGTTGGTCAAATGTGCTCTTCTATGATAACAACTACAATATATGATTTAACAAGTGAAACTTCCCCGCCCCCTAAAAATTAAAATAGCAGTTCAGTTATTCACTTCACTGTGCAACCTTGGGTACATTATTTAATCTCTGTGTGCCTCAGTTTCCTCCTCCGTAATCTCTGAATCCAAGGGGATTACAACTGCATTTACTATGGCTCATGGTGGGAATTCTTATTCTTTACTCTCTTCAAAATTTGAAACCCCAAGTAGACCAGGAATTTGGCCCTCATCCAGGCAATAAAACAATAGCACAAGCATGTTCTATCAGCCTCCAAACTTATCAAATCACTTTTGCAAGAAATGTGGTAGATGACAAAAACAAACAGGAGAGGAAATCTAGAGGGCATTGGTTTTTCAGGGAAAACATGATCAATATCCCAAGTTACTGTCATGTTTTTTAAAAGCCAGTTTTCAAGTAGAAATTTTTGCATAGCTTTGCATATGAGTGCATCTAACCTGTGTTCACTGAGCACAAATATGGAGTTCTGTGGATATCTGGCCTCTAAGCAAGGAAACAGAACCATATGTTTGGGCAAAGAAGAAATTCAAACCAATTTTTTTCTCTGAGACATACTACTTCTTGGTCCTAATGGAATAATGTATATGACCACGAGAATTTCCTAACCCCACAAGACAAATCAGTTAACTGTGGGCAGATGCAACAGGTATCATCTGCCACTGTAGGTAGAAGAATATCATTGTGATTTATCGCTTTCCTCTATTCTGTTTTAATTCTGCCCATTCATTTTTACACTGCCCATTCTTATGGTCCTAACCTTCAAATGTAAATATTCCTTTCCACAAATCAGCACAAGCCATAACAGGCAGATGACCCCATGTTTCATCCTAAATGTCACTGGTAGCACTAGTCAATGAGGCAGGTAACTAGAAGTAACTTTTCCTGAGTGAATGGGGTTAAATTGATTTGTACATTGTCTTTTGTCTTTCTATTCAGTTTCATCTCTCTTTATGAGGCAATTTAGTTGCAGTTATAGGAACAATATATGGAACAGAATAATTTTAATTGGACAGAATACACTGTTCTGGCCTCATTATTACTATAATCCAAACAACTGAGTTAACAGACAATAGACAGCCTATATGTGGGTCTATATCTACTGATATCAAGTATTCTAATTTATATTTGTTCTAGGTGTGTGCTCAAGTCCAACCTGTATGCACTGAAAGAGTAGATTTTTTTCTCACTTCTGGTGGAGCAAAGAATGAGACTCAGACCTCCATGCACAAGGAAACAATCTTGTCTTAATGAATAGTTTTCATGTCTTAAGCCAGTGGTTCTCAGTCCTAACTGCACATTAGACTCATCTCAGGAACTAAAAAAAAAATACTGTCATCAAAGATCCACTTCAAGAGACTGTGAAGTAATTGGCCTGGAGTTGGGCCCAGACATTGGTATTTTTTAAAAAGTTTCCCAGATAATTCTAATGTACCTCCAGGGTACAAAACAAGTGTTGTTAACAAAGAACTGGCGACAGGCCTTGACCTGTGTTTTCTAAGGCAAGCCCAGCTGTTTAGGAGATGGCACCTTTTCTGTCAAATTATCTACTGAGGTTATCTCAACATAGGATAAAAAAAAACACAGAAGGAATTCACTTTTCAAGAAATAATACAAGAGCTTTTCTTTTTTTCACATGACTGTATTGGCTCCTAGTTAGCCTTATTTAATCAAAATTTGTTTGACATTATTCCAATCCCATCTTTAAGTATTCTAAATGGCAAATAACATGAAACATTTGAGAGAGGAAATTTTCTCTAAATGTCACATTAATTTCACTAGGAAATGTCCCCATCTCTAATGAGACAGGCAGGTTAACAAAGAAGCACAGCAAAGAGACAAGAACAACATTGTTTCTGAAAAACCTAATTTTGATGTTAAAACTGGGTCTACAGCAAACTTTTATTTCCAGTCTTGAGAGCAAATAAGTCACTTTTTATCATTTAATATACTTCTCCCAAATCCTTTCTCTAATTAGAAGTCTTTTTCCTAGTAACTCACTTAGAGTAGGTTTCTCACTTGGCCTAGTTTTAATAAAATCTTGATTTTTCTAAAACCCTCATAGAATACATAATTCTGCATAGCTCAGTTTTCCAGATAGCTTAGGGCTTTCCCCTTTAAGAACTGAAACTCTGATTTAAAACCCTAACCATTATACCTTGTTTCTAAAATGTGTCACAAAGTTGTCCCCTTCAAAGTAGAGTATAAAAGACAAAATTTAACCTTTTAGTGGTTATTTAGGTGCACCCTTCTAAACACAAATCATTGTACCATGAAGGTCTCGGTTATATTCAATGACCCCAAAGTACTGCTTTTTGATTTCTTGCCTTTAATTTTCAACAGCTGTCATTCAACTAACTTGCCATCAAATACTCACATATGCTACTTCTCAGAGATGTTAGAGCAAAAGAAGTTCCTCTTCCTCTTCAAGTTCAATGCTTCTACTCTATTGCACTTTCGGAAACTACATAATTGTATTTGTAAGAATAGACTAGAACATGAGTTAATAAGTTCTGAGTAGAGAGCTGAGATATATTTGTCCTAAGAGGAAAATTACATGATCTTTAATAATATGAACTTCTGTGCAATGGTTTGGGTTCTGTTGTTTACTTGTATTTTACCTGTTTAGGAGCTTTATTTGCTTACTGCTTTCTATTCTCAACTCCCTTCTGGATATGTGAGGCTTTTAGTGAGACTTTGGGTAGATTATATTTTATTATGTTTCTATGTTAATAAGTCTGGCACATCAGAAGTCAAATACTTCCACTTTGTCAGGCCCCCAAGGTACCAGAGAATGCCCTACTTTAATTGTCATTTTGCATTACTTTTACAGTTCACTGAATTGTGCCCTAGTCTCTGGAAGAGTGACTGCAGCTCTCACAGCACCACATTTATCACCAGGGAGACTTCAACCCTGAGGAGAAAGAAGCCCAATAAATGCAGATATCCAGGACTAGACTCTTTGCCTACTGGCATAAATCCCCAGGTCACTACACCAAGCTAAAAAAGGTTGCAGACTCTGTGATTAAAATAGAGATTCCTCAAACCCAAAGGTTTGCATTTGAAAATGAACAATCTTCTTAAATTACACTTTAAAAGTCCCATCAAACTGAAAACATTATAACTGCAATTTTCTAACTAATTGGTTTTTTAAAATTTTTAAATTCTTAATTCATTCTAGCAATACAAACCAGCAAAACTGGAATTCCAAATCAGATGCACAGAAAAGTGATTCTAAAGTGCTGGTTATTTTTCTTTAATTGCTAACTTCCACTAATGATAATTGTGCCTATTGATCAATGATGAAAAGACCCATACATAACCTTTTCCAAAAGTGGTTGCTGTTTTAGATGTTCAAATGGCCATCTCCTTACAAAATGATTTTTTGGAAATGAATCAACAAATGACTTTTTCCTACTTTCTATGCCTAATACATAAAAATGAAAATGCAAATTCTACATAAAGATAAAGCCAGCATGCCTCCAGCTAGAATGTATATTCACAGACTCATCCATCCAGACAGCAGCAGATGAAGTAGGAATTAGTGAAGGTGGAATAAGGCACTATCCCCATAGTTACCATCACTGGAAAGCTTGTATTTATGTTGAACCCGAGAAAAGTTAAGTAATCTTCTACTAACCACATCTTGTAAGTCATATGTTCTCCACACACCACAGCCCTAATTCTCATACACAAACACATACAGTTTGACTACAGAGAGCAATTTGTTCTGGTGGGGAAACCTGGACTCCCTTCTCCTTATTTTCATGGAACTCACAGATGACCTTGGATAAATCAATTTACCCCTCTTAAGATTTTGCTTTATCCATCCATAAAATAAGGAGAATAAACAAATGATTTCAATGTTTCCCTTCAAACTCTAATAATTCTAGGCTTCTACAACAAACCGATTCTTATTAACTTATTTATTCACTCATCCATTGAATAAACATGCATCAAATCCTGAGAATAGAAAAAATACACAGCATATGCCTTCAAGGAGCTCATAAACTAATGGACCTCTTATTAGGGATGGTCAAAATGTCAGTCATTTAGACAAATGAATACAGAGACTGGCACATAACTACCTGCAGATACATGCACATACTTGTACATAGGCTCCCGAAATGCAATTTAAAGAATTATACCAATACTTTATAGAACTAAAGAGCAACGTAGTGATTTGATAAGCACAGATGATTACCACAGGAGAATTTGGTCTTTATATTTGTTATGTCGGAATCCACATCATAAATGTGGGAAGTCTCTCTCTCCTATCAAATAGATATTAAATTCTTACCATTCTTAAAATAGCTCATGTATCTTTCGCTTTGGTTCCATTTCCACAGCATCCATCACCTTTACCACCATTCCTTCATCTCCATTTGCCATTTGCTTCAGCCCATTCAGCAATATGCTATTTGGATAATCTTTCTTGTCCACTATTTTCATCATATCACTTACCTTTTCAAGACCTGCAATGGCTTCTTATTATGATTAGCATTAAATCTAAATGGAAATCCTTAGCTAATCAGGATTATATAAGCCCTCTACTTCTGCATATCCAGTTCTCCTCATTTCTAATATATGTCCATCACTGATCATTCCAGTCATTATTTTCTCAGCACTTTGTATATAGACTGTACATGTGATTATGCACTTCCTTTGATTCCATGATTATTTTGTATGCAGTGTATCAGTTCAACTCTCAACTGGACTGGAAGCTCTCTTTGCCATCTGCCACAATCCTGGTCACTAAGTATTCATGCAATGCAAGAATTAATGACCAGAGAAAAGATAGAAGGGGTTAAGAATGAGGTTACTTATCACAATTAAGGTAGATGGCCAATTCTATTAGACCAAAGTGATCCTATTTCTTCAGAAAGCATCCATTTTGTATACTGTCTTCTGTAGTTACAATTTATTCTCTTATCATTCCCAACTACAATCTTATAAGTACACAGCAATGTGGATATAACTGTCACAGATAAGATGACATGGTTAAGTGCTTCCTGCCCATCTGTCCTGCCACATCTCTGGAAATGGCAGTAGTAGCACATGATAATGTTCCCAACCCAGAGTAGATAAAAGAAATTATATGAGAAGATAAGGGTTCATAGACCTCTGAGGCACAAGTGACAGTGTGGCAACTACTTTTCTATATGTGGTAGAAAACTCTAGGAATTCACTGGGTTTCAGGACAGGGCTATCAAGGAAAACACACCACATGGTTAATATACAACAAGTTAATTGGAAAGAGTTACCCTCTTTACAGCCTTTCATTATCACTTTGAAGTTTTGCTGGCACCGCTGAAATGGTCAGACCACCTAGAAGTGGCAAAGATGGCCCCAGGGAAAATGCTTTCCTCTGGTCTCATTTTTGAGTCAAAGTTGTGCCTTTAGAAGGACAACCTAATTACAAATTTCACTACAAATGTCTCCTTAAGAAATCTCGCTGTTTTCTGTAGGAATTCATGAAATTCAGAAGCAAATAACCTGCTGATAGACCAGGCTATACACTGTTCCACTAAACAAACAGAGGCTTTTGAATAAGGCCCTTGGATTCTTTTCTAAGTTCTTTGTGGGGTACAATGTACTCTGAAATAGTATCTGCTTATAGAAAGCGCTCTGGAACCAGTTAATGCCTACTGTATATGCAAATGCAAAATCAACAAGGCCACAGTGTGGGTAAAGTAGCATGAGAGTATATAGAATGAAGAATCTAATCCTGTAAGTCAAACTGTGTCTTGCCCACGTAAACAAAATCCAATCTGAGGACTAAACAGCTATCAACCACATATGCCAGTGGAATAAATCCTGGAGTTCAATCACCATCCCAAATATGCAAGTACAGCATATTAAGTTATTTTGCAGGCACAGAGTGCCTTTCATCCCCAAATATCAAAGCCCTTTACAAGCAAGTACCAACTGTTATTCCTCCCCTTAAACAGCCAAGAAAACAAACACACAGGTTAAGTGCTACAGCCATGTTAAATACTGACTCAGTTAGAACATGCCACAACAAGAATGACCAAAAAAAAAAAAAAAAAAAAAAACACAGAAGTGCTGTTCTTGGCATAACCTACTACTGAGATAGAAGGAAAATATAAGAGAGTAACATCGGATCAGTCTACTTCATACCTGTTTTTCTAAGAGTGACATGTGACATTCTTGGCTACTTGCAGTGAATGGGTGAGGAAAGTATAGCCTAGCAGTTAGACAAAGGAAAAATTTGGCACACACTAACTGGAGATAGTCCTCCAGACCTAGCTCAAGGCCTAGGTCACATATCCCAAGGCTCCAGCAGCTGCTTTGTTCCCTGGATATTTGGCAACCATTTCAGTTGTCCTTTAGATGCACTGGCAACCATCTTTAGAAGTAACCTAAGATTTATGAGGTGGCTTCAATTCCAGAGTCTATGATTTGATAAAGTTGATCCAACTGACAATAAAAATCCCATAGAAGACCTCCCCAAAGCAATGGGATCCAGGGATACACAGTATGAGCTCTCCTGGATCCATCCAATCTTTGAGCTCTTCTAGCTCAGAGAAGGCCCAGTACTCTCAGAACCTGAGCTGGTCCATTCTTTTCTGCTAAATTCTATTTTATCAGAGTCTCAATTCTCCACTAGTTAGCAGCTATAGAGCCCTGACTGCCTGCAGAGTGCAAGTTCTATTGAGCGAGGCTTGTCAGCTGAAAAGACTTTCAAAATATTTGGAGGAATAGCAGCAGGTGGCCCTATGCCTGTGGGCCAAAACAACACCCCCAAATTCAGTTCCAACCCCAATCCCATTATTTATATTATACATCGCTTAAAACCCAGTTGCCTCCACAAGCTTATTTAAGAATGAAAGAGTAACAGCCTTTGGCATATCAGTCTAAATTCATTTCCCTTGTACCAGCTTGTTGCTCAAGCCTGTAATACGTGATCATGCTGGCAAGAAACAATGGAGTAATATAGCATCTTAGAAATAGCAAATGCATTAGCTTCTAATATTGATGTTTTCTAATTAGATACAATATAATAGATCATTTTTTTTTTTTGTCTGTGGTCAATGAAACCCTCCACAGTTCTCTTTGGGCAAAGATATTTTGATTACTGCTATGGCAAACGGAGGGGCATCTCAGTACACAGGAATGAGCAGTCAAGGATGTGCACATACAGCATCCACTTATATTTACTGTCACAAAAATATAAATAGATTATTTATTTCTGACCTTTTAAGTACTAATTTCAAATTTAATGAGGCACAATAAACATTTCTCAAACTCAGGCTCCATGGTTGCTTAACATTGGCAACCCTCTAATTATGACTGTAGTTTAAATAAAGGGCACTTGGTTCTGTGGAAATTATTAGGCACTGAAGGAAACCCACAGTAGCCTCCAGTTTCTAGCAACAAAAACAAGCACTGCAGCTAATCATTGTTGGAGGCAAGATAGAGTTTATACTTTAGCATCACTTTGTGAACCATAATTGAAAAGCAGTAAGAAGAGGATTCAAAGATGTAATGGAAATGTTTACTCACTCCCTAAAACCCTCTACTATCCTCCAAAATTCTAAAAGACCTTCTCATTTTATGCAGGATGGAGGGATAAGGAGAGGTGAGGGCAGATTAGAATTTGTCGCATTTTAAAAACAGAGATTAACAAAAAGCTACTACTATCTGATATAAGAGTGCTGGCAGCCCGGTACAAGAAAGCCATAATTACACTTCACAAAATGGCTAATATCAGCAGCTTGAGAGTGTCACAGTATTAGCAATCTGTAATGCAGTTATGCAGTGCACCTACAAAACAATTACTAATGCACCTTGTATTTGTGTGGAACCTTTTATCACAAAGATTTCCAGAATGTTTAACAGGCTGTTATAAAAAGGGATCATTTCTCCCCACAGTTGAAACACAATAGTCATTCTGCACCAGTAACAGTAAACATAAAGGGTTGCAGGAGAGAGAGAAATTACTAAACCTTAGAGAAACTATAAAGGAAAGGAATTATTTTTAGATGGGCAGAAAACAGATACCCAAGCTGGAAACTAGGGCTGACAGTAGCTATATTTTCTACAGAGCTCATGACACAGAACTGAAGAATTTTTCTTCTCATCCAGCCAGCAAGATTTCTGTAAGGTGCTTAATGACTGTAATAGAGCAGGTGTCTCCTATTAATAAGAATTAACATTTGAAAATGGACACAATGCACAAAAACTTCTTTTCTTGAAAGCCTTTTAGCCAATATGAACTAGTTAATCCTCCTGCTGCCATTATGAGCTAAATAAATATTATTAACTCCATTAACAGATCTACAGAAGAGGTTAAGAGACTTGCCCTCTACTAGAAAGAGGCATCTAGCATCTGCAACTAGAATTTGAGACTCCTCATGCCGGGTCCTGCACTCACACCACCAGGCCACACCTCATTAGGATTCTGGAAAATCAATGAAATGGAAATAATTAGGACTGGCTGACTGAGTATACTATTTGGTAGAAAAAAATTCCCTAGCCTGCTTAAACATGACAGGTCCAAGGGCAGTGAACACAACTATAGCAATTTCCTCCTGCAGGAAGATTAAGAAATAATGAGGGGGAACTCCTCACTCTTCCTCTTCTATCAGATTCCCCGCAGCAAAAAAACAGAAACAATTCTAAATTTAATTGTCAAAAAGAGAGAGAAAGAGAGAGAGAGAGAATGCTGTTAGAAACAACACCACAGTGTGTCAGCTTCCTTCCTCCGAGCTCTTTGTTGGTCAGCTTTTCAAACAGTTTTAAAGACACCTTTCTCTTCATTCAATCTTATATGTTCACACCCTTCTCTCAAAGTAAACTCTTACACCCACTCGTTTACCCTGCTTGGCTCAATACTTGTGTCTACTTGAAAATGAACATTTTGTTTGGGGCTAAACCAGTAAAAACAGATGTGAGTAGTCACTTCTTACTTCTCTCTCACACATACACACACACACACACACACACACACACACACAAATTTTGTCACAGAAAGTATGATTTATCTTTGGGTTTAGATATTTAAAATAGCTTGTTCCTGGTATATCCAAGCTATAGTTAAGGGCAAAAGTCACCCTGGTGATTGTTTTTGCAGACAATTATAGGCTTAGAAAAGATCACAGAATACTAAAAGAAAAATCTCAGAAAGCTTCCAAACACAGAACCTTCAAGATGAAAACATAAAAAGTTCTTACTAGCTGTGATATCTTGTTTACATCATGGAATCTCTCTAATCTTCAGTGTCTTAAATTATAAATTGTAAATATCAGCTCTAACTACTTTACAGAATAGTTATTAGAATCAAATAAAATAATGTATGCTCAACTATTTTCTAAAACTGAGAATCACCAGACAAATGGTAGGTCTTATTATCAGGTAAGGAACTTGATTTCTTTTGACTATTTGTTTGTTTATAACTAAATTTCCATTGTACACTGTGAATAGTTTGTCTTCTAAGTTTCTCTTCTCTACTAGGATGTTTTATCTTGTTCTTGCCCTAACTGTTGTATCATAAAAAGGAATAATATGGTGAACAATTTTGCTTTTGGCATAAGGGACAATATATCCCCAACTTTTCTGATTTTTGATTCAAAGAGGAATAGAAGGAACCCAACCTCCTACAACAGACATCTCAGCTGAAGAGAGAGAGAGAGAGAGAGAGAGAACTAGCTTAAAGAGTGTTAAAATGGCCTCACACCATCTGAAATTATGAGAAAAAGCAAGATCTGAGACGATTTAAAACCCTTTACAAACTAGTTTTCTTTCGCCCCATTTCCTTCCTTTGTTATGATTGAACTGTCACAGAATATCTTTTCTTAAAAAAAAAAAAAAAACTCATTCCAGGGTTAAGTAAAGCACATTAGCATGCATAATTCAGAGCTGTCAGCTGGAAATGAGCCATTCCAAGGCTACTACAGTCTGTGGATAGGAAAACAGGATTAAAGGACTGGGGCAGCTGCACCAGAGCCCACTCAGTATTGTCTGGGTGCCACTGTGGACCCACTCTACCATTCCTTTAGAACTGTGCTGTTCAATAGCATAGACAGTAGCCACATGTAGAAATTTAAATATTTAAATTAACCAAAATGCAATTAAATTAAAATATTAGTTCTTCAATCACAGTAGTCACACTTCAGGAGCTCAATAACCACATGCAGCTAGTGGCTACTGACTTGGTAAGTGCAGACAGACCATTCTCATCATCACAAAACTTCTTTTGCACAGTAGTGCTTTAGAAAAGACTGTTGGCCTGTGATTCAGCATTCTTTTCTGAAATGTTATACATTTAATGACCCAAGGAAATATAACACACATCTCTCACATCACATAACACATTGTATTACTTATTTATCTATCAACCTCACTAGTCAGTAGGTGAGGTACTTTTTTTTTTTTGTACTGGGGTTCGACATGGGGCACTCATGACCACTGAGCCACATCCCCAGCCCTTTTTCATATTTTATTTAGAGACAGGGTCTTGCTAAGTTGCTGGCAAGGTACTTTTTAAGGGTAAAGAACATGTCTTTAATGTCTGCACCTTCAGTACTGATCACTATTCCTAGCACACAGCACATGCTCACTCACTTCTGTTAACTGATTAATACCTGATATTAGAACCATCTATGAGATAGGAATATTTCTCCTCTTTCATAAATGGAATCAGAAATGCAAAGTTTGCTAAGTTCTTTTAAGATAGGCTATTGTGCTTCTAACACTGGTATTTGTTTTAACATTTTTCAAGAATTGACAGATAAGGGACTGGCTTAAGTCAAAAACCAACAAATTGTCTATTCCCTGAATCCTCTATTCCCATCTCTATCATTCATCAAAGTATCATTTATAAACCAAAAAAGGTAAAATCCCATGCTTAGTAATATTAAGATGCTGATTTGTAAAACACATAAAATTGAACATAATGTAATTTGTCAAGGAGGGTATCTTACAATTTAGCACAATGGGAAATATCTGTTGAGCTATGTATTTCAATGACCCAAATTTAAAAATTATTTTCTCAAATAGCGTCTTGTACTTGTATGGTGACTATTTTTATATAGCTTTGACCTGTGTTCTCTTCCAATACCATGTCTTGATAAGTACATAGGCAAGGTATCATTTTCCCTTTTAAACAGATGGAAAAACCAAGGTCCAGAGAGTTTGTGAATCCATGACCAAATAGCCAATTATTGGAAGAGTCAGAGCAAGAACCAGATCAGGGGACCTTCCACTCTACAGACAGTAGGAAATAGAAACCCAGTTGGCTGATTTACCACTTTTGCTTTCAATCTATGGTCACTTCCGAAATTTTCCCTTCATAAATTAAAAAAATACATCCTTTCATGCAACATTAATTATTTCTTCAGATCATGATTGAGCATTTAGTTGCTTTACTGCCAAATGTGGTCATTTGCAAAGGTTCTTGAATCATCACTACAACTTGACAATCCCACACTATCATGGCAAGCTTTGAAAAATTCCCTTTTGGGCACAGGATCATTATAGAATCATATGCCCACAGAGCATTAAAATTCAATATGACCTCTCTGACTTTCTCTTCTTCCCCCCACCAAATGCACACACACACACACACACACACACACACACACACACACACAAGAAAAAAGGGGCCAAAGAATCTTACTCAACCCCAAAGTCACATAGCTGGTTTTTAGAAACCCAGGCCTAGGTTTAGAACTTATCTCTTCTGATATCCAAGTCATAGTTCATCCCTCTCCATTTGCCTAGCTCCTTCTTGTTATTTCTCCTAAGAAGTCCCAGAAGAATAAAACCTAATATTTTTAGGTTCTATCAACTAAATTTCTCATGGGAAGAAAAAAGTGAAACTTGGTGCAAATGATGTTTGTAAATCACTTTCTGTCAATATCCTATCATTAAGAAAAGGAATTGTTCCTAGGGATATTGTAGAAAAGGATGTATGATCTACCCAAGGAAATAGACTGTCTTTAGCTAAGTGATAAGGAAAATGTTGAATGATAAAGCTTTGTGAAATACAGCCTCATTCTAGTAAATGATTTGCTTTGTTGCCACTTAAATTGCTCATCTATAACTGCTGGAGATAAACTGCAAGGAAAATACAGTATCTTCTATCAGGTTTGCCCACGGGGGATTGCTTGATCATAGTGAAATTATCCAAAAGGTAAATTTTCTCATTTTTACTGCCTCAGTGGAAACCCTGGCATTAGGCCACTGAGAGTGGCTGGAATGATGGTAAGTACTGCCTTCTGGTGAGGAAACTCTTCTCTTCTCTAAATAGAACTGAACAACTAACTCTGAGCTTTTGCTTCTGAGACTAATAACAACTAGGTAGGAAAGGAATAATCTACTCTCCCACTTTCTGAAAGCATTACCATCTTGAAGTCATATCTTTGCAGTTCAGATTTCACTCATTCATATTTTGTGATCAATCAGATGGAGCTAGGCTGCTGTTATCTATTTTTATGAAAGATTTCTGGGCAAATTATGGTATAAACAGGATTACAAGGAAAGTGTTTAAACTACTTAAGAGAATAAATTGTTTTTAAGCACTTTAGAAGCAATTTACAAACAATAAATATGTTAATTGCACATCATTCTTATTTATTCATTAAAACAGGTCCAAGGACTTCTACTTGGCAAAACTTCCTGGCAAGGGCTTTATTAGTCTACTTCTTATTACTCTATGAACTTGAAAGTAATAAAATTGCATTTGTTTTCTATCCATAATTCCAACTGGCCTTCCCCCAAGTTAGTCTCAATTAATCAGATTTGATTGTACTATATAAAGGCTGAGCAAAATGACAAAGCCATCAGCCTCAGGTCAAAAGATGTAAGTCACAGAAGATCCTGTACCATGTTTAAGATCCCTAATACACAAACTGTAATGCACAAACTGTAAGCAACCACTAGTGGAAAAGGGTAGATGGGAGCAATAAGAGAAAGTAGAAGTAAAAGCAAAAAGAAGTCACTCAGAGGCCAGTCCACAATTGAAAAGATGTGCCTCATGCTCACTGGCTATCCTTAACTGACTGTTGCAGAACACATGGCAGTTAGTACAGCTCAGGGCTAAAATAATTTAATTCAAGTTAAGTCTAGGTGAAGTCTCCATGATGGACATAAGCTTCTCCACTTCTGCTCTCAAGGAGTTTACATTTGAAGTACTGAAAATGACTAAATGAAGAGACAATTATAACACAATGCCTTAAGTGCTACTAAAGTCACACCTCAGTCTGTTTGTACAGCTATAACAAAATACCTGCAGTTGGGTTATAAATAACAGAAATCTATGACTTACAGTTCTGGAGGCCATGAAGTCCAAGATCAAGGTGCCAGGATATTTGGTGTCTACTGTGAGTTGCTCTATGCTTCTAAATGGTATCCTATTGTTGCATCATCCAAAGAGGATAAATACTGTGTCCTTACTGTGTCCTTACATGGCAGAAAGCAGAAGGGCAAAAAGGAAATAGCTAGTCCCTCAGGTACTTTTATAAGGGCACTAATCCCATTCATAAGGGCAAAGTCCCCATGACTAAGTCACCATCTAAATATCACATTGAGTCTTAGGTTAGAACACATGGATATTTTGTGGGAACATGTATATTCAAATCACAGCAAGGAGTATATGCACTTGTGCCTTGGAGAAATCAACAGAAAATAATTCCCCCCATCTGTAACATGTGCCATTGGAATTGCCTTCAGACACAAGTAACGTGTGGAAGGATAGAACTGGGAAGAACCTTTGTTTTAAGGAACAAGTATGCTTCTCAATTAATTCTTGATTTTGCAAGTTACTTATGAGAACTGGTGAGTGGTAGGGAGTGGGAGAGATGGAAGGAGGGAGGGAGGGAGGGGGAGAGAGAGAGAGAGAGAGAGAGAAACATAAACCATGCTTTAAAAAAATCAAGCAACTTCCCCACAGCTACAAATCCAGCTGGATTTGGGTTGGCTCTTCTACAAAGTTTGGAAGACGAGTTACCTTCCATTCTAGTGCCAGAAAAATCAATGTTCAAACGGGAACATAATTAAACCACAGAGACTTATATTTGAGCCAGTGAAGTTTTTTTCCAGTGGTCAGTTGTTCATGATTTTCAAATTCTTTTTCCAGCTTTTGCAGATGGATGAGCCCTGAGACAAGTCAACTCTATCTCAGACTCTGCACACTTGTTCTGGTCCTCTTGTCAGAGGTAGGAAAGAAAGATGAAGCTCTTTGTGCAGCAGCTTGTAAGTGGAGAACTTCACTTTCCTCAGCAGTTCAGACTCACTCTCAGCCCTCCAGATAGAGATTGCAATATAACTTGCACGTTTGGTGGGGAGCAAAGAGAGTACTTTCCTCTTTTATGTAGTTTAGGGAAATGGATTTTATACTCGTTCTCTTCCTCTTCTGATCAGCTAAATATGTGCCTTTTCTCCAAAAGAAGTTAAAAAGCTATGGGTCACAATCCAGTTTTCCAGGTGCTGCTAGAGCCCTAGTTATACTCTCTCAACACCAGCTGTGTACCATCCCTAGAGGCAGGATCCTATACAGTGCCCTAAAACAAGGGAAAGTCACAAAAAGAAACTAGGGAATTCTTGGCTTGTTCAGAAATGTGGTCTCTACTCCAAGAATGATGTTGCTGTTTCCTTTTCCTGAATAGCAGTCTAGGGGATTCTGAAGCCAGACTTTTTCTGTCCGTTACAGGCCTTAGGCTAACAATGTATACATTATATTGCTATGCAAACAGGGATTATGTTTATCTCTTTCTGCCCAAAGTTTTCTCTGCCTTGCTTTAAAAAAGACATGAAAAGACAGAAAAGAAAGAAATAAAAGAATGAATGACCACACCCTGTGTATTCTAAAAAGAATCCTACAGCATTGATCATCTTATAAAATTTGCCTTTCAAAATTTTATTTTCATAACAATATTTCTTCTGTCATATGGTCTTATCATTATTATTATTGCTATAAATGCCTTTTGGGAAAAAGCCTACAGCATCGGAAATCCCAAAATTTCCCAGTATGTGTTCATACTCTCAATATCACTAAGAAGAGAACAAGTCACATATAAAGTCTTTCTCCAACATTAATTACTTCCTAACCCCAATTGGAAGCACACAACTACAAAGCTGCAAAGGGCAGTAATTTATTTCTGTATAGTTCTTCAGATTATGAAGTCCAAGACCAAGGTTTTGGCATCTGGTGAAGGTCTTCTTGCTCTATCATAACATGGAGGAAGACATCACATGGTGAGAGAGCAAATGGGGGACAAACTTGTCCTTTTATAATGAACCCACTGCTTGACAACAAACTCAATCCCACAATAAGAACATTAATATATTCATGAGGATAGAACCCTCTGATTTAAATAACTCTTAAAAACCCAGCATCTGGGGAGGCTGAGTCAGGAGGGTTGAAAGTTCAAAGCCATCGTCAGCAACTTAGTGAGACCTTGTCTCTATATAAAATACAAAAAAGGGCTGGGGATGTGGCACAGTTGCTAAGCGGCCCTGAGTTCAATCCCCAGTACCAAATAAATAAATAAATAACTCTTAAATACCCAGCTTCCAAGTACCATTACATTGAGGATCAAGTTTCCATCACATGAAATTTGGGTAATATATTTGAACCACAACAGGTGTCAGGGAGATGGAAGACAGCATCGCAGTCATCAGTCCATCCTTCCTAGGATTCTTCTTCTGTGAATGGTGAGCACCTATTTTTAGTGATGAAAAGACTAAACGCAGAGCACTTCACAAAGGGAAGGGAAATCACACTGGTGACCCAAAGATCAGGCTTTACACTTACACCTGAGAACAGATTGCCCTTGCTGAATAAGTGACAGCTGTTGTGCTTATCAACAAATTAGGTGGTCCTAGGATAAAACACAGTACATATTTGTACTCAAATTAACTAATTCAGAAGCCATGCTGGGCAAAATGACACATACCTATATAAACCCAGTTACTCATGAGATTGAGACAAGAGGATTGCACACTTCAGGCCAGCCTAGGAAACTTAATGAAACCCTATCTACAAAAATAAAAAGTTTTTTTAAAGTGATGGAGATGTAGTTCCATATAAGAATACTAGCCTAGCATATGCAAGGCCCCAGGTTCTATCTCCAGCCCACAAAGGGAATAAAAAACAAATATTAAGAAGATTTTATTCTTTTGTGATATTTTAGTCTTAGTCTATTGTTTTCCAACATATTTGCCCAGTGTAGACAACCAATGCAAAAGTTGGCTTCATGCAACTGACATTTTGCTTCTATCATAATTAAGCAATATGAATGTTGTTCCACAAATAACATGGTCTCCAGGGCCTCTGCCACTTTCTTGACCTTGCTTGAAGCTCATTCTAGTCTGTCAGTGTTCTACTTAAAAGAAGGCATCCAGAATTGAGAGTAATTCTGAAGATATAATCTGAGTAGCAAAGACTTCACGGAGTTAAAACCTCCCATAATCACAATATTATATTTCACTAATGAGACCTAAGTTTGGATTTGTTTCAGCAGTCCATTTAATCTCTCTCTAGTTGCTTCCCTTATAACATGCCTACCCTTCCCAAAGACCACTTCCTTTTCAGCTCCACGGCTCTAGTCCAGATTGGCATCAGCTTGGAACTTCCAAAAAAGACCACCAGGCAGGCAAGTAGAGCCACTGAAGGAAAAGTGGACCAAAAGACAAAATAACAGACCTCCAAAACAAAAGAAATTCTTCTGAAAAGAAAAGGGAACAGGTTAGTGAATGGTGTTACCCATGAGCCCAGATATAGAGCAGAATGGAACGCTGTCCTATATCATGGCATGAATAAGATATCACAGCTGTGTCTCCTACACTCTTCATTTGTAAACAACTAATTACTCCTGTTCACCAAAGTAACACCACATCACACTAAAGGCAAACATCAACATAAATAACCAATTCATTATCTACCTAAGAAATAAGCCAAAAGGAAAAAAAAAGAGCTGGACTGTGTTCCACAGCTGTCCATTTGGTTGGCTTTTACTGAAAGTCAGACTCCTAGACACACTTTCTCCTGACCTAGTCTTTTGTTCTTCCATCCCCCCCTCAGCTCACCTCTCTGCACTATTAAGAATTTGGTAAATAAAGTCAATTATTCTAAAAGTGCCAAAACTCTCATTTCAACTGGTTTCCCAGTTAATGTACCATAGCAAAGAATGAATCGTTATTACAAGGAACTAAAAATAAAAATGTTTCAGAGTCCATAATTGGCTTGTCTTGTTGGACTTTTTAGGGAGCCAAAGTACCAGTTCCAGGCTATTAGCCCTTGGTTTGTAGGAGAATAATATATTTCCTCATTAAAATACTTTGTACTCCACAGTTTAAAAAGATGCTTTTTGTCCTCCAATCTAATTTTTAGGGGATTTTGAAGCTTTGGAGGCACAATGAAAGGACAAAGAAAAACAAAGAGGAACTCTGCTGTGAAATCAGACATTACCTTCATTAATACTTTTCTTCCTTCTAACTCAGTTTTCTAACAGGTCCAAAATTCACTATATCAAAAGGTAATTTTTTTCAAAAACAAATGGCCATGTATTTGTGTGTGCAAGCATCTGCTGAATATCAAATGTCTATAATTAGCTAGGGTAGAGGTCAAGGTATCTACATGCAATTATGGCAATCAAACAATTGAAATCACCAATTCAGGGCTCCTTTGACACGACCAAATCCAAATGAGATTTGATGCTTTGTAAACATGTCATCATTGCCCTTCCTACTAGAATTTAGTGAACCTGAATGTTCAGTTGTCTGTCTGTGGCCTTTTACCTAATAGAACTGTTACCTGTGTCCTGGCCTCCACGAATGGTACATGTTTATTACCTTGTACTGATTTTCATCATCCTTACTATGATTGCAAGTAATTATCTGCATAACCATTTTGTTAATGTCTGTCTCCTGCACTACAATCTGGGCTCCAAAAGTGTAGAAGCAATGACTATTTTGCTCCAAATGTGTATCCCATGCTTGCTAGGATGCAAGGGTAAGTAGAGTAGATACTAATGAGTCAAGGAACCATCAGCTTGGCTGGAGAAGAAAGTCTGTGTGGAGTGATAATAAATAGAATTGAGTCATCGAAGCTTTACCTAACCACTCTATTTAAATTTGTGAAGTTTCTTCCACACTCACTATTGCACTTTGTCTGCCTTATTTTTCCTCTATGGCACATATTTTCTAAAATACCATATATTTCATCTACAGACTTTTTTGATCATTTCTCTCCCCCTATTAGAATGTTAACTCCTTGATGCTAGCAATTTTTGTCTATTAAATTAACTGCTGCCTAGAATCCTGAAAATAGACCTTTAGCACAAAGTAGGTAATTGATATTCATCAAGTGAATGAATTTTTTTATGGAGTAAGTGATTTGTTGCATAATTTTTTTAAAAACATACTAAATGTATGAAACAACTGCCAATTTTAAATTTAGTAATGACAAATCAGAGAAATGGACCTGGAGTAGACCCCTTTTGCCAGTTTTCTGTGTAATAAATGTCAGAGCATGGTCCTGATCTCTGGTTTGCTGGAACAGGGACACCCAGAAATCCCTATCCACCTTTGTATCTTCTGCAGACTCCAAGCACCACTAGGGCACTTCTGACAGCACATACTCTGTCTTCCCAACAGAGAGACAAAATATAAAATAGAGAAGAAGCTTCTTTAGACTCCAGCATGACATTGGAAGAAAGTGCTATAGCCTGTTTCTAAGGTATTAACCTAATGCCCTCTGCTAAAAGCTTTTTACCAGAATTGCTCCCAAACTTAAATTTTATGGGTCAGCCAGAATGCTGGCCCCTGACCTAAAAGTTTCAATTGCCAAAGAGACACAGAAGCAAGAAAGAATGGGCATTTCTATTCCACGGAAGCTTGAGCTATGAACAAGTCATCTGGAATTTTAAAGTCCTAGAAAACTCTCACTTTCAGGGGGAACTCCATTCTAACTGGCAGAGAAGAAAGGACTCTAGACAAGAAAGTTGGGTTCAAGTCACAATTGTGCATAACCTTAGAGTTAAGTTACATGTACTTTAGTTTCTTTATTAGTGAAACTAGGATAATACTGTTTCCAGTTTCCCGGGGGTTGTTGTAAGGATTAAATTAGTTAATAAATGAAAAGCACTGCACCCAGGAACTGACATAGATTATGTGTCCAATTAAAGTTCTCAGTTCTCTTCCCTCCCCATATCTCTTCCCTTGTTTTATGCAAGAAACAGGAGAAAATTAATTTGTTCTTCAAAATCATTACAAAAAGCCTCAAATTCCTTTTGTGAACAATGGTATCCTCTGAAAGGATTATCTCATTGGGGAAAACTGGTTTCATTTTTAACTTCTCCCTTTCTCTCTTTGTACTAGAACCAAGTAAATGACTTAATATGCTGAGATATACAGAGAAGAAATTTGAACTTTACACTTTTTTTAGGAAAGAGAAAGAGAAAGCTCTTCAGAGCTATCCCCTTTTTCTTTCCTTGAAAAAAGAGCAAAACCACCATCAGGCAATGTGAGATGATCCCCAAGGCATTAAATTAAAAAAAGGCTTCCAACAAAATTAAAACTTGGAAAACCTCAGAGGGGCAGAAACCCAGGTGAGGAAAAACAACCTCCTTGTGAGGGAAAATAAGAAAAGAAAATGGATAGAATGAATAGGCAGCAGAGCATGGCAATAAAGTTCTAGATGAGGAAAAAAAAAAAAACCAAAGCAGGGCTCTGATGAAAGTGAAAGTCAGAGGGACAGTCCCTTGGGAGCTCTCATAGGTAACTAAAAGAAAAGCAGCAGCCTCAGGGAACTGACTATTTAGCTTCTCTTCTTAACTACATGATGTTTTTCACTGTGGCTTATGCTTGCTGACTCTGAAACATCCAAATAGGAAAATATCCCATAAAAATAAGGATTTCTCTAGAGGAGCCACCTTTTGGAGGGTGGGTATCTTTCATTGATTTCAAAAGTAGCTTTCTTAGAAAAAGGATCCAAACATTAATTTAAACTTTACCTCCCCCATTTTGATAATACTTAAGCAATATCTTGAGAAAAGGGGCCAAATAACAGTTATTAATTACCCTAATTAACCCAATTCATAAAGACATATTTGTACAGCTGTCATGACAACTACTTTGATTAACTTGCCAAGAATAGCTTAGCTGTCCGTTCAAATAAATCCCTGATAATTACCAGTCTAGTTTACTGGGCTTGTATGATAATAATAATTAGTGCTACTGTGCAAAAGGTCACACTGCACAATTTATGAATAATGCTTTTTTGCACAGAGATTATGTGAGTCACAGGCAATGTATAGAATGTTCACCATTACTTTTCACTATTAACGTGAAAAGTAGTGCTTAGATTTGAGGCAGTGACTGACTCTGGTCTTTGTAGTTAAAATTCGCAACTGGGGAAAGTGGGGGATTTTGCTGTTAAATAAGGCATACCCAAGGAATAGCAGAACACATTGGAACTGTTTCTCTGAACCCATAACCCATAAGTTATGGTCACAAATCTTGGATTCAAAAGAGGATGAAAAATGAAACACTTGAGTTGTGGAAGTACCAGGCTTAGTACTGATGTTTGTGAGGCAATATACACAGAAGGAGCTCAGTGAAGTTTGGAAACAGGGTAAAGGAAAAATAAAATCTGCATTCAGATGTGCATGTTGAGCCCTATGCAATAAGGACAAGTCTCAGAAGAGAAAACATTTCGGTGCACTGGTGATGGCTATGATCAAACAAGTCAGCAGGACACTTTGGTTGAAGATCTATGTGTTCTTCTAATAAAACAATGATATGGTCCAAATGCTCTGACTAGTAACACACCTTTGGAAAATGAATTCTGAATGTTGCTGTCACTTTTTCATACTGGTAAAATCTCTTTACACTGCACAATTAGAGTAGGAAATACAGATATCATGCTGTGTGTTTTGGACACATGACACATTTTACTAGTTTTAAAAAACTGAGTAGATTGCAGAAGTGTTGGTTTGGTCACCTCTTTCTCTCTACTTTGCCTTCGTGTGCTTCACTTCAAGGACCTTTTATAAATGGCACAATATTTTGATGTCAAAGAAAAAAATTAAACCAAAGTCTGGGTTTTTATTTAATTCCAGTAACAAAGAATTTTACATTTTAGCTAGGTCATTTGCTAAACTGTTTATTTTTAAATCACTATTTGTTTCTTTTTAAATCACTATCTGTTTCTTTTTAAATCACTATGACAAATAGTGATTAAATATAGTCTAAATATAGTCTATATTCATAGCATAGACTATGCTATGAGTACTATGAGTACTGTTCACATCAAATTAGAAATTTGGCATTAATGAAGCACTCTGGTTGCATTGGCAGAAAGAGATACAAAACACATCCCTTTGTTGCCAGTAAACTTGAACTTTTAAAAAAATCTACAGCAAATGCAAAGAAGGAAGGTTCGTTTATGATGAGTAATTACTGGGATACTACAGTAAAACATCTGGAAAAGTGCCTGGCACATGATAAGTGCTCAAAGAATGCAAAACTACATGAAGAAATAATTAGGCAATATTTACACTATAGTGAGACATCAGATAGTGAATTTGATCCCAACTAATATCACAACTGTTGCCTATGGGAATCTATGACTCACTTCACTTCGTATTACTTATTCCCCCTCCCTTCTGCAGATGAATAAAATTGCACAATATTTTGATATTAAAAAGTAGAAATAGACCTCAGCCTGCATGTAATGTGAAGGCATAGTAGAGAGTAGTATACATAAGAATCTTTATGTCTCTGCATCTAATATCCATCTCTAAAATCATACCATTTTCATATTGTGCTAGATCCATATGAAAGCAAGACTGTTAAGAGACCCAAGAGTTTTATCCCAAATCTGCCAATAACTGCAATGGTACCTGGTAAAACCTTTTTACACATTGTGCTTCTGATTTTTTTTTCATTATGGGGCAGAGGGGTGCCATTATAGTGAAAAAGTTGCCTTCTAAGGTGCTTTATGTCAAATACCAAACTGTTTCTAGGAAAGGAGTAAAACCGACACTTACCCTTCATGCACATAGTTCATCTTTTGTACTGCTCTGCCCCGGCCCCACAGCAGGATACTATGAAGTCCTTGAGGACAAGGATTATTCTGCATTCATTTTCGTGAATTCTTCAATTACCTAGCACAAACCCTGATGAACAGGTGCTCCATTCCACACAGCTGAAGTAAACTGAATCTCTGAGAAGATATGGCTGACTGAAGCACTGAAGTATGAAGTCAGAACTTATGGGGAGCTGTGCATCAAAAAATGTGCAAGAGAAGTGAATCTGCAAGTGTGTAATTAACATCCCAGTGACTGCCTATGAGAAAGGGAATTCGATACTTCGAAGCACCAAACACAACTTAACAAGCAGCAACCCATGTAAGGGAACCTAATACTCTACATATTGTAGAAAGGAAAATCCTGCTAGGCAGTGAGGTGTAAGAAAATCTAATCCACTGTGAATGGAAGGCAGCTTAATAGGGTTTGATGTGATTGGAAATCCAATGTACTGAAGTATATAGAAACCCAACACAGAGTAGTAGGAAGAGGGAATAAGCTTTGGTGATTAACCACACTGGTGACTGGAAGTTTCCTTTGTTCCAAAAACACAAAAGCAAGCTGGATAAGTATTCTGCCCAGGAGCAAGTTTTTTAAGAAAGGGAAGAAATGACCTTTACTGTACATTTTTCTAAAGTTGTTCATTTGTACCACACAAACCAAGGAGTAGTGTGGGCCCAACTCCCAATCCTTCTCTCCTAGTACAGAAGCCATCCAAGAAAGAGCAAGTTGGCAGCACCACTTGCTCCATGAGAAACAGTTACTGTGTTAAATGTCCTCTGTGTTTAGAGTATTAGTGTTTTGCTGGCACTGAAAGGAAAAATGCTTCTTTTAGCTTTGCAAGCTAACATGAAATCTGCCCATGTGGATCTTCGAAACTTGGGGTGGGGGCACCCTAGAGTCCCAAAGGGAAAAGTTGAAAAGAATTTTAGTGGGAAATCCATTCTGCTTTTTAAACTAACCTGTTCTGCAGTACAGCTTTTTTCTGAGCTTGCTAACAGTAAGAAAATTTACATGAAAAATGGCCTTTAGGAGCCATCACGATTATTTATGAGGAGCTATAACTGTGCCTGATGCTTTACAATTGGCAGAATATGCTAAACTAAACCTTGCCTGTTCCTCCAGGGTAGTTCTCATTATGAGACTAGTTGGTTATAAAGCACCCTACACTTGTATTAATAATGTTAGTCAGTATAACCACCACCAGCTAGACAATTCTTTGTGGCACCAGAATTGTTCGAGTCAACTAGAACAAAAGTCAGGTTAAGACATCAGAAAGAGATTGGCACTAGGGGTAGATGAATGTGAAGTGTCAAAAGACTGCACTAAGCTGCACACCTCCTTAATCCCTGAAGCTGGGCCCCGGATGTCTTCTCTGATTATGTCAGTGACACAAACAAGCCTCCAATTTCGTCAGCACTGCCATGCCAAGAAACATCTTTGGAGGAGTTTAAACTAGCTCTCCTCTGCCTCTCACAAATCATACACAGAACTGTCAAAGACATATGTGGATCGTTCTCTGCGGCCAGTGATGTTGGAGGCAGACAAGCCACAGCTGGATTCTCTGACCTTGGGCAGAGTGAAGAGGGCACACAGTTAAGAAGAGACAATCCTCTTTGGACTTCAGCAAGGAGCAAATTCAATGAAAAAGTCAGATTGGGGAAGAAGCTGCATCTCCCCCTGGACACATCATCCTCATTATTAGGACATGTCAGGAAGCAGGGCAGCTGCTAGCAGGACAACAGCCCGAGGAAAGCAAAGAAGAGCCCAGACTGTCTGCTTTGCTATTGGCAAAATGAGTCCTTTCCAAACGAGTCACGTAGGGTACCAGGAACTCTGAGATCTCTCTCTCTCCTCTCTCTCTCTCTCTCTCTCTCTCTCTCTCTCTCTCTCTCTCTCTCTCTCTCTCACACACACACACACACACACACACACACACACACACACACACACACCACACACACAAATTCCTCCCAGATATCAAGGAATACAATCCTTTTATCTTTTAATCTAGACAGTAGCTTTTGCCTACCTTCACAAAACAGGTGTGGAACAGTTGTCCTTGATGGGAATATTACAAAGAGAAAAGGCCAGAATAAATCCCTGTCTCTGAGGAAGTAAAGATGAGATAAAGACAATGAAATCACTGTGGTCAGTGGTATAAAGGTTGGAATTTGGTGCATCTGTGCGCCCTCTGCTGACTGTCAGGCAGAACTTCAAAGACAAAAGTTGGAGCAGAGAGAAGAGGGGGAAAGAAACTAAGACTGGAAGCAGGAAATAGAAAAGAAAAGAAGCCTTTCTTCTCTGGGGCCTGCTGTGTATATATCAAGAGTGAAAATGGAGAGGAGGAATTTCTCGTATTCTTATCTATCAAGAGCAGTCAAGAAGAAAGATAGAAATGAATATTGCTCTGACCCTATTCTGACTTCATGTTATAGATGTAACTGGTTAAGCTTTGCATGCCCTACAAACACCATCTTACTGAGGTGCATCTACACACCACCCAGGAACATGGCTGGGGGACAGGGTCGACACCAAAGGCCATAGAGAAGAGACTGAAAGAATGGATTTGAGCCACAAACCATCCATCTGGAAGCTGGCTGCAGGCTGCTTCTTTCTCAATGTTTCCATGACTGATTTTCTGAAATGAATTTGCTTTTTGCAGAATTCATAGTGAGTCTTATGTTACTATCACCACCCTCCTGCCTCAGCTCCTTTCCACTTTGTTTAACTAATAGCTATATGTTGCATTCAAGACTTCAGCACTCAGATTCAGATCATCTTGGGAGGAAAGAATAAGTTCTTCAGATAAGGCCAAGGGTTTAAGTCCAGATCCATACTTTGAAAACCCCAATGCCACTCCCACTCAACTTCCAACCATCTTCCCAACCCCATTCCTTTTGAATTTACAACTCCTATTCACTCTTCAAGGGTCAGCTCAAATATTACTACCCTAATCCCTCAGATTAGGTGGGATTGCCCATGTTTTTCTTTCATAAGAATAAGCTCTTTTTTTTTACAGCACTATAATTTTATATTGGTGGCATTTTGTCTCCCTACTCTGTGAAGGCAGAGGCTGTCAGTTTTGTTGGCCACTGTTTAACCAGCATCCAGAAGAATACCAAGAATAGGGTAGACACTGGGGAAAAACCAGAATTAAATAAATAAATATAACCATACCAAGCAAACTTATCTGTTTGACAAAAGGATTTATTAACATTGGCATAACCCTTAAGAAAGAATTTTGAAACACTTCTCCTAAAGTCTGTTCTCTGGTCTTTACCAAATACCCAGATATACTTAGTCACTTTGAGAAATGCTAGCAGATATTTTACATAACAGCCTGCTTTCTGCTCCAATCACCTTTAATTTTGTTTTCAAATTCCAAATCAAAACCCTTTTCCCTGATACAACTTATCACTACAAGTGCTTATGCTATGTTTATTTAATTGTGCAAACCAAGGAATCAATAAAACATTATATTGATAACATAATTTCATTGTATCCTGTAAACAGGCCATAAGCTGATACTGAACCAATTAATATTGAGCTCTATGTATTTTCCTTTGGTCTAAGATTCACATGTGATATTTACAAAGTCTGTTGTTCAGCAATAAAACGGTCCTGAATTATTTGATCTATTTCTGACCTTCCAAGTGCTAAGCAATCTTCTTTTTCACCCACTTTGAAATATTATGTACAAAGCATTTGACCAAACTGTATGTTGTACGCAATATATAAAGTCAAAACCAAAGATAAATGTTATTATTTAAAAACCCCTCTTCCTACTAATAGCTGAGTAAATATGTAATATTGCCTAGCCTGTAAATGTTTAACACTGGTAAGAAAAAGCCAGAAGAACTTAGCTTACTGGAACTTCACTTATCTGGCTTAAAGATAGGTTAATACAAATCCACCAACAGAGAGATTTCTATGGCATGTGTCTACCATCACAAGACAACATAACCTGATAAACTGAAACCCCCAAAAGTCCAAGCCTATTGTGGTCACTGAAGATAATTTTTTTCTCTGTTACTCAATACAGAAATTAAATTTCATTCAGGGTTAATGTTTATTTGATTTGCTGTAGAGGGAATTTTTCTCCCCTTAGGCTTTTACACCAAGAGAAAGCACACCCCGTGGAATATTTTAGGTAGACTGTCAAGGCTAGGACCACAATGTATACGCTGCGCTTCTCTCCACTACACTGTTATCAATCACTGAATTACCTTCAGCCTGAACAAGAAAGCAAAAACAAAGTGGGGGGATCCATTTAGTGCAGCGAACGGCTTCTAAAATTACTTTAAAAGGAACCATCCACCTGAAATGAATCATCAGATAAGCCTCGTATTTTGTACATTTCACAATAGTTAGGATGATGTAATATGGGCAATTACACACAAGCAACTAGAAAGTTGTAGTCCAAAATAGCTACAGCACAGCTGAGGTTTACTCTGGGTCTGTGGTTTGTAGCAAAGCAACAACCTTCCCTACGAACAAAGCCACTACAAATTCAAAGGAAACCCTGAGCTGCATTAGGATATCATTTTAATTATGTGCGCATGGATTACAACTCTATAAGCTAGAGAAGGAAAAAAATCAGCCTGTATTTAAATGAACAGAAAACAGTTGGTACTCAAATGCTGACTCTATGGGGAACAATATGTAGTCATTTAAAAGAGCAAACTGATATATAAAGGCTATCTACAACCTGATTAGGAAACAGTCACAACTACCTACCTATTATTTTGTTGGCAATGATTCACTTACAGTAAGAACATGTTTGCCAGGATTCACAAGTTTCATTCAGGCTAAATATTATAGTAGAGTATCACACTTTGTTCTCCTCCCTTCACCAAACCTCCTGGCCCTTCTCTAAAGTCCTCCAAAAATATAAATTGGTCCCCAAGAGGCCAAAGTACAATTCAAGTCCTTGCTCTAGGCCACTATATTTCATCCCAAAATTAAGAACAGTCTATAAAATATTCCTAGAAAAGAAATAGAAGGAGCTAGTTTCCTGGGTGGGAGGAAAGCATGTCTGGGCCAGAGCATAGTCCTGGGAACATGAGCTCAAAAGTTCTTCACCATGAACTCACTATTTAAAATTCATCTGTAAGCTACTAGCATGAAAGAAAGAAGAAAAAGCAGTGGCCCTGAAACAGAGCCCAGGTCTGCGGAAGCAGCAGGTCACAGGAGAAGAAAGACTTAGGGTAGTATTTATTAAAGTGCAGGTCACTACCCCAAGCCAGTGGTCCATGAAATTGCCATCTCCAGAGCTTCCTAGCTAATGGAGATGCCCAGCAGAGTCACATAGGAGAAAGGTTGAAAAATGCCAGATTAAGGCCTAAATAGATATCCACTGACTCTGGAAAGAAAATACAAGGGATAACATCAGAGAAGGGCTTTTGGCTCTCTCACCAGCACATCTAGCTAACTCTGATTCATGGAGGACCTCCTCCAACTTCACAGTTGAATTGGAGATGGGTGTCACAGTATAAAAACAAGGAGAAACCTCAAAGGAGCCACTACTGAAAAGAATAAATATTGTCATATAAAAAAGACTTCGAGGAACTAAGAGGAGAAAAGTATGCTGGAGTGCAACTGATTTGCAATAATGAAATGGAGGCAAATGGAAGTTTTCTTTAATTTCATAATTGAATTGTATTGCCCTCTACAGTACATTGTTAGGGGCAATAAGAATCTAATTGCTTCCTTCCAGATTGAGAGGTACAAATTGGATATTTTCCAAGGCAAAAAGAGTTGATGATAAGAAAAGCTAGCTAATACTTATTGAAGGGTTACTAGGTGTCAGGTGCTTGAACACTCAGACTGTTCACAAAAATCTCGGAGGTAGACACTATTACTCTCATCTTACAAATGAGGAAGCTGAAGCACAGAGGGGAAGTTGTTCCCTAAAATCACTCAGCTACTGATTCTACCTTCTAAAAACCAAGATACAACACATCAAAATAACTGTACGAGCACCCAAGTGACAAGCCATGTCTGAAAACAAGACATGCTTGAGAAAAAATATAGAAGCAAAAGTCAAGAGCTCCGCTACGAACTCCATCAGCTTTATCTGATTAGAAAATGCAGGACGAAAAGAGCCCATTCAAAACAATAGAGAAGCTACAAAAAGGCCAGAAATAATAATAACAAGAAATGCAAGGAGAACTATATAAATGTACTGATGGCATCAGAATGAAACATAACTAAATGAAAAGATGTCATATTTATAGATGAAAAGAAAAAAACATTATACACATGTCATTTCTTCTTAAATTTATCAGTTTGGCACATTTCCAATCAAAATCCCAACATAATAGTTTTTTAAACTTAACATGATTCCAAAATTAACCTGAAAGAATAAACAGAAAAGCTAAATTTTTAAAAGACAAAGAATAAGATGAAACTACCCCTACCATGTATTAAAATCTATTATAAGGCATCAATAAATACATCATTGTGGTAGTGGTAATGAGTAAACAAAAAGATCAGTGGAAAATACGTAAATAGTGTAGAAAAGTCCCTAGTTTACATAAAATCAACATAAATGGGCTAGGGATGTGGTTCAGTGGCAACAGTGCTTGCTTGGCAAGCGTGAGGCCCTGGGTTCAATGCGTAGTAAGGCCAAAAAAAAAAAAAAGTCAACACAAATACTTTTAAGAAGCACCAGAAAGCAGTGGAAAAGAAGGAAAAATAAAGAAGTGGTATAAAGAAAACCAATTAACCAGTTAGAAAAGGATTTTTTTAATGGTTACCTCCAACCATATGCCAAAATAAATTCCTAATTAATTAAAAATGCAACAAAAGCATGAATTCATGAAAACAGTGAAATAAAGGCAGTTTATATGATTTTTGGATTGGGAGACACAGTTTCATAGTTCAAAAGCAAGGAGGATATCACAGATTAAAAGACCAATACATTTTTCTATATGATTCCAAAAAACTTTAAAAGCAAGCATAAACAGAATTAAACATCATCCAATAAACTAAAGAAAAGTCTTTGCAATAAATGAAACAAGGAATTTACCTTTATATGGTTTAATAATATACACATATATACATATATATGCATATATATATATACACATATCTGCTGGATAAGAATATATATAAACACACACTTATAAATACATATATGCTGGATATATATTTTTTTCTCCCAACAACTACCCATTCTAATTAATTTCCTATGCATCCTTCCATATAATTTCATTCAAATGTAAACCAATAAAAATGCATTCTTTTTCCCTCCTTTTTTCAAAGAAATTAGAGTATGCCCTACACATTTTTGGGAATCTTCCTCTTACTCAGTTAATACATTTAGAGATCTTGCCATATAAATATATAAAATATTTTTAAACTGTTCTACTGCCAGACACACATTGCTTCCGTTTTTGCTATTTCAAATAATAAGTGAAAAATTCATATATATGTGTGTGTATACATATACATATATATATAATTTTGCACATAGTCAAGGAGACTTCATACAGACAGTATAAATTCCCCAGAAGTAGAATTGCTTAGTTAAAGGGTATATGTGTTTGTAAACTTGAGATTGTCAAACTGCCCTCCACTGGAACTCGTATCCATTTATATAAAGAATATATGAGACTGCCTTTTTCCCCACTGTTTTACCATAATGGAGATACTATTTAAAATTCTAACAATGGGGCTATGGTATAGCTCAGTGTTAGACACTTTCCTAGCATTGTCAAAGCCCCACATTTGATTCCCATAAAAAAGTTGACAAAGTTTTATATGTATAGCAAAATAGACTCTTGTATACTGTAGGGGGAAAGATAATTTGGTAAAACTTTTCTGGGAAAAAATATCTACCAGAAGTCTTAAAAAAATAAACCTTCAGATAAAACAATTTCACTTCTAGAGAATTTATTCTAAGAAAACAATTAGAGAAGAACAATACTTATGTACAAGGATATCCATCATAGTTTTATTTATATAAGACAAAAATTTAAATAACCTCAAGTTTCAATGTTAGAAAATGAAGAAAATAAAGCTTATCTATAGAACAGAATATAATTCAGCATTTAAAAATTCCTTACTTATAAATATTTTCTAATGACATAGGAAAAAGTTATGATATAATATAAAGATAGAAAAAGAAACAGAATAATCTCAACTAAAATTTTAGAACATTAAATCTGAGGAAGTTTATCCTTAATTCAACATGTATTGAGCATTTATTTTGTGCCAGACACTGAACAGAGAGTTAACTGTAGTCGCCCTGGAATGGTAGAATTATGGATGACTTTCCAACTTCTTCTAATATTTCTTTACTTTTACACACTGTATCTATTTCCACATTGGACTTAAATTGATTTTATAATGAGTAAACAACAAAGACAATTATAAAATACACTAGAACCATGCCTACTTTTCCCCCTTTGAAAGCAACTGTTTTCTTAATAATGATCAAATTGAAGTCATATATTACACTACATTCACTGTCATGACATCAGCAGATGCATCTAAAGATATCAACCCATTGAGATTAGCATTTGTTGCAAGGGACTTTTGTGTATCCATGACTCAGTCTCCCTCATATAGGCATTGAAAACCAAGAGCATCTAAGTCACAACAATTGATTCTGTTCTAGGGTCTTAGGCAACAGCAGCCATGCAGAGTGTTGGATGGAGGGTACTTCAAGACCTTTTGGTCTACCTAGGATCCATAAACAAGTTCAGTGTCAGGCCTTAACACACATTATAAATAGCAACATTTGTTTAAGGAGGGCCTTCCTCAGACCCCATCCCAAACCCCCACTGACTGGCAAATGTAAACAGAATCAGAATTTTATAAACAAATTTCCTTATTTTTGATCTATTGCTTTACATTCACTTAGTGGTGATATGAATTTATATAGTAATACATAATTTTTTCAGCTGGAACACTGCTTTGCTGCCTTAGCTTCTTCCAAATCCTGGCTTAAAGGCAATTAAATATTTTAATTTCCTGGAAATTCTTTTCTAATCCAAACAATCTCATCTTTAAGCCATACAAAGGGAAAATGTGAATCTTTTTTTAAAGTTGCTTCCTAATCAAATTTCAAACATTCTCAATATTTCCTTAAATGAAGACTTTTACATTAAGAAACTTAGATAAAAAAAGAGACAGGGAGGATTTCTCCTCAGTTTTTAGTAACTTCTGTGCTGTCACTAACAAAAAATGCAAAAGATAATTATTTCTATCAAATGCTTCATGCGATAACATTAGCTAACTTCCAATTCAAAGCTAGAGCCATCTAGATAAATGGCTGCACATTAGAGAAAAACAGTCCTCCTGAAGGCCATGGTCTCCATTTATCCAAGGGACAGACATACAGAATAAGGCTCCAGATGCTTTCCTGTAGTAGACAAACATTTCATCCACAATCAGGGTGATGTTGTATAGGGTTCTCATCTATTAGCTATGGGGTTGGGATGGAGATTGTAGCATCTGTGGGGTATGGGTTCCATGAGAATTTTCCTATAATATCCAAATCATTCTTATTTCTATTTATGTGGGGCCACTGAATTAAATATTTTGCACTTAAGTGCAGTGCCTAGTATGTGAGAAGTCTTAAAGAAATGTTCAAAAGGATGCTGGTTCTCACATTAATGTTTTTCAAAACTAGGCAACTAGATGGAAAAGTAATCAAATAAATTTACCTTTCCTAAAGGTTAAACCTATTACATTTTGTTGAGAAAAAAATGCATTTAGTCAAAGCTGCATTTGAAATTTTCAGCATCTTAATGACAACCAACTCCTTAACTTCCTCTTTTTTGTCATTGTTCCAAATTGTTGGGGCTATCATCTGTAAGCACTCTATGTGCCTCAGAGCCAAGGAGCAGAAGCATGAAATCAAACATTAGAGAATATTTAAAAAGGTACTCCTTCAAATTGTCCATTTGGTATTGGGGAAAAAAGGCACTGATAAAAACAGTTTGCCAAAAGTGGCCCTTAAATGAATCCTATATCATTTTTATAGTGTTAAAAACCTGTACAGGTTGCAGTTAAATGTTACTATTATTAAAACCTCTTATTCTATAAATAAAACTTGTGAATCAGATGTTTAACACTGATGAAATAATCCTACTTTTACAAAGTATACACATGGGCAAGAAGAATGAAGGAGAAATAATATTTTTCTTAATATTTTCTCTCAAATTTTAAAGGTAAACTATAAGAAAGTGTTATTTTTAAATGTAAATCTTCATACATTTTTTGAGAAAAAACTTATATGATCTCACTGAAAGTGAAAATAAAGAACATATTTGGTCTGTTCCTTCTCAAGATAACTTACATATCCTTTCTATGCCATCTCTTTGGCCCTTAATACTTAACTGTACAGTATAGTACTAAACTTTAAAGAAATTGCTTTTCTGATCTAAAAAATAATACATGTTCAATGTAGAAAATGTGGGAAATTAGAAAAGTTTATTTAAAATTTAAAACTCATCTTACAACCCAATAACTGCTAATGCTTTTATTAAGTTTCCTTTCAGCCTTTTTTCTCTGTATGGGTATAATGTGTGTGTGTGTGTGTCTGTGTGCATTAAACAATTGAAATCCATCTAACATAGGCTCTTTTGTTTTCTGATTTTTCTCAGTGTATATCATAAGCATTTTCCTGGGTCATTAAATATTCCTCAAGATATTATTTTAATGGTTCCATTGTATTCTGGCATATGCATGTATATTATAATTACTTACATAATGATGATATTTGGGTATTTCCAATGTCTTATTTCTATAAATTATGCTGAGAGTAACACCCCTATACATAAATTCTGTGCAGATCTAAAATTATTTCCTTAGGATAAATTCCAAGATGGTAGATAAATTCTAGAAATAGTAGATATTTTAGGGCTGTTAGTGTGCATTGCCAAATTGCCCCCAAGAAAAGGTATATTGGTCCCATGAATTATACTCCATGTAGCAGTGTACCGTAATCATGCCCTTGCCACCAATGAATTTGTTTTAATCTTTGCCAATTTGGTTAGTAAAAAGTGACAGCTTTTATATAAAAATTGTTGTCCCCTTGAGCTGAGGGGATACATTGGTGAGGATGCAGTTGTGGACAATTCAATTGCTATATTGCTTGACATTTTAAAAAAATATGCATAGTTTTTGCAATTAAAGTTAATAATGGCATTCCATTTCTATTTTTTAATTACTAAGACTAAAATATTTTCATATGTCTATTGACTATTTGTACATACCTATTTGTGTTCATTTTACATTTTTGTATTTTGGTTTGTCTTTATTGATTTGTAAGAGTTCTTTATATATAAGGGTATTGCTTAAATGACCCTTTATCTGAGATGTCTTCTCCAACCTTCCCAGAACAATCCTCTTACTGACAGAATGTGTATGGCTCAGACTTTCTTACATTTCCCATATTACCATCCAACTTTCTATTTATTGTTTTATTTGTCTCTGCTCATAAAAACACAAACTCAATGGGAGTAGGGACTTTGTTTTGTTCCGTGTTGGATACCCAGCACCTTGAATAGTGACTAGCATGTAGTAAGCCCTATGTAACTATTTGCAGAATCAATTAATGAATTAATAAACATAGGTTCTTCATAGAAACAGAGTAGAATGGGAGATACTAATTAAATGGTACAATGTTTCAGTTATACAAGATAAGTTCTAGAAATCTAATATGCAGTAATGACTATAGTTAACAACACTGTATTGTATTCTTAAAATTTACTGAGTGAACAGATCCTATGTGTTCTCACCATTTTAGAATGGCCGCTATATGAGGTGACAAATATGTTAGATATCTTGACTGTAGTAATCATTTCATAATATATACATATATTAAAACATCAACTTGTACATCTGAAGTATATAAAATTTCCATTTGTCAAATAACTTCAATGAAGCTGAAACAATGAATGCATATGTGTGCATGTATATATAGTCTCTGACTGCCATATAGATTTAAAATATTTTCCCAGCTTATGGTTTATTTTTAATTTGGCTTATGATATTTTGGAACATACATACATTTCTAAATTGTATATAATTAGAGGTATTTTTCTTTGTGTTCATTTCCACTGCTTCTATGGTTCTGAAGTCATTTTCAATTTCAAAATATATGAATATTTATTTCTTTTCTTCTAATAATTTCATAGAGTTTTCAACCTTACCTCTTTAAATCATGTGGAATCGTGTTGTATAATGAAAAATACAATATTTTTATATTTATTGAGTAACCCTTGCCTTCCTCCTCCATTGATTTAAAGAAAATAGATTTAACCTCACATCTTGTCTCTTCATTGACAATAGAAGCTTTGAGGGTAGGTACTGCTTTATGATTTTTATCTATATTACTCAGGAGTGAGTCCAAACTGGTCAGTAAAAGATGATCTACAAATATTTGGTGGATGAATGAAAGAGTGGATATTCACAAGCCAACATAATTTTTTTCAAACAAGCCTAACTACTAAAGAATAAGTGTATTCACTAAAGTCTGGAAGCAAATCTTCATAGAGGGTCAGGTTTAACCTAAAATAAATGAATACCCTGTAAGAGCAGGGCACTTTAACCACTGTAAGCTAAACTCATTGGTAACAAAACTACTTAATAAACACCTGACATTGTATAAAGGAATTCTACAGAGTGACCCTGTCCTCAAGGAACTCTTAAAAATTATTCTGTAGGGGCTTATCATAGAAGAGTGCTTCCCGAGGTTGAGGTCTCTGACTTCTCCTTCACCTAAAGTAGCAGCTGACTCCCAGAAAAAAAAATAGATTGCTTTGTTACACACAGTGCTCAAATCCTGCTGAATACAATTCACCAGCTTCCAACATGCATTGGGTTTAAAATTTCTGGAATCAAATCCAGTTTAAAAGAAAATCTACCTCATTTTTAGCTCTCAAGTAAAACCCCAAGTGTCCCATATTGATTCTGTAAGGCTCAGTTAGCCTCCTCCTATAGCCTGAAATTAAAAATAACAACAACAAAAATACATTTTTATTGAATTCTGGCTCTTTGCTTATAATCTATGGCCAACGGAAAAATGAACAAAGCTATGCTGAACTGCCTCTCATGCCAACAAATCCCACAAAGAGAATGACAATCAGTGAAATATATTGTTAAGCATGAATTGTAGCTAAAATACTTATCTCTGTTGCAAGGTATTAAAATGAGAAAACTTTCAAAGTGGAAGCTTCAAGCGATTGCATTAGAAGTTGCATAATTTGGTTAGGCTGACCTTAGGATGGAATAAAAAGTTGCTTATTTCCATAATGTTGGCCTCCAATGGTATAAAAGGTTAGATAATCTATCATGATACACAAAATAGTTCTCAAGAATAACAACTTAGAAAGGAGATCTCGGTGACATCCAGCTCTATGAATTCTTAGGTAGAGTGATAATCAACATAATTTATACTTAAGTGAATTTGCACTCTCCTGAAAGGGTTAGTCCAGGCAAGATGAGTGTATCTCCCATTCATCCCTAGAATATGTAAAGACCAACTGAAACGAGGCTAGTGTACTCATTGATGCATTTATGGCAGAACTCACATTGAACAGGAAGAAATATTTGAATGAAGAGGCCTCCGAGTTTTGTCATATACACTCACAATTCAGATAAAACGCAGAATATGTTGCCCTAATTTAAAAATTAAAGGACTATATCTAATGTATCACCTTCCACAGCTGTCCCTTTCCCTCAATACCACCTACAAAGCTACCATTATCATCACATGAACTCAAACCTTAATGCAACCAACTATATGAAGCCTTTCAAACCAATGCTTCAAAAATTCAGAGAATACACTCAGAGCTGGAAAAAAAATTGGAGATCCCCTGATCCAATCTCTTCACATATTGTTGCAGGTTTGGTGCAGTCTGGCATTTGCTGGGATTTTTCAGAATTCTCAGTGTCTTAGATTTCGATCTCCTTAGTAGTAACAGGTTTCAATAAACTAAAGCTCCTCTTTCATAAGGTTGTTAATTTTGCTTCATCTATTTAATAACAACCTCCTTTTCTTTCCCCAGAAATGCAGATTTGTGCATTTGTTGCCTTTGGGGATATAGTGAATTGGGGTCACTCACACATTAGAGAGAACTGTCCTGATGGAGTGTGCTGGGCACAAAGAGTGAGGAAAGCAAAGTGCTGTAAGTATCACGTATTTTTTGATCCCATGCCTCCAAATATGACACCATGCACAGCCACAAACATTTGCAGTACCAGATTTCTCTTCATTTTCCATGATCTCTTCTTGTGGGCACCTGATAATCACATGTGGAAAGACCAAGTCCCCAGATGTGATTCCAACAATTTCCAGTGCCATGGTATTGATAGTTTTCCATCTTTATATGGTTCATTCTATCAGGTCACTAAACAATGTACGGTTTGTAGAAAGGCAGTTTCATTTTCTTCCCATTTCAGCATTTCCTGACTGTATATTTTACCACAACAAAGTGCACCTCTTTTTCCATTTCTAAAGAATTTCCAGTAGAAGCAAAATTAGAAAGAGTGACCTAGAGGTCTAAGAACACCCATCCCATTAGCAAACTCACAAGCCACACATAACATTGGTATTTCATCTATAGCATTTGAAATTTGTTTCTAAGGAGCTATAGCTATCAGAACTTGCAATTTGAAAATTGGGCAAAATCCCAAAATGATAAAAACTATTATTTAATACTAATGTCATTGTGTTCTTTCGCCTAGGCTCTTAGGAACAAACATTACCATTAGCATACTCCATCACTCAGAACTCTATACCTGAGAAAATAGAAAAGTACTAATTAAAGAAATGATCAGTACAGCAAGATCATAGTCAATGCCAATCATATAAGCATTTTGTGTCTTCACAATGGCTTCTGTGCCTGGCAACACAGAGAAGGAATTTAATCTTCCAATAAGCCAGGCACCATTACCTGTAGCCAAATGCATTTCTTCACCCCTGCATTTCCAGAACCCTGCTTCCTTCATGCATGTCAAGTTTTAAATATGATTATTAGATTACAGACATTTTAGTTATTTAAAAATGCTTAAAAGCTAACCAATTCTAATTTATGAAGTCTTATATAGTCTCCCTACTCATGAATCTCACTTAGAAATAGTTAGAGCACACTACCTATACATAGAGGCAGCCCAAATCAGACTTCCTCAAGCCAAGTGAATTAAGAGGAAGAGGAAGGCTTGAAGCAAAATTAAGCCCAAAGGAAACAAAAAGAGAAACAAAGCCTCAGCAAATAATTTCCAAGGAATTGAAGATATTCACTAGAAGATATTCTTAAGCTGAGTTTTGTGCAAAGCAAAGATTATTTGGCTGCTTCCTACTCAGAGATCTAAATTACAAATAGTCACAGAGAGATCTATCCTTGGAATACATTAAATCTGGGTGCCTTGGCCTCAAATTTGGAGGATATCACTGGCTGTGATTAGGCTTATAAGCATTTCCTCAGGGAGGCAACCAGCAGAGTGTTCTGAGAGTGGGAAAGGGGGCCCTGAGGATCTAAGATCATAGACATGTGTATAACAAGCACAGGCAGTAAAGCCTCCATCCTGATAAAGTCAAATAAGTGAGTGAGAGAAGCAGATACACACACACACACACACACACACATACACACACACACACACACACACCGCACACCACTTCCCTAAAGAGGAGTCTAACTTTTGGATTAAATTTTTCTTCATGCCAGATTACACAGGGAATCCATTTTATTCAAAAGAGCAAACTACACAATCTAAGAAGAGGTGCCCTTCATGCTCTGGAAATCAGATTTAGGAGATAACATAATCCAGAAAGCAAAGCCGCCAAGGCCAGTGCTGGTGGTAGTGAAGGAGAGCAGCTTGCCACAGAACAGCAGCCAGATGGGGCCCAGTGGGAGAAGCTGAAAACTGGCCACCTTGGCACTCAAAGACTTAATGGAGCATCAGAAGACTATGCACATGAAGGCAGTACTTAAACATCTGACATTAAGAAGCCCTGGTGCTAGTCCATGAATGCTGAACTCAAGGAGAACACAGGTTTGACACTGAAATTCTTACCGTTTCAATCCCAAACAGTCTGCTCAGAACTCTCAAGGTAGCTGCTCCTGGCTCCTGTATTTCAATCTCTCTGTCTCACTCCCAATTTTTTCATGAAAAGTAATATTCTCTCAAAGGCTGAATTTAAAGAATAGTCTTAAGAGACTCCTTTCATTTTCCAAAGTAATTCTAAGGCTCCACCAATCCAGGAAACCCTCATTGACTTGAGGAACTTTCAGAACCTGGCAGAGCAAGTTGGAACCACATCTTTCCATAAATGAGTTCAAGAAGAGAGGGCATAAAGCATTAAAAAACATTTGTGGTGGGCTTCTATTCTATGAGCAAAAGGCCTACAAAGAGTGGAGGAAGCACAACAGGATGGAAAGGGGGTACACTGTAACATTTTATTTCATTTTTTAAAATCTGGAACAAATATGAATTGTCAACATTTTTAAAATCTGGATGATATATATCTGTCTTTTCTGTATACTTTAGCTGTTATATAATTTCACATTTTAAAATTAAATGAAAATCAAACAGAAATTAACCAGTAAGAATTCAAGGGCCAGATATCAGTCAAGGAAATAAGGGATTACTCCACCTCAGAAAGGTTGTGTGAATCTTGTCAATGTAATGAAACTCACTTTAAGCAAGTAAGATATGCCAAAAAATACAGTCTTACAAAGGAAACCAGTTATGAGTTGATTACTCACATTATACAAGGACACTTTTCCTCTAGGAAAAAAATACACCACAGGGTTTCTTTAAATATAGAATGCCACCACTGTGGTTAACATGGGGTCTAATTCACAAAACAAACACTCCCTGGCTGAACAGCTTTTCAGGAACCCAACTACCATCAAAGATGTATCCATAGATCCTTCTGGAGATCCCAATCAGGTTTTCTCTTCTGTGACACAAAGCACTTAGAGGATGCACCTGAGGAACTACTGTCGAGCAATATGGAGTGTACTTTGGTTGCAAATGTTCTGTCTTTGAGCAAGTCATTTGCCTTTTCTAACTCCATTTTTCATATAGTAGAAAAGAAACACTGGTCCCTTCTGACAATTTTTCCAGGAATGCTATGAAACTGCATGGTCCTAGCTAATATTTTTTTTAAAAATTCTGCAAATGAAGTTTCTGCATGGGAGCCCAAGCTCCTGAAGCTGGCAGAGCTACCCTGCCTGTAGCTGCAGGACTTTCATCATTCCCCTACAGTGACACAGGGAGGCGCTAGCATACGAGGTACGCCCACCACAAGTTGAGTGACCCCACTATGCTGCCCACACAAAAAACACTCCTAAATACACAACAGCTAAAGAGGAAATGTAACTTGAAGAGCATTTCCCTCCACAAACAACTGATCCTCTGAGACTTTCACTTCAAGCCTCTGAATTGTTCGAAGTAAATGAGGCTCGCGTTAAAGGCCAGCCAGTCACACATCAAGAAATCAAGTCTCCTCTCAGAAGGGGAAAATGACTGCTCCAGAGCCAGCCTCCCACCTCTCATACGCAGGACTCTTGTATAAATGGTTTCATTTACCCACATCTGAGGCATTTGATCCAGTCAATCATGGCCTCCCCTAAGCCCTGGAAGCTGAGACATATGTGGAGGGGTCAACATCTGAAATTCCAAGCAGACCCCTCAGATCCACTGCAACACCATAAATGAAAGACTCCAGCTTTGCAAGGAGGTCAGTTTATACTTTTTTATTTTTGTTTTGTTTTCAGTCCTCTAATTCCTAACAAGCAGTTCCTTGAACCCTTAGTTTCAGCCTCTGGGCACAATATTTGGAAACTATTGCAGACTGCAGCAAGGTGAGGGAGGGAGAGGTCTCCAGCTCCTCCCACCTCGTAAGTAGGACAAAGAAAAACAAGGTGGGGCTACTGAGGCCAAAAACAAGTGGTTCTCTGATAAGAAGAATTCCAACGCCTCAGAACCCTCTCTGGAAAATGTCCTGCCTCCAGCACCCTAGGGAGAGAAATCTCAGGATCATTAGCAAGCACTCTGGCTGAGCTCAACTTTAGTGAAGGTGTATAGGGAGAGAGGTGATCTCTAAGGTAACCAGCTAATTGCCAATAAGTAATGATAATAATAAATTAGCAAATACTAATGTAAACTAACTCAGTTCTGCAGCAGTTGCATGGAGACGACAGAGGAACAGTTTATTCTGGAACACATCTTGCAAGCTGATCCCCGCTGGGAAAGGCACTGCCTCAGCTAGATGTGTAACAGGGCAAATAAAGGTATGATGTAGGCAATGCATGTCCCTAGAACGTCTAACAGTAGAATTGGAGCCCTTGATTTTTGAAGAGGGAGTGAGCATGCTTGGGCAGATGTGGGCTGCATTGTTTTCTATTGTTTCCTCCTGCAGCCTGAAGGTTATTTTTTATCTTAAGAGTTAAGATTTAAATCGTTCCAAGACCCCATCACAATAAAGAAACTAAAATTTTATAAAAGCAAGCTCACTGGAGAGTTTGTTTTCATTGGTAGTGATATGTTGTATCATTTCATGCTATCCAAACCAGCTTCATCATACCTATTAATTTTCTAGTGCTCTCTCAATCTGCCATGTGATAGATTTGTGGCTGTCCTTAGCCCAGAGTTTCACTCTAATCACTGCAAATCCCTAAATTTTAAATTCTGTTTTAAGGTCCAAAATATGTTGAGATATTTCTTTCTTTTTTATTTTTCTTCACAGTCTAACTGAGGTTTTATTGTTATTATTTGCACGAAGATAACTGTGCATTCAGACACTTTGTGTCTTTTTTACAGGATAACTGGAAGCATTCAATTCAGCCTGCCACACATGTCCTTGTTCTCTAATCTTTTCCACTGCTACTACATAACTACTTATGAAATTATTGCATGAGTGACCACAGCAGAGCATGCACAGAACCTTTAGGCCAAATCATATCAAAGATGCTACAGATTTCAGGCAAAAGGTAGGAAATATATGGAAAACACTCAAGAGGCTGGGAATTTAGCTTAGTGGTACAGCACTTGCCTATCCTGACAAGAGGTCCTGGGTTCAATCCCCAGCATAGGGGAGGAGAGGAAAATTCAAGATGAGATTGAAATTGAAACCAAAATCTAAATCCCTATGTACCTATGTATGAATGGAATTCTACAAGGTCTTGGCTACTACACTCACTCCTTTAGAATTGTAAGCTTAAAAACATTCAGCATCAGAAAACTAAAACTTAAAGTAGGCCACCCAAAAGAGAATGAGTATTTTTTATCATTCACCACTCCTGAAGTCAGGAAAAGACCCTACCCAACTCTCCTTTCCCAGCAGAAAAGTTATATGACATACCAAGTAGCACTCAAAACAAAAAATATTTTTAGAAAAATCTTATGAAAGTTAAAAGTGTACTCTTTCTTTTCTATTCATCTTCTTTTTCAACCACCTTTCCTCTTTCTTCACTTTTTCTCCCTGTATACACACACACAGAGCAAACTCTCATTCACACACACACACACATACACACACAAACATCTGTGAACTAAATGAAACAGGACACCAAGGATTCAAATTTCACCCTCCAATTAAAGATATTTGAAAAATACTAGCATAACTAATTCTGCAAAAGTCTTCTGTAAACAACAAAGGCATCCTCCACCTTGCCTCCTCAAGTTTGTGCACAAAACCACAAAATCCACATAGCCAACTTTCCAATCAACACCAGAGGACAGGTAAACAATGATATGAAATTCTATGCAGGATTATCTCTGTCATATGAGAAGTTAAATTCAAATTCTCTACTCTAGTGCTCCATTCCCTTTACCATACCTACCTAACTGCATTCAAAGTCATGTTCCTTATAGTATCAAGAGTGAACATTGTTCCGATGCAGCTAGGTTTGCACACTGACGCAGAAGCCACCCTCAGGACTGGGGGTGTAACCCTATGTCAGAGTACTTACCTAACACATACCTAGGTTCCCAGCACCACCAAAAATAAAAGTCAACCTCAATTCACCAAACTTTGAGAGTCCAACAGCAAACTTACATAAAAATAATGGCAAGAGAAGAAAGTACGAAGGAGCCTATAAAATAACAGGTGATTAGAAACTATCTTATATTTTAAGACAGTTTGACCAGGCACAGTGGAATGTACCTGTAATTTCAGTGACTCTAGAGACCGAGGAAGTTCACAAGTTTGAGGACGATCTCAGCAATTTAGTGAGGCCCTATCTCAAAATAAAAACTAAAGAGGGCTGGGAATGTAACTCAGTGTTAGAGCAGCCCTGGATTCAATCCTAGTACCTGGAGAAAGAAAACAGAAAAGAAAAAGAAAAAAAGAAAGGAAAAAAAGAAACTATCTTATGTTACTTGCAAGTGAAATCATATGGGTGATCTTAGCTCCCCAACTAGACTATGCACTCTCTGAGAGCAGAAGTTATGTCTTATACTTATTTGGAATCCCCATGGTACACACTACACAGCTGAGCATGGTGGATGCACTAAAAATGCTTACTGATTTGATTTAAGACTCCTGTGATGAATTTCAAAGTGCAATAAAGTAAAGCAGCACAGGAAGTGTGCACAGTAGTTCTGACTTCACGGTGTATAATACCCTTCCAAGTAAGTGCTATAACAGACTCTATAGCAATGAAGCAAGTGGGTTTGTCACAAAAGGGAGTCCAGTGTCCCAATCTTGTAACATGCTCAGGAAAGAGATGTTATCCTGAATTGAAATTATCTGTTTATTGGGTGTTTCCCTATAACCTGTTTGAGGTCAAAGATCAAGTGTATTATTGTTGTCTCCCTAGAAAAGAGTAAGTACAGTGTCTGACATGTTCTAAATGTGCAATAAATGCTAGTGGGTTGTACTAATGAACAAATGGAAGAATGGTTTCATTAAATAGCATGAAAGACAATATAAGTGACACAATACAATTTAGAAATTTTCATAGAATCTTATCACATCATAGAACTCATTCAGTTCCATAATTGTTGAATAAATGTTGTTTTCTTGGATGGATTCCTTAAGTAATGAGGAAAATATAAAGAAAAGGTAGGGAATATAGCAGGATACTATTATCCTAGGAACCCCACTGTACCCTATATTAGTATTTATCATTCCATATTGCAAATCACCTATTTACTTGCTTATCTCCCTATTAGAATGTACATTCATTGTCTTTTTCATCTATGTAACTCCAGATCCTAGAGCAGTACTTTAAAAAGAGTAGAAATTCAACAAATACCAGTTGAACAAATGAGTCAACTATTCCTGCTCTTCTATAGCTTTACTGGACTTAAGTATTCTATTCAGTTCACATTCAGGGGCTTCTAATATGAAATAAATGAAGAAGTGTCATCTTCCCCATGCAAGACTTTGTGACAGATACAGGTCAAATGGCCTGGTCTGTGCTTGGCTGAGTGGATTTTGCCCTTTTCTAAACGGGTTGTTAATTGAATGCTCTATGAATGCATATTGGAAATACAACTTAACTTCACAGTATCTATTACATGCTATCATGGATCTGCCTACCCCTACACACCAATTCTGTGTGATTTTATTCATTAAACAAGTAGAACTTCTGGCTTTGTGAGTCAGGAACATCATCAGAACTGAGACCTTAGCTTTTCTAAATATTTGAAGCAATACATTCTTCACACTGCCCATAGGAGAATCTCAGACAGGACACTAAGTTCTTAAGAAAACCATGTGATCATAGTTGTAGATCTTCTGCCTCTTGAATTATTTCATAGACACAGGGCCTTGCATTTCTCTGGTGCCTTGAACTGATTGCATAAATGATCATGAAGTCCTCAGGATTCGATACTTTTGCCCATCTAAGTAAGAACACTATCAGCAACAAATACACAACCTTGGCATATTTCACCTCCATTTTTTAATGATCAGTGTGAAGAGTCCAGCCATACCACTTTGTAGGTATCATCTATATAGAACCAGCTTAAATTCCTCTTTTTTTATAAGATAAGTGCCCACGGAGAAACACTCAGGTATACACACCTTTGGCAACAGTGATTCCCCAATTGCCTAGTAAAGAAATATAGCACTTTATGAGCACCTAGGAATCAGACTCTTTACACTACACAACATCATATTATCCCTTCCAACAACTTTGCATGGCAATGTACCCCTTTTGTAGATGAGGAAACAGAGAATCAGACCCCATAGCAAGAAGTGACCTTTGGATTCAAAATTGTGATCTGTCTGGCTCCACTACACATAACTACCTCTTTCCCTCTCCACTGCTGAACTATTGGTGGTCTACAAATGATCCTCTAAGTTGTCTATGATCTCGGTCCTCATAGTATTGAGGAATGTTAATAATTATAACTAGCCTGTCTAGCACAATACTAGACTTTCAATAAATTTTTATTTATGGAGTTATTAATTTAAAATATTGGTGCTTTTGTTGCCAGCAAAATACCTCCAGTTGCTCATTAAAAGTACTGCTTTTTTTGAGCTATTAATTCTGGTGGGAACTATTTTTCAGGGGAAGCAATCAATGTAAGTGGTCCTAAGACCCCTTTGCCCTACAAAATTGATATAAACACTATGTGACCCTTTTATGTAAGCATGATAGCCTGGGTATATCAAGTGGAAATATTTCTGAAACAGGAAGGTATCACCAAAACAGCTCTTTCCAAGAAGTTTAGCACCCTGTGTTCTGCCTTCCCTCTCTTGATGACCTGCTTTGTGAATCTTAGCAAATTCATTAGCATCTCTGGACCTCTGTTTCTTCATCAATTGAAGGATAATCTATCAAGATATCTGATTTCAAGCATCAAAGGAGACAACAGTTGTGAAGGTGCTTTGAAAAATGTGGAACTATTCTCCAAGTATACCATATTCCTTTCAGTAGTGGCCTGGAAGAGGGCATATGCCTCCCAGTGCATCAAAATTCTAACCAAAGAGGGAATTGAACAATTCATAGAAAAATGAAAACAACATAAAATATAGCCTTCCACCCAGCCAACCACCCACCATCATCTGAATATCACCCTACTATCCTGAAATATTTCAATAGCCAGCAAGCATCTGACCACATTGTAATTTTTAAAATCCTCCCATTTGGAAACATTCATTCACAGTAAAGGGAAACAGAATTAACTCAAATGCATAGCTAATTCCTAAAATGTTCTCATTAGTGACAGTTTCAACCTCCTCAGCTGTCAAATGTTATTACCAGAACTGCTAAGAAGTGGCAAAGTGACTTATTTTCTTACTTGCCTCCCATTAACCAGCTCATCCAGATTCTCTGCAAGATGCTACAGAACAGTGGTGTGAGGGGGATAAAAAGAAAATAGGGGCTTTAGGAGGCTGAACAGTTCTCACAGGAGGACTATGCCCCCACTGGAGCATTAGACGGATTTCATTCATTTTCAACACTACTTGGTGACTCTTTCTAAGCTATTTCAACTGGCATACTGTTACCACTGGCTGTCAAGCATGCCATATTTGCAACAGGTGGAGAAAACTTGTATTCTGCCAGGACACCATACTGGAATTTCACAGGCTTAGACTTTGTGTTCCTGCTCACAACACCTGCTCACAAAAGTATATGTTGGGTTACCTTTTGCCCCAAGAAACACTGATAGTAAACCGAAGTAAGGAAATGGGCTTGGGCAGAGAGGTTCTCCAACCCCTCTGCATGGGGTTGTGCTAGCATAACACAATATGGTGTACTGGACAGCTCAAAAAGAGGTCTGTGAAGACCTCACAGAGCCACTCATCTGCACTCACCTCAGGCAGAGGCACACCATTGATGATCAGATCTGGCTGCTGGGGGCCCTGGCTGTTGAAAGAGTGATGGTAGATGTGGTTGGCACTGGTATTGCGGGTATTCTGGTTCTCTACATTCAGGAAAGTGCTCTCAGAGCGGCGGCAGCCCAGGGGCAGCGTCTGCTGGTGGTAGTCGAAATAGTTGAGGGAGGAGGTCAGGGAGGAGCAACTGACAACATTCATCTTGTCTGTCTCCTCCACATCCCGGGGTACCAGGCGGATGTCATTCTTACTGATTTTTTTCTTCTTGCTTGATTTCTTTTGATGCCCATAGGAGTACTCAGCGATTCTATGTGACAGAAAAGGCAGCATGAATTGATAACACCCTCCCAAACCATGCACTGATTAATAAACATTAAGCATCCCAGAGGGTTGTACCCCATCTCCGCTCCAGCTCCTTATTCTGGCGCATTACATCATCTGGTTTCTCCCTGTGCTTTTCACATGCGAAAACAAGCTGAGGGCCATGAGGTTTTCATATCAAACATAGTAACCTCCCCCTACCCCCCCCCAAAAAAAAGTTCCTATAATTTGGATCTGGAATTTTTCATTTGAGTGACCAGTGAGCAGGGGTGGGAGGATGGGGAAAGTTGAGCCTATGGGAGAGAAAGCATTAAAATGCTCAAATCTGGAGCTTCCCTGGAACCCAAAACAACTTCTGGGTAAAGTGAGAAGCAAGTCCCAATTTAACAGAAAGACGAGATGGACGGAAATAAAAAATAAACTGCTTGCAAGTTCCTCCAGGCATTTACCATGTAGCAAACTTCCTTAATCAGCTTCCTCTATGATTGACCTGATCAATTTTGGACTGGGGTAGTTCAGAACCTGTACTTTGAAGTCTTCTCAACTCCTCTCATCCACACCCTCCTCCCTGCCCTAGCCCAATTCCCTTCTACTCTCCACCCAGCCCCCTCCTCTGCCAGAGAAATCTGATAGCCAAACCCATTTGAATGAGGGGAAATGCCTTTTTACCTCTTTCCCCTTAGGCTCACTTTCTCCTCTGCCTTTTTGTCTTGCTCCTCGCTAATGGGAGAAACCGAGATGCAATGCAGACACTTGCTGTTTTGTCCTTTTATAAAACAGCCGAGGAGACAAGTGATGGTTAAACAATTACTGCAAAGGAATTTAAAGGTTAGTGCATTCAGCATCCTTCTCCATTCAGGTGTGCCTACAAGCAGCTGTGCTGCAACTGGAACATAAAGAGCTCAATTTAATTAACACTGACACAGACCCAGCAACGTGCACCAAAGACACCAAGCATTAAGAGACTTGTCAAAAGAAATACATTAAAATGTAGGCAGATTCTCAATGTCACTTATTACTTAGCACATAATAATTTCAGCTTATTGTTTGAAAATTCAATTTCTAGGCAATAATCAGCAAAACAATAGGGTTAATAAATAATACAGGTTGATCTTTACAAGGGAAAGACTGTGCCTGTATTCTCACTCGACAAAGCTAATTGTCTGAATACAAAAAGGGAGCCCAATTCAAGCAGCAATTGCAGATCATCTTGCAAGTCTCATAAATGAATGTATTTCAGGAAGAGGCTCTGCAGAAGCTGAGAACAAGAAACCTCTGCCTAATCACATGGAAAGATACGCTCCTGAACTTTAGATTTCTAAAAAGTCTGAGCAGATGGAGAGACTGCATATCTACAGAGGCAAATAATTGCTCTGTCCCTGGGATCTACCTAGAGCTAAGCAGTTGAGTTCCCCTCACCCTTTCACTCCATGCCCAGGCAGACTTGCAGTGATGGCAAGCTGATGTTACTGAGGCTCGGGTGCAGATAAAATTCCCCCAAACCCCAGGAATAGGGTTGATTTTCTTTTCTAATCTGTTTACAGAATCAATTGGAAGTTCTAATCATTTTGTTTACCCATGATGAGTAAGTTTGGCAATGCCCCGTCCAATTATTCAGCTGAGGCATTCATTGCACAGCCCTTTCTGTATTGACCAATTATTTAATTAAACTGTACTTCATTAATCCCAAACCATCACAGGGAAGAGAGTGCTTTACAAAATACACATTTGGGTGAAGTTGGAGAGCACTGAGATTTGCGCATTTTTTTTTCCAAATTCAAATGCTCTCCTCCCTGTTTTAATGATCTCCCTGGCAAGCACTCAGAAAGAGCTCTCACTTCTAGTCATATATCACCAAGAGGTGGCAAAGCCTTCAATATCTTTATTTCAAGTTGATTTCTTTTTCATCAAGGAAAGGGTCTTATGCATTTACTTTATGCTGAGAAAATGGCTTAAAAAGAGCCCCCTCTACCATTATCTCCATATAAATAAAATTTTATTGACCCAGCATTTTTCTCCTATAAAAATCGCCACTGGCAGTCACAGGTTTCAAAGGTAAGAGCAATATTAATTTCCATTTCTCCCATCTGGAATGACTCGGTGCTGAAGGAAAGAAAAGTCATGGCCATTTCACTAGTAACAGGATTAAAGCATTTATGAGGCATTGCAGCTGCTCTTTTATGGCACCTGATTGATATTCATGTGTGGTTAGCATTTGTCTACTAACTTGTGTAATGCAGAGAATAGTAAAAGGGAAACAATAATTGCATGGCTGTTACATATTCAGGGAGCTCTGATTCACAGAAGTGTGCATTTCAGATGGTGTCAACTACAAATCTGACCTACAGGAACATATTTTGACTGATTAACATGCAAGCACAGATGGCACAAAAGACACACTGGATGTGTAGGTGTGTTGAAAGCACACACACACCTTGGTTGGAAATAGCAGCATCATTCATTTTTAGCAAAGTAAATAAACAACTTTTTTTTTTCAACTGTTTCGATGAGACACTGCTGGAAAAATTATATATTATCTTAAATTGGATTCTAGAAATTCTTAGACATTTGTTCTATCCAATTGTAAGGAAGAACTTCAGCAGACCCTCTAATGTGCTAATCAGGATTGTTTTTTAAATGTTATATTTAATTTGAGTTTCCACATTTCTCTTCTCTTTTCTTTGCTCTTCCCCTCATCTCTTCTCACCCCTGCCCCAATGTACACATCCTGCACACACTTCAAGAGAAATTGTAACACAACAGTCCATAGTGACATCCACTGGTAGCAACCAGATCTTAATGCCACAGCACAGTTCCACATAAGAGGAAAGCATCATCAACTCCAAAGATTGCTATTTTTACTGAAACATCTGGATGCAATGTCTTGGCCCTTATTGGGACACACCAACCAACCAGATATTTGAAAACATACAGATGCCTGACAGAATTGCACTTTATATAGCCAGATGTTTAGGGATTAGATCAAACCAAACCAAGAACAGACTTAAAAACACTAATCACCTGCTTCTCCACACACCCCTGTTCCCTCTTTCCTCTACTCTCTATTTCCCAACTTAAACTCCTACTCCCAAGCACTCTTCAGAGTTTATCTCTGCAGCAAAAGAGGGCAGCTGCCAGCACTCCCTCTCCTTTCAGTACCTGTCTCCAAATCACTGTGCTCTGGAAATCAGGTTATGGTTTTCCTGAAAATATGAGTCTCTTCTTATCTCTTTTCTTCTCTCTCCCTTTCTCTCTCTCCCCTCTCTCCCACCCTCCCCCTCCCTATTTCCCATAATTTCATAGAGACAGCTGTGCAAATTTTAAAATGATAATTGCTTTTCTGCTTATCATCATTATGTGACAGAATCCATTCAAACAGTAAATGATTGTCTTCCAGCAAATTGTCAGATCAAAAGAATTGATCAACTTGGACTGTCACAAACTTTTCACCCTCCACAAAGAAGCAGTGTGAGTATGCTGCATGCAATTAAGTGGGAAACAAAAGCACTGGGGTTTTCACACAGAGACACAGATACTCACACCTTACTCATCCAAGACAAAGAAGAAAAGAAAGAAAAGTTGGCTCTACCTGCAATTGTAGGTTCGGATCTCTTTGTTGTCGCGCTTGCACTTGATTGCCACGAAGATCATAGTGACAAAGAGGATGCCAGCAATGGAGCCCAGGGCGATAATGAAAATCAAGGAAAGGTTCACTGAGCCCATTGACTCTTGGGCATCAAGAGCCGGGGACAGGTAGATTAGGACCAGCGCAGAGGCTGAGAGAGACGTCTTGCCGTGGTCATGGGCCACCACAATAAGCTCATAAGAAGCCTTCGAGCTCTCACCGAAGGTGCGGGTGGTTCTGACTTCGCCATTGACCTGATCTATTTCAAAGAAGCCGCGGTCACCCTCTGTCATGTCGTAGGTAACTCGACCATTTTCACCCTCGTCGTAGTCATCTGCCTTGACAACAGTCACCAGGTAGCCTATGCCTGAGTTTCGGGGGATGTAGACCTCAGCAGTGCCATTGATCAGTGGTGGGGCTGTGATAACTGGGGTATTGTCGTTGACGTCGAGGATGATGACCCGCACTGTGGCGTTGCTTTGCAGTGAGGGCAGGCCACCATCCTTGGCCAACACTTTGAATTCAAATGCTTTGGTCTGCTCATGGTTGAAAGATCGCAGAGCATAGATATCACCAGAATTGGGATTAATGGAGACATAAGTGAATACAGGCATGTCCCGAACCTGCGACGGCACTATTTGGTATGAGACACTGCCATTGAGACCCAGATCGGGATCGCGGGCCGACACAGAGAGAAGATAGGCGCCGGGAGTGTTATTCTCCTGCACGATGACCTGATAGTAGGGCTTAGAGAAGTGCGGGTGGTTGTCATTCTCATCAGTTATGCGAACTGTAAAGGACTTGGCGCTTTGCAGCATGGGTACGCCGCCGTCGCGCGCCTGAATGGTAAGGTTGTACTGATCGTGCTGCTCGCGATCCAGACGACCGTCCACCAGGATAGTGGAGAAACTCTCATACTCCTGCAGCCGGAACGGCACGTTGCCCAGCAAACGGCACTGCACACGTCCATTGAGGCCCGAGTCGCGATCAGATACCCTAACTAGGGCGATCACGTAGCCCGGGGGGGCGCTCTCGCTCACCTCCACAAGCTCACTGTTGACCGACAGCAAGTTGATAACCGGTGGGTTGTCATTGGTGTCCAGGACGCTGACGGTGACCTTGCAGTGTGCTGGGATAGAGTTGGGACCCAGGTCCTTGGCCTGAACGTCCAGTTCGTACACATGGCCCTCTTCATAGTCTAGGGCACCGGTGACAGTGACCAAGCCACTGTGTGGATCGATCTGGAAGAGCTCGCGTGTGCGGTCGTTGACATAGCCATAGAAAGAGTAGACAACCTGGCCGTTCGTACCCTCGTCTGGGTCACTAGCATTCAGGCGAATGACAGGTGTGTTGGGAGGCGAGTTTTCAGGCACGCTCACCGCGTAGGTGGACTCGCCAAACACCGGGTTGTTGTCATTGGAGTCAGTCACCTTGATGCTGAGGCCCACAGTGCCCAAGTGTGGTGGGTCACCGCCGTCGAGAGCAGTAATGCGAAAACTGTAGTGCGACTGAGTCTCGCGGTCCAGGCTTTTCTCCACCACAAGTTCAGCAAACCGTGAACCGTCGCCACGCGTCTTGATCTCCAGACCGAACAGCTCATTGGGCGTGAGCTCATAAGTCTGCACCCCAAAGCTGCCAGAGTCGGGATCATAGGCGCTGTCCAGTGGGATACGAGTGCCGGGGCTGGCTGCCTCAGAGATCTCCAGCTCAATTTGTGCCGCCGGGAAACTGGGCGCATTGTCGTTCAGGTCCTTGATCTCCACTTTAATCACGCAGATCTCCATTGAGCTGGACATAACCTCGAGAGAGATGATGCACTTTGGGCTTTGTCGGCACAGCAGGTCGCGGTCGATCTTCTGCTTGGTGACCAGCAGGCCGGAGCTAGGGTTGATGTCCACCAGGTGCGGAGCGGAATTAGACACCACGCGGAAGGCGGAGGCCTGCCTGGGGTCCAGCGCGAAGCCCGCCTCTCGCGCGTCCTTGGCCACGTTAGCGATTACTGTCCCGGCACGCTGCTCTTCTTCCACTGAGTACTTGAGGTTAATGAGGGCGGCCGCCTGCGTCCACAGTACAGCCAGCAGTAGCAGCACCGGCAGCAGGAGCGACTCCATGGCTGCGCGGGGCTCTGCCTGGCCTCGCCTCTCCACACCCCTCCGAGGCCGACGCCGCCGGCGCTCCAGCTTCCCGCCGGCTCGGGCCGCCTGTTGCGCGCGCCCCGTGGCCCCGGAGGCCGCGGGAGGAGTCCCGCCCAGGGCGGCCCGGCGGCGCGGGGCGTATACCCGCGCCGGCTCCAATGCTGAGGTTGCGGTGGGCTCGGCGGGGGCTCGCTGGGGGCCCGGGGGCTCCAAGGTGCCGAGGGAGCGCCGCGCGGCCCCGAGCCCCCTCCCTCCAGCCCGGCTACTCAGTTTTCCCCCTTCAAAGTTAGCCGGGCTCGACTGGCCGCAGCGGCGCAGGGCTGCGGGTCTGGTGGTGTTTTCGAGGCTGAGACCACCCGCGGCTGAGTCCGGACAGCACTTGGAGGGAAGACTCAAAGGGGCGTAGGAGTGCAGCCTTTCAGGCACTGCCCGACCCGCCGCAGCGCACCGGCACTGGGGCTGGCGAGCGCGTTGTCTGTGCACCTGGCATGCGCAAGGACCTCCCCCCAGCGCTCCCGGCTCACTGCAGAGAGAGGACCCGCCTGGAATGCGCCCTCCGGGGTCCGGGGGGGCCACACTGGCCTCTTCAAGGCCTTTTGGGGAAAAAGAGGGCTCACAGGCGGGAGTCTGATTTGCTGGCAAGGGCTGCGTGTGCCCAGGGATCTGGCTGAGCTGGATGGCGGTCCCAGGGCTGACAGAGGAAGGGGGAGGGGACAGAGGCTGCCGAAGAGAACGCGTGCTCCCCCGCGCTGAGATTGGCGTCGGAGGGCTTGGGAGGCGCGTCTGTCCAGGATCCGAGGTGGGCACGGAGTCTCCTCTACAGAGCGGTTGAAGGGCTGTGGCGTTTCTTGGAAATCAAAGTTACCGACGCAGCCCAAGCCGCCACATCAAGTTTGTGAAAACGGGGAGATGGCAATTTGTCCAAGAAAATCAAAGTCCCGGTCTTTTCAATGGCCCGGTGGGGGGAGGGAGGTGGGGAGTAGGGAGGAGGGGAAGGGAAGCTACAACAGTACCGGCCGGAGAGGCGGGGCAGCCGCCTTGGGTACCGGGGGTTTCTCCTTCTCCCTGGGTTTGGGCTGGGGTGTCGCTCCAAGTGTCGCCGCTGCCGTCGCTGCCGCTGCCGCTGCCGCGGAAGGAAGCCCTCTTAGTTCAGTCGCATGTCGCTGGGTCCGCCTCAGCAGCTGCCACGATTGACGGTTTTGTCGCCGCCAAAGTTTACTTGCGGGAGCGTCTCGATTCCATCCTCCCGGAGAGGCACTGACCGCACTGCCTTGGGCTCCCTCCCTTCCGGGCGCTCGCGCGCTCGGAAGGTCTGTCTTGCTCTCTGTCTGCCTCGGGCTGTGTGTGAGAGAGAAAGAGTGAGTGTGTGGCGTGGGGAGTGTGAGTGTGGAGTGTGAGCGAGCAGGAAGAGATGGGTTTGGGGTGGGAGGTTTCGGATCTTAGATGAATCTGCTCCGCTGGAATGCCGCGGAGAGCAACGCGCCTACGGACGCGGATGCCAGTGCCCCCCCGGCAAGCCAGGCATGGTGAGCGGGAGATGTGCTGCCGTCTGCGCTCGCTCGTCCGTCTCCCCTCTGCGCCAGCCACCGCCGCTACTGCTGCTGCTGCTCCTCCTGATGCCGCAAACTACTGGCCGTGGAGTCTGGAGAGAGCCGGAGAGAGCCCGAGCAGCCGAGCCCGGCTACGCCAGGCGTTGGCCAATCAGCGCGCCGCCCAGCGGGCTCCGGTCTTGGGGCGGGACCAAGGCGCCGGGGGCGGGGTGGGGAGGGGCCAGGCGGAAACTTACACACCGGCGGGACCGAGTGGTACCCGGGCCTGCGGAGCCCTTGCGGGAGTCGGGGGAGGCCCGATAGGAGGCACAGGGGGACTAAAGAGGGCAGGGTAGATCGGGAAGAGGGTGTGCTGGTGCTGCTGCTGAGAACCCCGTGCCTCTCCAGTTTGCAGAGATTGCAGGACAGATGAGGATTTGATTCTCTTGACGTGTTTATCTCCCTCACATATCTTCCTTCCTATATTGAATATAATATTCATTCTCTTTCCTCTCTTCCCCCACTGATTCTGCCGATTCTTTGTCTCATCGCCCTGAATTTGTCTGTTTCTCTGTTTTCCTCTCTTCCCATTTTTGGGTAGTGCAAGGAAGAAAGGAAAGGAGAAAGCGCCCCTGGGGTGGTCATTCACCGGCACTTGGCCAGGGCGTCTTCACTTCAGTGGGGGCCAGCATCCATCCAGATCATCGCCCCCATCCCTCAAACCCTGGCAGACGCCGCACTCCCGCCAACCCCCACCAGCAGGGTCCCTGACTGGGTTCGGCTAGCTCTTTTCTGTTGCTTATTAATCAAACTGAAACCGTGGTGCAAAGACTGAACGTTGAAGAGATCTGGACACATTTTACTGCCCCTCACCCCACCCTTTAGATAATTTAGCTTCCTATAAATAAATTGTACATTTGAGAACAGTCAGTGGAGCGAACGCCGCCGCGCTGCACCGTGCCGAGCCTCGCCTTGCCTAACCTCACCAAGCCTGGAGAGCGGAGAGCTGGACAGATGGGGTGGGCGCGCGGTCCGCGTAGGTCTCTGGCAGCAGGGATCCGGTGCTGGTGTGCTGGGCGCCCCAGCCTTCCCACCCCGCCTGGGTCTCAAGGGGCTGCCAGTTCCCCTTGGGCGGCTGCGGCGGCTGCGGCTGTGTCAATGCTGGGAAACCTGAGGCCGGCGTGACCAGGACTGACATCAAGCTTAGCCTGCCTTCTGGATGGAAGGCGCCCTGGGGATTGAGGGGACTCTTCCAAGCCCTGATCTGAACCTCTTAATTAAGGTCACCGGCGGAAGGAATCAAAAAGCACCTCCGCTGAACAAGTTTCATTTTTCTTTTTATTAATCATGAATTGGGGGTAGGGGAGGAGTTTCTGAATTCACAATTCTTGGAAGAGTAAATCTCCCTTCTGAGTAAGTTGTCTCGAATATTTGGGAGTCTTGGGTGAGCAAACTCCTAATTAGCCCAGCGACAATTGACCCGACTTAAAATGAGAATCACTTTTGCCCTTTAAAAACATTAAGCAAGAAAAGGAAAAGGCATTTGGACACACAGTGGATTTTCTCAAAACTGCCATCTTCTTGCAGAGAGCAACTCAGCTGCTTTTTAAATATTTCTCCTTCCAAGGGGAGATAGTTTAGCAGCCTTTACCTTGTCGGTGGGAGGGGAGAAAGGCAGCTTCCTCCTACAGAAAGAAATTATTTGGCGAGTGAGGTTGCGACCCTCCGAATGTGCATCCAAGGCCACGGGGAGAGCGCGGAGATCCTGATACGCTTTCCGCTAGGAGGTCGTTTCACTCTTTCACATCAGAATGCAATTCAGCACAGATCATTAGGGAGAAAATCGAGGCGTCTGCCATGAGTATCGTTTAATTTTGATCATTTAGAGATGCTGGTGGACGGCAGAGAGGGTAGCTCGAGGGAGCCTCATGGTCCGCTGGGTTTTCTGCAGACACCATTGGAAAAACCGGCAAGTAGTGGAGGAGAATGACAACATGGCAGTCCGCGCGGGCGCACCTCGCGGGCTCCGCTAAAGGAAGGGTTCCATTTGATATATCACAGTTATTTACCTTTGATGTCAGTGAGTGGGAATGAAGCGCATCTTGGTCTAATTAAAAAGGCCTAAAAAGGCATTTGAAATGGGTTTGCTATCTGATCACGGGATGCGAGTTCCGTGTTTGGCAGCTTTCTAAAATATTGCCTGGACTATTTAAACACAACAATTAACAGCATGCTAAAATGTTTGCATGCTATGCTTAGAAGCTTTTAGCTGTAAACTTTAAGGCGATCTGTTCCCCTTTAAGTTAAAAAAGGATGATGCTGCTTCCTTGTGGCGAAGGCTGTCAGGAACCCGCTGATCAATAAAAGTAAACTGGCGCCTCCACGGCTTGATTGAGCGGGAGCAAAGAGTCTGAGAAGTAGTCTCGGCCATTAACAATCCCCCAGGTAACGAGAAATGGAAGAATTACTCAGGTAAAATGATTAACATTACCGTGGCATCTGAAAAGATGCACACAACAAGATAAGAAGACTGCGGACCTCTTACCTTAGGGAGTGCTAATAGAATGTCTATATTCTTCTGTCTTTTAAAGATAAATAGGAGAATTCAATTCCTGTAGAATGTCATTACTTTTGTAATTGCAATCACATTGTAAAGACATGTTCTGCATTTGCAAAGACAAATTCTTTTTACTAAGGCAGTGGCACCATTTCCCCCAGCTTCCTGCTCACTGCTCACTGCTCACACTCCAGGAGTCCCTCTTTTCAAAGCACAGCACCCAAGTACTTCCAGCTATCAAACTGCTTTTACAGAAGCCAGATGCTGAGAGAGTCAGGGGCGTTTGTATCTGCTTTCCTTCTTTCCCATTACCTCCCCACCCCCATGCTCAAAGTGACAGTTACACCCCCCCACACACACAATAGTTCTTCCATCCCCCAGTCGGTTTCTACAGATAATCCTTATCCCCTTTGCTCTCAGAATCTTTTTTTTCAAATTGGCATATTTGATCATTATAGTCCAACAATGCTATTGACCAGATGAGTGGCATAAAACACTGTCATGATCAAGAATTTATTAACTAACTGAATAAAACCGTTCTGCGTGTAGATAATAAACACAAAAAGAAAGTTCTCTTCATTTAGCTTCCCTTTACTTCAATCCTGAAGAGAGCCCCACCTCCTCAGCCTCTTTAGAGACACAAGAGGGACATCTAGTGACCATACTTAGTATTTTTTATCCTAGTGTAGAGAAACACTAGGCTCTGGGTACCAACTGTAGTCTATGCAGCCTACCTCAGCTCTCTAGACCAAAGCAACTGCTTAGGCCACTGAGCTCTCCAATCAGAATTGGTGAAGAGATTGTTTTTTGTAACAGATATGGTGGTGCATGCCTGTAATTCCAGCTACTTGAGAAGCTGAGGCAAGAAGATCACAAATTCTAGGCCAGCCTGGGCAATTTCATGAGACCCTGTCTCAAAATAAAATTTAAAAGGTGCTGCAGTGGTACAGCACTTGTCCAGCATGAGTGAGACCCCACGTTGAAATAACCATTACCAGAGAGAGAGAGAGATTGCTTTTTGTGTTTAGAATTTTATCCATGTCGCTAAAATAGTGCCGAATGGCAACAGAAGAAATCAAAATGGGGAAATCCTTATCTTTAAATCAGCCAGTTTGGGAGGGTAATTCTTGCTGCACCAATCAAGATTGGTAAGGGGAGGTTTGTTCAGAAAGGTTAAAATGGATAGTAGGATATAAGACAACAGGATATGAGGGATTGCAGCACTGACAAATTTAAGAGAGCTTTCTGATATGTTTTTAAAGTGTTTGTTTCAGCCTCCAAATAGCTCCAAGTTTCCCTATCTGTCTCCCTCTCCCCTTCTCCTCCTTTTCCTTCTCTTCTCTCTTTGCTGCAGAAAAATGGATCATCTTTTAGCTTGCCTTTTGTTGCATCTCATGGGCATCCTATCCCACTGAAATAATTTGACCAACTGCCTGGCAACATTCTCTCAGAAAGAAAAGTTTGACTTAAAATCTAGTCAAAGTCAGTCACACTTTTTCTGCCTGCATATCTGTTCTCCTTACTTAGGTTATAATTTCTAGAGAGAATCAAAGAATAAAATTGGAGTAAACATCACAAAACTGGAAAGTGACATTATTAAAGACATCATATTATTTAATCTTTACAATACTCCTTGGAGGTAAAGATGCTTTGCAGATGTGGAAGCAGAGTTGCAGAGGAGTAGTTCGATGATTTACCAAGATGACCTCATTACACAAAACTCAACCATTTCCCTTGTGAAATCAACAAGTGCTGGCTGTGTGCCCAGTATTGTGTTAGGGACTGAGAATTTTTCTGATGATGGATCTGGCCCTTGTGAAGATTAAAACTTAGTTGATTAATTTAATAACACATGCAATTCTATGTACTATAAATATTCTTTGAGAAGGAACTAAGATGAGGTATGTCATGTTGACAGCTTCCTGAAATTCTAAACCCTTCTGTCCAAAAGGATTGCCAGATTTCCCCCACCCCTCCTCCTACCATCCCAGGCAGCACAAGGAAAGTCATCAAGAGCAGCAGTCAGAGATGTAAACCTGATGGGCAGGGTTAGGGTGAGGTTTCCACCATCCTGAATGCTGTTTCTGGCCCTTCTAAACAACAGGAAGACAAAGAATGGGACCAAGAAAAGACTTTGAGATCCCGCACACTTTTCCTCTCCTTGCCAAGTCCCACCCCCATTCCTACCCTGTGAGGAAGGATAACAGTGACTTTTAGGAGCTGCAGCAGATAAAGTAGAGAAAGTATTAAGTGCTAAAATTGTTCATCATGGCCTTGATACCTGCTTTTATCAAGAGACACAAGAAAAGTGGGGGATAATGGTGAAATGAGTCTGAGAAAGTTACTAATCACTCCAAGGCTTCCCATTTCGACAATCTCTGGAAAAATTATATCCAACAGCCCCCCCTTGCCTTATCCTCTCTTTAGGAATGCTATTTCCCACAAGACCAAACTCCTGCTGCTGCCAAACTCAAAAATGTCCCTAAATAAACACACATCATGGGGACCATTTAATTAGAAAAGGCTAAATCAGCAGATACATTTCAATAAATGACACTGCTCTCTAACACCTTCTGTACTACCCTGCAGTGATCACCTGTGATGTTTTGACAGCACCATTTGGGCTCTCAGCATTAGCACCTCAGTCTTTTCATGTGAATTCTCTCCAACTAGATCTCAAACACCAGTCTCTTAGGTGCAACCTCATGCCAACTATTACTGTTCCCTACCACCATTACTTTTGAAAACAGATAACTTTCCCTTCAAAGGCACTCTGATCATATCATGCCCACTTCCGACCACTGCCTCTGTTGTCCCAAGGAGGGTAAAAGTGGCATTCCACAGAGGAAATGCCTTTTGACAACATGAAAAATAAAAACCTATTTCCAAATTACAGAAGACCTTGAAAACCAATTGAAACATGAACCACAATGTTAAGAAGAGGAAGCAATTGAAAATGAGCAGACTAGGGATGCCTTCTTTTAGGCTAAGCATTTTTTTGCACCACTGTCCTCAACTTCCAGTGCTGCAACCTATTCCAAAGATCCCAGGAACCCTATACCTGTGTAACTCCCTTCTGATTAGAGTTCCTGATGGGAACTTTGCCTTTAACTCTCAGCCTGGACTTCTATGTCTCTTCTGCTACTTGTGGAGTACTTTCAGTGGGGCAGAAAAGGAGACAGAAATATCACTTGAAGGAATGGGTGAGGATATTAAAGACCCCTGACCAAAATAGCTCTACAAGATGGATCCTGAAAATGATTTTCCAAATTAAAAAAAATCTACCTGATTGCCTGGGGTTATAGGAGGATGCTATTTTTGGAGAGGTCCACAAAACAGAAGAAAATAAACCAGGTCTTTTAAAACAGTGAGATATATGGTGCTGCTGGGGTGAGTGTGTGAACTCCACACTACAACACCTTATTGCATTAAGTTCAAATGAATGATAATAGTCAAAGACTTGGTGAAGAAAGAAACATAAAAGTCAATCTGATAAGCCAATGTCCTAGGCTTCTCCAGGTATTTGGAGCCAAAGATAATCTCATGGAGGCACCAGACCTGTTCTTTTTAATTCTAGGTGACCAGACTGGACCTAGATTTGCTTTTGGTTCCTCCAGAGCTTCACCTAGAACCCAGCAGTGTCATTGTGTAGCTCCCTGGGAGTTCCAGCTGCTCCACAAACTGATTTTTCACTGAACTAGGAAACTTATAGTTGACTAATGTCAACTTAAGTAGGAAAGAAAGAAAACTAATAAACATGAAGAACTGCCAGTTTGACAGCTGCAGTTACATTACCTAGGCTAGCAATGTAAGTACCAAAGGCATGTCACGTATGCCACTAACAGCACAAGGCACAGTATCTGTTCAGGTTGACAAGCCCTGGGGCAGTGGTGAGTAAACTGAAAGAGGGAGATCCCAGAAGGAGGCAGAGAGAGCACCACAAAGGGGACAGATAGAGCAGAAGTGACAGAAAAATCATTTTAGCAGCAGGGAAGTTATGCACCTTTTTTGAATGAGAAGAAAACAATGACTTGCCAGCTGGGAAAGCATCCCGTTTTGGGGTCCAAGAGTTTGCATATTGGTGCACTGGGCTTGGGGGAAAGCATATTAATTTGCGTCTGTTGCCTCCAGCTGGAGCCAGAATGGCCATAGAGGGCCAATGACCTTTCTTCTAAAAGCTGGGAGTTGGGAGGGGTAGGGAGAGTGTCCTGTATCACAGGAGACACCAGCTGGGCTGAGCTTGGCTGGTCTCTTTCAGCAAAGATCACAAAATGCAGCAACATTAGTACCAGGCAATATCTACTCAAAGATAGCAGCCTAGGCAGCAGTGATCAAATTAAGTCTTGTGCCTAATGATGGGTTGGTGAGAGAACTAACAGTCTTAGAGTGGAGTGGGCCCAGCTTGAGGCCTGTGCAGTGCTGCATGTTCTCTGCCCTGGGAAATGGTGGAACTTCAGATAGCCTTGATGTCTAGCTGTGCAGTTTCATTTGGGGGAACAGGCAATCAGTTCTGGAAGGCTGACCGAAAAGAGTGGACAGGATGATAGCTCAAAATGAGATCCATCAATGACTTCGTTGCAGCCCCAGCCAAACAATCAAAAGCAAATAGTCAGCTTCTAAAATCAATGCTTCGTGAGATGATGAGCCAGCCAGTGGAGTTCACATGGGGGTGGGATGAGAAGGAGGTTGAGGAGGGGAGGGCAGAAAAATTTCTTCTTTCCAGCCACCCACCAAAGCAAGCAGCTGCATTTCCTTGAAACAGCAGATTTGGTTCCTAGCAAAATCAGAATTGCAGTCTCCTAGCAGAACAAAACAAAGGAGCAGGGGGCGAGACATTTTTGAAAACAGGAAGGCGTTTTGGCAACAATCACAGGAGGGCTGGTAAGCCATTGTGCTCTTGGGATCCATCTGCTGAGCTCCAGAACATCCTCCTCACACTCCACCCCCCATCCAGCTCTCAGATTGCATGCCCAGGGTCAAGAGCAGGGTCATTCAGGAAGAAACGGTAAAGTGAAAAAAACAGACTCAGCCTGAAAATGAGAAGTGAGAAAAGCGGACCTGATTTCTTCCATCCATGGAGGGTGTGATGGGAAAGAAAGGCAAGCCCTTCTGATTCTTGGTACTGCTGCAGGGGAGCTAGAGGGGGCTTAATTAAATTAATGGAAACTACATTTAAAAATGAAAATCGGTGTGCAGCTTCTAATCAGCCTAGAATTTACTGCTGTGAGAGACCATTGAGGGGAAGATAGTGACTGCATCTTTAAGGACCTGAATAATTTTATAGCTATTAATAATTTTGTTAGTCATGCAATATAAGTGAACACTAGCAAGGTAATCAAATTGCATGCTCCATTGTGGAGATCAGGGCAATCTGGAAAAAAAAAAACTAGACAGTATTCCTTCAATGCAATGTATATGAAGACATCTTCTACAGACCTTTATTCATAATGTAGAAAGGACAGAAAGTAGAAAGGTGTATGTGTGTGTGTGTACACACACACACACACACACACAATTTTATTTATAATGGAGCAAAATATTTGATCTCATAGTCTGTGAAATCACCAGATTAAAACCTCAGCAGAAGTAATCACCTATGAGAGTCAAGAAAGAATTCATAATGCTGAGTTTCATATCTGTTCTTGAAGATTCATGCACAGGCCCCCTCTCCTTTATAACTCAAGGCTTTGCATATTACTTAGTGGACCATTAACCTGTTCCAATATAGCATTAGATTTTTCTAGCCAAGGATAGTAAAATAAAGATGCTTAATTTAGTTCCCTTTTCCCTGAGAAATAAATAGCTGTCACACATCCAGAACAGCAGGGTTCATGAACAGCTTTGGAACATGGAGATCAATGAAATCTGATCCTCTCTTGAGAAAAGGAGCTCTACATAGAGTTTAACCAAAGATTTCCTACCAGAGACAGTCCTGGTCATTGGGAAGCCTTTGAAGACCATCCCGCGTTTCCTGTTCAGTCTCATTAGATCTCCAGTGGACATTAAAACTATTGTACAGCAGTTTTATAAATGTAAATTACTCTCTAAGTGCAAAATAATTATGTTCAACCTACATAACTGATTCCTGATTCCTGGCGGTTACCATAGATTAGTCTAAAATGGTGGACTGAAAGAAAAATTCAACCTTTGAAGCAGATATATTTGTAAGGATGATGGTTATGATGATGACTACCTATTTTTTCCTCAGCCTTCAACTTCTCTTTCTGATAACTAACTTAAAAGTACTTTCATGCTTTGATACATCTTTATGTAATGTGTAGATCTCTCATAAATTGTGATTATTCATGAACAAAAGTTCAATTTTTTAAATCTCCATTTTAAGCCAACATCATCAGGAAATATTGATTGCCTACACTTGATTCTTAAAGATAGAGAATACATAATAGCAGGAGACATGGATCCTGCCTCCCAAGTGCTTACAGACTAGTTGTAGATATACAAGGAGAACTACAAATACAAGGATGTATCTATCATAACAGCAGTGCTCAGCATTGGTATATCCCAAGGTAGAGAGGGGTAGCTGGTGACCTATAAGCTGTAGGAAAATCTTTCCAGTGAAGGAAAGAGTATTTGTGAGATCATATAAACTTAAGTTGTGTGTGAAGAATACAATTTGGCTCAAGCATTCGTTCTACAAACTATTGGAAGTGCTATGTGAGTTACTAAGGGCACAAATTCTGGAGCTACACAGATCTGAACTTGTGTCCTGGTTCTACCATTTCTAGTTGAGTGGCCTTGAGCAAATTTATATAATATCCATTTCATAAAACTGGGATTACATGAGATGATGCCTATAAAGTGAGATACCTAAAGCACTTCATGTTTTATGTTCCCAGTGTAAAATAAAGAACTCAATAATTTGTAGTTGTTATATTTATGGAGTACCACAATCCATTATGTCAGATACAATTCAAAGTGCTAGGCTACTATTAAAGAAGAGAAAATATCTGCCCTCAAAGATCTCATAGAAGGTTTATATAACAGAATTATGGGAGTTGAGTTTGTAAAGGTAGGTAGAGGCTATTATGCAGAGCCTTGATTGCTAAAATGAAGGATTAGAACCTTATGTTGATGACCAGTGGAGTCATTAAGGCTTTTGTTCTGGGAAATACCTAAATATAATTTTTATGATTTGTCGTTTACTTCAAAATAATAAGGTTGGTTTCCTCAACCTTCTTCCACTTTGCCCACTCTTTAGGTTAACTCATTAATTCTTCCACAAGCCAAATTCCAATGTACCATATACCAAAGCAGCATGACTAGAGTGAGTTCAGGTGCATGGGTTGCTGAGAATGAGTAGTAACACAGACTGGAGTATTTTAAGTTAGAAGAGGTTGTGTCAAAAAATTCAGTAAGTCCCGAAATAATTCATGAAAGTACAGGACAGGATAGGTCAACAGAAGATGCCACATACCACATGCAGTTGGAGTACTATGCTAGTTCCCAGATATCTGGTAACCTGCAACAGAGAGTACAGTGAGCAGGATCTATGACTTGGAGGCTACACAAATACCCAAAGTTCATCTCTAACACACTTCATGCTATGGTAATGGGTGTTTACAGTTTGCACAACAGACTTAAATTACTTAATGTGTTTGTACCTACTCTAGCCTAAACTTCAATCATCCTGCTTAGTTACAGCTTGGATGACTGACTTGGGCTCTGAGCTGGGGCCTAGAAATGGGTCACATTAGTATACCTAGCCGGATATACCTGGAGAAGGCAAAGGTAAGACCAAGTGGTAAAAATGATTAATTCTAGAAACCTTGAGAATATATCTGTAAAACCATGGATTGCAATGATTTGCATACTCTTGGGGACTGAAGACCGTGGAACAGAACTCTAGTGTGTATTCCCATAATTTTTATATCTGTCAGTTCTTCTACTGCACCACAGGTATGATATGTTCCAAGTCTATGACTTATCTCTCTTTAGGTCTTGCCTTTGCATACTGAAAACTGAAAATTAAATATGTGTCTCAGAGCAACCAGATGACCAACACCAAGAACCAACCTCTTCCATGTGAACACAAACTAAGCCTGACTTTACAGGTGGACCTAGGAAATAATCGCTTTCTTGGTGCTGTCCACAAACTTCTTTTAGGCCTGACATTTGGGACAACTTCAAAATTCAGAGGATCATTTCTTTCTATAAGACTGCTATGGTTTGAGTATACATGTTCTTCCAAAATTCACATATTGGAACTTAAGCTCCAAGGTGATGGTATTAAGAGGGAAAACCTTCAGGGAATGATTAAATAATGAGAGCAAAACCCTCATGAATGGGATTAGTGACTTTATAAAAGAGCTGAAGGGAACTACTTAAGTTATTCATTTATTTTGGGTTTCCACCCCTTCTGCCATGTGAGGACATAGCATTTGTCCCTTCTGGAGGATGCAGCAACAAGACACCATCTAGGAAAAAGACAGCAGCCCTCACCAGATACTGAACCTACAGCACCTTCATCTTGGACTTCCCAGCTGCCAGCACTGTGAGGCATAAATTTCTGTTTTGTATGAATTCCATAGACTGAAGTATTTTGTTGTAGGAGTAAAAATGGCTTAAGACAAAGACCTACCCATCTTGTGCTAGGTTTCATTTATTAAAAAAAGAAAAGAAAGAATCACTACTTTCTCCTTGAGCACAAAGAACATAGCAGACTTAGTAACTAAATTCATTTTTATCTGCTGCCAAGACTCACAACCAAAATCTGCCATGAGGATGGACTATGGTGGCCCAACATCAGGAATCAGCAGTACAGATGGAGCCAAAGAGATAAGTGGCAAGGCCCTCAGCAGAGACTATGATAGGAAACTAGAGAAGCCAATGTGCTTTCCCATACTTCCTTGGTCTTATAAAACACTGACTGAGGGATCCTAGTGTAATAAACAAGGAGGCTTTCAGTCTCTTTTGATACATACATGTTCTCAGATGTGAGTTTAACAAAAAGATCTAGAATGCAGTTTGGACACAAGATTAATCACATTTTAACACTGGTCAGACCTGGGTTACTAGTGTACTCTTCTATTACTTATAATGTTTAGTTGAGGTTGGTAAAGAGTACAAATTTGTTTAAGGATTCATTTCTGCCTGTCTTGAAGTTTCATTCAGTAAGTAGCCCAGGAACCAAACCCCATTCAATAATCAAGTACCTCCCAAAGAATTGGGAAGTTTCCAGATAAAAAGAATTTTCCTCAGACAAGAGAATAAATTCAGCATTTTGTCTGTGGATGACTGGCTGCTGGGAGTGAGATGAGGACAATCCCTGCTGAAATATCCCCAACCCCAGGTGTAGGAGGTACAGCTTTATTTCCAGAAGCTGAGGCTAACTGCTAAGCCTTGGAACAGCTCAGCAGTTACAAATGACTGGGATCAGACAAGAATCAAAAAGTCATAGCAGGTGGCTAAGTCAGACTTGGGCTGTATCTGAGGTTCCTTCCAGCTTATCCCTGCTGTGGTCCAGTCACTTCTCCATCAAGGCCCTCAGATTTCTTACAAGAGTGTTCTGGCTAGCCACTTCACGATGTCTCTGCATTAAATAAGTCCCAGAATGTTTTCATGTCACTTGGAAGGCCTGCAATGGATCTGATCTGTTCTTTTGTGAGCTTCTGTTTCAAAAAATAGTGTCCCCAACAGAGATTGGAAAGCTGAGAACGGATAGAAATGTGGAAAGAGACAGGAATAGTACTCCTTCTCTTTGGCTGGGCTCCATTTTTCCATCCCTAGTTCTCAGCCTAAAAAAATAATATAAAGTCTCCCAGAATGGTTTTGACCTACTCAAAGTGGTGGGGTGATGTCACACCTCTAGAAGAGAGAGGATGCCATCTTCTTTTCCTCTCCACCATCCAAAGTCTTCATCTCACAAAGGATGTGCTATTCCAGGCATGGCTGGAATGTGGAGATAGTTTATCCCAGGGAGAGGTATTAATTTCTTGTAAATTAATTTATTTCCTCAGTTTAGCATCACATTAGTGACAAAGGAAAAGAAAGGTTTACCAAAGGACCACAGGCAAAATTCACATAAGGAAAAATTCAGGACCAAACTCAATTCCTTATATATCAAGGATTAATAACAATGATATCCTATATTCCTAGAAAATTCATTTTCTTACAAAATAATCTCACATTCATTGTTGCATTTGAGACTCACGACACTGTAAGATAAGTTACAGAATAACTGCATAACAAATGAGGGAACTAAAACTCAGATGATTATGGGACTTGCCCAAGGTTACTCATCTAGGAAGTAAACAGAAGCCAAGACTCAAATCCAAGTCTGTCTGACTCCATATTAGCTCTTTCTACTATACCTGTTGCTATGGCCTGAATGTTTGTGTCTCCCTAACATTAATACGTTGAAGATCTCTTCTGATGTGACAGTATTTAGATGTGAGAACTTTGGGAGATAATTAGGTCATGAGGGTAGAGCCTTCATTTTGGGGTTAGTTCCCTTAATAAGAGACATGAGAGAGAAGATCTCTCTCTTTACCACATGAAGACACAGCAAGAAGGTAACTATCTGTGAACCACGAAGAGGGCCCCCACAATACCAAATCTACCAGAACTTTGATCTAGTACTTTCCAGCCTCCAAAACTGTGAAAAATAAATCTTTGTTGTTTAAGCCACCCAGTCTATGTTATTTCCTTATAGTCATCAGAATTAACACTTGTAGTTTCCCAATCTTCATGAATATAAAGACCTTTTTCCAGATCAAAATATTTCAGAATTCCACAAAACTGTGGTTGTTCTTTTAGTAGTCACTAATTTAATAAAATGAATAATGATGACTAACCACTCTTAAGTTAATAATGCTTTTAAATTAATTTATATTTTAATTATTCAAATGTCACCAGTATTCATTTAATAATATCAAGTACATTATTTTTTAAATCTACAGATAATTCTTGGAGTATATATAGATTTATAGACCCTGAAAAATTGTTGAGGAAAACTTCACTAAACCACCATGTGAGGAGAACTTGATTCATACCCTAAACACTAAACAATATAATGTAGGGATTAAATACTTAAGATTGGGTATAACACTTTCTGAATTCACAATGGTATCTATCTAAGGTCCAAATGCCTGGTATTAATAACTTATTAACAGTATTGCCTTGTTAGTCTTCTGGTCTCAGTCTGTCTTCTCTAAAGTAGGATAATAACAGTACCTACCTCATATAGTTTTTGTAGAAATTGAGATTAATCACGTAAGATACTTAACATAATGCCTGACATGTAGAAAGTACTAAGGATCTTGGATATTATCTGCTACTAAGCAAATGTATTACTTTTATTAGTTTACTAAAATTTTCTTCAATTATTCCATCTATAAAATGGAAATTATAATAGATTAGCTAAGCTAAAGCAGGCAGTTTATCATGATGTGTTGAAGTCCCTTCCAGCCTAAGATATATAGTTCTATGACCATCACTCACTCATCCTAACTGCAGGACCATCCCTCACTCATCCTAACTGCTACTAACTTCAAGTAATGATAGCAGGGAAATCTAGAAGTAAAGAAGTCTATGACAATTTGAATAATTCAGAACAACAAAAACAACTCATCTAATCTGGTATGACCTTATATTAATTTGAATATCTCTGCAAAGTCCCATTTAAAAATAAGGTCAAATTTGTAGGTTCTGAGTGCACATGAATAGGAGGGGGAAACTGTTCAACACACTATGCCAGGCAATATCAATCTGCCTCAGTTCATTCATCAGCAAGTTTGTGAGAAAAATAGGCTCAAATATTTTGATAATTATGGTAATTCCAAATATTCCAGAGTCCATCATTTTTATAGTTTTGAAGCACAGTGTAATCACAGAGGATTGAGTTCACAAAAGAAATTCAGAAGTATGCAGGATTATAGTCTGTTGTCCAAGCAGATCAGCTCAAAACATTAATTTACCAGAAAGTCCCAACTTCCACATTGTGCCAATATTATGGTTAGCACAATGAGAGTGGAAACCAATTCTTTTATGTATTTTAAACAAGTAACACCTTGCACAGTAGGTGCTTAATAAATGTTTATCATCATCATTATCATAATTGTATCATACATTGCCAGCAGAGATAGCTAGTGCTCATTATAGCTCTGTTTTGAGACAATCTCAGTGGGGGAAACCAGAGAGGAGGATTGTGTTCTCCACATGACATAGATTGCCCAGTACAGCAAGTTTTGCCTCTAGACAGTGTCCATAGGATTTTTATACTGTGAACCCCTTAACATTTCAATCTGTCACATACCTCCATAATTACAATACCCTAAAACACAAAATGCCATAAATCCCCAAGATAATGATTTTTTAAACTTTTTTCCTGGTGAAAGAGATTTTTTAAACATTTTCCTGGTAAGAGAGAATGGAATATCAAGAATACAGATAATAATAATAAATGCTGGAAAGGATGTGGAGAAAAATATTTTAAAACTGTTTGGGGGATTGCAAATTAGTACAACTGCTGTGGAAATCAGCATGGAAGTTCCTCAAAAGACTAGGCATGGAACCACCATATGACCCAGCTATATTGCTCCTCATTATTTATCCTAAAGAATGAAGATGATTGTAATATAGTGATACATGTATACCCATGTTTATAGCAGCACAATTCACAATAGACCAACTATAAAACCACCCTACATGTCCATCAATGGATATATTATATATATATATATATATATATATAAAACATATATATTATTCAGCAATAAAGGAACATGAAATAATGTCATTTGAAGAAAATGAATTGAAATAGAGACCATTATATCAAGTGAAATAAGCCAAACTCAGAAGGTCAGGGGTCATATGTTTTCTCTCATATGTGGAAGTTAGAGAGAGGAAACCAAAGGTTATAGTGGAGGGATCTCATGAAAATCAAAGGGAGACCAATAGAGGAAGGGACCAAGGAGTGGAAAGAAAGGAGGGAGGAGGGATGTGCTGGAGAATGATATGGCCAAATTATATTGTAATATTGTGTACATGTACAAATATGTAACAACAAATCCCATTTGTTCCCCACAGTGAAACATGATGTACAACTACGATGCACCAATAAAAATGTGGAAAAATAGTGTAGGAGTATATGGAGGAAAGACACACATAAGGAGGGATCCAGGTGTAACGGAAAACAAACACTGCACTAGATTTCAGAAATGCCAAACCTAATTCATGGATCCACTATCTGTGAAATACTGGTGAACTGGTTTCACAAAGCTTCTATAACAAATTGCTATAGACTGGGTCACTTAAAACAAGAGAAATTCTCTCACAATTCGGGAAGCTAGAAATCTGAAATCAAGTTGCCTAAAGGACCATGCTCCCTCTAAAGATTCTAGAGAGGAGTTTGTTCTATACTTCCCTCCTATCTTCTGGTAGTTGCACGAAGTCCTTAGTGTTCTTTAGGCTGTTGCTGCCAATCCCTACTTCCACTCTTACATGGCCTTTGTTCCATCATATGGTCTCTTTATCTCTGTGTCTTCAAGAATCCCTCTCCTTTTAAGGAGAAAGTCATTCAATTTAGGGTCTACCCTAATCTGAAATGACTTTACCTTAACTTGATTACATCTGCAAAGATATGATTTCCAAATAGGACCACATTTACAGGTTCTGACTGGACATGAATTTCAGGGTGGGAGATACTATTCAAACCACTGTACCAGGGTATTTCAATCTGCCCATGCCTCAATTTCCTTATCAGTAAATTGGGGATTATATCTTTGGCCATGTCTAACACACAATTACAAGACATTTATTTTGGGAAAACAGTGTGTACTTGTGGGATTTTGTACCCAGATTTATGATTCTAGAACCAGTTTGAAAGTTGGGGAAGTAGTTTATTTTCCTTTTCCAAATTACAAGTCAAATTCACTAATGGTATTTATGATTGCTTGCTTGCTATAGAAGGACAGTTAAAAGGAAGCAAAAACACTACATGGTACAAAACTACAGGCTGTTTCCACAAACGAGAGAGAGAAAGAGAGAGAAAGTTTGAGAGAATTCTTTGAGAGAATTGTTTAACATAAATGATAATAGCTGTTTCAGAGGTAATCACTTTTGAAAAATAAAATGTGCTATCCTTTAAATATAAATAACTGTACTGAATCAAGATAGTGAAACATTGTTTTTAACTTTGAAGTGTTTTTTCAGAAGAAGAATCCATATCCAAACACTATTCCTTAGTCCCTATTATACTTTAGATATGAGGTATCCCATGATAGTTCATGTGTGAGAAAATGCAGGAATGTTCAGTAGTGGAATGATTAGATTACAAGAGCTGTTAACATAATCAGCAGATTAATTCATTTAGCAGATTAATAATTTGGTGGATTAATGGCTGGCAACTGTGAGCAAGTGTGGCATGACTGGAGGACATAGATTACCAGGGGCATGCCTTTGGGAATGAAGCCCTGGCTCCTTACACTCAAGCTCTCTCTGGTCTTCCTGGCTGCCATGAACTGAGCAGCTTTCCCCTGTTGTACCCTATCACCATGATGTTTTGCCTCACTTCAGGCTTAGAACTCTGGAGTTCGACAACCATGGACTGAACCTCTGAAACTGTACACTAAAATGAGCTTTTCCTCCTCTAAATTGTTCTTGTCAGGTCTTTTGGCCATAGTGATGAAAAAGCTGGCTAAAACCATCCCCATAGCATAGACATAAACCTAAGGCAGGGGTAAAATCAGTCTCTGGTCAGTTCAAGTAACTGCCTGTGTATTCAAGACTCATTTAATAACTAATAACTAAATACACACTGTAGTTAGTCCTGCTCAATTTCCCTGAATCACACATAGAGGGAAGTAAACCAATGAGTTTATCATTATTTAAGGCTAGTCATCAATGAGCTCTAAAGCTAAGTTGAATAATGGAATACTATTGGTTATAGCTTCCTTCTGCTGGAGGCTTTATATCTTTTACCTGTTTCAGTGAAGTTGATTGTTGTTGTAACATGTGCTCATGTGGGAAGAAGTGTACCTCATGTCAGCAATGCTTTTACCTCCACTAAAATGAAAATAGCAACTCAGAGAACAAATCAAGAAAGACCCCTTTGGGCTAATCCTTGAGTAGTTTCCCTTGGGCCCTCTGAGTTCTTAATGATGGATTGTTCTGCCACACTACAGGACTGAGAAAATTCATCCTCTCTTTCAGCCCAAACCACCTACACTTTGGTAATAGCTTTGTTCAAAGGAAAGGAAGAATTGTTTCATATGAAAATTTTAGGCAGCCAAACAAAACTTCTGATAGTAGTTCACCAAACAACAACTGGGTGTCAAGTCACACCTTCAAGGAAATATGTAAATTTGATGACTTTGGGACATTAGAAAGATCCTTTTCTTTGATTAACTAGATTGACTTTGTTAGTTAAGCATTAAGAGGGAACCAGTGAGTTCAATCCTTTTGGACCAGTCTTTGCAACTGGGATTTCTCTGGTTCTTCTCAGAAGAGAAATAGCTGGTGTGAAAAATGACATAAGCTTATTAGGGTCAGACTGGAAACATATGGAAAAGTGAAATTTATTTGGAACATTCTCTAAAATATGTTGTAGAAGAGGGTTGTGAACTTTGGTTCAAGTGGTCTCCCAGCAGAAGTAGCTTGTCTCCCCAAGGCTTTAGGGTCAAACTTATCTGAATTTACCAAAAGATTTAAAATCATTTAGTATTTGCTACCTAAAAGGCAAAGTAGTCATGACATCAAACTCGATTTTTAGGCTTTCTACATTTATTTTCCAGGTTAGTATATTTTTCATTTTTGAGTTACATATAGAGAGAACCATAATCTTTTCAGTGATTAGAACCTATAGTGTTAATCTGGCCAAAACTGGAGCATATGGTAAAGAAATGCTTGGGAGCATTGTTAAAGGATGTTGGAGGAAGAGGGTATAAAACCTTTGGGTCTGGAATTCAATAATTCTTACTACAAATGAAGCCCCTTTCCCATTGATCCTACAAGAAGTCTTGTGTCTGTTTACAGCAGGTTAGTTGGGGGACTGAGGCAGGACTTTCAGACTAGTTTCCAGAGAGCAGATGCTAGCTGGTGAGTCCTGTTTACCAAGCCATGGCAGGTCTGCCAAGCAGAAAGACCCTGTGGAGATGTTGTGGGTTGGAGACTCATGACTGTAGCTGTTTTGAGATGGTCCAGGGCTCCAGAACTGCCAGGCAGGCACCTGCTCCCAGCATTGAGATTGGGAAAGAAGTCAAGCAAACAAACATTCTCATCACCAGTATTTAACCTCCTGTTGCTCAGAGTTGAGATTTCTTGATTCACTGGGGATGATGGGAAAAGGACAGAATCAATAGGGCATGAGTCCTATACAGGCTAATGCCAAAGAGGTTAAAGTTCATTCCATGAGAACAGCCAGTACAAAGCATATTAAACTTCACAGTGTGATTAGGGGTCACATTTCAGCCACTCAGTCATGAAAATGAAACTCATTGAAATTCTGCATGCCTCCTTAAACAAACACAGGTTTCAATCTTCACCCCAGGCTCTTGCCTGAGTCTACATTAGACAAATATGGAAATCCAGTTCAGGATTTTACTTCCACTGTCATGGGCTGAAGCATTAACTCAAAGAGTTGGCCCAGCCAAACAACTCATCCCTACTTGACCCAGGGCATTCACTTGAAATAATTTAGTGGCAGGGGCTTTCACCTCTGGCAAGCGTAGGTAAATCCTGGATTAGCAGTCCTTGTCATTCCTAAATGGACTGCACATCTCTTCCTGCTGGGCCTTCATTAACAAACCTCTAAATAAACTGAAGGGGGAAAAACAAGTCTAGTCTGGTGCATACTTGTACTCACAAGCTCCTTCACCTTCATCTGTTTGTCTTGCCTCCTGGAATTCTCACTTCATGCTGGGTTCTTTGAACAGCTTTTTCCTTAGCGCCTTTTTACTCAAATAACATGTCCACTTCTTTCAGCTTCCCTCTCTTCGACTCCTCTTTCTTTGCTTCCCAACAGCACAATGTCATCATCCCCCACAGATTTCTTTTTGTTTGCTCTGACTACAGTGACAATTCATGCTCAAAAATAGACCTCTCTCTTTCCCTACCTTTTGCCCTCCCCTCCCAACATGAACAGCCCTAAATAACAACTCATGCCATTACAGATGACAAGATCAAGGCATGTGTGTGTCACAATGTCATAATCAGATTCAAAGGACTGGATGGCTCCATTTCAAAAAGGATTGTGAAGAAGAAATTGACATGGGCAGGTGAGCAAGGAGTCCTGAGTTGGTGCCAGCTGGGTGACTTTGACAATTTCATGATAGTTTCCTATACTTCTGTGTTCCCATCTGTTTAAAAAAAAGACAAGTATACTGAAATGCCAGCTACTAACTCATTTCATAGGAGACTTATAACTCAGTTACCCAATAGAAAAATTCTACAAATGCCATAACAAACCCTATTAATCCTTTTCTGAAAAAGCAGGAATCATCTTAAAGATAGGAGGAGAAGGTGCCAAATTGTGCCTCCATCAATTTGTTCTTGAGTCTCTTCTCATTCCATTCTCTCTTCATAAGTGCCATGGTCTGAATGTTTATGTGCTCCCAATATCTATATATTAAAACTTAATCCCGCATTCAATAGTTATTAAGCAGTGGGGTCTTTAGGAAATGATTAAGTCATAAGGGTAGAGTCCTCATGAATGGGATTTATGCCCTTATAAAAGAGAATCAAGGAAAGTCTGTTTGTTCTTTCTACTGTGTGAGAACAAAGAAATGAGTCAATGTCTATGGCCCTCACCTTGATCTTGGATTTCCCATCTATAGATTTATGTTATTTATGAGTTTCCCAGTCTTAGATATGTTCTTATAATACCCCAAAAGGATTAAGATAATGAGATATCTCATAGTTAAAATTTCAGTCATCACACTTATGACTTCCAAGTCTGTATCTCAAGTCCTGACCTCTCCACTGAGCTTTGTATCTAATTTTATACTTACTGGGCATCTCATAAACTCTTGACTATCCCAAAGTTAATTTACCCCAAATCCTCTTCTCATATTCCTTAATTCATAAAGAGAACCATTATCTATTCAATTATCATTGTAAGAAATATGATTATCTTCTCCCTCACCCCTACCTCTATCCAATCTACCTCTATAACACAAGCCATCATGTCTTCCTCCCATCCCCCCTGCTATCACTCTAGTCTTGACTGCCATCAGTTTCCACTTCTATTATTGTAACAGTCTCCTAACTTACCATGAACTCTCATCTTTGTACATGATCCTCCATATACTTGTCACTATGCTTTTCTTTATTAGCATTATTTCTCTTTTCATTCCTACTACAATTAAGTGTCCACTAGTGTCAAGCACTGAGTTAGGATCTCAATATACATATTTCCATTTCATCCTAACAACAACCATTTGAGGTATGTACTATCATTATCACCATTTATAGGGGAGGAAACTAAGACATAAACAAAACTAATTTGTTCAAGAAGAAATAGCTAATTTATATTCAATTGTAGATCTACCATATCCCATTAGCCCATGTCCTTTCCATCACATTGTACTGCTTCCCCTTTTCTATCATTATATCTAGGATTCTTCATTAGATTTACTTGACTTCTTTCTCCCTCCTAAACTATTCTTTGAGCATAGGAACCATCTTTTTCTGTTTCACAACTGTATCCCTAGGACTAAGTACAATGTCTGTTGCCTAGTGGGTACTCAAGGCATAATCATTGGATAAAAATAATTATTCATTGAAATTCACTAAGAAGTGTCCTCCACAAGTTCACATCTCAAATTTTTGCACCTTGTATCCTCACTGGGGCACTACTTCACATATTATATCCTATTTGAGGCCTGGTTTAGAAGTATTGCCTAGAGACAATGTGTCAGACTTGTTCTACTGATTCTTTCTCCACTTACCTTGTAATGGCCTAAGATGCTTTTCAACCTGCTGGGTCTTCTTGCCTAGTAAAACTTTTTCTCAGTCCCAGTACAGCCAGAAATGTGTCTAAGATGGCATGAGTCCCAGTTACCACCAAGATGGGGTGGAGGGTGAAGGATGACTTACTTCTACCTTCTCCAGATTAAGAGGGCACAATACAAAACACTTTTGAGCTAGTCAGGAAAAATCAGACTCACCAATATTATACATTTTTAACTAGGTGAATTTGGTCAAGAGCCACTCATTTTGTTTAATGATGCAGCACATGCTCTTGGCACTTGAACTCTAATAAGGACTGTACAGGCACTTGGCAGCACATGTCCTATCAAGAGGTTTTGACAACTAGAAAACAAACAAAAGGACAATTTAAATGTAACATCACATCCACTCAGGCTGTCACTCAAGTGCCTTCCAGTGATCTGACACCAAATCAATAGTATTATGGTTCATTGAAGTCAGATCAATGGCTTCACAAAGTTTCAGAGCAGCAGCAGAAACACAATAGCAAACTTCATGTCTCCTGTCTATTATTACAAAGGAGGTAATCATTGTCTGGCTTCTCTGAGTGCCAAAACCTCAGAACACTATGCCTGAGGACTCTGAAACTCTAAGTGAGTTGATGGGGTATGCCATGCCATTTTGTCTCTACCTACCTCCTCCCTATATCCTACCTTCTCCTGCTTCAGGAACTCTCTTAGGAAATATTTCCCCCACCTTCCACCCAAGAGTAGGGAGAGCCTATCTCACTTCAGAAGCTCTGTGAGGAACCACGATCAAAGTGAAAGTTCCCAGGGGAAAGACAACTTCTAAATGCTAGCTCAAGTCTGGAGGGTTCAAGTGTCCTGTGGTCTCTTCATTAGTCATGTATTCAATTTGCTTGACCTTGTGACCAGATGAGAGGCTTATCATTTCAACTAGTAGAGGACTGTCCTCTGATAGCCTCTTCCCACTTCTTTTCCTCATGTTCTGAATAGTTAACACTTGAGAGCACCAATTTTCCTGAAGTTTAAATGGAGGAGTTCAATCATTTGAACAATTTAGTAAGAATTATGCAAATATAACCCCCCCAAAAAAATAAATGAAGAGGAAGCACAATTTCCAAATGTCTCCAGTACCCTGGGAAGGGGTACCACAGGGGTATAATGAAGTTGAAAATTTCTACTCACAGACCAGAGTAGCATTAGACAGGTGGGTCAGACAGGGAATACATTGATTTCAGGGCTCAAATGAATTTTTCCCCTGTGCCAGAGCACCTATTGAACTCACCAACCTAGCCAAAGTCTTGCACATCAATGAGATGAGATGAATTATTGAAAAGCTTCTGTATAAAATGCTGCACTCTGCCATTTCCTACAAATCAAATTATCGAGGGAGATATTTGATTGTAAACATATTTAGAAAATGATTTCATTGTCGTTAGGTTGGTTTTCCTTGCTTCCCCCTCCCTTAAATTTCATTTGCATTAAAGTGCTACAAAGTTAAAAAGGTCACACACAACCACCCCCAACCAGGACCTTGCACAACAGCCGCAGAAGCAAATAAATTCAATCAGCAAAAATGAAAACCTATTATAAGCAATAGAAAACCCTTTAAATCATGCCTAACATTTTTAAAACAGAATTGCCGCCTCCTCACCCAGGCCACTAACACATAGTTATCCTGAAAACAAATGGCTTTTTTTTTCATGTGGAGAGACCAAAATTCTATTTATACTTCTCAAATTGTAGACCTAATGGGGTTAACCAGGTTCCACTGTTAGTTCAAGAAAGTTCTCCATTTCAGTCACCGCTCACTTTCAGAGCCTAAAGTCTCTGGAGGTAGAAGCATTGCCCCACCCTGCTGGGTCTCACTAGGTTATACCCACAGGCACAAAAGCCCACTCAGCCAAGGCTGAACAGATTCTGCTTCTCACTGCCTTGGGCAGAACAGTCATCAAAAAATGAGGCACCAGATGACCCAAAGGCCAAATTGCTTGTGTTGAGAGACTTGCCTAATGGCATTCAACTAGGATGCCATTGCCTAAGGGAGTCTCTCAGCAATGCCTTTGGCTCTAAGCACTTGAAAATCAGAAAGGATATGGACTTCCCTACTGTGATACATGGTTACAAGGAGAAGATTCTAGTAGTAAGGGTGAAAGATATGTTAATTCAATATTCATTCTTTTCCCTCCAAAACTATGTACTGAGTGCCTGTTATATGTCACATATTGAATTGAATCCAGAATTGTGAAGTCCCATCATCAAAGTTCCAGAGCTCCCAGACTCAGTTTCTCCTTGAAGAATGACAGTAATGCAGACGTAAGTCATTAAGGTGTCATGAAATTTGATGTGTTAGAAATAAGTCTCTGGACAAGCAAATTGATAATTGATTTAGCATGATTGCTCACTTCCTATATACAGGAATCTTGAAGTAGGCATGATGACCAGTGGGAATGGGATTAGGGCAGGGTACAGATGCAGGGGAAGACAAGATTTCTCCCATCAGGTTGGTTAAGATGGCAGTGGGGGGAGGTTTCAAGATGGCGGCCTAGAGGGTGGCTGCATTTCATGTTGCTCCAGGACTCAGGATTCAAAAGAGGAGATATTGAGAGACTTGGGACCAACTCAAAGCAGCCAGGTGACTCTCACCCGTTGGGAAGGCGTCCCGGATGGGACGGTGGTCCCGGAACGCAGGGAACTTTGTGAAGTAGAGCTGCCGGCGAGACGCCCCTCCCCGCGCTGGAGCAGTGAACTCGAACAACTGGGAGCCCCGTAAAGGAGGCCGCTCGGCACAGCGCTGGGACTCGGAGCAACCACTGGGGCTCCGGCGGCTGCCCAGGGGAGGAGTGGCGAGGAGAGCTGTGTGGACTCAGAACCCCGGGGCCTGCCCTGAGGACGAGGAGCAGGAATGTGGCCGCTTGGATTCGGAGTGACTGCACCAGAGCTACAGGCGGTTGCCAGAGGTGGGGCTGCGTGGCGAGCTGTTTGGACTCAGACCACTTCTGAACACCGGGGCCTGCCCGGAGGAGTAGGAGGAGGAGGAGGAGGAGGAGCGCGGCGGGTCCTTTGGACTCGCAGTGACTGCATTAGCGCTCCAGGCAGCTGCTCAGAGGAGAAGGCGAGTGGTGAGTTGTTTGGATGTAAAGCGACGGCTCCTGAACACAGGGGGGCTGCCTGAAGGAGAAGCGTGGTGGGTCGCTTGGTCTTGAGTGGCTGCACCAGAGCTCCGGGCGGTTGCCCAGAGGACCCGGGCAGCGGGTCACGTGGATTCAGAGCCACTCAGAGCAACCGCTCCTGAACACCTGGGGGGTTATCTAGAGAAGGAGGAGGAACGGGGAGGGTCGCTTCAACTCGGAGTGATTGATTGCCCAGGACTACAGGTGATTGGTGGGAGGTGGAGGCATGCAGTGAGTTTCTTGGACTCCTAGTGACTGCACCGGAATACTGGGCGGCTGTCTGGAGGAAGAGGCGTGTGGCGGGTCTCTGGGATTCAGAGCGATTGTACGGGGCCCCAGGTGGCTGCTCAGAGGAGGGGCCGCATAGCCAGGTGATTAGGTGCAGACCAGGGTCCCAGGATCTAGGAGGCTTCTTGGTGGAAGAGCCGCACAGAGACAGGCTTAGGGCGGAGCGAAGGTTCCAGGCCTGCGGGCAGATTCTCTGAGGAGGGGCAGCCTAAGGAGATTCATCTGTGAAGGGTGAGGCTCCCAGGCCCAGGAGGTAGGGCCGGGCCCCTGGGAACTTTGCAGAGGAAGGCAGCCCAGCCCAGGTGGTAGCTGTAAATTGAGGGGAACCTCTAGGAGGGAACTGACCAGCGAGACCTCCCCACCGGTTGAGTTCCCTGCCGGGTGAGGTTTCCCCACAAGGACGGTAAAACCAGAGACTCAGGCCCAAACAGGCCTTGCCTCAGCCCACAGCCTAGGTCCCCTTTGGATGACCATGGGTCAACAAGTGGAGGCACCTCTGCCCACTAGCAGGGATTATACCCCAACTGAAGGCCACCACTCCTAGAGAGGCAGCTTTCTTGTGGAGCACCGCATTATCAACTTCCTCCAAGACTTCAGCCTACTGAAGGCTAAGGGGGGATATATATAGAAATCTTCAGGGACATTGTAAGTCAATAGAGGAAATCTGCAATATCTCAGTGGTCCACTGATACCTGAACAATATGAGAAAACAAGGAAAGAAAATGCTGCAAACAAATCTAGATGTTACATCAATAAAACCCAATGACACCATGACAGAAGAAATGACAGAAAAGGAGTTCAGAATGTACATAATTAAAATGATCAGAGAAGCAAACGATGAGATGAAAGAGCAAATGCATGCACTGAATGTTGAGATGAAAGAGCAAATGCAAGCATTGATTGATCGCACCAATCAACAGTTAAAAGAGCAAATACAGGAAGCAAAAGATCATTTCAATAAAGAGTTAGAGATATTGAAAAAAAACCAAACAGAAATCCTTGACATGAAGGAAACAATAAACCAAATTAAGAACTCCATAGAAAGCATATCCAATAGGATAGAACACCTGGAAGACAGAACCTCAGACATTGAAGACAAAATATTTAACCTTGAAAACAAAGTTGAACAAACAGAGAAGATGGTAAGAAATCATGAACAGAATCTACAAGAACTATGGGATATCATGAAAAGGCTAAATTTGTGAATTATTGGGATTGAGGAAGGCCTAGAGAAACAAGTCAAAGGAATGAACAATCTATTCAATGAAATAATATCTGAAAATTTCCCAAATCTGAAGAATGAAATGGAAAATCAAGTTCAAGAGGCTTATAGGACTCCAAATACACAACATTACAACAGACCCACACCAAGGCACATTATAATGAAAATACTTAACATACAAAATAAAGACAGAATTTTAAAGGCTGTGAGAGAAAAGAACCAAATTACATTCAGGGGGAAACCAATACGGATATCAGCAGACTTTTCAATCCAGACCCTAAAAGCTAGAAGGGCCTGGAACAACATTTTTCAAGCCCTGAAAGAAAATGGATGCCAACCAAGAATCTTATACCCAGCAAAACTTACCTTCAAATTTGACGACGAAATAAAATCCTTCCATGATAAACAAAAGCTAAAAGAATTTACAAAAAGAAAGCCAGCATTACAGAACATTCTCAGCAAAATATTCCATGAGGAAGAGATGAAAAACAAAGAAGCAAATCAGCAAAGGGAGGAATTATCCTAAAGGAATTGTCAAATAAAGGAGGAAACAAGTTGTGTCAAACAAATAAATAAATAAAATTTAAAAAATGAACCAAATGACCAGGAAACCAAATCATATCTCTATAATAACCCTGAATGTTAATGGCCTGAATTCATCAATCAAAAGACATAGACTGGCAGATTGGATTAAAAAGAAAGATCCAACAATATGTTGCCTGCAAGAGACTCACCTCATAGAAAAAGATACCCATAGACTAAAGGTGAAAGGATGGGGAAAAACATACCATGCACATGGACTCAGCAAAAAAGCTGGAGTATCCATCCTCATTTCAGATAATGTGGACTTCAAGCCAAAGTTAGTCAGAAGGGATAAAGAAGGTCATTTCATACTGCTTAAGGGAAGCATAAATCAGCAAGATATAACAATCATAAACATCTATGCCCCAAACAGTGGCTCATCCATGTATGTCAAACAAATCCTTCTCAATTTCAGAAACCAAATAGACCATAACACAATAATACTAGGTGATTTTAACACGCCTCTCTCACCACTGGACAGATCTTCCAGACAAAAATTGAACAAAGAAACCATAGATCTCAATAACACAATCAATAATTTAGAGTTAACGGACATTTATAGAATATACCATCCAACCAAGAGCAAATACACTTTCTTCTCAGCAGCATATAGATCCTTCTCTAAAATAGACCATATATTATGCCACAAAGCTAATGTTAGCAAATACAAGAAGATAGAGACACTAGCATGTATTCTATCAGATCATAATGGATTGAAGTTAGAAATAAATGAAAGAGTAAAACACAGAAACTATTTCAACATCTGGAGATTAAACAATATGCTATTATATGATGAATGGATAACAGAAGATATTAGGAAGGAAATTAAAAAATTCCTGGAGGTAAATGAGAACAAAGAAACATCATATCAAAATCTCTGGGACACTATGAAAGCAGTACTTAGAGGGAAATTTATTTCATGGAGCGCATTTAATAAAAGAAGTAAAACCCAACAAATAAACGACCTAACACTAGAGCTCAAAGCCCTAGAAAAAGAAGAACAGAACAGCACCAACAGTAGTAGAAGACAGGAAATAGTTAAACTCAGAGCTGAAATCAATGATATTGAAACAAAAGAAACAATACAAAAAATTCACAAAATAAATAGTTGGTTCTTCGAAAAAATAAACAAAATTGATAAACCTTCAGCCACACTAACAAAGAGAAGATGAGAGAAAACCCAAATCACTAAAATTCGGAATGAACAAGGAAATATCACAACAGACAGGATTGAAATACAAAACATAATTAGAAGCTATTTTGAAAATCGATACTCCAACAAAACAGAAAATTTCGAAGACATCAACAGGTTTCTAGAGACATATGAATTACCTAAACTGAATGAGGAGGACATAAACAATTTAAATAGACCAATTTCAAGTACTGAAATAGAAGAAGTCATCAAAAGCCTACCAACAAAGAAAAGTCCGGGACCAGATGGGTTCTCAGCCGAGTTCTACAAAACCTTTAAAGAAGAGCTCATTCCAATACTTCTCAAAGTATTCCATGAAATAGAAGAGGAGGGAACCCTCCCAAACTCATTCTATGAAGCCAATATCACACTGATACCTAAACCAGACAGAGACTCATCAAGGAAAGAAAATTTCAGACCAATATCCTTAATGAACATCGACGCAAAAATTCTCAACAAAATTTTAGCAAATCGCATACAAAAACATATTAAAAAGATAGTGCACCATGATCAAGTGGGCTTCATCCCAGGTATGCAAGTTTGGTTCAACATCAGGAAACCAATAAACGTAATTCACCATATTAATAGACTTAAAGTCAAGAATCACATGATTATTTCAATAGATGCAGAAAAAGCATTTGATAAAATACAGCACCCCTTCATGCTCAAAACACTAGAAAAAATAGGGATAGTGGGAACATTCCTTAACATTGTAAAGGCCATTTATGCTAAGCCCATGGCTAATATCATTCTAAATGGTGAAAAACTGAAAGCATTCCCCCTAAAAACTGGAACAAGGCAGGGATGCCCGCTTTCACCACTTCTATTCAACATCGTTCTTGAGACTCTGGCCAGAGCAATTAGACAAACCAAATAAATTAAAGGGATACGAATTGGAAAAGAAGAACTCAAACTATCCCTGTTCGCTGATGACATGATTATATATTTAGAGGAACCTGGAAATTCCACCAGAAAACTCTTAGAACTCATAAGTGAATTCAGTAAAGTAGCAGGTTACAAGATCAATGCCCATAAATCCAACGCATTTTTATACATAAGTGATGAATCTTCAGAAAGAGAAATTAGGAAAACTACCCCATTCACAATAGCCTCGAAAAAAATAAAATACTTGGGAATCAATCTCACAAAAGAGGTGAAAGACCTCTACAATGAGAACTATACAACACTAAAGAAAGAAATTAAAGAACACCTTAGAAGATGGAAAGATCTTCCATGTTCTTGGATAGGAAGAATTAATATTGTCAAAATGGCCATACTACCTAAAGTGCTATACAAATTCAATGCAATTCCAATTAAAATCCCAATGACGTACCTTACAGAAATAGAGCAAGCAATTATGAAATTCATCTGGAAGAATAAGAAACCCAGAATAGCTAAAGCAATCCTTAGCAGGAAGAGTGAAACAGGGGGTATTGCAATACCAGATCTTCAACTCTACTACAAAGCAATAGTAACAAAAACGGCATGGTATTGGTACCAAAATAGAAATGTAGATCAATGGTACAGAATAGAGGACACGGACACAAACCCAAATAAATACAATTTTCTCATACTAGACAAAGGTGACAAAAATATGCAATGGAGAAAAGATAGCCTCTTCAACAAATGGTGTTGGGAGAATTGGAAATCCATATGCAACAGAATGAAACTAAACCCCATATCTCTCACCATGCACGAAACTAAACTCAAAGTGGATTAAGGACCTCGGAATCAGACCAGAGACCCTGCAGATTATAGAAGAAAAAGTAGGTCCAAATGTTCACCTTGTTGGTCTAGGATCAGACTTCCTTAACAGGACTCCCATAGCACAAGAAATAAAAGCAAGAATCAATAACTGGGATAGATTCAAACTAAAAAGCTTTCTCTCAGCAAAGGAAACTATCAGCAATGCAAAGAAAGAGCCTACAGAGTGGGAGAATATCTTTGCCAATCATACTTCAGATAGAGCACTAATCTCCAGAATCTATAAAGAACTCAAAAAACTCTACTCCAAGAATTCAAATAATCCAGTGGACAAATGGGCTAAGGAAATGAATAGCCACTTCACAGAAGAAGATCTACAAGCAATCAACAAACATATGGAAAAATGTTCAACATCTCTAGTAATAAGAGAAATGCAAATCAAAACCACCCTAAGATTCCATCTCACCCCAATTAGAATGGCGATTATCAAGAATACGAGCAACAACAGGTGTTGGAGAGGATGTGGGGAGAAAGGTACACTCATACATTGCTGGTGGGGCTGCAAATTAGTGCAGCCACTCTGGAAAGCAGTGTGGAGATTCCTCAGAAAACTTGGAATGGACCCTCCATTTGACCCGGCTATCCCACTCCTTGGCCTATACCCAAAGGACTTAAAATGAGCATACTACAGAGATACAGCCACATCAATGTTCATAGCTGCTCAATTCACCATAGCCAGACTGTGGAACCAACCTAGATGCCCTTCAACTGATGAGTGGATAAAGAAACTGTGGTATATATATACAATGGAATATTACTCAGCCATAAAGAATGATAAAATTATGGCATTTGCAGGCAAATGGATCAAATTGGAGAATATCATGCTAAGTGAGATAAGCCAATCTCAAAAAGCCAAAGGACGAATGATATCGCTAATAAGTGGAGGATGACACATAATGTGGGGGAGGGAAGGGTTAGTGTTAGGGTTAGAGTTAGGGTTAGAGAGGGGGGCAAGTATGGAGGAAGGAAGTACTGTATAGAGGGTAAAGAGGGGTGGGAGGGGTGGGGGGAAGGGGAAAAATAACAGAATGAATCAAACAACAATTACTCTATGTAAATTTATGATTACACAAATGGTATGCCTTTACGCCATGTACAAACAGAGAAACAACATGTATCCCATTTGTTTACAATAAAAAAAAAAAAAGATGGCAGTGGGAAAACCAAGAAAAAACAGAGACAAAGCCCAATAGTCATTCATTTGCTTCTGTTTTAACTGCAACTAAATAAGGCTATTTTATTTGAAGTGTATTCATTCATTTGTTCATTGAATATTAATTGAACATCTGTGTACTCATCACAATGCTAGGCAACCTAGAAAGATAGAAATAACGGCTTACATAATAACAACAACCATTAATTGAGAATCAAATATATACCAGGCTCTCAGCTAAGTGATTTGCAGGTCCTTTTCAAACTTTCACAAAAATCACTGTGTCTCAAATGAGCTGGTGTGTAATAATGTGTGGAGGTCATTTCAAGCACAGGAAAGAATATCATTCCAATAGCTAATGCCACCTTATATGTAACATAAATGGAGCGAACAGCTCTCTGGGACATGTGATCTTAAGAAGCATTACTATTTGGTGTTTGTTGATTATGATTTTTATTATATTTATTGTAAGGATAACAATTTCCATCATGTATTAGCAGTGCCAAATACTGTGCTAATGACTTTCCATGCATTATCTTCTTTATTTTGCAAAACAACCCAACAGGGTGTTATTATCCCTAATTAACAATAAGGAAAACTGAGGGACAGGTGGTAGAATAATTTACCCAAGACAGCACAGCAAGTTAGAGGTAGAGTCAGGACTGAAACTGATCTGACTACCTCCAGAGTTCTTTGCATTACTCCCATTTTAAGGTACCTCACTTGAGGCATTTCCATTTTGGTGGGGAAAATGAGACATACCCAACAATATGTTAAATATGTGATTGTGGGAAAGTCATTTAACCACTCAGTTTCCTTAGATAAAATAAGGATAAGAATGACTAACTTACCAAATTTGAAGGTAATTGTGATAATCAAGTAAACTGTTTTTGTAGACCTATTTATACAGCATTGCAATTTATAGAATGAATTAAAAATAGCACATGCCATAACCAGCGCAAGATTCAGCTGTTTCAATAGCCAGATACCTAACCAGCCTTCTCTGTGTACTTTTCCTTATAAATCCTTTAGTAGTAAGATCCCATAGTCTAATCAAATAAAGGAGGCATGGCGCCTTAACATTTTCTATCCATTCTGCCTGAAATGTTCTTCTCCTAGAACCTTCCATGCCTATGACAATGACCATGAATAAAATAAAATTGTACTGTGCCTCCCTTCCCATTCCTTAGTGTACTGCTTCATATTGTCATGGTATTTATTGCTACCTGAAATTATCTCATTTATTCCTTGTTTGTTTATTGTCTTTCTCTACCATGAGAATATATCCTCTTCAAAGAAAGCCACTTACCTGTCTTTTTATCCGCAGTTTCTCAAACAGGGTCAAGAACATAGAAGATGCTTAATAAATATCTGTGTAATGGCTGTAATAATAGTACATGGCAATGAAACAAGAGGCGTTATGAGGCTTTATGAGTAGGACCAAACCCAAGAACTAGAAATCAAAAGAGGATGCCATTACTCTGAGCTAGGATAAGCTGATAAAATACCATATGTGTATGCACTTGAGTTCCTCCTTGAAGAAGAGAAAGCATTTGAATTAGTTAAGGACTTCTATTCAGGAGAATAGGATGAAAGTCATCAGGAGAAGATAAACGTAGGAGTGAATACACCTTGACCCAGAAACAGTGGACAGCCCACTGGTGGGATACAAAAATCAGAAATGCACAAAGATGTGGGCAGATCAGAGAGGTCCTTGAGTGGCAGGTTAATAAGCTTTGTGTTTAAGGAGACTTTTCCTAAGGAAGGCATTGAAATGTGATTTTTTTTTAAAAAAGAGTGAAATAGGAGTTGGAAGGGAAACACACTTTATTTTATTTTCTTCACGGTCAATATCATAGACATAGGAGACTCTAGGCAAGAGCATTTCAGACAAAAATAACAGCTCATATTAAGGTTCCAAACCTTTTTTTTGGGTTACAATATGGGATCTAACTACAAAGTGCTCCTCTATCCTTTCTTTCACAGGTTGAACCCTAATAAACATATTGCCCTCCAAACTCTGGCTGTGATTCTTTTACTATATCACAGACATCTTTACATACTATCCTCAAAATAACTCTACAAGATAGGGATTATTAGCCAGGCATAGTGGTGCACACCTGTAATCCCAGGAGGCTGAGGCGGGAGGATCCCAAGTTCAAATCCAGCCTCAGCAACTTAGTGAGGTCCTAAACAACTTAGCGAGACTGTGTCTCAAAATATTTTTTAATGAAGGGCTGGGGATGTGGCTCAGTGCTTAAGTGCTCCTAGGTTCAATTCCTGGTACAAAAAAAAAGATAGGGATTATTATGCTCACTGCACAAATTCAGAAACTGAGACTTAGAGTAGGTAGGTAACTTATCCAAATTCATACATCTACAAACAGTCAAAGCTAGAGAAAGGACTTCTTTGGCAGAAAAATTGTTCTCCTATGCACATTTCCATTCCTGAGCTTATCTTCATACAAAAGTTGTGTTGCCTTTGACTAAACCCCAGGTCCAAAATCACCCGTATAAGATAGACAAGATCCAGAGAGTTACTGCCACTGTTACGTTTTCAGATTTACAAGTCAAATGTGCTCACCTGAAGTAGTTCCTTCCATTTTTATTTAAGCTGCCCACATCCCCCAACAAAACAAGTGTCCACCTGCCTCTGTCCACAGTGCCCACAGTGTCCACAATAGCCCAACTGATCTTTAAGGATCGTGAAATATGCCATTTAACAAACCAGAGCCAGGAGGCACTGCATTTGCACCTCTTCATGAGGCACCTAGTTAACATTGTGTTATTGCAGTTCATGGGATCCTTTCCCAGCAGAAACTGCAAGTAAGTAAACACTGCCAAGCAAGGAAAGCCAATGCAGTCCCTCCCCATTGGATACTGTTACTTTCAGTCAAAAAAGATTATAATGAACTATACAGGTGTCATCAGAAAATGTCTAAAAATAGGCCTGTAAATCTGAAGGATGTGAAAGGTGCCAGAAATAACAATAGAATCATCTTGTATATATATTTAGAAATGCTGAGGAAGTTCGAGGATGGTGTAAAACAGCACATGTGTTAAAATTTTAGGGATTGATACTCCTCCAGCAGGAACAGTATGTAAAGCAAAAGAGGGTTGAAAAGCACAAAAAAATTTTACATTTAGAAAACTTTGGTGAAACATAGTTATTCTAGAATGTGACAGTGGGGGCAGTGTTCTGGTCTTATGAAAGGAAAGCCAGAGGCAGGTGAACACAACCTGAAATTCTTTTACCTACAGCATAACAGAACACGCTTCAACTCCACATTCAATCATTCCCCAGGTGACTTCTACAGTTCCCTTGAAATGAATTAGGTCACTTAATTAGTGTTCCAGTTGCCTCTTAAGCCTTCAAAAGCTCAACAAAAACACAACTGGTAATGTGCGTATAAGACGTGCATTGAATTTAAAAGGGAAACCTTCAAGAAATTAGCAGTAAGTAGTCCCAAAATTAGTTTCATCCAAGTGGGAACCTTGTCTCATTTATAATTGTATCCAGCACAGGGATTATCATAGTGCCTAGCATCTGGTAGGTCTTGATAGAGTTTCTTACAATTGAATTTAAAAGGGTGTGTAAACCAAATTGAAAGAAATTAATGGGAGCAATCCACTGTAATGGTATTTAACTATGCAAGTTACATCCTGACTATACTTAGGGCGCCAAGCTTTTGATCTCATGTGACTCTTTTAATTTGAGAATGAAGGCCACTCACTTTCTCCTATTAGGAGAAAAGGTAACTACACCAAGCCCTATTGCTTACTCTTTCCCCATTGCATGGGTTCATATCACATATCATAGGACTTTTAATACAAATTCTTTTAGAAAATGAAATCTGTCCATTTTTATCAACACTTATTCATTTGAAATGATAAAACCCTACGAATAATCACATGGTCCACTATTGTTCAACTATATTTTCTTACTGAAAAATGGTATTAAAATTTCCATCACACTTAGCACAAACTATTTTTGCTGAACTCTATTTTTAGAAAATGCAATTTATTGTAACCAATCCAAAATCAGTTGCCAACAAATTCATCCCCTTGTTGTCTCCCCAGTCTTTCCTACTTCAGCCTTGAAGGTTATGCTTTCAGTGACATGTTTACAAGTTACAAATTTTAACTGGAAACGTGGGTTTTTTGTACCAGGGATTGAACCCAGGGGTGCTCAACAACTGAGCCACATCCCCTGCCCTTCTTTAAAATTTTTAATTTAGAGATGGTCTTGCTAAATTGCGTAGGTCCTCACTCAGTTGCTGAGACTGGTTTTGAACTCTCAATCCTCCTGCCTCAACCTCCCAAGTCACTGAGATTACAGGTGGGCACCACCATGCCTGGTGAAACATGTTTCTTGATAACATAAATGGACCCATCTGGATACAACGGAAAAAAGCAAAAGGCATTATTGGCCCAGCATTTTATGAGACATTAAATGCCTGGAAGTGACAGCTAATGGGTAGGTGCTATGATTTGCATATGGGTAGAATATGAGTCCTCAGCATTCATGTGTTAAAAGCTTGGTTCCCAGTGTGGTGATGTGAGAGGTGGTGGAAACTTTAAGAGGTGGAACATAGTAGGAATTGGTTGACATACTGGGGATACTGCACTTCAGAAGGAGTAGTTCTCATGGGACTCTGAATTAGTTCTCAAAAAAATGAGCTGCTATAAGAGAACGCCTCTGTGCTCTTTGGCTTCCTGTCTTGCCATGTGATCTCTCCTTCTTAGTACTCTAAATGAACACAATTGATTTAATTAAGCCTCTATTTATGAATATTTGATTTTTTCTAGTTTTTACTATTACAAATGATAATCTTTTTACATATTTCTTATTGTATATGAAATAATTATTAGGTGAAAAATAACACATGGGAATGCAAAATCGTGCACCACTTTAAAAAACCATTTGTCATTTCCTGAAAAAGTTAATCATAGAGTTACCATGTGATCCAGCCATTCCACTCCTAGGTATATATCCAAGAAAAATGAAAACATATTTTCAGGTCAAAACTTGTACACAAATCTTTATGCCAGCATTATCCATGGAAGTCCCAAAGTGGAAACAACTGCAATGTTCACCAACTGATAAATAGATGATAAATAAAACATAGTTTATGAATGCATACAATTTCATTATACATATAATGAAATATTCCTCAGCTATAAATGGAATAAAGTACTACTTATGCTAAAACAGGGATAAAGTTTGAAAATTTTCTAAGTTCACGTGTTGTGTGATACATTTATATGAAATGTCCACAACAGGCAAATCTATAGAGAAAGTTAATTAATAGTTATTTGGGGCTGGAGAAAAAAGAAAACCTGGAAGTGACAGCTAATGAGTAGGAATTTTATTTTTAAGTTTTGATAATATTCTGGAATTACATAGAACTTGTTAATGCACAACCTTACTAATATGCCAAAATCATGAGTTGTACAATTTAAACGAGTGAATTTTATGATATGTGAATTATATCACAATAAGCAGATTTTTTAAAAGGGTAGTATGAAGACTTTCAATGAAGGGTCAGTATGGAATACATATTTTTCAGTGGAGCACTTTTATATTGGGATATTCCCCATATACCCCAGAAAAAATTTTGCTTTTTCTAGTTTCTCCCACCAGACAGTTAAAATGCTTTTCCTCATTTTCTAAAGGAAATGGCTGTGTTTAAATTTGAAGAGAAAAAATTAAATCAAAGATTAGCTCTCAGAAACAAGCCTAAATGTCTTTTTTAATAGTTTCTCTGTTGCTGTTGTTTTTTTCTAATTATAAAAGTAGCACATATTCACTGTTTGAAATTTGTAAAAGACATAAAAGCCTAAAAGAAGAAAGTAAAGATTATCTGTCATTCTGCCACCCAGAGATAATCATTGTTAACATTTAAGTGTATTTTCTTCTAGTCTTTTAATATAATTCTGCTTATGAAATCAAGATCATATTCTGTATACACAGCTTCATATCTTACTTTCTTATTCTAATATTATGATATCATGAGCATTTTCTCATTTCAAAAACATGATTTTTAATGGCTGCATAATTTTCTATTCTATGCCTCTACCATAATTTGTTTTAACCAGTTTCCTATTGGGGGGTATGCAATTGCTTCCAATTTCTGCTACCACAGTTGTTTTTGTAGCCAAATCCTTTTACACATCCTTAATTATTTCCTTAGGTCAAAATACCAAACAGTGAAAATGCTGGATCAAAAATATGCACATATACATTTTCAAACTGTCTTTCAGAAAGGATAAACTACTTTATGCCTCTGCTAAAACCGAATTGTAATGTCTGTTTCTGCTACCTCAACCTAGACAACACTGGCTATAGCCATTTGCTCCTAAATATTTAAGCTCGTCAATGTGTTAGGCACGAATGGAGCACATGAGATCACTGTTATTTAAATTTATATCTATTGGCCATTTCTATTTCATTTCTCTTTATTTTCTTGTGTATAAATTAGTCATCTCTTTTGACTTCTTGTCTGTTATGGTGTTTGCATTTTTCTTATTAATCTGTAAGAGCTCTTTACATATTAATAAAATGGTAATATCACTATGTATCTATAATACATACTTACCTTTTTTTTGTGGTGCTGGGGATTGAACCCAGGGCCTATGTGCATAGGAGGCAAGCACTCTACCAACTGAGCTATATCCCCAGCCCCATACTTACCTTTTAAAGAGCACTTATGACACTATTGTACTTCTGGAATCTTTATGTGTTCATAAGAGAAAAAAATTTCAAAATCCAAAGAGGAAAAAGAAGGACAGAAATATTTCTTTTTCTTTCTTTCCACCACAAACTAGAAGATACAAGGAACCCAAAAATGATCTTAAAAATAAATGGACCACATTATTAGAGAAGTAATTCATTCTCCCCTGGATTCATTAATGGCTCCTATAAACACCTTTCTCCCAGGTCTCTCCGGGAACCTAATGCCTGTTCTAAATCAACAGCACTAGAGGCTGAGGGTCTGCCCAAATCTTCCCTTTTCACCAAAACTCAAATTGAAGCTTTCTTCATAGTCCCTGGCAATTTGACACTTGCTGGTACTTAAAGAGCAAACTCAAGGGACTCTAATCACTAAGTGTAATTACAATGAAGAGAAAATTCTCACTGAAAAGTTAATAAAAGAAAACAATTACCAACTCAAATTAGATCCTGTACTCTTGACAAGCTGATAATATGGATTAGGCTGTGTTTCCAAAACCTGACTCCTAAACTCTATCTACAACTAAGAGGGAGAATCTCTACTTCTTACTATATAGAATGTAAGGAAACCTCATAGAATATGTACACTCTGAACTGTGTAGAGGCATGGTGCAGGGAAAGCTTTGGCTTACACAACATGCTATGGTTTTATGGGCACCTAAAGGTCCTGAGGTTCAAATAATCTTCTTATGACCTGGTATGGTCTCAATTGTGTTCCCCTCCTAATTCATACATTGAAATCCTAAACCTGCAAGATGACTTTTTGGGGGGACTAGGGATTGAACCCAGGGGCACTTAGCCACCGAATCACATTCCCAGCCCTTTTTGTGTTTTATTTTGAGACAGGGTCTCACTAAATTGCTGAAGCTGGCTTTGAACTTACAATACTCCTGCCTCAGCCTCTGAGTTGCTGGGATTACAGGTATGTGCCACTGCGCTTGGCTGGAGGCAGGACCTGTGGGAGACAATTGGGTTTAGATGAGTTCATAGGGGTGTGGCCTTCATGGTAGGGTTAGTGGCCTTGTAAGAAAAAAGAGATACTAGAACTATCTCTATTCACCATATGAGGACACAGTGATACAGTGGTCATCCACAAGCCAGGAAGAGAGCCTTCACCAGAATCAGATCAGTTTGCTCCTTGATCTATCTTGGACTTTCAATCATCTGGAAATGTGACAAAATAAGTTTCCATTGTATAAGCCACCCCATATTTGGTACTTTATTGTGGTAGCATGAGTTATGATATGACCACTGATTAATGCCTAAAATCCCAGCACGAGTTTAGACTAAATGTGCAGTGCTTATTTCAAATGCAAGCAACTGCATGGAGGAAGTTTTATTAGTCAGAGACAACTTAGCAAGAGCCAGGGGTGGTATTTGACTCTTTCTACAATTACACTTGTGGATAAGGCATGGGAGTGGGAAGAGAACAATTGTACAGAGTGCCTGAAGAGGATAGATGAAGGGAATAACACTACAAAGCAAACTTGACTGGTTCATAAATCTATCCAAGGGCAGTACTGACAAGAACTGTGACAAACCTGTGAATGCACTCCCCACCCCATGTTGCTTCAACAGGATCAGGTGACTAACAGTCCTTTTCAATGGCAATGTTACTGCCATTCTTGTGCTCCCTTTGATCTAGATGAAACTCCTCTTCACCCAGTGAGTCAAGAAAAGGACGAAATATTCAGATTTTTCTTATACCTTCGAAACAGATTCTTACCACATAGCTCTATGAGCCAGGGTAGTTCTAAATGCTTTATTGTATTAACTTATTTATATTTCACAAGCACCCTATCAGGGTTTCAGGGTAGCTATTAAATTTATTTTGATTTTATAGATAAGATAACCAAGAGATAGAGAAGAGTCAAAGCTTTGATTTGAATCCAAGTTTTGGAGACTCCAAAATTCATATTCTAATTTATGCTTGGAAGCCATTTGTCTACTGGTATATAAGTATCATTCAAGTCAAAAATATTGCTGCTATTCCAGCTCCGATTTTGTGTTACATCTTAGATGTCCTTTTAGGATCTATTGAAATAGGGTTGGAGGATGGGGAAAAGGTTTTCAAGGGGCTATATTGGTTAGGAGCACAGGATGAAAATCAGATGAACTTGGACTTATGTCTCAACTCTGCTCTACACTAGTTCTGTGAATTCCAGCAAGTCACTTAACATCTGAGTTTCAGCTCCTTCATTTGCAAAATGTATTTGATAATATCTCCTACCTCATAGAGATGAAGATTATGTGAGTTATATATAAAGGACTTACTACAGTGCTAGAACCTAGCAAACACTCAGTAAATATTACTTTTACATATTATAAAAGAGATGAAGAAGAGGACTTTAGTGTCACTTTAGAGCTAAACCTGTTTGACATTCTGAGTATGAAGAAAAATACAAAGGCACCAACCCTATACCAGCATCCAACAGGGGAAGCCTCCTCTTGAGAAAGGGAGCCAGGCAGCAATCACCCACGGAGCGAGACTAAACAAATGACAGCTGCAGCACTGACTAACAGCTCAGTGTGCAGATGGGAGTTGGAGGGAGGAGGTGTGCTATTAGACAGTAGCTTGGTTTTCTCTGTCACACCTAACACCTAAGGAGTCTCCTATTAAAAATCCAAGCAAAAAGCTATCTTTAGGGCTGGGGCTGTTGCTCAATGGTACTGTATTTGCCTGGAGACCTTGGGTCCAAGTCCCAGGGTCATAAAAGCAAAGCTATCTTTATCTTCAGTTTATCTTACTCAGCAGAAATTCATTTATAAGCATTGAGGAACACAAAACTCAAAATGCAAGCCTTAGTTTCATCACCTTCAGAGGATATCCATAGGCAAAAAATTGAATTAATCCATTAACCCAGGGTTCAATGTATTTTGATTCAATTACCAAGGAAAATAGGTACAAGTAGCCCTGAGTTGGAGCATGGCTCTATCACTTACAAGCTATTTGATTTTAGGCAAGTAAGGAAACTTCCCAAAACATCATTTTCTATAAAATCAAGGACAATGGGAGTTGCTACAGTAGTAAATAAAATGTTGCATGTGAAAGTGCTTTGTAAACTCTAAGGGATATACAAATTGTGAGTATGCTAGTATGGCCAAATGTATGAAAACAAAAATACTAATAAACAAAATTGCTACAGGAGTGGCTAAAAACTAAAACAGAAAAACACCACTGAATTATAAATTATATATCACCCATTTATTATTACTATTATTTGGACTTTAAAGGTTTTAGGAAAAGCATGTACAATATAAAGCAAGTGAAAAGGTATACAGACACCTGTGAAGAAATTATAAGAAAACTTGTGGGCATTTGATAGGACTGTAGATGGCACTAGTTCTTCAGAATGCCTCATTTCGCTATAAAATGTATGACTTCCCTTTTTCTTCATTAGGTAGTGGGGGGGGATAAAGAATTACCACGATGCGGGGTTCTCAAAGACCTTGGAGAAAAGTACGGTATTATGTACGCTCTAAGTCTAAAATGATGAATACCAAAGCCGCCCAGACTCTATCCAAACAAATTTCACTCGCCTCTGGATTCCTTGCCCCTCCTGAACCCCTGCAACCCGGACTGCATTGCTGCCATGTGACCACCGGGGGCACTCTTAGTGTTCCCTAAATTCACAGAAATTTGTGTAACCAGAATAACTTTTCTCTAGCTTTTCCAAGATAGGCTAACACATTTCAAAAGTGACCTCACAGAGAAATTAAGGAAAAATAATAGTGAACTAGGCGAAAACAATCTAATAGCAGAGATACCAATGAGTTCGCAGAGCACTAATTTCTTGTCTCTACTTTCATGAACTCTGATTATATAAATTGGTAGTTATCTACTAAATTTTATATGAGTATATTCTTCAGCCAACAAATTTTACTTCCAAATCTCTGTGCAGAACAATTCCTGCACAAAATCAGAAAGGAATATTTATGAGGATTCTCACTACAGCACTGCATATAATGTCAAAAGGGTGGGGGAGAGGTGGGGAAAGAAGGAAGGGAGGAGAAAGCATTAAAGTGGAACATCTACATCTACTGGTTTATCCAAACAATAGAACATAGACTATTGAAAAAAAGAATACTGACTACTGTGCAATCATGTAAAATGAAATAAATCTTTCTATACTAACACAGAAAGAACCATAACACCTATTGTTGAACTAAAAAGCAAGCTTTAAACCCATGAATACTCTAGGATATTATTTATGTAAAAATACCATACAACCCCAAAATTTGTTTCAATATATTTAAAAATCAATACATTTTTGAAGGGATGCACATCAGGCTGATGATTGATGATAGATCAAAGAGAATCTTTGCTTCATCTTTATTGTGTGATTTTTTTAAAATGAAAATCTATTTTATATGCTTATATTTTCCCTTTTAATTTAAAAACCATAATTGTAAACTCCAGCCATAGACCAGGAACCCAAGGGTAGCTTATGATTAGGACTGTAATAACCCAAGGTCATCCTCAGTCCAGCTTCAGCAGGTTCCGATTATTCACTCTGCTAGAGAGTGTATCCTACTTCAGACTGACAGCCTCCATGGCTGGTTTTTCCTTTGTCTTTGGTTAGAATTTCTCTTTTTCTGTTGCTCTTAAAAGTATTTATTCACTCAAATCCATCAGCTATTTCTGATTCCCCACTCTGCTAGGCACTGGGAATTAAATAATAGATACTAACATGGCCCTTTCTATGATCTGGGAGCTTAGAATTAGTACTCCCAAGTGCAAAGAGCTCAGATTGAGTAGTAGGGTTCACCTTCAGCTCTTCATGACTTGGAACAAATACCTCAGTACCCTCATCTTTAAAGTGAGATAATAATGCTATGTACCTAACAAGGTTGTAGTGGCAGTTCAATGAGGAAATATAAGTAATTCATGTAGCAAAGCACCTGAATTACAGCAACCACTTATATTTTCTTTCACTACCCCTTTTAAAATGACAAAAGTTGCTATTATTACAGCAAATATTTATATAGCTTTCACTTTGTGTCAGGCACTATTCTAAGTGCCTGACACTTATTAACTAATTCAGTCCTGTCAACAACCCAATGAAATAGATATTATTATTATTATTATCATCATCATGTCCAGATGAGAAAATTGAGGCATAACTTAACCAACTTGCCCAAAGTTGCATTGGATTTAAAGACAGGCAGTCTAATACAAGATTGCATATTCTAAACAGTGATTCTTTGTTTTTTACAAGGATCTCTGTGGTTAAGGGACTCTCTTACCTCCTCTATGATCCATTTATCTTTGTGTTCATCCATTCAACAAATATTTATTGAAGACCTACAATGTGGCAGGCACTATTCTAGGCAGCATGCCATAGCAGCAAACAAGATAAAGTCCCTGATACCATGAAGAGTCTACAGTTGATGCAGCAGGTAAGGAGTGGTAAGAGATAATAAATTACTCCAAAATACAGCCTCATTTAGTCATTTTCATTTTGAAAAAAATCAGATGTATTGTATTCGCTTTGTTTGAACATCAGTCACTAGCTGTGTATTAAAGCAGTTTTTCCTCTTTGGAGAAAGTCAGATTTGCTGCTTGTTGTGCTGGGCTCAAAGAAATGTATAAAACATCTGTGGGGACTTCTTTCTTTCATGCCTTCCTTGCCCGCTAGGATAGCACAAAGCTGCTGTTTATTCTCTTTCATAAGCCCAAATTCCTGAAGGGTTTACCCATTTTATTTGTATTTAATAGGAGCCAAATTCTTCTCAGTTCCTTTACAGAGCAAAGGCTAAAATACACCCTGAGACTGGAGAAATGTCCAGATATCTCACATTTCTTTGCACAGCCCAGATCCCAGAAGCTCTCCTCAGGGCTCTTCCCCAAGTAGATAATCTTATAAGATTCCAAACAACCCAGTGTGACATGATCAGAACATTTCTAACATCCAGGAATTATCCAATCCACACCTGACCATCTAAGCCAGGGAACTCTGCTATGTGATATCTATCATGTCCATAAAAGCAAGTCATGAAAATTAATGCAACAAACCCATCCCATAAAAATAGCCTACTTTAGATATTAACAACGGTCTCTGGTGTGTGCCCAGACATTGCTTCCAATGAACCATTTCAATTCCCTTTTAGAAACCCTTGATTCAGTAAGCCATTTTGAACCGCCCATCTGGTTCTGCCCATAAGCACCCTCTCTCTCAGAGTGAATTGCAGATAAGTGTCCCTGGGATCCCTCTTTCTAAACAGAATCCTAGTAGATTGTAGCAATTAACAGCATAAGTTCTGGAGTCAGAAACCTTGGATGACATACCTAGCTCTTCCTCTTATTAGTATAACCATAAGCCTTGGTTTGAACATGTATAAAATGGGAATAATGACATGACATTTTATAGCTAGTGTGAGCATTGAAAGAGAACATACATATACAGTTCTTAGTATGTAAGTGCTTAGTAAGTATATCAGCATAGAAAACTTTATTTTAATTTTTTTGTACTGGGGATTGAACACAGGGGTGTTCTACCACTGAACTATGTCACTAGACCTTTTAATTTTTATTTTGAGACAGGGTCTCACTAAGTTGCCCAGGCTGGCCTAGAACTTGCAATTCTCCTGTCTCTGCCTCCTGAGTAGCTGAGATTAGAGTTGTGCACCACCACGCTTAGCAAAAAACACTCTAACATAAAAAGATGTTGATGTTCTTCAGGGTCCCATCCTTGCATTTTGCATCCCTCCTCACTCTTTGTGTGCACTCCAGGAAATCTTATCTACCTCACAGTTTCAAATACTGCAAGTATATCAATGACTCCTAGATTTTCACTCTAACCCAGAGCTATCTCTAGAGTGATTCTAAGTGATGGTCCAACTATGAGAGAAGTAAAAATAGATAAATAGGTTTTCATCAAACTAAAAAATTCTTCACAGAAAAGGAAACAATTGTCAGAATAAAGATATGACCTATGGAATGGGAGAAAAATATTTGCAAACCATAAATTGGATAAGGGACTAATATGAAACTATGTAAGGAACTTGAGCAACTTAGTAGAAAGAAAACAAATAACCCAATTAAAATATGGACAGAAGATCAGAACAGACATTTCTCAAAAGAAGACATGAGTAGCCAACAGATTATGAAAAAAATGCTCAGTATCACTGATCATCAGGAAAATGTAAGTTAAAACTACAATAAGGTATCACCTCACATTTGTTAGAATGGCTATTATTGAAAAGATGAAAGGTAGCAAGTTTTGGCAGGGGTGCAGGAGGGAATCCTGGCACAATGTTTATGGGAATGTGAGTTAGTACAGCATTATGGAAAACAGTATGAAGATTCCTCAAAAACTAAAAGTTGAATTACCATATAATCCAGCAATTCAACTCTTGGGTATGTATCCAAAGGAACTGAAATTAGGTAAAAAAAAGATATCTGCACTTCCATGTTGACTGTAACATTGCTCACAATAGCTAAGAATATGGAATCAACCTGTGTCCACCAATGGATGGCTGGATAAAGAAAATGTAATATATACACACAATGGTTGTTATGGTTTTGATCTGCAATGTCTCCCAGTTTCATGTGCTCGGTAGTGGGGCTTTGGGAAGTGATTAAATTATAAGTGCTCTGATCTCATCGGTGGATTAATCCATTGATGACTGAATGAACTACTAGGATATGGGAAGTAGTTGTAGGAAGTAGGCACTCTGGAAAGGGTTATCTCCCCTCTGATCACTTCCTTTCTCTCCCTCTATCCCTCTCTTTCCTTCCCTGCTGCCATGAGGTGAGCAGCTTTTCTCTGCTATGTCATTTCCCCCATGATGCTCTTCCTTATTTCAGATACAAATCAGTGGAGTTGGCTGAACATGACTGAGACTTGAAACCATAAGACTTTCCTCCTTGTCAATTATTTCAGTTGTAATGATGCAAAGTTGACTAGCACAATGGAATACTACTCAGTCATTAAAAAGAAGGAAATTCTGTCACTTGTGACAACATAGATTAATCTGGAGGACATTAAACTAAGTGAAATAAGCCAGGCATAGAAAGACAAATACTTCATGATCTCCTTTATGTGTGGAATCTTAAAAAGATGCACTCATAGAAGTCGGGAGTAAATGATGGTTACCAGGGACGGAGGAGAGTAGGTGGAGGTGATGATATTTTAGTTAGCTTTTGCATTGCTATGACCAAAATGCCCAACAAGAACAATTTAGAGGAGGAAAAGTTTACTGTGGGCTCACAGATTCAGAGGTCTCAGTCCATGGATGGCCAACTCCATTGCTGTGGGCCCAAAGGGAAGCAGCAGAACAGAAAGCTGTGGATAAGTTAAGCTGCTTCCCTCATGGAAGCAAGGAGTGGGTGGGGAGTGACCACAGAGAAGATGAACCTTTCCAGGGCATGCACTCAGTGATCCACTTCCTGTAGACATACCCCACCTGCCTGCAGTTACCACCCAGTCACTTCATTCAAATTAGGATGGACTAATTAGTTTATAGCTCTCACAATCTAATTATTTACTTCTGAACATTCTTGCATTAGTAGGAAGTTTTGGAGGATACCTCACATCCAAATCATAACAGATGGGGAAAGGGAAGATGCTGCTCAAAGGGTAAAAAGTTTCATTTAGACAGGAAAACTAAGTTTTAGTGTGATCATCCCACAGTATTTTGACCATCATTAATAATAATGCATTGTATATTTCAAAAGTGCTAAAAGGACAGATTTTAAATATTCTCATCAAAAAAGATAAGTAAATAGAGCAATATTTTAATTAGCTTTACATAATCATCACACAATATATACTTATACCAAAACATCATTATTGTAGTCCATAAATATATCTAATTATTATTTGTCAATGAAAAATAAAATAAATAAAAGAACAAATCTCAGACTTGACTGCAACATTAAGTACACACATTAACCTATATTTGCTTGATAGCCTCCATTTGTCCCCCCACATTGACCTCCTGACTTTTCCACGTGCCCTGGGTGGATGATCCATATGGACTGCATCACAAGAACTTCCTTGATTTTTGGCTTCCTGTTGGGCTTGGAAAGTGGAAAAAATGGGAAGCAAATCTAAAAGTAGAAAGACAGTGAAGTCAGGGTACTTCCCCTACAACTCTGTGCTCTCCCCACCTGGATAATGGTTACGTATTTCCACCTATCCCACAGGCCCTCTCCCATAGCAATAGGTCTTACCTTGTTCTCCTCTTGTGCTTTTGGGGTTACTAGTAGTAAAATATTTCTACTATTGATACATTTGGATGCCTCATGATCCTTTTTGGGTGCCCTAACTCCTCACATAACTCTGTAAATAGTCTTGTCATTAAACAATACCTAGTTAAACCATTTGAACATGCTATGTCTTCCCTACTGCCTCCCTCATAGTTACACCCATAGGAGAATTATTTTAAAAAACAGAAATAGTCCCAAATAATTTCAATGAGAAAAATGTAACTATGGGGTTGAGGCTGCCTGAAAGGAGCTATATATCTGAAAGGATGCAGCTATCGTCAAAGATGAGATACAGAAATAGGAAGGAAGGAGGTAAGAAATACCCTAGGTTCTCTCCTTCTTACCCCCAATATCTCACCAGTACCACCCATTGAGGGAAAAAAAATGAAAGCCATACCTCAAGGGAGTCAGGGAATGGAAGTATATATGAGTCAGTCTTCTTTTTTTTTTTTTGGGTGCTGGGGATCGAACCCAGGGCCTTGTGCTTACAAGGCAAGCACTCTACTGACTGAGCTACCTCCCCAGCCCCATGAGTCAGTCTTTGAAGGCATAGAGCAGCACTTAGGAGCAAACAGAGAAAATCCAGGACAACCCACTAGTCTCTCTGTGACAGTGAGGGATTTATATCTTTTCTGTTCATAGCTATATTCTAAGCATTGATAGCAATCATTGGCCTATGTAGTTGCTTAAATAATTATTTGTTGAATGAGTGAATGTTGGAAGACAATGGAACTATAACTACAGAATATCAAGAAGGAAAGTTTGTTAGTCAATCATTCTAAGAGAAATTGCCTTTCATATGTGAAGTCTCTCTCTCTCTCTCTCACACACACACACACACACACAAATCTCAGATATGCAAGAGCCCAGGAAACACATCAGTTGTTCTTAAAAGAAACTGTTTAGAGCATTCAGGTTAGCCAAGAGATGAATTAAAATTAAGAGAGCAAGACTGAAATGGTTATTGATTTAAAAGTCATACTTAGTCTCTCTAAGAACATATCCTAAGGAAAAAAGTTCTGAAATGCCAACAAATATTTGTGTACATACATATTTGTGGCAGAAACTACTAGCAATCTCCCAAAACTCTTTTCTCCTTCATTCATAGTAGTAGATGTGCCAGACACATGGTACAGTTTCAAGCTTCCCTTGCTGTGTGTGGCTGGTATGACTAAGAATGCAAGCAAAGATATGGTGACTCCTTAACTAGAGCTCTTAAAAGTTGGCATACCTCTGACCTGCTTTTTACTCTTCCTGTGAATCTGAGCATGGATGTTCAAGTGATATAGTTTTTACAATTTATTTGTCCTTTTTAATTACACATGATAGTAGAATGTACTTTGATGTATCATACATACATGGAGTATAAATTCCCATTCTTTTGGTTGTACATGATGTGGAGTTTTACACTGGTTGAAATGACACAATTTTTTAGCAAGGTAGTAAAAGAAAAAAATCTGCATTCTTGAATGACTGCATTAAGAACCATGACCTGAGTTGGAATTCATTCCATTACTTGAAAAAGAAACAAATGACTGATTTTAGCCATCGCATTTTAGGCAGCCTATTTGTAACAGGAGTTGGCATTGTCCCATCTAATGCAATGATCATCACAGCATCATTGGTATTAGAGAAATATTAAAACAATCTAACATTAGGGAACTTCCAAATATGAAAAATGATGCAATTCTCACATAATATGTTTATAATAATTCATAAGGGCACAGTGAAATGTTCATTGCAAACAAGGATATATACAACTTTATAGTATAATCTTAATTATATAAAGAAATGTACATTGTATGAAAAGGAGGGAATAAGTCAATATGTTTTCAGTTGTTGCCTTTGAAAAGTGAAATTTTGGATGAACTTTCCCTGACTTACCGTTTTGCATATTCCAAATTTTCTAAAATAATCATACCCTTAAAATAATCATAAGAACCGTAATTATAAGAATCTTGAAAAGACTGTTGAAAGTTAGGTGGAAACATTGATAATGTTTAGGATATGATGCTAGGAGGAAAAAACGGAATGCAAAGTCTATGCTCAACTATGTAAAGCCATGTGTATACATTTGGATGCTGACTCATAGAAAAATGGAAAAGTGAAAATAGCCACTGTGTTAGAGGTTTTGTGGATGTTCTTTGAAAACTGTTTTTATAGCTAGGCATGGGGATGCACACCTGTAATCTCAGCTACTCTGGAGGCTGAGGCAGGAGAATCACAAGTTTGAGGCCAGCCTGGCCAACTTGGCAAAACCCGGTTTCAAATTAAAATATAAAAAGGACTGGGGATGTGACTCAGTGGTAGAGTATCCTGGGTCCAATGCCTATCATTTTTTTAAGCTAGTAATTTCTAAGTGTTTACATCTCCCAGGGTTTATTAAACAAATCACTTAGACTTGAGTCTCAGTCGTGAGACTTTTCAGAATCAGATACCTCATGTGCTATAATCTAGAATGTTTTGTCTTGAGTTTATTCCTCAACACAGTTTATCCTGGTTCAATCATTCCATCAGATTAAAGGCAGGGTTATTTGAAGGACAGGAAGAAACATTGTTGGTGATGAGCGTGTATTTAGCCTAATGTTCTCCTGGCTATTTGCCTCCATCTCCTTTTCTTGTTGCTACAATTCAGCTAACCGTTCTGAGCTGTTTACAAGTTAATAAAAGAGATGATGCAGGAGTGCTGGGAATCCTCTAAGAGCTGGTGATGGGCTTTGGCATTGGCACATCATTCTGCAATGCTGGCTGCTTAAAGCCTATTAGTGGGATGCCACATAGACTGAGAGTATTTTACTTGGAAACAAGTACATAAGTCTCACTGCTTTCAGCATATGTTCCTCCACACAATGTAAAAATGCTGCAAATACATCCTGATTTCCCCTGCATCCATTTGAACTATGTGACCAGCCATTTTCTGCTCCTCTAACCTCTGGTTGTTGTTCCACTCCAACTCAACTGAAATAAAAATTTATAAAATATTCTTTGAACAAACAAGTTGGAAAGATAATCATAGAGATGACTGTGGTGTCTAGCTGAACAAGAAAGAAAAACTTTATGATGTCATCATTCTGCCTTGTGTGACTGCTCTTCTGCTGCAGAACATCACTGCCCAGCTACAGCAGGTCATCCCTACTATGACTAAGGAGGAACTCAGATGCATGTTACCCCAAGAGATCCAGCATGTACTAGGCCTTGAAGCTGGAGAGCGGTTATCCTTTGTTGTAAACTTTTTCCCCCTCAAAAGGAATATCAAGGTATCTCCTTATTAGAAAGTGCTTTTGTGTACAACCCTACACAGAAAAGACTGAGTTTTTTGAAATAATCTATGGAGTCAGGTGTGGTGGTACAAACCTGTAATCCCAGTGACTCAAGAGGTTGAGGCAGGAGGATTGCAAGTTCAAGGTCAGCCTCAGCAACTTAGTGAGGTCCTAAGCAACTTAGCAAGACCCTGTCTTTCAAAATTTAAAAATGAAAAAAGGGTTAGGGGTATAGATCAAGCAACCCTGACTTCAATCCTATCACCTCCCCCAATAAATCTATGGATTATTGGATGTAATCCAGTAATTTGGAAATGGGAACATCCAATACAACCAGACTGATCAGAAATTGACATTTTTGAAAAAAAGAAAAATATTCTAACTTTCATCAAACTTGCAGGGAAGGTCAAAAGAAATGCTAAGTCAGAAATACTGTAACTTAGCCAAATGCGGTGTTGCATGACTGTAATCCCATCAGCTGGGGAGGCTGAGACAGGAGGATCTTGGGTTCAAATCCAGCCTCAGCAACTTAGCAAGGCCCTAAGCAACTCCGTGAGATCCTACCTCTAAATAAAAAACAGAGAAGGGCTAGGGATGTGGATCAGTGGTTAAGTGACTTGAGTTCAAGTCCTGATACCAAAAAAAAAAAAAAAGAAAAGAAAAGAAAAAAGAAAAAGAAATACTGTAATTTGCATGCAAAATATCATCAACCCTTTAAATACTTCTCAAAGGCACAATGCTGAGAGTATTAACTAATTTAAGAATCTTACCATCATGTTGGAGTGAACTTTTCTAAAATTCCTACTTGAAAAGGGCTAGTGATCCTTAGAAAAACTATAAAGTTAGTAATTTGGCTTTCATATTTTCACTCTTTTCCTCTTTATCCTCCCAGTGCTTGACACTCCCACTTCAAGCAGGCAGTAGTCTTGTGGTCTATCTTTCTGTCTGCTAAGAAAATCTTCTCTCCAAATGATCTAACACCTCTGGGTAACCATGACCATGTTAGAAACATTGGGAGAGTCAAAAGATTATAGAATGAAGGCATTGTTCCCTTCTAAAATAACTTTAGTCATCTTCCAATAGATGGGAGAAGTGGTGTATTTCTAAGAATGTGACCCTGAAACCCAACCCTTCGTACTCTACTTTCTGACTCAAGTGGATTTTGAAGCCAAAGTTAATTCTTTAGGTACAAAACTCCCAAAGTCCAGAAAAATTGTTCCAGCAGTATTTCATCACCCACTTCCTTTAGGGTGAGTCTCAAGTTCTGATGGAGTTCTGGAAAATCATGGTCAATTGTCCCTTGTATTCATCAGTTTGATGCTGTTACATTGACTCATACAATGATTATGACTTGGGTCTAACTTTGGCCAATAAACTGTTCCCTTTTATAAAGAATCTAACTCTAAACTTAAAATCCAGGCAGAGATCCATAAAAACTGATTGCTTGGTGTTAAAAATATATTCTCTCTGGAAACTCAAAAGAAGGTAAAGTCATCACTGACAGGGTGGGGTTTGGTCAAGGTGAAGAGTATACCTCAAGACAGATTTCACTGTGATGACAAATTTCCAGTGAGTCTGAAGTAGTGTACAAAAGAGAAAAAGGGGAAGGGAGAATATTCCACCCTCAACTCCCACATAGGAAAGTAACTTTTCATGGTCACGTTTCTCTCCTGGGATTGCAAGCTCTTCCAAGCACACCACACCCTTGCACTATGCAGGCCAATAAGAGTTAAACTGAGATTCCTTTACAGTCCCACGAGGATATGATCCTGCCAAGTTTTTTCAGTGGAAAGTTTCAGATGTTTCTATTTCTAAACTAATGGCAAGGCCCCTCTGCCTTCCTTTCTGTTCCCTTCATGCACTCCTTTGCTTTTAGTTCTAAGTGGAATAAAAGTCCACAGAATCTCTTCTTGCCTACCTCTAGATACATAGGAGAGATCACGAGTGGTAAAGAGTAAGAACCCTAATTGTTCTTATTCATGTGGATCTTCATCATCTCACAGGTTATTTTCCCTCTGCCTCATCTCTTTCTGGAAGGTAATTTGACCTCACAACTCCTCTCAGGATTCCAATTTTCCTTTCTTTAATTATCTATAAGATCTTTCTCTTCCCAGTCTCTTTATCCAGTTTCCAGTCTGTAGATCAATTCTACTGTTCCAGGATTGCAGGTCCTCCTCTAATTCATTCCTTTCACTGGTATCTTCAACACCAGTGAAGACCCTTTATCTATGCTGAGGGATTCCATGATTCTAAAGGATAAAAAAGCCCAAAGAAAAATAGTGTTTTGGAATTGTTGTTTGTTCTGAACCATTTCTACAAAAGAAAGACACTTTTGTGATGACAGGCCAAAGGCTTTGACTTCTCGACCCCTAAGAGCTCCAAATCCCATATGAAATGGCAAATATAATTGAAGAACTCAGTACTCTGTGAATTCCTGAATTCAACTCTGTGAATACTTTCCTTGATAGCAATGCCTTAACTGAGATCTCTAGGGAAGGTCAATGTTGACATGTTTTAAGAAGCTAGTGAGAAAGAGTGATAAGCATTTGTCAATCTCCTGCTGTGCTTGTGCCACCTGCTCCTCTGAACTTGAGAGAGAATCTATAGGCTTAGGGCATCCAATTGGGAGCATTGCTTTTCCTCATCAGTGAGCAAAGGGAAGCTCCCTCTCCAAGTGTCTTGTCCTATTGAAGCTGAAGTGTACCACTGTTCACCCTCTCCAGGCAGCACTGCTCAAGAGGACTCCATCTGGAAATGAGTTTCCTTTTGATGTAGTCAGTTGTCTTCAAACACACTGGCAGAAATGGATCACACTCTGCCTAAGTACCACTGTGCCCTAAATAAGAAATCTAGACTAGAGTTTGCAGAGGAGCTAATTAAAGGTACTGGTCATGTGACCTCTCTTACTCAAAACTGCCTACTAGGAATCATTATCCTTGCTAGAAGGAGATTTAGCCTTCAGATACAACCTCTTGATTACTCAAGTGTAGAAAGGAGAGAAGAACTGTTGTACATCAGAATCATCTAGTAACATATCTATTGAGTTACTTATTCAGAAAGAGTCAGGAATCTTGTCCTCTTTCCCACTCTGAATCAACCAGCTGAGGAAGTGGGAGTAATAGAACTAAAGAAAAGCCCTCTTATGTAACTCCTTTGATGACATGAGAAAATATCTCCAGAAGAAATTTTAAAACTTGATGAAGATTGATTGAGACATCCAAAACTAAAACAATTAGATAAAAATTCAAATATAAAATGCCATCAGAACACATCCCATAGGAAATTGAAGTGACCTAATTGCACATACCTAGTGGCATACGAAATTCACAAAAAAGTCAAGTATTGTATTAAAGGGAGTTACCAAGGTTGACAAAGGAAGGTAGAGACTGAAGAGTGTAGTCTTTTAGAAAAATGGTTAGCATTAATAAAGAAGGACCTGTTCTTGTCAGGACACCAGAAACTTTCATATTGGAGAATCCAGTGAAAACCTCTGTATCCTCTTAACAGCTCAAAAATTTTTAACATGCATAAACATTTCCTTCTTCTTGGGATCTTTTACTCATTTGCCTGGCATGATACAGCACTCTGCTATTACAACTTATAGGCTTCCTTTGCTGGGTCCTACTCTTTCTGACCTCTATATGTGATAGAGCCCCAGGACATGATTATGGACTCTCTTCATTTGAAAGGCAATAAGACGACACTGGGGAGGCAGACCCAGAGAGCCAGGCCGAGCCCAGTGCTGCCACGTCAGACATCCACACCAGGGAGTTAGGCCCAGAGACTCAGGCCCAGCCCAGGGCTGCCAGGCAAGACATTCACTCCAGGGAGGCAGGCCCAGAGACCCAAGCCCAGTTTAGCCTTGCCCCAGCCCACAGTCTAGTGCCCTGGTGGTTGACCATCTGTCAACACATTGAAGCACCTCTGCCCACTAGCAGGGAATATACCCCACCTGGAGGCCACCATCTCTACAGGGGCAGCATCCCTTTTGGGTCACTGCATTATCAAGTTCCTCCAAGACTTCAGGCAACTGAAGAATTGGAGGTGAGTTCTTGGAAACCTTCAGGAACATTATAAGTCCATAGGGGAGAAACTGCGATACCTCAGATTTGCACTCCTAGAGGGGAAGTTACATGAACAATATGAGAAAACAAGGGAAGAAAATGATCCAAACAAACTTAGGTGCTACATCAATAAAACCCAATGACAGCATGGCAGAAGAAATGTCAGAAAGGGAGTTCAGAATGTACATGATTGAAATGATCAGAGAAGCAAATGATGAGATTAAAGCAAATGCAGGAATTGAATGATTGCACCAATGAACAGTTAAAAGAGCAAATGCAGGACTCCGCCTTCCGGCTTGGGAGCGGGTTCCAGGTCCCGCTTCCTCACTGTGCTTCCTCTGGGGCGCCAGTTCAGAGCCAGAGCGGGATGACTCGGAGCTACGGTGGTAACTCGGCGCCCAAGCCTAGTGGAAGGCGCGGAGCGAGGCACAGGCCTGTGGTCAGAGAGGGGAGCGCCAGGGCCGCTCTGGCGAGGGGACTGTAGGTGAGAGTGAGCAGAGTCGCTTGGACTTCTGCTCGCCCTAGGAACTTATGCTCGCCTTGGACTGCTGGAGGTTGGAGGAGCCGAGTCGCCTCTTCCCAAACTTTAGTTTTTCACCTTCTCCTTCGCTGCGAGTTATTGAAATCAGTGGACGGCCACCACCATGGGAAGTATTTGGTGTTGTCACTGGAGTGGCGGATGCAGTGGGCAGCCTTTCTTGAAATTTAGGTTGAATTTTCCTTTGCCCTTAGCTTTGCGAAGAAATGTGGGCGCAAGGCAGCACTTTGGAACACTGTGGCTGCCCACACAAGTATCGCAAAAGCCCTCACCACTGTAGGTCGTTTTCCTGTGGAGATTATAAGAGGACAGGAGAAAAAGCATGTTAATGTCCGCATGCAATCCGTTTACTGTGCAAGGTGAATCTACCAGGCAACCGGTACCTTGTTTCAGGAAACAGTTGGATCATTGCTCCTGGGACTGCTGTACTGTCTCCACCTTTGTACTTCCAATATGATGACCAATTCTTAGATGATGTTCTGCCAGACAAGAAGCCACATGTGAATTCAATCCACATAGATGAGCAGGGGCTACAGGACTTAGGCACCAAGAGTCTGCAGGCACTAGGACATTTATGGGCTGCCCGTCTCATGAGAGGAGGCACTTGGGCCAATTTTAAATGTCCTAGGGAGTCATTAGAAGATTTATACTGGAGGAGGACAATCTCAGAATCTCAGTCACTTCAAGCTTCCTGTGATGCGGAGGGAAAAACAGCCAAGAGGAACCCTCAGCATGCTGTGTAACCACCAGCACTGTCTAACTGCAGCCTGGAGTCCCAAGAAGAGCACATGGATTCTGTGGGGAGGACATGCACAGGCGTCCTGGAGGAGATGACACAGAAGTTCCTTTGTATGGACAAGACACATATCAGGGTAGCCTAGAGGCAGGTGTCAGCACTCAGGATAATTGATGTCACAGGCCTGAGAAAGTGAGCTGCAGGTCCTGTGCAGTCCCAGAGATAGGGGGTCTGGATGGCAGGTTGATGGACTCCCCATACCAACTGGGGGAAGAGACAGGCTTCCTGAAGAAACTTCCTGAAGAGTGCAACTTGGACCTGCCCATCATAGGGAACAGAGTGGACAGAGGCCAGAGCCCATAGCAGAAATGGGCTGGTAGCATGGTTACATGAGCAGGAATGACTCATGAAAATGACATAGGGTCGTTTTCCCTGCAGCAGCCTCTGTTCCCTGCCCCCATGTGACTTACAGCATTGAGTCTTCTGAAGACTCTATAATAAAGATGGAATGAGCACCCCATTACACTGATGGAGAAACTAAGGGTTTATGAAAAACCCTCCTCTGCCCTATATGGTGGCAGAACCAGGATCTGAACTCAAGCCTGTGAGACTGTGGAGCCTGCATGACAAGTGGGATGCACTGAATGTCATGGGACTGACTTCTTGACTGAACCTTTGCTTCTGATGCCCAGAGAAAAGCCTTTTCCTGCCCACAGAGAGGCTGCTGTTGGTACTGGAAGAGTCCAGGACCTAGGACCAGCCTTTTCCCACCCAGCTCTCAGTTCAGGCAGTGGGGATGGCTCTGTCCCCTGAGTTCACTGAGTGCAGAAGAAAAAATACACTAGTGCTCTTTTGTTAATGAAAAAAATACAGTTTTTTTCTTTAACAAAATACATACAGTTCATTAAAGTACACCCTTGGAGCATGGTGTTTACAGCAAAAAAAAAAAAAAAAAAAAAGAGCAAATGCAGGAAGCAAAGGATCATTTCAATAAAGAGATAGAGATTCTGAAAAAAAAAACAAATTCTTGAAATGAAGGAAACAATAAACCAAATTAAAAACTCCATAGAAAGCATAACCAATAGGATAGAACACCTGGAAGACCAAACCTCAGACATTGAAAACAAAATATTTAATCTTGAAAACAAAGTTGACCAAACAGAGAAGATGATAAGAAATCATGAACACAATCTCCAAGAACTATGGGATATCATGAAAAGAACAAATTTAAGAATTATTGGGATTGAGGAAGGCACAGAGAAACAAAACAAAGGAATGAACAATCTATTCAATGAAATAATATCAGAAAATTTCCCAAATCTGAAGAATGAAATGGAAAATCAAATATAAGAGGCTTATAGGACACCAAATGTACAAAATTACAACAGACCCACACCAAGGCACATTATAATGAAAATGCCTAACATACAAAATACAGAATTTTAAAGGCTGTGAGAGAAAAAAAATGAAACTACATTTTGGGGGAAACCAATATGGCTATCAGCAGACTTATCAACCCAGACCCTAAAAGCTAGAAGGGCCTGGAACAGCATTTTTCAAGCTGTGAAACAAAATGGATACCAACCAAGGATCTTATACCCAGCAAAACTTACCTTCAGATTTGATGACAAAATAAAATCCGTCCACGATAAAGAAAAACTAAAAGAATTTACAAATAGAAAACTGGCACTACAGAACATTCTCAGCAAAATATTCCATGAAGAAGAAATAAAAAACAAAGATGTAAGTCAGCAAAGGGAGGAACTACCCTAAAGGAATAGCCAAATAAAGATGAAACCAAGTAAAGTTAAAAAACAAAAATAAGCCAAAATGACCAGGAATACAAATCGTATCTCAATAATAACCCTGAATGTTAATGGCCTGAACTGATCAATAAAAAGACATAGACTGGCAGATTGGGTTAAAAGGAAGGACCCAATATTATGCTGCTTTCAACAGACTCATCTAAGAAAGAGATACCCACAAACTAAAGGTGAAAGGATGGGAAAAAACATACCATGCACATGGACTCAGTAAAGAAGTGTGGGTTTCCATCATCATATCAGATAAAGTGGACTTCAAGCCAAAGTTAGTCAGAAGGGATAAAGAAGGACATTTCATACTGCTCAAGGGAACCATAAATCAGCAAGATATAACAATCATAAACATCTATGCCCCAAACAGTGGCTCATCCATGTATGTCAAACAAATCCTTCTCAATTTCAGAAACCAAGTAGACCATAACACAATAATACTAGGTGATTTTAACATGCCTCTCTCACCACTGGACAGATCTTCCAAACAAAAATTGAACAAAGAAACCATAGATCTCAATAACACAATCAATAATTTAGACTTAACATATATAGAATATTCCATCCATCAATGAGCGAATACACTTTCTTCTCAGCAGCACATGGATCCTTCTCTAAAATAGACCATATGTTATGCCACAAAGTTACTCTTAGCGAATACAAAAAGATAGAGATACTACCTTGTATTCTATCATATCATAATGGAATGAAACTCAAAATCAATGATAAAATAAAAAAACAGAAACTACTCCAACACCTGGAAACTAAATAATATGCTACTGAATGATGCATGGATAAGAGAAGACATCAGGAAGGATATGAAATATTCTTGGAGGCAAACGAGAACAACGATACAACATATCAAAATCTCTGAGATGCTATGAAAGCAGTATTAAGAGGAAAATTCATTTCATGGAGCACATTCAATAAAAGAAGAAAAAATCAACAAACAAACGACCTAACATTACAGCTCAAAGCCCTAGAAAAAGAACAGATCAACACCAAAAGTAGAAGAAGACAGGAAATAGTTAAAATCAGAGCTGAAATCAATTAAATTGAAAAAAAGAAACAATCAATACCAGATCTTCAACTCTACTACAAAGCAATAGTAACAAAAACGGCATGGTATTGGTACCAAAATAGACAGGTAGATCAATGGTACAGAATAGAAGACACGGACACAAACCCAAATAAATACAATTTTCTAATACTAGACAAAGGCGCCAAAAATATGCAATGGAGAAAAGATAGCCTCTTCAACAAATGGTGCTGGGAGAATTGGAAATCCATATGCAACAGAATGAAACTAAATCCATATCTCTCACCATTCACAAAACTAAACTCAAAATGGATTAAAGACCTCAAAATCAGACCAGAGACCCTGCAGATTATAGAAGAAAAAGTAGGTCCAGATCTTCAACATGTCAGCTTAGGACCAGACTTCCTCAACAGGACTCCCATAGCACAAGAAATAAAAGCAAGAATCAATAACTGGGATAGATTCAAACTAAATAGCTTTCTCTCAGCAAAGGAAACTATCAGCAATGCAAAGAAAGAGCCTACAGAGTGGGAGAATATCTTTGCCAATCATACTTCAGATAGAGCACTAATTTCCAGAATCTATAAAGAACTCAAAAAACTCTACACCAAGAATGCAAATAATCCAATCGACAAATGGGCTAAGGAAATGAATAGACACTTCACAGAAGAAGATGTACAAGCAATCAACAAACATATGGAAAAATGTTCAACATCTCTAGTAATAAGAGAAATGCAAATCAAAACCACCCTAAGATTCCATTTCACCCCAATTAGAATGGCGATTATCAAGAATACGAGCAACAACAGGTGTTGGCGAGGATGTGGGGAGAAAGGTACACTCATACATTGCTGGTGGGGCTGTAAATTAGTGCAGCCACTCTGGAAAGCAGTGTGGAGATTCCTCAGAAAGCTTGGAAATGGAACCACCATTTGACCCAGCTTTCCCACTCCTTGGCCTATACCCAAAGGACTTAAAATCAGCATACTACAGAGATACAGCCACATCAATGTTCATACCTGCTCAATTCACCATAGCCAGACTGTGGAACCAACCTAGATGTCCTTCAATTGATGAATGGATAAAGAAACTGTGGTATATATATATATATATATATATATATATATATATATGTATATACAATGGAATATTACTCACCCATAAAGAATGATAAAATTATGGCATTTGCAGGCAAGTGGATGAAATTGGAGAATATCATGCTAAGTGAGATAAGCCAATCTCAAAAAACCAAAGGTCGAATGATATCGCTAATAAGTGGATGATGACACATAATGGGGGGTGGGAGGGGTTAGTGTTAGGGTTAGAGTTAGGGTTAGGGAGGGGGGCAAGAATGGAGGAAGGAAGGACTGTATAGATGGAAAAGAGGGGTGGGAGGGGTGGGAGGGGTGGGGGGAAGGGAAAAAATAACAGAATGAATCAAACAACAATACCCTATGTAAATTTATGATTACACAAATGGTACGCCTTTACGCCATGTACAAACAGAGAAACAACATGTATCCCATTTGTTTACAATAAAAAAACGAAAAAAAAGAAACTGTGGTATATATATACAATGGAATATTACTCAGCCATAAAGAATGATAAAATTATGGCATTTGCAGACAAATGGATGAAATTGGAGAATATCATGCTAAGTGAGATAAGCCAACCTCAAAAAACCAAAGGACAAATGATATCACTAATAAGTGGATGATGACACATAATGGGAGGTAGGAGGGGATAGTGTTAGGGTTAGAGTTAGGGTTAGGGAGGGGGCAAGAATGGAGGAAGGAAGGACTGTATTGAGGGAAAAGAGGGGTGGGAGGGGTGGGAGGGGTGGGGGGAAGGGAAAAAAATAACAGAATGAATCAAACAACATTACCCTATGTAAATTTATGATTACACAAATGGTATGCCTTTACGCCATGTACAGAGAAACAACATGTATCCCATTTGTTTACAATAAAAAAATGAGAAAATAAAAAGTTGGTTCTTTGAAAAACTAAATGAAATTGATAAACCCTTAGCCACATTAACAAAGAGAAGGAGAGAGAAAACTCAAATTACTAAAATTCAGGATGAAAAAGAAAATATCATGACAGACACTATTGAAATACAAAACATATTTAGAGGTTATTTTGAAAATCTATAGTCCAACAAAATAGAAAATCTCAAAAACATCCACAGGTTTCTAGAGACATATGATCCACCCAAGCTGAATCAGGAGGACATACACAATTTGAATAGATCAATTTCAAGCAATGAAAGAAGAAGTCATCAAAATCCTACCAACAAAGAAAAGTCTGGGACCAGATGGATTCTCAGTTGAGTTCTACAAGACCTTCAAAGAAGAACTCATTCCAATACTCCTCAAAGTATTCCATGAAATAGAAGAGAAGGGAACCCTTCCAAACTCATTGTATGAAGCTAATATCACCCTGATACCAAAACCAGACAGAGACACATCAAGGAAAGAAAATTTCAGACCAATATCCTTAATGAACAATGATGCAAAAATTCTTAACAAAATTTTAGCAAATTGCATACAAAAACGTATTAAAAAGATAGTGCACCACAATCAAGTGGGTTTTACCCCAGGGATGCAGGTTGGTTCAACATCTGGAAATCAATAAATGCAATTCACCATATCAAGAGAATTAAAGTTAAGAATCACATGATTATTTCAATAGATGCAGAAAAAGCATTTGATAAAATACAGCATCCCTTCATGTTCAAAATACTAGAAAAAATAGGGATAGTAGGAACATTCCCTAACATTGTAAAAGTCATCTATGCTAAGCCCATGGCCAATATCATTCTAAATGGAGAAAAACTGAAAGCATTCCCCCTAAAATCTTGAACAAGGCAGGGATGCCCTCTTTCACCACTTCTATTCAACATAGTCCTTGAAACTCTAGACAGAGCAATTAGGCAGACCAAAGAAATTAAAGGGATATGAATTTAAAAAGAACTCAAACTATCACTATTTGTCAATAACATGATTCTATATTTAGAGGAGCTGAAAAAAATCCACAAGTAAACTACTAGAACTCATAAATGAATTCAGTAAAGTAGCAGGATATAAAATCAATGCTCATAAATCTAATGCATTTTTATTCATAAGTGATGAATCCTCTGAAAGAGAATTTAGGAAAACTACCCCATTCACAATAGCCTCAAAAAAAAAAAATAAAAAACTTGGGAATCAATCTAACAAAAGAGGTTTTTGGGAGAAATCCTAGTTCTTGGTTCACAGCAGTTAATGTCTTAAGTGTGTAAACTTGCAGAGAGGAGCATTCTGCTCTGGCCACCCAGGAATGTAAACAACTGCCTCAAACTGACCTAGTGTTACCAAGGGAACCTGTATAGGAGCCTGGTGGTCTGATCCCCCGTGATGCATTGTGATTGGGCAGGAAACTTATAAAATGTATACCTGTTCCTGCAATAAATGAGTTTGCAGGTTGCTCGACACAAGCCTGCTTCTACCCAACTCCCAGAGTCTGGGTTATTGACTCCCCGGCCCTTACCTGAGCCTGAGCTAGCCCGGCACCCCTACAAGAGGTGAAACACCTCTACAGTGAGAACTGCAGAAAACTAAAGAAAGAAATTAAAGAAAACCTTAGACGATGGAAAGATCTCCCATATTCTTGGATAGGCAGAATAAATATTATCAAAGTGGTCATACTACCAAAAGTGCTATACAAATTCAATGCAATTCCAATTAAAATTCGAATGATGTACCTCATAGAAATAGAGAAAGCAATCATGAAATTCATTTGGAAGAATAAGAGATCCAGAACAGCTAAAGCAATCCTTAGCAGGAAGAGTGAAACAGGGGGTAACACAATACCAGATTTTCAACTATACTACAGAGCAATAGTAACAAAAACAGCTTGGTACTGGTGCCAAAACAGAAAGGTAGATCAATGGTACAAAATAGAGGACATGAAGACAAATCCACATAAATACAGTCTTCTCACACTAGACAAAGGTGCCTAAAACATAAAATGGAGAAAAGATAGCCTCTTCAACAAATGGTGCTGGGAAAACTGGAAATCCATATGCAGCAGAATGAAACTAAACCCCTATCTCTCACCCTGCACAAAACTCAACTCAAAATGGATCATGGACCTTGGAATCAGAACAGAGACCTTGCACCTAATAGAAGAAAAAGTAGGTCCAAATCTTCATCATGTCAGCTTAGGACCAGACTTACTTAACATGACTCCTAAAGCTCAAGAAATAAAAGCAGGAATCAATCATTAGGATAGATTCAAACTAAAAAGCTTTTTCTCAGCAAAGGAAACTATCAGCAATGTGAAGAGAGAGCCTACAGAGTGGGAGACAATATTTGCCACACAAACTTCAGATAGAGCACTAATCTCCAAATCTATAAAAACTCAAAAAACTTTAGACTAAGTATACAAATAGCCCAGTCAACAAATAGGCTAAGGAAATGAGTAGCCACTTCACAGAAGAAGATGTACAAGCAATCAACAGATATTTGAAAAAATGTTCAACATCTCTAGTAATAAAAGAAATGCAAATCAAAACTACCCTAAGATTTTATCTCACCCCAATTAGAATGGCCATTATCAAGAATACGAGCAACAACAGGTGTTGGCGAGGATGTGGGGAGAAAGGTACACTCATACATTGCTGGTGGGGCTGCAAATTAGTGCAGCCACTCTGGAAAGCAGTATGGAGATTCCTTAGAAAGCTTGGAATGGAACCACCATTTGACCCAGCTATCCCACTCCTTGGCCTATACCCAAAGGACTTAAAATCAGCATACTACAGAGATACAGCCACATCAATGTTCATACCTGCTCAATTCACCATAGCCAGATTGTGGAACCAACCTAGACGTCCTTCAATTGATGAATGGATAAAGAAACTGTGGTATATATATACAATGGAATATTAGTTATAAACAAGAATAAAATTATGGCATTTTCAGGCAAATACATGAAGTTGGAGAATATCATACTAAGTGAGAGAAGCTAATCCCAAAAAACCATAGGCCAAATGATCTCTCTGATAAGCAGATGATGATACATAACTGGTGGTGGAAGTGAGGCAAGAATGGAGAAAGGATGGATTGTATAGAGGAAAAAGAGGGATGGGAGGGGTGTAGAGAAGGAAAAAAAAAACAGAATGAGACAAACATCATTACCCTATGTACATGTATCATTACACAAATGGTATGACTTTACTTCATGTACGGCCAGAGAAAAAAGTTGTACCCCATTTGTTTACGATGAATCAAAATAAATAAATTATAAACAATTATTTTGATTTTCCAATAATTCACAAATAGAATGCAATGACTAATTCATCAAAATAAATTTTCCTGCTCAAGAAAAAAAGAAAGGCAATAATAGCATAGTAGTTAAGAGAATGGTCAAAGGCAAATTGCCTAGTTTTGAATCTTATCTCACCCCAATTAGAATGGCCATTATCAAGAATACAAGCAACAACAGGTGTTGGCAAGGATGTGGGGAAAAAGGTATGCTCATACATTGCTGGTGGGGTTGAAAATTAGTGCAGCCACTCTGGAAAGCAGTATGGAGATTCCTTACTTAGTGTCAAATTGGATTATTTGCCTAAATCTATTATTGCCTCCAGCTCCTCATCTGTAAAGTACAAATAATAATAGCTACCCTCATGGGGTTGTTGTAAAGATTAAATGGGTTAATGTGGATACAAGGCACTCAGAATATTACCTAACATATAATAAGCTCTATATGCATGTTTGTTATCATCATAATCGCCATCCTTACTATAACCTTATTAATATTCTTTTCTCTATCTGTACTTTCGCCTGGGTAATTCTTTTTCACCCCCATAATCTTAAATGTTATCATAGGTAAATGACACCTAAATTGATATCCCTCAACTCTGATCTCTCCCCTAACCTTTGCAATAGTTTCCCCAGAGAAATAAAATCAATAGGAGATAGATATATGATAGATTACATAGATAGATAGAGATAGATAGATAGATAGATAGATAGATAGATAGATGATAGGAAAGAAAAGAAAGAAAGAAAGAAAGAAAGAAAGAAAGAAAGAAAGAAAGAAAGAAAGAAAGAAAGAAAGAAAGAAAGAAAGAAAGAGAAAGAAAAAAAGAAAGAAAGAAAGATGAAGGGAGGGAGGGAGGAAGGAAGGAAGGAAGGAAGGAAGGAAGGAAGGAAGGAAGGAAGGAAGGAAGGGAGGGAGGGAGGAAGGGAGGGAGGGGGAAAGGGAGGAAGGGAGGGAGGGAGAAAGGGGGTTTACTTTGGGATTTGCTTCATGTGATTTGGAGGTGAAAAAGTGCCATCATATACTGTCTTCCAATGGAGGAACCTGAAGTCCAGTGGAATAATCCAATCAAGGCCTGAAAACCTGAGAACCAGATATAGTTCCCACTCTGAGGTCGAAATTCTGAGAACCAAGGGTCTGATGGTATAACCCAGAATCTGAAGGCCCAAGAAACAAGAGCTCTGTTGTCTGACAGCCAAAGATGGATGACTCAGCTTCAGAAAAGAGAGGTAATTTACTCATCCTCTGCCTTTTTGTTCTATCCAGGACCTCAATAGATTGGATAATGCCTGCTCATATTAGGTGGAGGATGGATCTTCTTTACTCAGATTAATGTTCAAATGCTAATCTCTTCCAGACATACCCTCACAGACATACTCAGAAATAATGAATGTCTAGCTCTCTGGTCATCCCTTAACACAGATTAGTTGACAAAGAAAATGAACCATCACAACCTTCAGACTCATGTGTCCAACTGTTTATTTGACATCTCCTTTGATATGTAGTAGACATATCATTCTTATCATATCTTCAACATAACTCTTGTTTTCCTGCCAAGTTTGCTCCTTCCAATTTCAATAAATATACCACCACCCACTCAGTAATTCAAGCTCACATTGAGGAATAATCCTTGGTTCCTCCATTTCTATGATTCCCAATATCTATTTATGACAGTTCTACTTCTTAAATATATCTCAAATATGACTATTTCTCTTCATCTCCACTGCTACCACCCTAGTTCCAGCTACTATAATTTCTTACCTTGACTACTTCAATAAATGCTATGTGGTTTCCTTTCTTCAATTCTTGCCCCTTAAAATCAAAAAACCACACAATAGCCAAAATGGGGCTGTCACAGATATAAATAACACCATGCCACTCCTTCACTTAAAATTTAGCTTTAATTTCCTTTGCATTTAGATTAATCCAAAATCTTTAACAGAGACTGGAAGATACTTAATCATTTGACCTCTACTAGACTCTTGAATCTTATTTCCTACCCCTCTCCTCTTCATTTACTAGGTGTCAGCCATCTTGGCCTTCTCTCTCTTCTTTGAATGTTTGATCTCTTTCTAAATTCAAGGTCTTTGCATTGACTTTTCTTTCTTCCTGTAATGATCATCTTCTGGCTTTTCATGTGGCTGCTTCCTCTTCAACATTCAAGTCTCAAATGTTAGCATCACTCTTTTAGGACCTTTCCTGACTATCTTATCTAAATGAAATAGCTCTCTAGTTATTCTCTATTTATTTATAAATTTTGTATACTCTGAACTTGTTTACTCATTTTGCACCCGTTCCCAACAGAATATAATTCCACAAGGTAGAAGCTAGTTTATTCACAACATATTCCCAATGAACATAGTTTCTGACACATATAATATGCTAATGATTATTTCTTCAATGAATAAATGAATGAATGAATGAATGAATAAAATCATATGCTTAATACCTTTATTGTGATAGGTGCTTTAAAAACACCATCTTAATTAATCCTTTGGATAAGATTTTGTAGTCTTTTATTTCCATTTCATAAAAGAAGAAACTGAGGCTGAAAAATTCTCTCTCTTTACCAGGATTACACAGATGGAACCAGGATTCAAATTCAGTTTCATAATTCTAATATCTTTGTGCTTTGTACTTCAGCAAAAGCATTTATTTGTTCATTCATTAGACTTTTATACAACATTTTTTTTTTACCAAACACTATGCCATGTCCTAGAGATGTGAAGATAAATAAGATGCCACCCCTGTTCTGCACAGTTTTCAATACAATTGTAGATAGAGGAAAGTACCTGGATAATTACACTAGTAGCAACAATGGCTACATTAGCTATGTTAGCAAAGGGGGAGGCAGTAGAGTATGGGCTTCAGAGACTGAATGCCTGGGTTTCGATTCTAGCTTACCATCTTCTAACTGTATAATTTTGGGTAAGTTGCTTGAACTATCAGTGCCTCAGTTTCTTCATCCAGAAAATGGGAATTATAATTGAATGACTACATTATAGAAGGATTGTGAGAATGAATGAGTAACCATATGAAAGGTGCCTGACACATAATTATTCAATGAATGTTAGTAGTTGTTAATAGTGTATAAAAAGCAAAGAACTCCAGTCAAGCAGAGTTTATTGAAAGCTTCACAAAGAAGGTGAAAATATCCAGGCTGACCTTTGCAGAAATAGTAGATATAATAGTCAGCTAAGTTTAAAGATAGAAGGCTGGAAATGGCATTCCAGCTATAGGAAAACACATACAAAGGCTATTTTCCTGCCAGCCTATTTCAGGCTCATCAGCCTAATCACAACTTATTCAGAAACCTGACCCTGTGAACCTTGTTCTTTAAGTTAAAATGCATTTCACATATATCATGTGACTCCAGTGATGCTCCCAGAATCTCAAAGACATATAAAGTGAGGTTTAAACAAGGCCGAAGTAACGGGGCTCTCGATAGGCTAGTGGGCATGGAAAAATGGCAGGATATGAAAAAAGGTGTCATCTCAAATACATAGGACTCTATCCAAGTGACTTCTGGCTGGGGAGGACAGGGAGAGAGCCAGAGAGGAAACTGGGGTCCCAATAGATAGGAACTGCTGCTGAATTAAAACACTTGGGAACCGAGGAAGAAAAGCTGAAGAGACCTGGAAGCAGAACAAATATAAAGCAAATCTGAAACTCTAAAAGTATGTGCTCCCAATTAAAGCAGTTTTATGCAGTTTCCCAGACAAAGTTCTAGAAATCATTTAAAGAGTTCCTTTAAATTACATTTGCCATGCATATAGCCTGTTGAGAAGAGCAAAGCACCGTGTTGTGTTTGTAACTTTTTTAGAGACATTTCTAGAGGAGCCCAGCAAATGGGCCAGACAAAAGACTGCTGTTAGACCAGGGAAACTTGCACTTGGCCTCTGCCCACATGAAAGAGCTAAAGGGGGAAAGGCAAGGATCAGTCAGCAGCCCAGTTTGTCACTCTAGAGAGAGGCAAGCCTGATGTTTGGCACTCTACACTCACAAAGAGAATTTTTAATGTCTCCTGATGCCTCTTGCTTGACAACATCTGCAGAAATTGGCCGACACAATGTGACATTTTGGTATCTAGAATCAGAACATAATTCATTCCTGGAGTTCTTGTTCTGTTTCTCTGGGATGTGGCAGGGTTTGAAGATGATGATAACTGGTGTTTGGGGCATGCTTTGCTTTTTATGCATTTATGATTACAGTCAGTATGCAAACTTTATAGCAGTCCCTTGCTTTCTGAAAGCAGCCAAGGAAGCTGAGAGCCACAGTGGAGAGGAAGGAGGAAGTATGTACGTTTATTGAGTACCAAAGATTTAGAAACCCAAAGCAGGATCTTAGAAACTGTTCTCTGGAGAAGCAAGATCACCTGAAACGAGCATACAACTTCCCCAAATCACAGACGTGGTGAGAGAGCCCTGATTTGTTTTCAACCAGTGTTTTGTTCAACCCAAGAAAAGTATTGGCCTGAAATGTCATTTCTTTAATACAGTTAAGCAGAGGTTTTTTTAAAAATAGAAAGTTACATGAGTCATGTTAATTCTCTTGATTTTGCAGCAGTATATTATTACTCTGTTAGAAGAGTCCAGAGAAAATAGCATGATTTCTCATGCCAACAGGTTACTGACTTGCATGATTTCTGTGTGGCATAGACATTTCCAAAGCAGCTTAGAGTGAAAAATCAAGATTTAAAAATAACTTCCTTAACTGCAAAACAAACCAGCCTTTCTGTCATTGCCTCCTGAAGCCTTTCAGAATGAGGATGCTAAGCCCTTACCTTCCTCAACAGATCAGCCAAATTAACTTGCTTCTCCACCTCTTGGCATTCCCTCCTCTTTACCTCCCCTTTCCAGTATGTCCCTAGCCACACTCACTCGATGCCTAGGCCTTCCTCCACACTGCTCTAAGTGGTACCCCATGCTTCCAATTTTTCCAAACACTGATACTTCAATTTTTTTTATTAAGCACTTTCTCCATGCCAGTTACTGCACTAAGTATTTTACACATGGCATATCACTTAATCCTCCAAAAGTTCCCTCTAGACCTCCTGCCCTCACCATCAGCATCCAGACAAAACTTTCCTCTGTCATGTCCCAAACTGTCAGGGCCCTTCTTGAATTGCCAAGATAATAGCTATTTATCTGACAAATTAATCTATGCTAAAGTGTTAAGTGACACCCTCAAATCATATAATATAGACATCTGTAACCCCCTACATTGGCCTACTAGAAACCTATAGGTCTGATTCAGTATTCTTAATAACAATACCCTCTATTTCTCCAACTGGCAAAAGCCCTTTCACTTAATTACTAAATATTGTCTCCCAACTGTGTTGAGGTGTTACCGAGGACTTTAGACACTGCCATAGAATACAAATGCATGTTTGAAGGTGCTGCTTAACTGCTCCAAATTGTAGCCCTAATCTACCATTTCTTTTCAGATCCTGGCCCTGCTCTGACAAAACCTATTTGGCTGCCATGGAAGTCAGAATAGCCAGGCAATCTAGGGGCTGAGGGTAAAAGCAGACACAAAAGCAGCCAGGAAAGTCAGGTGAAGTGCTGAAAAAGCAATCTTCTCTACCTGTCCCACAGCCTAATATTCTAAGGGTCTGAACCTCAGGCCAAACCTATAGCCCAGTCACTCCTGAGCAACTTCAGAAACACAATAACTCCCATCCCAGGCGGAGGGGCTGTGTTGTAGTCTTTTCCCTTACTTGTCACTGGCACAATATGGGGTAGGGAAACTGACCTAACTAAAGATTTACCACCAGGCTTTCCCATCAGAAAAGGTGTACCTCAAAGCAACTCTGAGCCCCCCCAACAGCACTACCACCAGTCTGACAGTGGGAGCTTCTGGGGAGTGAAGCAGTGTCTCTTCTACACACGTATACTTGACAAGAAGAAAAGCTAACTGGAAACATTGAGGTTAGATATCAGAATGGCAGGACTAGAAAAAACTGTTGAGATCATCTAGATTAGTGAATCTTAAACTCCAGCATGTCCCCTGGAGGACTCATTAAAACACAGATTATGAGGCCCCAACCTGCGGTTTCCAACAGAAAGATTTTTCTTAACAAGTTCCCAGGTGATGCTGATGCTTCCGGCCCAAGGACCACACTTTGAGAACAACTAAACTATTCTATGCATTTTACAGATAAGGAAATTGGGTCCCAGAGAAGGGAAAGAACATGTCCATTTTACTGATGTGGACACTAATAAGCAGTTTAGTAACTTTCCCAAGGTCACACAGTGGTAAGTGGTACTGACTTTTAAAAACCCAGATATCCCAATCCCATCTCTACCCCTTACTGTGCTACAGTAACCTTTAAGGGTATGAATTTTAGAGTCTGTTTGTGTCCTGGCACCACCATTTTCCTGCTGTGTTACCTGGTATAGATTACACCATCTATCAAATGGAAGTAACAGCAGTACCTGTTTCTTGGAGTTATTGTTAGAATATGATTAGATAATACATGTGTAAACACATAGGTATAAACATACAGTCCTGTGTCTCACCAGAGTTAAGTACTCAGTAAATAGGAGTCCCTATTATCAAAACAGCCAAAGTTTTTTGTGTTGTTGTTATTTAAGTAAGGCTGTGGGACACCCTTTCTCTTAGCTGTATGTTCCCAGGTGAAGAGAAACAGCAATTAGAATAACAGTGTTGTCTTCTGTTCATCCTCTCTTATTCTCCTCCTCAGGAGGAAGTAATTCTGACTGAGTTTAGGAAGCAAAAATAGGGCACATGTAGCCAGTAGAGATCTATCAGTTTTTAGAGGAAACGAGCTCTAGTCTACTCACAGTTATAAAATCCTTCTCAAGAGAGAGAGATGAGCGGAGGGAAAGGGGAAATGCTAGGGAATGATATTGACCAAATTATATTGTGTGCATGTAAAAATATGTAACAACAAATCAAACCATTGTGTATAATTGTAATGCACCAATAAAATATGGAAAAAATAAAAAAGAGTGAAAACAATCCTCCTCATGAGCTAGCTCTGTAGTTTTCTTGTACTTCTTGTGCCTAGGTGGGTGTCTATGACCAATTCGAGTTGAGGAGAAGTCCACTTGGCAAATACTCCTATATCACTTTTTCTAGCACTTCCACCACAAATAAAACTCTTGATATCTACATGCTATTTGTCTCTCTCAGTTCATAACTGGAAGAAGAAAATAACAGGTGTTATTTATTAGATCACCTTAAACCTCTGTATTATTATTGTTCATTCATGCGAGAGAGTTCAAGAGTTTATTCTGAACCTAAGTCTCCAAACTCCCACTCCAGTGCTCATTAATATCCTGGATTCACTAATTATACTGAAAATGTCTTCAGGGCTGCATCTCACTTGCTTCATTTTTTTCTGACTTTTATTGACATATATATGTATGTATATAGATATACATACACATACATATGCATACATATAGAAAAGGGCACAGTTTGGAAGTGTATAGCTCAGTGAATTTTCACAAACTGAACACACCCATGTAACCAGCACCTGGATCAATAACTAGCATACAAGAATTTCCCTTTTTCCCCTCTCTAGACACTAGTCTCCTTATTTCCTTTTTTTAATAGAAAAAGAAACCTTCCATTGGTGAGCAAGTTATTTACATGCCCTATCATCACAGTCTTAGGTCGAATGAGCGAATCAAATTAGCCTTCTCAGTTTACATTTTAAATAAACAATCTCCTCTCCACAAACTATGTGACTCAGGCATTATGTAAATTCTTCCATCATCATGTAAATATGTCCTGTGCATTCATTGGAGTTGCCTATGCAAGATTCAAAGCCATGCAAACACCTTCCCTTCATTTTCATTGGAAGCTGCAGTTCCTTCAAGAGTGACACCAACAGGTAGATTAGGAAATAGCCTTAAGCACCATGAAAAAGTGACCAACAGTTCTTAAACAGGGGAGGTGATGGGATAGAGGATTAATGAGCTTTGTGAGTAGTACTACCCACCTTTTTTTTCCATTGGTGTATTATAATTATACAAAATAGTTGGATTCATTATGCCATACACATAATTTGGGCATACACATAATTTGATCAATCTTATTCCACCTTCCCTTTCCCTCCACCCTCCCTCCCCATGATCCACTTGCTCAACTTTATTTACATACCCTCTTGACCTTCCAGATCTTGCAGTTGTGCATATCTCACCTACCCCAACACTCCCCCCTCACACACACACCTCTGAGATGAGATGGTAACTGCTGAATTGGAGCCTTGTGCCATGTACAAATGGACACTTCATTAGTATGTTTGTCATGAAGGAAGTTAACTACTTAAACTCTATTGAACTCAGAGGTAGCTAACATTTCAAATGAATATCCTAAGTCACCAAGTTTATTCTCAGAAAATCCTTCAGTTAAGATCTGAATAGAGACAGTATAGTTAAAGGCACTAACTGTGCTCCATCACCCTTAGGAAAAAATCCAAAGCCTTTTATTAGGCTTTCAGAGATCTAAACGACCTGCTCACAAACTGTCTAGTGTTCTGAATCATTCTTTCCTCCTCTCTCTCTCCTCCTCTTCCTTCTCTTTCCCCTTCTCTTCCTCTTTTTCTTCTTTCTCCCCAGTTATACTTACACTTCTTCTTGACATTCCCTTTCTTCCTGATTTTCACAGGCTAACTAAAGAATCATTCTAGACTCATCTTAGATGTCACTTCCTCAGAAAAGCCACCTGTGACCACCTCTTAGTCAATTTATCCTTATTTTATCTTCTTCAAAACACTTGGTCATCATCGTATTCCCTTCATATGTGGAGTATCTCCTCCAGTAGGAGGTAAACTCAATGACAGCAGGGATTCATCTTATCTGTTCACCACTGTATCTCTGCACATAGAACATTGGTTGGTACATAGCAGATACAGTTGTCCCTTGGAATCTGCAGAGGGATACCAATGGACACAATCTGAGGATGCCCAAGCCCTTTAGATAAAATGGTAGGTGATATTCGCATATCACCTAGTCACATCCTCTTTTATCACATGTATAAGATGTAAATTACCTCTAGATTACTCATAATCCCTAATATAATGTAAATGCTATGTAAATAGTTGTTCAAATGTATTGTCTGAATACTAACAAGAAAAAGTTTGTGTATATGTTCAGTACGAACATAATTGTCTTCAAATATTTTTGATCCACAGTTGAATTTGCCCATGTGGAACTCATGGATATATAGGGCTGACTATACACAATATATATATTTTGAAAATGAATGCACAAATGGCTCTAAACTATCTGTATCACCAGAAATTGCCAGATGCAATTCATGGTTTCACTTCTTATTAATCTCTGAAAAGCCTGAATTTTGAGACCAGACAAACAGGTCTAAATTGCAGTTTATCACCTCACTAATAAAGCCGGGTGAATTTTGATAAGTTAATTTGAGGAGAATATATGTAAATAGTCCCTTTACAAACGTGCAATAAACTCTAAGAAAAATCAGGGAGTCTTAGGAGGGAGTAGGAAGAGGGTTATCACCTCAAGACTGAAAGGGTGACAGGAGTCAGCTGCTCATAGGAGATAGTTACATGTAGAGGGATTCCAGGGGCCTGTAACTTTTCACTGAGAAACACAATCAGCCCATGGCATCCTGCAAGGAGCTGGGGAAATAAGTATACTAACTTCACTCTCCTCCCTCTGATGTCCCTCTAGTGCTTTCCATTAGGCTAAACCACTAGGAAGACAGAGGAAAAGGAAGCCTAATGATGGAGTCCATGTTGGTCCATCTTCCAGAACACAGAATACGGTAGAAAAGGATAGATAACAGGTCTGGAGAGTTAAAGAAAGATACCTAATGTGGTTTGAGAAGGGAAAGAAAATAAGCATCTATGGACCACCTATCATATTTTAGACATACTTTAGAACCCCTTCTTCTGTAAATTTACCATAATTTCTATCTCACATAGTTGTTGTGATGATTAAATGATATAACATATGTACCCTATATACCACACAGTAGATTAGAACAAAAGAGACTTCAACTCATAGCTGCATTCCTACCTTCCAAAGTTTCCCCTTGGACTTTTACTTTTCTCCATATCCATTGATGATTCTTTTTGTCCAGATGTATCTAGACATTCCCTTGTCTCTCTACTCTCCCCACTTACAAACTATGCGAACCAAGCAAGTAGAGCAACAACAAAAAGTTCTGAGGCATGCTGAAGTCACGTGGAAAAATCACTATTTAAGCTTCCATTTCTTTAGTGACTGATCTTTTGCTTCCTGCCTATTATCTGTCTCCTTCCATTGCCTCCTGTTGTTGTGAAGAAATCAAGCTAAAGTGCTATAGGTATGGACTTTAAGTCATAATAAATCATCCAGATGTCAAGAGCCTTAATCTGCCAATCTGAGGGCAGAGAGATTGATTGGAAGGTTCTAAAAGCGTCACTTATCAATTTTAAGAGTTTGTTCACTCCCTCCCCCTTTTTAAACTTCTTTCTAAAGAAAGATTGGGAGATACATCAGTCTCCTCTCTTCTATGGAAAGCTAAGTGAGTTAATACTAAAGGAATGTCTGCTACAATTCTATTAGGAAAATTTTAGTCACTTATGGAGTAAGCACTAAAAGGTACTGTGGAAGTCATCACATTCAATCCTTTCATTTTACAGAAGAACTGACACCCACAAAGGAGCCATGTCACTTGTGCAAGCTCAGAGAGAGTATTGGCAGAAAGAAAACAAATCCCCAAGTCTTCTGACGCTTACCATAGTGTTCTGTTCAATAGACCAAACTGATGCCTCATTTGGAATTCAGCATTCCAAAGAAAGTATTTAGGCAGCTAATACAAACCTGTAAAAATAAAATGAGTCAGGAAAGGAATGCATATGAGGCTAGGGCTATATCTTAATGATAGGACACTCGTTTTTTAGATCCCCAGCACTGCAAAAATATATATTAAATAAAATAAGAATGCATGGGTCTTCCTTCTGTTTCTCACAGATACCTAGAAAAGATGAGAGAATTTACCTACTAATCAGGATCCCAGCAGGAAACAGGCAAGAACACTCAAATCAAGCAATTTGAGGAGAGTTTAATAAAAGGATTATTAACAAAGGTGGAGTAAACTACAAGAAAAGGTCATAGAGTCCTAAGACAGGGTAGGAGGGGGGTTATCAACTTAGGTCTGAAAGAGTGACAGGTTGGAGCTGCTTTTAGAAGGAGACTGTTACATGGAGAGGGACTCCAGGGTACTATAACCTCTCACTGAGGGACACAACCAACCCATGGCATCTTATATGGAGGAAGCTAGGGGAGGAGGTGTTGCAACTTCACTCTCCTCCCTCTGATGTCCCATTAGTGCTTCCTATTGGCCTAACCCACTAGGAAGCCAAGGGACAAGAAAGCCAAGTGATGAGTCCATGTAGGTCAGCCTACCAGAAGACAGAATAGGGTAGAAAAGGGTGAAGAACAGGTCTAGAAAGGCAAAGGAAGATGCCTAGTGTGGTTTGAGAAGGGAAAGAAAATAAACATTTATGGAGCACCTACCATATTTTAGAAACTATCTTTGAAAGTTTTTACATTGTATTTATTCCTCAAAATAAACATTTGTGATAAATATTATTTCCTACATTTTACAGATGAGAAAACTGAGGGCAAAATGATTAGATCACTTTCTCAAGGTCACACATCTAGTATTTTAAACCAAGATGACAGAACTTGTATTCAAGCCTAGGCCTATTTGATTACAAAGACCATGCTCTTAAATACCTAAATGCTTGCCTTAATAACAGTAAGAAATGTAGGGCAGTCTCCTCCTGTGTTCCAGAAGGTTAAACAAAGGAGGAAAAAACCATAGGAGCTGTTCAAGCTGCTCCAGTTATGTAAAGAATATTACACCCACTTCTTAATTCCTCCTTACCACCTCAAAAATACTTAGTCTGTGTCTTCCTTTCCTATAAGCCCCTACTGAGGTGTTAATGGACAACTAATTTGTTATCTGATAACTTAGTATTAACTGATACATTTTAAGGGGTAACTACTTCTAAGGGAATCTGCATTTTAATAGAGAAATTTTCCCTTGTCATCTCACTCCCCTTCATATCTTTCCCAGAGTAAAATATATGTGAATACTTCATAATGAATTGGAAAGGCTGATAGAACCTTATGTTAGTCTATAAAATATCAGGGGATGCAAATTTATACACTATGACTCAGTTACCAAAAAAAGCAATGATTTTCTACATCTGACTTCATCTTGCTCTGGAGTCCCGATTCCCCCAATATCTTGCAGGTCAATCTCTAATCAATTCAAAGTTAAAACATCGTATTAATGCTGACTGTATCTTCTCAAGATACTTTCCCTTCCCCAAGATGCCACCACAGTATGGAGGTAAAGCTTGCTCAGCCTCAGTGTAGCTGGTGTAGGGGTCTTTGAACTGCATGTTGATTCTTCTCTGACCTCCACTGAGATGTCCCTAATTATGGCTGCTCAGTGTGAGACCTGCACAGGTGCCCATTGCAGAGTGCTTCTGGTGCACCTGGCATTTGGGGAACCATGCCAAAAGCCATAGCCAAAGACCATGAACCTTGCCAATACTCTGATGCAAATGTTACTGTACTCCCTTCTCATTCCAGATCCCTGACCTCTTATCTACCTGTCCTTTCTTCACACTTGCTTCTACCACCAGGGCATGTGGGAAGTTAAGATATTCTCCACAACCCTTCAGAACCAAGTACTTGGTTTTCAGCCTTCTGTGTTTTATCACGTCATGAAGGTGTCATTTATAGTCAAACTTGTCTACTCTGTGTTGATATGGGGTGCCATGTGAAGTGATCCTCACCACAATTCATAAATATGAAAGGCAATATCAGCCCTTTTCATTACTTAGAGTATGGGGTCAGCATCATAAGCCCAGGTTCATTTCTCCCCAAATGTTTCTAAGGTCCTCTGAGCATCAAAATGACCTTTAGTTTCTTAAGTGGCAGAAATTCCCCTCATGTTACTATCCCCCATCTTCTCTATGCAATGACTGACAGTAAAGTATTATTTTCAGATCGCCACATTTTGTTCTTGGTTCCTAACCAAATCTTCACTTTCATCAAAGCCTATTTTGAATCTATTATTCACTACGGAGTCAAAAAGTTTCAATTTGAAACTCAGAGCTAAGCAATGACACGTTCATTCTAGGTCCTATCTGTCTTTCCCTGAAGCAATCATTGATTCATTGAGTCATAGGAGTACAGGACAACAGGAAATATGCTATCAGGAGCACATGACAAAACGTTTTAGTATCACAAAAATATACAAAACACACTTCCAATCTCATATTTAGACAAAAAGCACCTATTGTGTGCAAGACACTGTTTTGGGTGGCTATATGTAGTGAACAATATCATGCCCCAGGTCTAGTATTGGAAGTTTACTATAAAACAAAACTATATACAAACTATAGGCCATCATTTTTGGCTGCATTCAGTACAATGACATCCTTTCTTTATTTGATCCGAGAATATTGTGCCTTCTTGGTTTTTTTCTGGGTAACTAGGGGTTAACCTGAGACTCCTATTATTTTTCAAAATTTATGACCAAAAATCCTATGAGTCCAATTTCCTGCCTTAGTGAGTACAGCATAGTAAGTCACATTAGTGGACAAAATTCAATATTTGAAGATTAAAGATATTGCTGGGTCTTGGAGTCATCTTTCCAACCATCAATGGCATTGGCCCAGACTAGTAATGTAGTTGTAAAAGGCTTAAGAGATTGTGTTTAACCCATGGCAAAACAATACACTAAAAATCTATCAAAAAACCCTATAGAAGATGGTTATCTTTTGATACACCTCTTTCTGTAAATATATAATTCAATAAAAAAGGATTGGTTAATTAAAAGTCCTCATTAAACCAACTTGTATTAATCACTTCAATACTTGTTTGAAGCTCATCATAATGAGATTTTGAAATTCATTATAGAAAATTTTACTTCAAATAAACCTCCAAAGTTCTTAGATACTCCAGTAAACCTTATTATTGAAAGATCTTTAAGATTATTCACAATTACCATTTTCCTTTATTGAGCCTGCAATGTGAGAATTTTTTTTATCTTTCCAAATATACCTTTTATAAAGTGCTTATAAACTCTTCAGAGTCCAAAACTACCTATCATGGCAGTGCTATTATTCTTGATTTTTTCCTGATTTTATTGTCCTACCCCCATATTGTTCAGAATCAGTACGATTCTTCTCTAACTTGAGAGAAGCTGTCATTAGTTAAAGGGAATTTTTAGACAGGTCACTGGGGGTGTTCTGCCCTTCTGCTCTAAAAGAATAATTACATTTTCTACTTAATGAAAATCTTGTGGTTTAAAAGCATCTCAAGTTATAGCCAGACAAAAACATGAAAGGAAGAGTCACTTACATGTATATGTGGGATCTCATATCTCTTTTATTTTAATTGCTAAACAAATTTTGCAGACTTGAAAAGGGCTAGTTTGACAGTCCTGGAGCAAAAGCCCTTGCTTATTAACGGTTATAGTCTTAACCTATTAAAAAGCAATATGAGGCCAAAAAAGGGAGCAACTGTGGAGTTTCTGAAGAATGGGAGTGTGTGAAGAAAGGTACAAAAATGTGCTTAGCAAGTAAGGCAAATGCCTTAGTCAAGGAGAAAGCAAAGCACTCTCATTTTCTTCCCATTTCCTCCCTTAAAACAAGTAGGAATTGACCCTATATTAGTAAAACAGTTTTGGAAACTAGGAAGAAAGTATCTCTTTCTGAGCTCAACCCCACGTCCCTCCTCCCAGGATTTCTTGGGAAAAATTACAATTATTGATTTCTGTGCATAAAGGGTGGGTCACTCCCAGATGATAATGAAGGAGGGTTTCAGAATGTAATAGAGAATTTCTGAACAGTAGCTGGAGCATTGCTAGTAGTAGCAGAAGCAGGGAAAGGCACATGGTATATGGATGAGTGCCAGTCAGCAGAAGCCAAGAAGCTTAGCAAAGGGCTTGTCTGCTAATCACATTCAAATGTATACCTTGCCAGAAAGCCACATCCCAAACTCTCCAAAAAAATGCTCACTTCGGGGGTCAATTTTTCCAAGACCTTTCAGTAAAAAGATTTTTAATGGAACTATACGCATCATATGAGCAGTAAGGGGAAAAATGTAAATCTTTTCTCCACCCTGTACTCTCTTTTCCTGCTGTGTTTTAGGTGAAAGAAAAACTCATCAGAAATGACTCCATAGCCAAATTCTGACCTCCTTAGATCCTGCTCCCTCTAATCAAGCCGCAGTTGACTGACAGTCAGGAAATAAACCCTTCTTTGAAGGCACAGCCAAAGCAAGTTTACAGCAAATGACTAATATGATCTAATCTTCCAGCAATTTCAACATTTTTCAATTCTGGAAGATTCATATATGTCTGTTTAACTTTCTGATTCTGTCCTGCAACTGTTCATTGAATTATCCTTCAAGATTCAATCTCAAATATTGCAACCTTTTTCATTATCAAACTCCAGTGTAATATCAGGAACCACAGTGTGTCCAAGTTCCACACTATCCACCTGGGAGATATTGAAAAGTCCAAGAAAAAGCCAAACTTATTGGGAGGTGTGGACAAACACTTATCCAATTAACAAATCCTCATTGAACTGCCACTAGGTGTGATAGCCACTATGTTAAGTATTGTGGGTGGTACAATCATCCATCAAATTTGGAGATGCCTTTAAGTTTCTCTTGGCCAAAAATCTGCACCCCCAAGCCCACTGATGTCCCCAAATCCCTTTAATAAGGGACAAAACCTTTAATTACATAATCAGAGATAAAGCTTACAAGGAAGTTCCCTGTGTGAGGTAAAAGGTTGATTTTAAATTCATACTGAGTCATAAATGACTATATTAGAGCCATTCTTCAGGACAGATTTATTGGGAAAAAAGAGAATAGGCAGTACTGGAAGCCTGAAAGCAAAGGGTATGGAGTGGGGGTTGCACCAAGAGAAAAGAGGACAAAATAAGGAGACCCGGAGGACCCTAAAATCAACTCTGCCAATTACACTATTTTCCCAATGGCAATTCAGCTTGGAACTTAAGTAAGCAACTATGGGATCTGAAAATGAAGATTCCAAACCCACCTGACACAAGGTAGGCTTTACAAGAGTTTTACGTTTTATTTTGAATCCAGTAATAAAATACCTATCCAAAGGGGTCTGACTAAAATAAAAACATGTTTCAAGTGTAAGGCAGAATTACTAATATTAAAATTTCAAATGGTTTTAACATATAAACTAGCTATTCTTGAAAGATTTTCAAACTCATTGGTACATATGGTTCATTTTCTCTAGGCCACTTCAACCAACTTTTACATTTGAAGCTCTATTTCTACTTCACTATCAGATCAGGATGCATTTTACAATTTTGATGCATGGCATTCTACAATTTCCTAACATACAGTTCAGGCCCTATCTATCCTTATTTCTACCTTAATTTTCAGCAGGCTAGGCAGGAGCTTGCACTTTCATAGCATGCAAGTTCTGCTGGAGAGAGTGTGGGGGTACATGGGTCTCTATATTCTCAAATGGAGACATAAACTAAATCATAATAACGAGGTAGGAGACTACATTCTACACTTATCAAGTGGGTCCTTTGATGCTCTTTACCCAGCCAAAGAGGAGAATAGCCATGGGAATGACATACTGTGGCACTTATGATTTCATTCTCTCTGATTAGGAGATGCTGGGACTGCAACATTCAGTCAGTTCCTTGGAATTATTATTCTTTTTCTGTTACCTCACTGGATCTTTTAGAAGTTTAGGGTAGTTGGTCAAAATAATTCTCATGTATGCCTGAAAGCATTAAGGGTCTCTATGGGTCCCATGGGAAAGAGTTACTTCATATTTAGAAAAGGAAAAATTAGAGAAGGGGTTTCTTCCTATCTGTTATTTCTATGACAGACAGTAACATCTATCCTGCTGGTAGCTTTCGGGGCAAGAACATTTGTGTGAGTTGCCTTGAAATTCAATATCATGCATTTATGCTCTAAAAAAAATGTAATTGAGCTACTCTTCATTTACACTATATTTACAATAATTATCTCAATAAAACCTTATCCACATAAATGACTAAGAACTCCAAGAGTGAAAAATATTTTTTTCATTATTGGATCATATCTCAGAGCTGAGGACAATCAGTATGTAGACAAGTACAGCAGAACAAAGTCTTTTCAGGGGTGGCACAGTTAATAATTTACTTAAGAATCCCATTACTAGCCAAAGAACTTTCAAGGAAAGGATCTATTTAAAAAATCAGATAACAATCCACCCAACTCAACTGAGTTTTCGGTCTGCTTCAGTATGTTGAGTAAACACCAGAAATGTGGCCATTAGAAACTTAGGGGACTAGGTCTGGCTTTGGCTCTGATGAATGGCATGACCTTAATGGGTCTCAGTTTTCCTTGTCTTTAACAATGGAGATATACACTTGAACACAAGAATAGTAACCTTCCTGATCCCACCAAAGTTGGACAAGTGGCAATGAATATTAAAGCAATTTAAAAAGTATAAAATATAATACAAAGGGAAAATGAAATTATTCTTCCTACATCCAGAGGAGAATGATGTTCCATTAGGGAAAAATAACGCCTAATTTTCTGCCCTGAATGATATGCATAAGACCTTTTGTATCATGACACTCTGATGGTGGGGCTTTGAGTCCATTATCAATTTAGTTCTTTCTCTAGTTCCTCTTCTCCTCCAGGCTGTTTCTCTGTGAAACTTTCCTACTCATCTCCTCCAAAATATTATTTTTATATTCCATGTTGCTACTGAGAAATCTGAGATCAACCTGATTCTTATCCCTTTGTGTACTGCTTGTTCTTTCAGGATTCTTTCAAAATTTTCTCTTTGAAAATGTTTTTAATGCTCACTTTAGAGTATCCAGTATAGATTTTCTTTCTCACTGTTGCTTAGCACTCCTTGACTATTTTCAACATGAATTCTTAGTATTTTTCAATTCCAGGAAATTTATCTGTATTATTTCTTAAAATAATAGCTTCTATATATTTTTTATTTTCTCTAATTCTCAGACTCATTTTATTTGATGTTGGAATGTTTAGTTTCATCTTCTATATCCCTTAACTTTTTATGTTTTATGTTTTATGTCCTTATCTTCCCCTGTTGCCCTCTGGGAAAGTTCCTCAATTTCATCTGTAACTCACATTTGTTCTTTAGCTACATTCATTCCGCTATTAATTCCATCCATTGTGTTATTTCAACTATTATATTTTTATGACTAGAATCTCCATTTCCATCTGTGACAGAATAACTAACACTGGACTTGCCCTCCTAGGATACATGACTAGAAAACTGGACAAAATAAAGGTAAGAATTGCTTTCAAACAACAGACAACAAACAGAATAGACCTGTGAACTTTGAAAAAACGGAAACAAATGAGGTAAACTCTATGATTCCCCAGTTTGCTGCTGGAGGTAATTTCTGGGTCCTAGTACAAAGATGGAAAACCCAAGTCAAATATTGTCACTTTCCTGATTTAGGAGATAGAGATTAGAGTTCAATGGGGTGGAATCAGGTACAATTTGTGGGGCAGGGTATAGGAAAAGAGAGTATTACAAAGAAAGAGCTCCAGAAATTGGCATAACAATTCCACTAAATCTTTGTTGAATATTGAGCATATCATAAAACTTCAATAAAGCTAGACAAAGAACAACTGCTGGGTAACTATAAGATGAATAATTTCTAGAGTTCACTCAAGGAAGGCCAATGCTTAAATTTCAATCACACAGAGTGGAGAAATTTTGAACATCCAGGTGAATTAGTCAGCTTTTCATTAATACAACAAAATACCTGAGGTGAACATATGAAGAAAAGAGATTAATTTAGCTCACACTTTTGGAGGCTCAAGATCAGCTGGCTTCATTTGTTCAACCTCCCATAAAGGTGACAGTGTCATATGGTGGCAGGAGCATGTGTAACAGGAAGTGGTCTTGTCTTGAACAAGGAAGCAGAGAGAGAAGAGGCTAGCATTTGTTCTTTTATAACAACTGTCTTGTGAGAACTATCTGAATCACTTTGAGGGCAATGCCTCTTATTATCCAAGGGCCTTCTTCTAGACACCACCCCTTTTAAATTTCTTTTTTTTTTTATTGTAAACAAATGGGATACATGTTGTTTCTCTGTTTGTATATGGAGTCAAGGCACACCATTTGTGTAATCATAAATTTATATAAAGTAATGTTTGATTCATTCTGTTATTTTTTTCCCTTTCCCCCCACCCCTCCCACCCCTCTTTTCCCTCTATACAGTCCTTCCTTCCTCCATTCTTACCATCCTCCTTAACCCTAACCCTAAACCTAACCCTAACCCTAATGTTAACCCCTCCCACCCCCCATTATATGTCCTCATCTGCTTATCAGCAAGATCATTTGTCCTTTAGTTTTTTGAGATTGGCTTATCTCACTTAGCATGATATTCTCCAATTTCATCCATTTGCCTGCAAATGCCATAATTTTATCATTCTTTATGGCGGAGTAACATTCCATTATATATATATATATATATATATATATATATATATATATATATATATATATCACAGTTTCTTTATCCATTCATCAATTGAAGGACATCTAGGTTGGTTCCACAATCTGACTATGGTGAATTGAGCAGCAATGAACATTGATGTGGATGTATCTCTGTAGTATGCTGATTTTAAGTCCTTTGGGTATAGGCCAAGGAGTGGGATAGCTGGGTCAAATGGTCATTTTCAAGCTTTCTGAGGAATCTCCATACTGCTTTCCAGAGTGGCTGCACTAATTTGCAACCCCACCAGCAAAGTATGAGTGTACCTTTTTCCCCACATCCTCACCAACACCTATTGTTGCTTGTGTTCTTGATAATCACCATTCTAATTGGGGTGAGATGGAATCTAGGGTAGTTTTGATTTGCATTTCTCTTATTAGTAGACATGTTGAACATTTTTTCATATATCTGTTGATTGCTTGTACATCTTCTTCTGTGAAGTGTCTGTTCATTTCCTTAGCCCATTTGTTGATTGGATTATTTGTATTCTTGGTGTAGAGTTTTTTGAGTTCTTTATAGATTCTGGAAATTAGCGCTCTATCTGAAGTATGAGTGGCAAAGATATTCTCCCACTCTGTAGGCTCTCTCTTCACATTACTGATAGTTTCCTTTGCTGAGAGAAAGCTTTTTAGTTTGAATCTATCCCAGTTGTTGATTCTTGCTTTTATTTCTTGTGCTATGCCACCACTTTTAAATTTCTAATTCTCTGGCTTCTTTCCAGATTGTATATATCTTGCCTTTTAAAATATTTACTACCTGCCAATAATGCCATGCTGAAGCCCAAGCTTCCACCCATGGACCCTTGGGGGACACAAACCAAATACAAACCATAGCACCAGAAATTTTAGAATAGATTCCATAAAGTCACACCTTAGTAGAAGGACAAACCTTGTCCTAGAGTAAAGGCTACCCTATAACTACCACAACAAAGCTTTTAAACAAGCCTTAAAAGTTCGAAACTGACATGGAATTGACTTAACTTCCTACAGAAATGAAATTTAACATTCTCTAAAGTAAGACAACAAAATCCAGGCACTCAACAACAAAACATTCAATATCTAGCATCCAATAAAAAACTACTAGGTGAGCAAAGAAGCAGGAAAAGATGACTCATAACCAAGAAAAGTGACAGATGACAAAAACACAGAAATGATAGGATAGTATTAACAGATTAAAAATTTAGAACAGCTATTTAAATGTTTGAGAGTTTGAAGGAAAACATGAACATAAGGAAAGAAATAGAAATGATTTTAAAATAACCAAATAAATCGACAAGAACTGAAAAATAAATATATAATGAAAATTTCACTGAATAACAGCAGATAATGTACTGCAGAAAATGAGTAACCTTGAGGACATAGCCATAGAAGCTGTCCAAACTGAAACAAAGAAGAAAAAAACATAAAAAAAGAACAGGATTTCAGTGGCATGTGGGAAAATATCAAGTAGTCTATAATATAAGTAACTGGAGTCCTAGAATGGGGATTCAGAGATAATATTTAAAGAAATAATGACTGAAAAGTTTTCAAATTCAATGATAACTATAAATTCATAGGTCAAGAAACCTCAACAAATCCCAAGCAGTATAAACACAAAAAAGCATGCCAAGGTACATCATAATCAAGTTGCTAAGAACTAATGAAAAAGAAAAAATTTTTAATTCAGCCAGAACTAAGATAAAGAACACCTTACTTATAAGGAAACAAGGATTAACATTAGGTACAAGGTAACAAAGATTAGCACTGACTTCTCTTTGGAAATAAACTAATTTGGAAAACAATGGAGAGATATCAGAGATCTAAAGAAAAAACAAACTTTTAGCCTATAATTCTATATCCATGAGGGAAAAATAAACCTTCCAAAATGAAGGCCAAATATACACTTTGTAAGGCAAACCAAAGCTGAGGGAATTTTTCACCAGAAAATCTGCACAAAAATAAATGCTATACTCAGTGTCCAAATGTTGGTTCCTAGTATCATTCTTCAATACAAGGAATCAAGACTCCTTGGAAAAATGACTGACTCTAGAACTATAGCTGAGACTATAAAAGATGGGCTTGGAGCATTGTTTAATATCAAAAAGTAAGGAAATGCCAAAAAAATGATAGCTTGATGTCAAAGGGGTACATCAGTCAACTGAAAGAGCTCCTAATAGCCAAAGTTAAAACAATTGGAACAAGAAAATAAATAGCATAGTACTGGATTATAACTCAAAGTATGAAATGAATATCCATGACATAAGTAAATGATTTACTAAACAAATGGAGGAAAATAGACAAATGTCTCATAAAACAGAATTCCAAGTAATTCATGCAGATATTCTCCCCTCAAAGAACTGGAGTATGACTCCCGACTCTTCAAATGTGAGCTGCACATCAAAACTTCCTTCCAAGGAACACAGTATGGCAAAGAATGAAAAGACTAACTTTACAAATACTATGTCAGACAGGTGAACAAGGTTAACACCATCAAGGATAATTCATGTTGATAGAAAATGCCATTCTTATCACACCATATCAATAGTACATGACCTTAATGTGACTTATCATTGATGTTAACCTTGTTTACCTGGCTGACATAGCATTTGTAAAGTTGTTCTTTTTCTTTCAAGAACACTTAACTCATTCTAGTCATGTGAAAAAATATCACACAAACCCAACTGCAGGACATTTTACAAAATACCTGACCAGTAATCCTTAAAACTATCAAGGTCATCAAAAATAGTCTATGAAACTGCCACAACCAAGAGAAGCCCATTGGAACATGACAATTAAATATAATGTAGTACCTTGGATGTGATTCTGAGACAGAAAAAAGACACTAGGAAAAAACTAAGTCAAAATAAAATATGGACTTCAGTTAATAATAAGGTATGAATATTGATTTATTAATTGTGACAAAGGAAAAAAATCATGAAAAAAAATCATGAAACCACCATAAAAAAATTGTGACAAAGGTACCATACTAATGTACATTAACAACAGGGGAATCAGAGCACAGGGCATAAGGAAATTGTACCATCTTTGCAATTTTTTCTAAATATAGCTCTATCCTAAAACAGAATATATTTTAAAAGAATGGCAAAGGAATTTTTTCCAGATTGAAGTAAAATGATATTAGATGAAAATTGAGATCTACATAAAGGAATGAAGGATGTCAGAAATGGTAAATTCATATATACATATATATATATATATATAGAGAGAGAGAGAGAGAGAGAGAGAGAGAGAGAGGAGAGAGAGAGACAGAAAGAGAAAGAAAGAAAGAATAGTAGGAATTGAACCCACAGCCTTGCACATGGTAATCAAGTACTCTACCACTGAGCTATATCCCCAGTCTTGAAATGTATACATTATAACTAATATTTTTCATTTCGTCCTTTCAAATTGTTTTATTTAATATTGATTTATTTTCATATAGCCTTAGTAGATTTACCTTATATTATTCCAATAATTCTGCATCAGATGGCAGAGATCTTGACTGAGGATTTCTGTTTGTAGGAATTTATACTACAAAAAAACTTGTGTTGTACAACACACGTACCATAATACAATTCATATAGAAAAAACTGAAATAAATGCAATTTCTGTTAATAGAGGAATGGTTAAGTAGAATAAGACAATGGAATACTATGGAGTCATAGCATGAAAGAAATCTATGTGTGTGTACATGGAAAAGTATCTGTGATACATTAATAAATGAAAACTATAGAAACATTGTAAAATACCATCTAATTTTGTAACAAAAATGATCCATTCATCTGAATGTAAATATTTGTATATTCATATTAAAATTATGAATATATCCCAATGGGTAATAAAAATGACTTTGTGGGAGTATGATTAAAAAGATGGTCGATCTTAACTTTTGTAATATTTGAATTTTTATCACAACATAGTTCTTTCATAATTTTTAAACATGCATATCTGAAAGCAAAGAAAGAAAAAAAAAGAAGGGAGGAAGGAAGGAGGATTAGCATTCACTTGGAATTCTCCTTTAATTTGAAAAATAGCCAAGAACCAAAAAGTCCTTGTTTTGTTTGACCTCTAGACCCAAGCTTATAAAGAAAGTACTATAGGTCATCTAGCAAGAGAGTACTTGTGAAGAGCCCAATCCCTCTTTACAGAAATCAGGTGCGATTTGGGGTTGCTGTGCTAGAGACCAGGGCATCCCACACCTTTGAGGAGAGAAGTAAGTTTAACAACTGTGGTGTACCTTGAAAGGAAACTGGATTAAAATACAAAACCATTAAAATTTCCTCATTTCTTCTTATGATATCTAGATAGATAGAATACAAAACATATACATACACACACACACACACATACACATATATATATGTATATATACACATATACTCACATGAGGGTGGATCCCCAGGTGGTCAATGGTTGCTGAACATATCCCAGGGGCTTAACTTGTTAGGTAGATGAGGGGCCTTCCAAAATCATACTGAGACTCTGAATAGATGCAACACTCAAACAGAAAGAAAAGAAAGACCAGACATCTAGTGGTGGGTTGAGAAATCAGTTTTTTGTTTGTTTTGTTGGTTTTTGCCTCCAGATTTTTGATTGTGTGAATATCTCATTGTTAGACATATGTTTCCCATATATTTTGAGGGGAAAAGTCAGATCTCAAATTGAACACTGCCATCTTTCCTGATAATTCTATAATGTATATTTGATCAGCTGAAAGTGTTTCTCCCCCTTATTCCGGGAGAAATGTAGCCAGATAATTTAACAGGAGCCAACTAATTTATGCAAAAATTTACCACTGCTTTCATTTTCAACATGGAGACTGTTCCCACCAATTCTGACCCTCAAAATGATAGAAATCAATGTTAAGCTTATACAACTTAGCCTACTCAAAGGACAAGGAAAATAATAAAATAAAAATTTAAAACACTAAAAAAGCACAACTTAGGTTGTTATAGTCACACTTCTTCATATAACAAGACTCTCCATAAGTGGAATTTGACTATCCCTTATATGAGCTATTAGCCTGAGAAACACAGGTTTGTAGTTATTAATGGGGAAATGGGCAGAGAATTAAGACAGAAAAGATGTTCAATCAATAGAAATCTATACTTGTAAAGACCTACCCTTTTAGAAAACAACTAAATTATACTCTGAGTCCCACTAGGCAGACCTATACTCATCTAAATAAAGAAAAAAATGTCACAGATTGGATGCCACTAGTACAAATGTACCTCAATTTTAGTGGCAGGAAATATTCATGAGATACTTTAAGTTGAACTTTTCCATCACCTACACTAAGTGAAGAATTGTTACTTGTACTTAATCATTTAGGAGTCTGGAATTCGCAAATTTCAATGGGTAGAGTGTGAAGGTACTTTAAATCCTTGCTATTCAATTTATAATTCCCAAATAGTAACATAGGCCTCATCTAGGAAGTTATTAGAAATACAGAATTACAGGCCCCATCTCAGGCCACTGAATCAAAATCTGCATGTTACCATGATCCCCAGGTGATTCACATTGAAGTTTGAGAAGTGCTGCTCTAGGTATTATTTGGGAGTTGAACTAGACTGATTTCAAGCACCAGAGCCAAGCTTCTAGCAGTTAAATCCAGCATCTACCCTTATTCTCAGTTCTGACTGCTAAAATCTTAGGAAATATAAGTGCACAACGGTATTAGCTGATGATCTAATTGGCTAGTATTAAGCATCTACTATGTACCTAGTCAAGCATTAAGCCCTTGGAGAGAAACAAAAGGCTTTGTCAAGAATAAATCTGTGGTTGGGAAAAAAGGAAGACAGGTACATAGGTGCCAATACACCCCTTGCACCTTCTCTTCCACTGTTTCCATTAATGCATTTCATACTCTGGTCACACCAGGACTTACCCTTGTTCTCCAAACATTGTCTGTGCTTTTCTGCCTTTGTTTTCAATGTTCTCTCTGCCTTGAACTTTGGTTGTTCACCTCAACATCAACTGTTGAAATCCTACACACTCTTCAAGAGCCAGCACCTTCCCACCCTACATAATTCTGTCTACCATTCCCTGAAAGTGCATTTCCATATGTGTATCTTTACCATTATCCACTAACATTTGACTTTGGATTACATGAAATGATTAAGTTTTCAAAAGCAAGAAAACAAACCAACCCAAAGAATAATTATCTTTCTCTAAGATTAACACAACAACCCCCTTAATTCTATTACTTAGGGTTGTCCTTGATCTTCTCTTAAATGTTTCAGCTCATTTTCAAAACACTGCAGAGGAAAAATGTTGCCAAAATGTCTTTCCCTGGTTGAAATCAAATTTTAGGACTTTGTCACAATTTGAGATGTTTCATTTAGGAATCAAAACTTTGGTCCCAAACACTGAGCTGTATGAAGGATATTGCTCACACTTCTTTATGGCTCACACAGAGCACCTAACACACAAATGCACATAAACCATAGAAAAGTCCTAATCTCTGAGGAAGCCACCTGCTTTGATGTCGAACACTGGGTGTAATTTTCAGTGGGAACTCTAGATGGCAGCATTGTGCATTTTATCCTTTTATTATTTCTGTTGGTTTTCTAACTCATTTTATACTTCAGGAAAGGCATGTGTGTGGAGGAGAGAAAGTCAAATATTAGTTTCATATTAATAAGAATACAAAATGAGGTGAAAATTAATAGCAATATAAAAATTTCCAAAATTTTATTGTTTCTCAGGTTGGCTTCCTGTTTCTTTTCCCCAGTGCTCAAATTCTTAGTCCACATCATTGATTTTACTGCTTCACCTCCCACTCACGTTCCAACCCTTTGCAACCTGACTTTGCCCTCCTATCCACCCGAACCTCTGAAATCATTATTTCACTAAAACCTCCAGTGATCCCTAGACGCAACTGCCTCTTCATAGGGCTTATCCTAATTCATTTTTCCAAACATTTGCAAGCTGATTGCCCCTCCCTCCTTCCTTTTTTCCTCACAATTTTTCCAACGTTTTTATTTTGAAGTTCTCTTTCAAGCCTACAAAAAGTTGAAAGCATACTGCAGAAAGCAGCCATATACCCTTCACTTAGATTCATATGATAATATTTCACCATTCCTCCTTCTGTCTCCCTTCCTCCTACTTCCTTTCCATCTCCACCACCTCTCTCTCTCTAGACATCATCACACTCTAAATACTTCAGCATGCATATATATGTTACATATATCATTATGCTTAAAAGTTAAGTACTTCAGCATGTCCTAAGAATAAGAACATCTGCTTACAATACCTTCTTCTTGAAACCCTTGGCTGTCCTTGCCTTCCTTTGCTTATATTTTTATACCTCTAGCCACACCTTTCCACAGACTAAGGCAGAGGAAGTGGGGGAGGACAATGAGAATCTAGTTCTGGTTTAACACAACCTACCTCTGTGATTTGAAAGGGAAAAAAATGAAAATCAACATTACTTAATTATAAAAGTAACACAAATTCATTGGGGAAAATATAAAGTTTAGAGAATCATCCTACCCTATCACCTAGAGATGATTACTCTAAAAACATTCCCTATCTAAAACCTTTTGCAATTTATAGTCCATTTTGTATAATCGGGTTGATAGGAGAGATAAAATATTTTATTATTTTTTCACAACATTGAAAGCAAGTATTAAAATTTTTCATTAACATTTTTTATTAAATGTTTTAGCCACATATTATTCAAATTAATGTAGTCTTGAAGAAAAAAAATAAACATTTCCACTTTAAAAATGAGCAAATGTGAGGCAGAACAAGATAGTGGTGGAATAAGACCATGCAGTGATGGTCGCCAATAAAAACATCAATTTAAACAGCTATTCACACATGAAAACTACCTTCACAAAAGCTAAGGTAAAGAAGCAAGAAACTGCTGGGTGCAGTGGCACACACCTGTAATCCCAGCAGCTCGGGAGGTTGAAACAAGAGGATCACGAGTTCAAAGCCAGCCTCAGCAAAAGCGAGGTGCTAAGCCATGAAACCCTGTCTCTAAATAAAATACAAAATAGGACTGGGGATGTGGCACCGTGGTTGAGTGCCCCTGAGTTCAATCCCCAGTACCCACACTCCCCAAAAAGAAGCAAGAAACCTCAGTACCCAGTATTAGCATAAAAATATGAAAATACCATCAAGAAAGACTGGAATTAAAGAATTGCCCATGTCCCTCCTCCCTCAACTCTAGACAGTGCAGAATGGAGAGAAACACTTCCAACTTTGGGGAATGGAGAAGGAACTAAGTCTAGGACTTAGAGATGAGGAACCCAATACCAAGCCCCGCATGGTGAAACCTGGTTCGAGGCAAAGCCCCATGATTCATGTCCCCAGGCTAGAATCCACAGACAGAGAGCCTCTAGACCATCTTTAGCTTGGAGGAAAAGAGATTGCCTCCACCACCTCTCCCCCAACCCCAGGAAAGGACAGCATGGAAAAAGAATACATTTCCTTGGGAAGACAGAAGAGTAAGCACAGGAATTTGACTTGGAACTCAGTGCTGGACCAGTGAAATTCTTTACAGGGAGGAGAGGATACCCACAGCCCTGTCTTTAGGCCTATGCCCATAGACAGAGCTTCTGGACTCCATCTGCTCTCCGGTACCAGGAGGAGACCTGCATCCCCAGTCAGATGGGCTTGTATTCTAGCCAGCATCATCCACAATAGGCTGCAGCAGTCTCAGGTCATGAGTATACTGCAGTAACAGGCCCTGCTCCTGTGCTGTGCTAGTCTCAGCAAGCTGTGAGCTCCAGCTGAGGTCCAAAGTTGCAGCATTGGTGGCCACAAGAATGCCCGCTCCATCCTTCCCCCAATCCCAGGCAGCACAACATGTGATGGGTCATTGTCCACTTAGGGAAAGAAGACTCTTGGAAGTAGGCATCTACATATTTTATGGGAGCCTACGGCTAGTCCCTCCATGGCGAGGTCCTGTACCAGGCAAAATTCTGCAACACCAGACCACAGGCCAGTGACTGTGTATATGTCCAGGCCCAACCAGGACCCAGGCATAGACTTGTGGTTATAGACTACCCTTTTTAATGTTTTAATTAGTGCATTATAGCTATGCATAGTAGTAGGGTTCATTTTGGTATATCATACATGCATGGAGTATAATTTGCTCCATTTCAGTACCGAGTACCCCTGCGCTCACTCCCCTTCTATCCATCCCCATTTCCCCTCCTCTACTTTACTGGCCTTATCCCCAACCATTTGTTGTTTTTATATATTGGTACTTTATAAGCATACATAAAGGTGGAATTCACCATGGTACATTCACACAGGCATGTAGCATAATTTGCTCAACTTCATTCTGTTGTTCCCCTCCCCCTCAACTCCCTTTCTCCATTCCACTAATCTCCATTACATTGTCATGGCATCCCTCCATTTCCCCCCTTATTTTGTTCTAGCTTGCACATAGAAGACAAAACACTTAACCCTTGACTTTCTGAGTTTGTCTTATTTCACCTAGCATGAGGCTCTATAGTTCCATCCTTTTACTAGAAAAATGCCATAATTTTATTCTTCTTTATAGCTGAGTAAAACTCCATTGTGAATTTTTACCACATTTTCTTTATCCATTCATTTGTCAACAGGCATCTTGGCTGGTGGTATAACTTGGCTATTGGCTGCTATAAACTCTTATGTGTCTGTCATTATATTATGCTGATTTTAGTTCTTTTGATAAATACCAAGGACTGGAGTATTGAGTCATCTGGAGTGGAATAGCTGGGTCAGAGAGTGGTTCTATTCCTAGTCTTTTGAGGAATCTTCATCCTGCTTTCCAAAGTGGTTGTACTAATTTGCAGTACCACCAATAATGTGTGTACCATTTCCCCTATATCCTCACCAGCATTTATTATTATTTATATTCTTGATTGCCATTCTAATTGGAGTGAGGCAAAATCTCAAGTAGTTTTGGTTTGCATTTCCTTGACTTGTAGGGATGCTAAACATTTTTTCATATATTTGTTGGCCATCTGTATTTCTTCTTTTGAGAAATGTCCGTTTAGTTCTTTTGCCCATTTCTTGATTGGCTATTTGGGGTTTGGTGTTAAGTTTTTTGAGCTATATTAACAAAAACAGCATGGTATTGGCACGAAAACAGACATCAAGACCAATGGAATAGAAGAGACAGAGACAAATCCACATAGATACAGCCAATTGCTCAACTAAGGTGCCAAAAACATACACTATAAAAAAGATAGCCTTTTAAACAGATGGTGCTGGAAAACTGGATATCCATATATAGAAGAATGAAACTAGATCCTATCTTTCACCCTGCACAAGAGTCAACTCAAAGTGGATCAAAGACCTAGGAATTAAACCAGAATCTTTGCAACTGCTAAAAGAAAACATAGGGTCAACATTACAACATATTGTCACATGCACTGACTTCCTTAACAAGACTCCCAAAGTTCAAGAAATAAAACCAAGAATCAATAAGAAGAGCATCAAATTAAAAAGCTTCTGCACAGCAAAGAAAACAATTAAGAACATGAAGAGAGAGTCGAAAGAATGGGAGAAAAATCTGTTCCAGCTACTCCTCCAATAGTATAGATTAATATCCAGAATATACACAGAGTACCCTTTTGAAGTGCTCCCTTACTCCATCCTGAACAATATACCAACTGTATAATTGGGAAAACTTGGGTCTGGGGCACCCTCTAGTGCTGAAATAATGTCAGTGATGACCAGCTCAGAGAAAATAAGCAGTCTGCATAGGATTTCTATAAGTACACACACACACACACACACACACACACACACACACACACACACAAAACAGACTATGAAGACCAGAATAAATACCTAATCCCTCAATGCACAGATGTTGTGTTTACCATCAGGCACAAAGAACTTTCAGAGAATCATGACCACACCTAACAGACAAAATCAGTCACCAGAAACTAACCATACAGCAATTGTATGTATGTATGTATGTACAAGCTCTCAGACCTAGAATTTGAAATAGCCATTTTACATAAACTCAATTAACTTTAAGAGAACACAAAGAAACAATTCAGTACCTTATCAGAGAACCTTAATAGAGATATTGAAGTAAAATACTTTAAAAATCCAAATGAAAAATTTGACCTGAAAATTATACTAAATGGAATAAAAAACACAATAGAATCCATCAGTAGCAGAATAGATCAAACAGAAGAAAGAATTGGTGAGCTCAAAGACAGGATGTTTGGAAATATCAGATGAAAAAAAGAAAAAAGTACAAAGATGAATGAAAAAAAGCTTACAGTAACTTTGGAAGAGCATTAAAAGAGCAAATATTCAGGTTATTTGGGTTCAAGAGGAACTTGAGAATACCAAAGGGATATAAAGCTTATTCACAGAGATAATAAGAAAACTTCCTAAACCCACTGAAGGATACAAATATTCAGGAATAGGATGGTCAAAGGTCAACTCAACCGAGTCCATCCTAATAGGTATTATAATCAAGTTCTCAATGATTAAAGACCAAGAGATGATTCTTAAAGCATGGCAACCCATAAATATGTTTCAATTAAAAATTTAGAAAATTAACTAAAATGGGCAAAAGAATTAAGCAGGCTATTCATAAAGGAATACAAGTGACAAAAAGTTGATGAAGAAAGTGTCCAACTTAACTAGAAATATAAAATAATTTCAAATTAAAATGACAACATTTTCATCTATCAAACTGGCAAAGATGTTTTAAGAAAAAGAAATGATAACCAGGGTTATAAAAACATGGGGGGAAAAGTCCGCAGACCCTTCTGATTATAATAGAAATTAGTCCTTTTTGTCAGATAAAATGTACTGATACAAAATTTTTAAATCTTGAAAATATACTTACACTTTAACTAGCAAATATACTTGTAGGAAATAATCTTAGAAAATAATTGGGCCATTGCACCACAATATATGCACAAAGATATTCATAACAGTGTGATTTATTGGAGATTGTTCCTAACATGATGCTAAATAAAAAATAGAATGGAATTGACTCAAAAAAATTATGGCACAATTGTACAACAGAATAATAAGCACTCACTAAACACATTGTTAAATAAAACCATTATGTGAACTTTGATTTTCCATTAGCTATTTCTACTTTCTCTGAGATTTTTCCCCCAATGAACATGCATTACTTTTGTAATTAGTCGGGGATAAATATTTTTAAATGTTGGAGAAATATATTTATTGACATGAAATTTATTAACACTAAGTTGATGATTGAAGAAACATTTATAGAAAACACCCTGATTCTATTTTAACTCTTCTAACAAAGTACAGTTTATATATCATAAAGTCAATCAATTTAAAGTGTATAATTCCAGAGTTTTGAGTATGTTTTTAGAGCTGTGTAACCATTGCCATGTCTAGTTTTAAAACATTTTCAAGGCTGGAGATGTAGTTCACTGGTAGAGTGCTTGCTTACATGGGTAAAGCCCAGGATTAGATCCCCAGCACCACAGGAAAGAGAAAACATTTTCATCTTCCCAAAGGAAGTCCTTTCCCATCTCTATATCCCTATCCCTACCCTATCCTAGACTACCACTAATCTACTTTTTATCTGAATAGGTTTGTTACTATCAAATTTCATAAACATGGAATCATACTACATGTGGCCTTTTGTGACTTTTTTTACTTAACAATGTTTTCAGGTTTCACCAATGTTGTAGCTTGTATCAGTAATTTTTTTCCTTTTTATGGCTGAATAATATTCCATTGTGTGGATATAACCCATTTTGTTTATCTATTTATCAGTTGATGGACACTTCATTTGTTTCAATTTCTTGGTTACATAAATAATGCCAAAGTGAATATTCATGTACAAGTTTTGGTGTGGACATACATTTTAATTTTCTTGTGTAGATAAATAGGTGTTGAATTTCTGGATCATATGATTATTCTTGCTATATTTAAATTTTTGGGATATTACCAAACTATATTTCAAAGAGGCTGCAACTTTTACACACATAAAAGTAATGTGTGAAGATTCCACTTGCTCCATATCCCCACTAACACTTGCTGTTACCTGTCTTTGGTAATATTTTTATTCTAGTATGTATTAAGTGGTATCGTTTTGTGGTTTTGATTTGCATTTCCTTAATGACTAATGATTTTAAGCATCTTTTCATATGCTTATTGGCCATTTGTGTATTTTTCTCAGAGAAATTTTTATCCAAATCTTTTCCCATTAAAAAAGTAAGTAGTTTCTTTTTTATTATTGAGTTTTAAGAGTTCTTAATATATTCTGCATACTAGTCATATAAATATTTGTGATATATATATGTATGTATGTGTATATGTATATATATGACTTGGCAAAGCTTTTCTACCTGTTTATGGGTTGTCTTCTCATATATTTCAATGATATCATTTGTAGCAGAAAAGTTTTAAGTTTCAATTGAATTAAATTATCTTTATAATTTTTTGACTGGTTCTCTTGGTCTCATATCTAATAAAATATTGCTTAATCCAAGGTTGTAAAGATTTACTCCCACATTTTCTTATAGGAGTTTTATAATTTTACGGCTCACATTTAGGAACATAATCCATTTTTTAGTTAAATTTTGTGTATGCTGTGCTATAGGGGTTTGAATTCATTATTTTATATGGGGATATTCCTTTGTCTCAGCCCTATTTATTGAAAATACTATTCTTTGCTTAGTGCATTGTCATAGCCACTTCAACAAAAATTCATTAGTCATACATATTGGACTAGATGTGGAAATTTTGTTGCACTTTATATTTCATTTTTTGGTTAACATGTATTAATTATAAATATTAATAAATTCAGTGTGATATTTCAACACTTTGATACAGCGTGCACTAATCAAATCCAGCCTCCCTTCATTCACTCCCTTCCCAATCTCTAGTAATCATTACTCTACATTCAGGTAAACATTATTTCAACTTCCACATATGAAAGAGCATATGATAATTGTCATTCTGTGTCTGACTTAAACATAATAGCCTCCAGTTCTATCCACTTCTATCCATTTTATTACATAAGACGGAATTCTTTTTCTTTTCTTTTCCTTTTCAGTACTAGGGATTGAATTCAGGGGCACTTTACCACTGTGCTACATCCTAGTCTGTTTTCCAGACAGGGTTTTGCTAAGTTGCTCAGTCTGGCCTTGAACTTTCAAAGAATACAGAGACTTGAGTGTGCCTTTCCCAGTAATTCTTCCCCAGCTTTGTATTCAATTGAAAAGGCCCACTTTTATACTTTGACCTCATTCATCATATGAGGAACTGTCAAAATTATTGACTCTGATTGATCAGATAAGTTTTTATTTGTTGTGACTCGAGTCTTATTACTATCCTAATCGAAATGTTCTTGTTCTTCAACCCTATTGACATTGTGTTGGGAGACAATTATCCATGAGTCCCACATTTCCGCCTGTCTTGCAAGCAGAGGCATTAACTATATTTTTGAGAATGTTTGTACAGCAAACAGACATGAAAGATAGCAGTGGTGTCTCCCTGTGGGGCAAAGGGTAGATTCGTTTATTGTCCAGTGTGGTGTAAGTTTCTCTCCTACTCTACTCCTGAAGATAAGGTCTCCAAGCCAAACAACCCTATTCACCAAGGAGGCAGGCACACAGTTTCTGCTTACTCTTGAGCAGTAGGTTTCAATTCCATTACATCTTACAAAATTATTCAAACAAGCCAATCACATCCTCCCACAGAAACTACCAGGCTCCTCATCCTTGTGATACTATAAACTTGCCTCTTACAAACCTGAATGTTAACTCTGTTCCTAAATACAACCCCATTTAGCCCTGCATATCATAGCCCTCCTCTCCTGAGCTAAAATTATGTGGCTAATTAAATTCTGTGGATCTTATCTATCCAGTGTTTCATGTCATAAATTTGGACAACCCTGTAACCCTGAGACTGTAATTCTCCCCTCATCAATGCAGTGAATAGGAGATGGTTAAAAAATTTAATTTTGCTAGGTGTGACAAAGCATACCTGTAATTTCAGCAACTCAGAAAGGTGAAGCAGAAGATTGAAAATTTGAGGCCAGTCTCTGAAAGTTAGTGAGACCCTGTCTCCAAATAATTTTTTTAAGTGTTAGGGATGTACCTCAGTGATCAAGTACACCTGGGTTCAATCCTCAGTACTGCAAAAAATAAAAAATAAAAAGAAAGAAATCCAGTTTAATAAACATAATATTTCTTTCCAGATCAAAGATTGAGCAGGTCATAAGCTTCCCACAATAAAACATTTGGATTCTCTAATTTCAGGGTTTGTGAGCTGTAATGCAAACCCACTGTGCTCACAACTTCCACCTGGACCCTCTACATTATTTTGTAAGAATTGGGGTGGGTAGGTAAAGGGACCTGACATGAACACAAAGCTGTTGCCTTTTGCTGTGCAATAAATAATGGAATCCTTTGCCTCTGACACAGAATTTTCATATCTTCTACCACCACCCATGAAACTGGCATGCAAGTAGAGTAAAACCCCACCCTATTCACAGTTCTTGATACATTTTATGGTATTTTATAACTACTTTGCATGTGTTATTCTGAATAACTTTTCTTTATTAACCAAATAATGTAAGCACATTTTGCAATGGTTCTGAGTGGAGCCTGGTCTGTTTCAGTTTGTGTTGAAGTCTTACATCAAACAGGTTCATTGACATTATAAGTATTTTGTCTCATGGACTACTGAGAGCTACAATAGTCACATCCATAGGTTTAAAAATATCATAAATACCACAGCATACCAATAAATGAATAAATGAAGAAATAAGTGAATGAATGAATAAATAAATTGCTGAAAATACGTACCATTATCTATGGTAAGAGTCCTAATGAAATAAAGATAGGGCCAGACACAGTGGCCCGTGCTTATAATCCCAGTGCCTTGGGAGGCTGAGTCAGGAGGATCACAAGTTCAAAGCCAACCTCAGCAATTTAGCAAGGCCCTAAGCAACTTAGTGAGACTGTGTCTAAAAAAAAAAAAAAATTCTACGGATGCGGTTCAGTGGTTAAGCACCCCTGGGTTCAAACTCTAGTACGAAAAAAATAATAATAATAAAGGTAGAATTTACTGGCATATAGAAATTGGTTCTTATTATTCAAGTATTTGTTATAAGAATCTACACAGTAAGTTCCTACAAGAAGCAAAAGTTGTCATAACAAAAAATATTTATCAATAAACTAGCCATAGTAAAATTAGACTCTATTTAAACATCCTTCTACTCCTGGTCATTCCTCAGCAATGATCTTTCTTTTTTTGTAGATATTTAACAATATACAGTGTAAATTTGCAAAGTGAAATTGGAAATTTTGGAAAAGTTACAGAAATATACAAAAGATAAAAGATCTTGGAAGATTGCTCAAATAACTCACAAATGATGACCTGGCAAAGTTACATAAGTTAACGATTGAAGAAGAAAAAATAGACAAGTAAGATGATCACATTGACATTTCAAAAGAGAATAATTTGAATAATAAAAAGTTTAAGAGTAGTTCATGAACAAAATGATGCACCCCTCAAACATTTTTGCCAAAAAAAATGGACCTGTAATGAAAGTAATAAGTGAAATAAAGGTGTTGTAATCGTGCTATCATATGTTTGTCAGAAAATTATACTCCAAAAAAAGCAACAATTTATTTATGCATGTATTTATTTATTTGCTTTCATGGTACTGGGAATTGAACCCAGGGGTTCTCTACTACTAAGGTACATCCTCAGCTCTTATATTTTTTTATTTTGAGACAGGGTCTTACTAAGTTGTTGAGACTGGCCTCAGACTTGTAATCCTCCTGCCCCAGCTTCCTGCATGGCTGGGATTTACAAGCATGTACCGCCGTGCCCAGCATATTTTTTTGTTGTAAGAATCGGAAACCTGTTGAAATACTACTTGTGTTAAAAGTAATATAAACCTCTTTTCTCAATTATTTCACTTTGAACTAAAACTTCAATCAAACCGTTTATTTTTCCACTGTTTTTCATGAAATGTTTTCTGTTTCACATACATTTTTTCAAGTGCATTAGTTCGCTATCAGTTTTTTCTGGATGATGAAAACATCCTATAATTACTTAGCTATATCAAGCTTCCTTTGATCCAGGAGTATATACTCCATTAACACAGTATTTCCTCAGGGTGGTACCAATACAACTATAGTACATTAAATAATTCTTGGTCATTTGGGACCATTTTTTAATTTTAATACTTAGGCATTTATTTTAATATATATTAAAAAATATAACCAATTGATTACCCCATAATTATTAAGGCTTAAGACAGTTAAGCTTTTTAAAGTGAATTTATTTTAAATAAAATGTTAACTTGTTATCTTTGTGTCAATGGTAGGCATATGTGGCAAAAGTTACAACTATGGCTCCTAAATGACTCCCCTCTATCATAAAGGTATCAGAAGTGCTACACTAACATAAAGGTATCAGACACAAATTTCAGGCACTTTTAAAATACAACATCCAATAGCCAAGTATGTGTTAAGCAGGACAGAAGAGCCCTACGTTAGTGATGGCACAGATTCTTTCCCATGGTAGTTGTGGGAAAGATCCCTTTTATTAAGCATACTTAAAACTCTCCAGGAACAAATGGTTAAAAGTGTATTAGGAACAGGTTTTTTCATCCCCCACTCTTCCCTCTGTGCCACTGCATCCTTCTCTATTTTCTGAATATTACCTCACCTCCATGTTTATCCTTGTTACCTAAACACTTGACTCTGCCAGGGGTAGTGGCACATACCTATAATCCCAGTGGCTTGGGAGGCTGAGGCAGAAGGATCCGGAGTTCGAAGCCAGCCTCAGAAACTTAGTGAGACTCTGTCTCTAAATAAAATATAAAAAAAAGGGCTGGGGATGTGGCTCAGTAGTTAAGCAGCCCTGGGTTCAAATCCCTAGTACCAAAACGAGAGAGCGGGGGGGGGGGGGGGGGGGGGGGGGGGGGGGGGGGCGGGGAGACTTGGCCCTATATTGTCTTCTAAAATAAAACAGGTAGAGGGCTGGGGATATAGTTCAGTTGGTAGAGTGCTTGCCTTGCAAGCACAAGGTCCTGAGTTCAATCCCCAGCACTGCAAAAAAAAAAAAAAAAAAAAAAAAAAGAAGTAAAGTAAAACAGCTAGAAGCCACTAGTACTTCAATAGTCTTGACATTTACCATTCTCATCATCAGGGACACATTATGCCTCTTCCTCCCAGTGCAAGCATGTGGGCAGGCTGTTTAGAGGGCTGTGGAGGGTAGTGTGGTGGAGGTCAGTCATGGGTTTCTATTTTTATTCTCAGTTCATATTGTTTCCAGGAAGTAGTTCTTAAGCTATGAAGAAAATGGAAGCTCTGATGATAGTTTAGCCCTAAGACCTCTGAAACATCAAGGAAAGTTCAAGGACAGTGAGGTGGGGACTCGAATTTTAAATATTCACAATTTACCGCTTTTCAAGATGTAGGGATCTTTCATACAGACCATGGTTTACTAAACTTCAGTCTTTCCAAATTGTTGCTATGTCAAAATAAAACCTGTACTGTAATTCACCCAACTTTTTTCTTTAAATTGATTCTTTTTAAAATTTTACCTCATCCTAAGCAATAATACTTGTAAAAATGTAATTTTGTTTTAGTTACATTTCTTCTATACAATGTAAAATATTTAACAATATCTAATATTCATTAAATGAGTCAGATACTCTTCTGAGTACATAGATTACATCATACAATCCTCAAATCAAGTCTATGAACTAGACACTATCACTACTACCATTATAAAGATGAGGAAACTTAAGGCATAGGACATTAAGTAACATGAGGAAGACCATTGTAAGAATTTATCAAAGTTGCTGGACACAAAACCAATACACAAAAAACAGTAGCTTTTCTTTACACTAACAATGAACAGTCAAAAAAAGAAATTAAGAAAATAATCCCATTTATAATAGCATCAAAAAACTAAAAATAAAATAATAAACCCAACCATGGAGGTAAAAGGTATATATACTGAAATGAAAAACAAAATGTTACTAAAAGAAATTAAAGAACAGAAATTAATGGTAAAAACATCTGTATCTGTAAACTGGAAGACTTACTATTGTTAAGATTGTTATTACCCAAAGGGATCTATGGTCTCCGTGCAATCCCTATCAAGATCATGATGACATTTTTTTACAAACTCATCATAAAAGGCATACAGAATCTCCAGACACTCCAAACAGCTAAAATGATCCTGAAAAAGAACAAAGTTGGAGGTCTCACACTTTCTCATTTAAAAATTATTACAAAGTTGTAATTTAAAAGTGTGGTGCTGGCATAAAGACAAACAAATAAATGAATGGAATACAATAAAAATGCAGAAATAAACTTTGTGCAGGAAAGCAATTCCATTCATAGTAGCTTCAAAAAAAAAAAAAAAACCTAGGAATAAATCTAAACAAGGAGGTGAAAGACCTCTACAATGAAAACTATAAAACATTGAAGAAAGAAATTGAATGAAGAAGACACAAGAAGATGGAAGGACCTCCCATTTTCATGGATAGTCAGAATTAATATTGTTAAAATGAAATGAATATACTACAAAAAGCAAAATACAGATTCAGTGCAATACCCATGAAAATACCAGTGACCTTCTTCACAAAATTAGAAAAAATAATCCTAAAATTCATTTGGAAGAATAAAAGACACAGAAGAGCCAAAGTAATTTTAAACCAAAAAACAATACTGGAGGCATCACAATTCCTGTTCTCAAATTATACTACAGAACTATAGTAACAAAAACTACATGGTACAGGCAGAAAAACAGACATATAGACCAATGGTACAGAATAGAAGATATGGAGACAAACCCACACATCCAAAGTTATCTGATCCTTGACAAACATGCCAAAAACATACACTGGAGAAAAGACAACCTTTTTAACAAATGGTGGTGGGAAAACTGATTATCCCTATATAAACATGCTTGTATTATTTTATCAAAATGGATTCTACTGTAATGTATAATTTAAAAGAATCAATAAAAATAATGTGCAAAAAAATGAAATTGGTCCTTAACTTTTAACCTGTACAAAAATGAACTCAAGGGCTGGGGCTCTAGCTCAGTTGGTAGAGAGCCTGCCTCGCATGCACAAGGCCCTGGGTTCAATCCCCAGCACAAAAAAAAAAAAAAAAAAAAAGAACTCAAAATGGATCAAACTAGGAATTAGACCAGAAACTGTGTAGCTCCTAGAAGAAAGTACAGAATCAACACTCCAGCATCTAGGCACAGACAACAACTTTTTCAATAAGAACTCTAAAATTCAGGAAATAATGCCAAAAGTTAATAAATGAAACAACATGAAATTAAAAAGCTTCTGCACAGCAAAGGAAACAATGTGAAGAGAGAACCTACAGAATGGAAGAAAATCTTTGCTACCTTCTCTTCTGACAGAGTTAATATCTAGAATATACATACAACTCAAAAAAACAACTTACACCAAAAATGAGATAGCCCAATTAACAAATGGGCAGATTAAACAATCACTTCTCAAAAGAAGAAATAAAAAGTGCCACAGATACATGAAAAATTGTTCAACATAATTAGCAATTAGGAAAATATAAATCAAAACTACACTGAAAATTCATCTCAAAGGAGAATGACAGTCATCAAGAATATAAACAATAATAAATGCTGGAGAGGATGTGGAGAAAAAAGAACACTTTTACACTGTTGGTGGGATTGTAAATCAGTACAACTACTATGAAAATCAGTATGGAGGTTCCTCAAAAGACTAGGCATGGATCCACCATATGACCTAGCTATACCACTCCTTGGTATTTATGCTAAAGAATGAAAGTCAGTATACTATAGGTGATACTTGCATACCCTTGTCTATAGCAGCACAATTCATAATAGCCAAAGTATGGTCCCAGCCTAGGTATCCATCAACAGATGACTGGATAAATAAAATGTGGTATACATACATAATGGGATTTTATTTAACCATAAATAATAAAAATGAAATTATGTCGTTTGCAAGAAATTGAATGGAATTTGAGCCCATTACATTAAGCAAAATAAGCCAAACTCAACAGGTCAAGGGTCATATATTCTCTGTCATATGTAGAAACTAGAAAGGAAAAAGGAAAAGAAAGTGGGGGATGAGCACATGAAAAGCAAAGGAAGATGGGTAGAATAGAGCAAAGGGACCAGGAGGAGGGAGAAAGGGAGGGAGGGGGAAGTGCTGGAGAGGGACATTGGCCAAATTACATTGTTATATTGTGTGCATGTACGAATATCAACAAAAAATCTCACCCTTATATACAACTATAACGGGCCAACTAAAAAAAGAAAAAAGAAATAAACTGTGTATATGGTTAAATAATTTTTGACAAGTATGCAAAGACCAGTGAGGAAAGGACAGTCTTTTCAACAAATGGTGCTGGGAAAACTGGATATCTACACACAAAAAGAAAGAAATTGAATCAAATACCTACATGTAATTGCTAAAACAATAAAACTGCTAGAAAAAAACAGATTCATGACATTAAATGTGGCAATGATTTATTGGATATGATACCAAAAGCACAAGCAAGAAAAGAAAAAATAGATAAATTAAAAACCTTTGTACATCAAAGGACACAATCAACAAATTAAAAAGACAATATACAAAATGGAAAATAATATTTGCAAATCAAATATGATAAAGGATTTATTTCCTAAGCATATTTTAAAAACTCCTACAATTCAACAACAAAAAAACTGACAACCCAATTCAAAAATAAGCATAGGACTTGAATAGACATTTCCTCAAAGAAGATATACAGATGGCTTTCAAGTACAAGAAAAGAAACTCAACATCACTAATCATTGGGAAAATGCAAATCAAACTCCAATGAGATACCACTAGGATGACTATTATTTTAAGAAAAGCAAAACAAAATAAATAACAAGTATTGAAGAGTTTGTGGAGAAATTTGACCACTTGTGTACTGTTTTGTTTTTTTTTGTTTTTGTTTTTGTTTTTTATGATCTTCTTAATGTGTCGATGAATTTAGTTTGCTAGTATTTTATTGAGGATTTTTGTATCTATGTTCATCAGGGATATTTTTTTTTATTGTAAACAAATGGGATACATGTTGTTTCTCTGTTTGTACATGGCGTAAAGGCATACCATTTGTGTAATCATAAATTTACATAGAGTAATGTTGTTTGATTCATTCTGTTATTTTTTCCCTTCCCCCCACCCCTCCCACCCCTCTTTACCCTCTATACAGTACTTCCTTCCTCCATACTTGCCCCCCTCCCTAACCCTAACTCTAACCCTAACACTAACCCTTCCCTCCCCCCCATTATGTGTCATCCTCCACTTATTAGCGTACTGTTGATGGAGATGTAAAATAATGCAGCTGCCGTGGAAAATAGTATGGTAGTTTTTCAAGAAGTAAACTTAGGGTCAGGTGGCTTGGCACACACCTGTAATCCCAGTGACTAGAGAGACTTAGGCAGGAGAATCACAAGTTTGAGGCCATCCTGGGCAAATTAATGAGACCCTGTCTCAAAATAAATAAATAAAAAGGGCTGGGGACACAGCTTAGGGCCCCAGGGTTTAATCCCCACTACCAATGAATAAATAAATATAGAATTACTACATGATCAATTGTCCTAATGGAATACATACACAAAAGAAAAGCAGCATCTCCAACAGATGTTTACATACCCATATACATAGCAGCATTATTCTCAATAGCCAAATGATGGAAACAGAACAAATGTCCATTGCTGGGTTAATGGAAAAAGAAAACATATACACATAAAATGGGATATTATTCAGTCTTTAAAAGGAAGAAAATTATGACATGCAACAACCTAGATGTACCTTGAAAACATTATACTAAGTAAAATAAACCACATCCCAAAGAACAATCACATTTATATGAAGTTCCTAGATTAGTGAAATTCACAGAGACAGAAAATGGAATGGCTAGGGGAAGGGGGAATGAAGAGTTATGGTGTAATAGGTACAGAGTTTCACTTTGTGAAGATGACGATTTCTGGAGATGAATGGTGGTGATGATTGTACAAGATTGTGAATGTACATGATACCTCTCTGAACTGTACTAAAACTGGTTAAAATGGTCAATTTTATGTTATGTATGTTTTGCTACAATAAAGAAGTAAAACAAAGATGAGGAGGAAGTGTCGGGAGAGGAGGAGGAGATGATGCCAGTCGTAATCTAGAAATATACAATCTCAAAATGCTGTAATCCTGAATGTTGAAATCCTAAAAGGTCAAAAATCACAAAAATAATTATCTCAAAACACTAAAATCCAGAATTATAAAATCCTGAACACCCAAATCCCCAAAACTGCAATTACCATGAAAAGAAAAGTTCTATAGGAGGAGTAAAAAAAAAAAAAAAAAAACAAATTCTGGGGGAGGAATGTGATACAAGTTGCTAGAAAACAGAAACAAAATACTTCAGTAAAAAAAAAAAATGTCATTTGTCTACTTTGGCATTCCTTCCAGATGATGAAATTCTAGGTGCTTTTTAATCAATTAAAACCATATTCGCCAGGCTATGGTTGTAGTTCAGTGGTAGAGCGCTTTCCTAGCATGTGTGAGGCACTGAGTTCCATCCTCAGCACCACGTAAAAATAAATAAATAAATAATAAAGTTATTGTGTCCACCTTACAACTGAAAGAAAAAATTTTTTTAAAAATGTATTTGCCTAAAGACTAAAGAAAAATTACTGTCTTACTTGAAAATAATTATGTACATAGTAGGATAAGAAGACATTGACACGATAGTGTTGCTGTTCAGTCACCAGTATTGTTTCCGCCAAATTTATGGTCTGCATATGAGTGCATGAAGAATGGGTTCCCAAGTACCCAAACAACACAGAAGCATGCCACAGAGAACAGAAAATTTTAATAGAAAATACTCATGAGGATGTATACTGAATCAATTAAGAATTCAAAAAAGCACCAACACATAGAAAATGAATGCCAATATATTCTCCAAGGAGAGTAAGACCATAAAAAGAAAAGAAAAAAAATGGTCATTCATCACAATGCAAGACTTCAAAATATATCGAATTGTGAGTTCATCAGCTCTTATGAACTACTTCCATGCAATCACCCACAAACAATCCCTGAAATACATTTTTTCATGTTACATTTTGTTCTTTTTCTTTTTCCTTTTTTCTTTTTTGGTTTGATGGATTTGTTTGGTTTCTATTTACTATTTTTAGTTTATTTCTCACAATTTTAAAATGTTAGCATTAATTTTACAATTTGTTATGCCATGTATTTCATCCATGCATCCTTTAGACATATAAATTGTATGAAGACTTTCAGAGAGTTTTGCCATTATATGCACTTTTTTCAAGTTTGACCCTGAAAAACTGCATTATCAAGACATTGAATTTGTATATAAGCATTAAGCATGTAAGTAAAAACTTAGTAACTTCCTCAATAAAATAAATGTCCCTTTTTGGATATCTGTACTTGCACAAGATAAAAGATCTTGGCTGTTTTGATGACCCATAGTGGTTTTTGTTTGATCTAATCAAAAGACCTAGGTTGTCCATCATGGTATTTCAGATGACCACATTTATACAGCCTGGAATACATGATTATTAATCATAGTGATATACATTTATGTATTTCACTTTTTGACCTTTTTTTTAAAAAAAATATGGCTTATTTGCTCATACCCATGTGACAGTACATCTGAATGATTATACTTACAAAAATATGTGTAATATAATTATTCTTATTGCTTATTCTATTAAGGAAAGTGACCTATGAACTGGTCTGTTGTGTTTTTACATATTTCTCAAATAAATTTCATTTAAAAAAAAGAATTTTGAATAATTTTTATTATTTTTTTCCAGAATTATATTTGGAGCATTTCAATCTTTGGGGGTTTTTAGACTTTAGGGGTTATATCCTGTCAAGATTTCAACATTCAGGATTATCCTTTGGGATTATGACTCAAACTCAAAAAAAAATATTGATTCACTTCAAAAAATGCTCATGGGACCAGGGTTTATAGATACCAGACACCTCAGTAAACTACAGTAAGGAATTGTGATAATATACGACAATTCATTGTTGAAAACCTATGTATGAATCTCATCACCACCTGAGATTTCAGGCTATTCACTCACAACTAAAGTTTCATACCTTGGAGAAATTGAACAAAAACAGATGTAGCAGAAGGAAGGAATGGATGTGGAGCTGAAAACAGATGGACGAAGTCAAAGTCTATACACTAAATGTGGGATATCTCCACTCCTGTCCCCTCTCCTCTGCTTCTAGAATGCCAGAAACCAAATATCTTCCTCCCAAGAAGATTAATTTTTTTTTCTTGAAAAATGGAGTGGTCTATGGAATCTCTTGTCCCCATCCATATTCTTCCCATCCCCACTTCTCTAGAAATAATTATTGTATTAGTTTCTTGTCTGTTTTAAAAATATTTCTTTGGGTAAATTCGAAAAAAAACATGAAGCTATATTTTTACTTCCCTCATTTAGTTAACAAAAGATGGTTTATGTGTATATGGTTCCACATTAAAGTTTTCTCATTAAAAATATATCCTGGAGATCTCTTCATATCAGTACATTATGATCTTCTATTTTATTTTTTTTTGTAATTTTGGTTTTGACTTTATGTATTTGGATTTCTGTTCATTTTTTCCTATCATGGTACATATGTAAATTTGGACACCTGTATGCACATGTTTTTCTATAGGATAGATTCCCAAAAATGAATTGCTAGGTCCAAAAGAAAATAGATCTACAATTATGTTAAACATTCCCACATTACTCTCCATATGAGTTTTTCCCTTTTTCCTCCAAAGCCTCATCAGCAGAGTATATTGTCAAAATTTTGAATTACTTCTTTTTTTATTGTAAATAAATGGGGTACTAAGCTGCTAGGTAGCAATTAGTATTCCGCATTAGTTTAATTTGAATTTTTCTTGTACTGAATGATTTTGGGCATCTTTTTATTTTTCATGGATCTTTTCATTTTTTAAATTATCTGCTCATGGCCTATGTCTATTTTTCTATAAGGAGGTTGTTATTTTCCATGAGAGAGTAGCTCTTTGTTACATAAATGGCAAATACATTTTAAGTTTGTCTTTTTGTTTTACTTTGTTTATGATGCTTTTTATCAAAAAGAAGAGGTTTTTTTAATGTAATCAAATGAATCAGTCTTTTACCTTTTTTTATTGTAAACAAATGGGATGCATGTTATTTCTCTGTACATGGAGTAAAGGCATACCATTTGTGTAATCATAAATTTACATAGGGTAATATTGTTTGATTCATTCTATTATCTTTTTTCCTTCCCCCCGACCCCTCCCACCCCTCTTTTCCCTCTATACAGTCCTTCCTTCCATAGAAGAAAAAGTAGGTCCAAATCTTCAACAAGTCGGCTTAGGATCAGATTTCCTTAACAGGACTCCCATAGCACAAGAAATAAAAGCAAGAATCAACAACTGGGATAGATTCAAACTAAAAAGCTTTCTCTCAGCAAAGGAAACTATCAGTAATGTGAAGAGAGAGCCTTCAGTCTTTTTTCTTAATGTGTTCTGCATTTCAAGTTGGTTTAAAAAGGTCTCTCCTACTCTAGGATTTTAAAGGTATTCATTTCTGTTTACTTCCAGTTGTTTTGTGACTTCGTTACTTTTAAATTTAAATCATTAACCCACTTGAAGATTAGTCTGGTATATGGTATAACATACAGATCCAGCTTTTTCTTTTTTGAGCATTATGTATTTGAAAATCAATTTTTACCACATTTATTTGAGATGCTCTATACCAAGTTCACATCTGGAGTTGGGTTCATTTCTAAACTTTTTATTCTGTTCTTTCTATTCATTCCCCAATACCACGCTTTTAATTTTAGAGGATTTATATCTTAAAATACTATCTTTCTTTTAATATATGCCTTTTCCCAAAGATTCCTAGCTATTTTGCCTGTTCATTCTTGATATGAACTTAAGAATTCTCTTCCAGATGAAAAATAGTGATGGTTTATTAAAGTTTTAAATTAACTTAGAAGTAATATCTTTAGAATATGAGTCCTCCCTATCCAAAAATAAAGTATATCTTTCCATTTATTCAAGTATATTTTGTCTTTCAGTAGTGTTTTCCTCATATGCTATGCACAATTCTTGCTAAGCATTTTATTCTTTTTTGTTGCTGTTGCAAATATGGTCTTCTCTTCCATTGTATTTTTAAGTGGATTGCTTGTACATAGTAAAAAAATATTGATTCTTATAAGTTGAATTTGTATTCTCCTATCCTACTGAGCTCACTCTCCTAGATGGATAAATACATAGATAGACAGACAGACAGGGAGATACATGTATGTGTTGGGTGGGGAGAGAGAGAAAAAGAGTTTTCCAAAAACAGTATTTTCAAAAACTACAATTAATATCCTCAGAGTTAAGAAATTATTTAATCCATAAAACAAGGTCAAGAATCTATGGGAAAAAGAATAAAGAACAAAAACATACTTTATTTTCAGACAATAGCACTCATTCTTGTAACACCACATTGTCTTTCTGCTCATGTGGAAGAATCTATAATCTACATATTTGCAAAAAAATAGGGCACTTTGGATTTTATTATGAAAAGAGTAGAAAATTAGCTTTGAAAGGTAGGCCTCTTTCTGCTACTTATTACCTTTGTCACCATAGGCAAATGAATGATCATCTTCAGTTCTTATTCTACCACCTGTAAGATAATAATGGTACTACATTATCTGATTCTATATGGTCATTCTGGGATATATATACGTGTGTGTGTGCGTGTATGTGTGCGCGTGTGTGTGTGTGTGTGTGTGTGTGAATAAATTACTCAGAAAATTATCTGTTCCTTTAATTTTTCACTTGATTTTTCTCACAGAGTTGGAACAAGTTTGTGGCCAGAATCTGCTACTTTCTTTATAATTGAGTTTAAATGCAGCCAGATTTGGGGCAATTTGTAAATCAGCCTTTGAAATTTGTAAACTTAGAACCATTAGGGATAAATAGTGGAGGACCTACTCAAAATGGCTAATTAGAGATACCCAGCACTCACCTGCATCTTCATAAGACAGAATTAAAACACCCGGAATGTAGCTGTTTATTGAGGGGGCTGACCATAGAAAAATGCTGAAGATAATACTGGGTAGAGACTTGAAGAAACCCAGAGACATGGGATAATGGAATAGAGAGTTGAAACAGAACATCCCAGTTCCCATCACAGGGAAGCATAGCAGAAGGAAGGGGAGTGCCCTTTTGGTGGGAGTAGAGGAGAAAAATGGTGAGTCCCAGGGACTACCACTGGCATAGAATTCAGCACCTTGCAGAAACATACAATTATCCTAAGATTTTCTTGTTAAACTGCCTCTGGAGAAGAACTCTCAATTTCCCACCATATTCTCATGATGCTGGAACTGGGAAACATCTTGAAAAAGTTCTTATGGTTTGAATTTACAGCTTTGGGAATGAGCATGAAGAAAAACAGAATGAGCTTCCCTTTGGAATTAGCAGTTTGCTGGGCCAGCTATTGGAATCTGAAGGAATGAGAAATCTCATGTGATGGTATGTGAAAGCCAAGACTTGGAACATCAGATTCATGGTGTTCCTGCACACCCAGCACAGATCTCTGAGTTACCACAGCCTCTCCCCACCTTAAGGGGCATAGGGGGACACACCACAGAGGCAGGGTTAACCCCACTCTCAGAGTGCACAGCTTCACAGAGAAACTTTGGAGAGTTCTGCATTCTCCACTAGCTCCTTGACATGCCACCTGTTGGTGTCAACCTTGTTCTCAGAGTGTGTGTCACCCAAATAGTCCAAGAAAGAATTTGTTTCTAGGGAGTCCTGCATTCCACTCACTTATTTCAGCATGCAAAGCAGCTGAGAGGCGTTCCAATTGACTTCAGTCACAAATCACTTCCTCACCTGATGAGCACCACAAAGGAAAGAAGATGGGAGTGAATAACCTTTAGTTTTGCTCTGTCCAAGGGGCACACAGTTTAAGGAATCATGGTGGGAAGCTTTGGTTGGCACAGGTCTGAGTTTCCATTATTGCCCACTCACTCAAGAACCTCAGTAGAGAAGAATTTTTTTATTTTTATTAACACGTTTTGTTGTTGCTGCTGCTATTTTGCATTTCTCTCCCTCCCTCTCTTTCTTCTCCTCTTTAATATTTAATTTGTCTTTTTTTCTTCTTTTTTCTTGTTTATTTGTCTTTGTTCAATTTCTCAAATAGGACTCCAATAGTTCAGGAAACAAAAAGAAGAATTAAGCAGGGCACTGTGGCACAGGCCTCTAATCCCAGCAACTCCGGAGGCTGAGGTAGGAGGATCACGAGTACAAAGCCAGGCTCAGCAAAAGTGAGGTGCTAAGCAATTCGGTGAGACCCTGTCTCTAAATAAAATGCAAAATAGGGCTATGGATGTGACTTAGTGGTCAAGTACCCCTGAGTTCATTCCCTGGTACACACCCACCAAAAAAACCAAGAATTGAAAAATGGAATTACATCAAACTAAAAAGCTTCTGTGCAGCAAAGAAAAAAATCAGCAGTGTGAAGAGACACCTACAGAATGGGAGAAAATATTTAACAGCTATTCATCTGATAGAGGATTAATATCTAGAATATATAAGAACTCAATATCAGATCATAATGGACTGAGAGTAGAAATCAATGACAGAATAAAAAAGGGAAATTACTCCAACACTTGGAGACTAAATAATATGCTATTGAATGAAACATGGATAACAAAAAACATCAGGGAGGAGATTAAAAAATTCTTAGAGGTCAATGAGAACGATGATACAGCATATCAAAATCTCTGGGACACTATGAAAGCAGTACTAAGGGGAAAATTCATTGCATGGAGCGCATTCCAGAAAAGAATGAAAACTCAACAACTAAATGACCTAACATTACAGCTCAAAGCCCTAGAAAAAGAAGAACAGAATAATAGCAAAAGTAGTAGAAGTCAGGAAATAATTAAAATCAGAGCTGAAATCAATGAAATTGAAACAAAAGAAACAATTCAAAAAATTGACAAAACAAAAAGTTGGTTCCTGGAGAAAGTAAACAAAATAGACAAACCCTTAGCCACACTAACAAAGAGAAGGAGAGAGAAGACTCAAATTACTAAAATACATGATGCAAAAGGAAATATCATGACAGACACCACTGAGATACAGAACATAATGAGAAGCTACTTTGAAAATCTGTATTCCAAAAAAATAGAAACTACCAAAGACATTGACAAATTTCTAGAGACATATGCTCCTCCCAAACTGAACCAGGAGAACATACACGATTTAAACAGATCAATATCAAGCAATGAAATAGAAGAAGCCATTAAAAATCTACCATCCAAGAAAAGCCCAGGACCAGACGGATTCTCAGCCGAGTTCTACAAGACCTTCAAAGAAGAACTCATTCCAACACTTCTCAAAGTATTCCAGGAAATACAAAAGGAGGGTACCCTACCAAACTCATTCTATGAAGCTAATATCACCCTCATACCCAAACCAGGCAAAGACACATCAAGGAAAGAAAATTTTAGACCAATATCCTTGATGAATATAGATGCAAAGATCCTTAACAAAATATTGGCAAACCGTATCCAAAAACATATTAAGAAAATTGTGCACCACGATCAAGTGGGGTTCATCCCTGGAATGCAAGGATGGTTCAACATTCGTAAATCGATAAATGTAATCCATCATGTCAATAGACTTAAGGATAAGAATCATATGGTTATTTCAGTTGACGCAGAAAAAGCATTCGACAAAATACAACACCCCTTCATGCTCAAAACACTAGAAAAAATAGGAATAGTAGGAACATACCTGAACATTGTAAAGGCTATTTATGCTAAGCCCATGGCCAACATCATTCTTAATGGAGAAAAACTGAAACCATTCCCTTTAAAAACGGGAACACGACAGGGATGTCCTCTTTCACCACTTCTATTCAACATTGTCCTCGAAACTCTAGCCAGAGCAATTAGACAGACTAAAGAAATTAAAGGGATACGAATAGGAAAAGAGGAATTTAAGCTGTCACTATATGCGGATGACATGATATGCGGATGACATGATTCTATATTTAGAGGATCCAAACACCTCCTCCAGAAAACTTCTAGACCCCATCAATGAATTCAGCAAAATAGTAGGCTATAAAATCAACACGCATAAATCTACAGCATTTTTATACACAAGCGACGAAACAGCTGAAAGGGAAATGAGGAAAACAACTCCATTTGCAATAGCCTCAAAAAAAAAAATAAAATACTTGGGCATCCATCTAACCAAAGAGGTAAAAGATCTCTACAATGAAAACTACAAAACATTGAAGAAAGAAATTAAGGAAGACCTTAGAAGATGGAAAGATCTCCCATGTTCTTGGATAGGCAGAATTAATATTGTCAAAATGGCCATACTACCAAAAGTGCTATACAGATTCAATGCAATTCCAATTAAAATCCCAATGACATACCTCACAGAAATAGATCAAGCAATCATGAAATTCATCTGGAAGAATAAGAAACCCAGAATAGCTAAAGCAAACCTTAGCAGGAAGAATGAAACAGGGGGTATCACAATACCAGAACTTCAACTATACTACAAATCAATAGTAACAAAAACAGTATGGTATTGGCACCAAAATAGACAGGTAGATCAATGGTACAGAATAGAGGACACGGACACAAACCCAAATAAATACAATTTTCTAATACTAGACAAAGGGGCCAAAAATATGCAATGGAGAAAAAAGATAGCCTCTTTAACAAATGGTGCTGGGAAAACTGGAAATCCATATGCAACAGAATGAAACTAAACCCCTATCTCTCACCTTGCACAAAGCTCAACTCACAATGGATCAAGGACCTTGAAATCAAACCAGAGATCCTGCACCTTATAGAAGAAAAAGTAGGTCCAAATCTTCAACTTGTTGCCTTAGGAACAGACTTCCTTTACAGGACACCAATAGCACAAGAAATAAAAGCAAGAATCAATAACTGGGATAGATTCAAACTAAATAGCTTTCTCTCAGCAAAGGAAACTATCAGCAATGCGAAGAGAGAGCCTACAGAGTGGGAGAATATCTTTGCCGCTCATACTTCAGATAGAGCACTAATTTCCAGAATCTATAAAGAACTCAAAAAACTCTACACCAAGAATACAAATAACCCAATCAACAAATGGGCTAAGGATACGAACAGACACTTCACAGAAGAAGATCTCCAAGCAATCAACAAACATATGAAAAAATGTTCACCATCTTTAGTAATAAGAGAAATGCAAATCAAAACTACACTAAGATTCCATCTCACCCCAATTAGAATGGTGATTATCAAGAATACAAGCAACAATAGGTGTTGGAGAGGATGTGGGGAAAAAGGTACACTCATACATTGCTGGTGGGACTGCAAATTAGTACAGCCACTCTGGAAAGCAGTGTGGAGATTCCTTAGAAAACTTGGAATGGACCTACCATTTGACCCAGCTATCCCACTCCTCGGCCTATACCCAAAGGATTTAAAATCAGCATACCACAGAGATACAGCCACATCAATGTTCATAGCTGCTCAATTCACAATAGCCAGACTATGGAACCAACCTAGATGCCCTTCAATTGATGAATGGATAAAGAAACTGTGGTATATATATATATATACAATGGAATATTACTGAGCTATAAAGAATAATAAAATTATGGCATTTGCAGGCAAATGGATGAAATTAGAGAATATCATGTTAAGTGAGATAAGCCAATCTCAAAAATCCAAAAGACAAATGATCTCACTGATAAGCGGATGATGACACGAAATGGGGGGTGGGATGGGAGCAAGAATGAAGGAAGAAGGGACTGTATAGAGGGAAAAGAGGGGTGGGAGGGATGGGAGGAAAGGAAAAAATAACAGAATGAATCAAATACCATTACCCCATGTAAATGTGTGAATATGCAAATGGTATGCTGTTACTCCATGTACAAACAGAAACAACATGTATTCCATTTGTTTACATAAAAAATAAATTTAAAAAAATAAAAAATAAAAAAAATTTAAAAATTTAAAAAAAGAACTCAAAAACCTTACCAACAAAGGAGCAAGTAATCCAATCAAAAAAGAAGCAAATGACCTGAACAGATACTTCTCCAAAGTACAAATTGCCAATAATTATATGAAAAAATACTTAATATCTTTAACCATCAGAAAAATGCAAATCAAAACTACACTGAGATTTTTATCTCACCCCAGTTAGAATGGCCATTTTCAAATAAATAAATAACAAATGTTGGTGAAGATGTGGAGAAAAAGAAACCTTATATACTGTTTGTGGGAATATAAATTATTACAACCACTATGGGAAACAGTAACGAGGTTCCTCAAAAAATTAAAAATAGAACTAACATTCTTCCCTATCCTCCCCCATCATGTATAACTAATTAGAACAAATTCAAAAAATTAAAAAAGAAAAAGAAAGAGAAAGAAAGAAAGAAAGGAAGGAAGGAAGGAAGGAAGGAAGGAAGGAAGGAAGGAAGGAAGGAAGGAAGGAAGGAAGGAAGGAAGGAAGAAAGAAAGAAAAGAAAGAAAGAAAGAAAGAAAGAAAGAAAGAAAGAAAGAAAGAAAGAAAGAAAGAAAGAAAGAAAGAAAGAAAGAAAGGAAGGAAGGAAAGAAAGAAAGAAAAAGAAAGGAAGAAAGAAAATAGAACTACTATGTGATCCAGCTATCCCACTCCTGTGTAGGTATACAAAGGAAATGAAGTCAGCATACAAAACTGATTGCTGCATATCCTTGATTATTGTGGCACTATTCACAATATCTAAGATAAGGATTCAACCTAGGTGCCCATCAACAAGTGAATGAATAAAGAAAATTACATCTTTATATATATGTATATATATGTATACATACACATACATATATATATATACACATACACATACACACACAATAGAGTAATATTAGCTATAAAAAAAGAATTAAATCATGTCATTTGCTGGAAAATGGATGAAACTGGAGGATATCATGTTAAGTGAAATAAGCCAGACACAAAAAGATAACTATTACTTTGTTTTCTCTCATATATGGAAACTTAAAAAAAGACAACTTGAAAATAGAAGAGTGACTTTATGAGAAGGGGAAGGGGACCTGGGGAGAGAAGAGGGCAAGAGAAGGCAGAAGGGAGGGAGGACATGATCAAGGCATGATATATACATGTATGTAAATGTTGCAGTGAAACCCATTAATTTGTATGATTAATATGTGTTAAGATTTATAATTTTATAAAAAGAAAGGATTGCAGAGAGTGTTTTGAATTCTCTACAACTATTATTATTTTCATCAATCATCATGATCATGACCATGATCATCATCTTCACCATCATCATTATAATTTGATGGTGCTAGGGATCAAACCCAGAACCTCCTAAGCTACATCCCAAGAACATCACATATTTTTAAAATTTTATTTGCATTGTATACATTTAAGGAGCACAAAATGACCTTTTTGTATGTAAATATATATATAATGAAATTATTATTATAGATAAAAATTAATATATGTATTACCTTCCACAATTTCCTCTTTTGTATTAGTGGTAAGAGCATTTATTATCTACTCTTTTAGCAAAATTTTATTTTACAATATTATTAACTATAGTCCTACTGCTGTACATTAGATCACTAAACTTATCCATATTATACAAGTGCATGACCTACATTCCCCTATTTACTCCTCTTCTTGGTCCCTCGTAATCACCATTCAACTCTCTCTTTCAATGTATTCAATTTTTTTAGGTTTCACATGCAAGTGAGATCATGCAGTATTTAATTTTCTATGCCTGTCTTCACCTGGCAAAATGTCTCCAAGTTTACTCATGTAAAAATGTCATCAGCTCCTTTTATGAAAAAAAAAATCCACCAATGGACACATAGGTTATTTCCATGTCTTGGCAAGAACACACCAGGATTTCTTGCTCTGATTGCACTGTAATTTAATATTCCTTGATCAACGTTTCCCCCACCTCTCCCAACCCCTACTCTCCCCAGCCTCTGGTATCCACTATCTTACACTCAACTTCTTCAAGATCATCTTTTTTTAGATTCCACAGATGAGTGAGATCATACAGTACTTGTCATTCTGTATTTGGTTTATAATTATCTCCAGTTCCATCCATGTTGTTGCAAATGACAGGTTTCATTCTTCTTCCTTCTTTTTTAATGTAGCCATTTATCACTATAAATTTCTATCCTGGTACTGCTTTTGCTGTGCACCATAAGTTTTGATACATTGTGCTTTTATTTTACATTTGTCTCATTCCTTAATTTTCCTTTCAGATTCTTCTTTCACCCATTGATTTCCAAGTGTGTTTTTTGATTTCCAATATTTGTGGATTTTATAATTTTATTTTTGTCATAGATTTCTAGTTTCATTCCATTTCGAGTGGAAAAGATATTTGGTATTATTTCAGTCTTCTTAAATGTGTTAACAATTGTTTTGTGAGCTATCATGTGACCTATCCTAGAGAATGTACCATGTGTTCTTGAGAAGAACTATATTCTGCTAATGTTGAATGGAATGCTCTGTATAAGTCTGAGGTTCATTTGGTCTACAGTATTATTTAAGTCTGCCATTTCCTTATTGATTTTCTGCCTGGATCATCTATTAATTATTGAATATGGAGTATTGATATCTCCTATTAGTGTATGGCTGTCTCTCCCTTCAGTTCTGTCAATATTTGCTTTATATGTTTAGGTGCTATGGTATCACATGCATATATATATATATATATTTAATTATTATATCTTTCTGGCGAATTGATTCTTTTATCATTATATAATGTCTTTCTTGATTTCTTGTGACTGATTTTGACTTAAGTAAGTATAGTCACTTCCAACTCTCGTTTGGTTGCTGTTTGCATGTAATATCCTTGTCTATCCCTTTGCTTTCAGACTACATGTAGTCTTAAAATCTACTGTGAGTTACTCATAGAAGCATGTAGTTGGATTCTTATATTTATCCATCCAACCACTGTATGTTTTCTTAATTGGAGAGTTTAATCCATTTGCATTTAAAGTAACTCTAGATGGCAGAGCACAAAGGATTTTAAAGCAGTAAAAATATTCAGTATGATGTTATAGTGATGGATACAGGTCATTATGAATTTGTCCAATCCTGTATAATGTTTAATACCAAGAGAGGACCCTAATGTAGACTACAGACTTTAAGTGATCATGATTTATCAATGTAAATTCATCAATTGCAATAAACGTACCATTTTGGTAGGGGATGTTGATAATGGGGGACATTATGCATACATAGGGGTAAGAGTATATGGGAAATTACATATGTTCAGCTTTATTTTTCTGTGAACCTAAAACTCTCCTTAAAAAATAAAGTAATTATTGATAGATTTACTATTGCCATTTTGTTCATTGTTTTATGGGTTTTCTGTTTGTTTTGTGTGTGTGTGTGTGTGTGTGTGTGTGTGTGTGTGTGTGTTGGCACTGGGGATTAAACCCAGAGCCCTGAGTTTACCACTGAGTTACATATCCAGCCCCAAGTGTTTTCTGTTTGTCTGATAATTCTGTTATCCCTTTTTACTCTCTTGATGTGTTAATTCTTTCTCTTTTACTGTTGTTTAATTTCTATGAGTATTTTCTTTGTGGTTACCATGGAGCTTACATAAAATTTCTTAGGTATAAATGTCTATTTTAAGCTGATAACAACTTAAATCAAATAAAAAAAACTACACTTTTACAATCCTACACACACACAGTTTATATTATTGATAACACAATGTATATCCATTTATATTGTGTATTTAAACATTTTAGTCACTATTTTTAATACGTTTGTCTTTTATATTAGAATTAAAACTGATTTACCCATAACCAGTATAATAATACTATATTCTAGAATATAGTATATACTATACTATATAGTATATACTATACTGTTCTATATTGTCTATATATGTATCTATACCAATAAGTGCTCTACTTCTAAAGCTATTGCATTGCTGTTTAGTGTCTTTTCAACTTGAGGAATTCTCTTCCACATTAGTTGTAAAATGTATCTAGTATTGATGATCTCCTTTAGTTTTTGTTTGTCAGGGAAAGATTTTTATCTCTCCTTCATTTTTTAATAGCAGTTTTGCCAAATATAGTATTCTTGGTTGGCAATTTTTGGCTCTTAACATTTTGAATATATCATACCATTCATCTCTGGCCTACAAGATTTCTGCTGGAAAATCTTCTTTGTAATACCTGTTTTTTCTTTTGTTGCATCCAATATTCTTTCTTTATCTTTGACTTCAACAAGTAGATTAAAATGTACCTTGGAGTGGATTTCTTTGAGTTCATTTATTTGAGACCTTTGGCTTCCTGGATTATCTGGATGTCTGTTTTCTTCCTCAGACTTGGGAAGTTAGGAAGTGTTCATCTATTATTTCTTTGAGTATACTTTCTAATTCATATTCTCTTTCTTCCTCTCCCTCTCCATCTTCCTCTCCCTCTCCCTCTTCCTCTACTCCTCCTCCTCTTCCTCTTCTTCCTCCTCCTCCTGAGGATCCTATAATGTGTTTTGGTCCACATGAAGTTTTCCCATAGGTCCATTATGCTTTTCCACTCTTTTTCATTCTTTCATTGTTTTTCTGGTTTTGCTCTTCTGCCTGAATAGTTTGAAATGTCCTGTCTTTGAGTTAACTGATCCTTTCTTCCGTTTGATTTAGTGTGTTGTTGAAACCCTCTAGTGTGCTTTTTCATCCAGATATAATAATCTTCAGCTCCATGATTTCTGATTGGTAATTTTAAATATATATTTTGTATTTTTTGTATATATTTTTTATATTTTGTCAGGAATTCACTGAAATTTTCACTTTGTTCATATATTTTCCCCTGATGAACATCCCTATGATGGCTATTAATAAAGAAAAAAAGAATTAATAAAGGATAAAGAATTTTCTGTGAGATAAGTCATATAACTCCATTTCATTAAAGTTGGTTTCTGGAGATTAACTGTGCTTAGAACATATTTTCTTATTTCTTCATTTTCCTGAAATAGCTGTGTTGAGGCGTATACATTATACAAAATGGCCATCTCTCCCACTCTTCATGGGCTAGCCTCATACAAGGAAGAATATAACTGATCAGCCCAACCAGAAATTCTAGGACCTTCCCAGCCTTCATACTAGTCAAACCTGTATTCTTTGTTCTTAGCAGCCCCCAGGCATCTAGGGTATGTTGAGTTTCATCAGCACTTCAAACCAAGTAATACTAAAGCCAATTTCTCAGGCAGGCACCCAAAATTTTGGATCATTAGTTCCAAAATGCTTTCCCTCTTCATGGTAAGCTGAGATCTGGAGATTTTCACCTTTCTGTTCTGTGCTGAGTGAGGAGGAGGATATATGGCACCTGGTTGTGTGCTATATCACACCAGCATCTCTGTTTCCACTGGCTCTCCAGGCAGTTAGATTATGTAGATTATGTCAGGTTTAATTAGTGCTTTATAAGCTATACAGAAGCCAGTCCTCAGAAAAGTTGAAGCATTGGACACCTCTTTCCCTCCCCAGAAGAATCAGGAAGTCCAGGGTTTTTGATCACTCACTGTCTGCTGAGCCAAAGGGAGTGTTTTGGAGCACTGGTGACTGCCAATTCCAATTGTATCTCTGTTCTCTCTGGCCCCAGAGAGCTATGTTATGTTGGATTCTCTTAGTACTCCAAGAAAAATAGAAACCAGTCCTCTGGGCAGTGCCCAGAGAAGCTTGAATGTTGAATATGTGATCCATATCTTTCCCTAGCCAGGGAGAAGCTGGGAAATAGGGTGTTTCATCCTAATTATATGGCACTATTCCAGAGATAGGTATTATGGCAAGAGAGTTTCTCAGATTTCCCTTCTTGTTTTGATATGAGTAGTGTTGTATCCACCTAGGATGAAGGAGCCTCTCAACTAATTTCTGAATTTCTCATAAATGGAAATTGTCCATAAATTACTGTTGAATTCCTGTATTTGTGTAGACAAAGAGGGTTCCAGGATTCCTATTCTGCCATCTTGCTGACATCACTCAAGAACACATTTTAGGGATGTGTGTGTGTGTGTGTGTGTGTGTGTGTGTGTGTGTATGATAGACAAAATAAGAAATATAATCAAAATACTGGAAGATAAAATGAAGGAAATCTCCTCTTTAAGAAGCAAAACAGTCACACTTCTACAAGATTAATAATCCTCCAAAATAGAATGTACCAGGCCCAAATAGGTTTGCTGGTCAATTCTACCCAATTGATTCTTGGAAATCTCTTTGAAAACATTAAAGCAGAAGGAATATTTCCCAACTCATTCTATGAGGCTAGCATTATCTTAATAACAAAACTAAACAAAAGCATAATTACAAAAAGAAGTTATATACAAATCTCTCATGAACATAGATGCAAAAATCTTCAACAAAATATATCAATGAATCCAAAAATATATAAAAATAATTATGCACCATGACCAAAAGATATTTATGTCAAGTGTGGGAAAGGCTGGTTTCAACATTTGAAAATCAAGTAATCTAATCTATTGCATCAACAGGCAAAGGAGAAAAAAATCACATGATCACATCAATAGATACAGGAAAAAAAATGATAAAATTCATTTGTAATAATAAAAAGAACTCTCCTTAAACTTAGAATAAACTCAACTAAGTGCCTGAGGCCAGTGAGAACAGGGATGGCAGTTTGGGCTGGCAGTTATCATAGCCCCACAGCCTTTCCCCTTGTTCAGCACAGAGTGAGTAGACAAGATAAAGAACATTTATAAAAACTCTACAGTCATCATCACACTTAATGGTGAGAAAATAGAAGTTTTTCTGCTTCTATTGTTCTTTACTTGCTTTGCTGAACAAGTAAAGGAAGTCCCCTCTCACCACTTGTTTTCAGCATTATATTGAAAGTTTGGCCTAATGCAATAAGAAAAGGAAATAAAAGATATATGGATTTGAAAGGAAAAATAATGTAATTGCTCACAGAAAACATGATGTGTAGAAAATATGAATCAACATCAACAACCTGGAAGTAGTAAATAATCATAACAAGAATGTAGGAGCCAACGTTAATATTCAAAAGTTATTAGATTTCTTATATACCAACAAGGAATGAGTGGAATTTGAAATTAAAATAATACCAGGCTGGGCATGTTGGTGTACACCTGTTATCCTGGGCAACTTAGTGAGATCTTATCTCAAAAAAGAGGGTATCTGGGTGTACCTCAGTGTCAAAGTACTTGCCTAGCACGTACAAAGCCCAAGGTCCAACCCATAGTAACACACACACACACACACACACACACACACACACACACATGCTCACAATACCATCTACACTAACATCCAAAAAATGAAATAGGTGTAAATTTAACAAGACTTAAGTATGGAAAACTACAAAACCCTGATGAAAAAAATCAAAGAACTAAGATAAATATTCCATGTTCATAGATAAGAAGACTCAATATTATCAAGAAGTCATTTCTTTGTAACCTGTTCTATAGATCCAATGCAAATCCCCCAAAAAATCCATGTGAATATTGAAAAACTGATTTTAAAGTTTATATGGACAGGCAACAGACCCAGAATAGCCAGCACAATGTTGAAGAAGAAAAAGTCAGAGGACCGACATTATCCAACTTCAAGATTTACTACAAACTAAAGTAATCAAGATGGTGTGGTATTGGTGAAAGATTAGATCAATGTGTCAGTGGCACATAATAGAAAAACCATAATAGACCGATATGAAAATAGTCAATTTATTCTTGACAAAGGAGCATATGAAATACATTGCAGCAAAGAAAGTCTTTTCAACAAATGATGCTGGAACAAATGGACATCCATATGAAAAAGAAGGAAAAAGAGAACTTTTAACCCCTTCATGAAAAATTAGCTCAAAATGTATCACATATCTAAATGTAAAATACGAACAACAAAACTATGTAGGATAATATTGGAGAAAACCCAGATGACCATGGGTATAGGGATGACCTTTTCCATTCATTCACAAAGGTGTAATTCGTGAAAGAAAGAATTGATAAGCTGGAATTCACAAAAATTAAAACATTATGCTCTCCCTAAGACACTTTCAAAGGAACAAAAGAAGAATCCAAAGATTTGGAGAATATGTTTGCAAAGGACACATATCTCATAGAGGATATTCTTTAGAATATGCAAAGAACTCTTAAAACTCAACAATAAGAAAACAACCCAATTTAGAAATGGGCAAAAGATCCAAATAGACATTGCACCAAAGAAAATGTGTAGTTAGAAAAATAAGCATATTAAACAATACCTAATATTCTATTTCATTAGAAAATTGCAAATTCAAAGAACAGTGAGATACCACTATATAGCTATTACAAAGTTTGGATGAGGATGTGGAATAACAAGAATACTCATTAATTGCTAGTGGGAGCACAAAATAGTACAGCTACTTTGGAAGACAGTTATTTATTATAAATCTAAACATACTCTTTCCATATGACCCAACAATTGTGCTTTTTGGTAGGTATCCAAATGAGTTGAAAACTTATGCCTACACAAAATCTGCACACAGATGTTTATAGAAGCTTTATTCATAATCACAAGAATTTGGAAGTAACCAAGATATCCTTCTGGAAGAAAGTGGATAAGCAAACTGTGATTACATCCAGACAATGGAGTATCATTCAGCACTAAAAAGAATTGAACTATAAATCCACAAAAAGTTCTGGAGAAACTTTAAATATATACTACTAAGTGATAGAAGCCAATCTGAAAAGGCTACACACTATATGATTTCAACTATATAACATCTTGGAAGGAACAAAACTATGAAGATAATAAAAGAATCAGTAATTGCCAGGTGTTAGGGAGGAGGTATGATAGGTAGAATAGGGAAATTTTAGGGTAATGAAACTACTCCATATGACACTATAATGGTAAATATACATTATTATACATTTTTCAAAACCCATAGAATGGCTTGTTTCACTTAGCATAATATTCTCCAATTCCATCCATTTATCTGCAAATGCCATAATATTATTCTTCTTTATGGCTGAATAATATTCCATTGTGTATATATACCACAGTTTCTTTATCCATTCATTATTACATAGAGGGAAATGAGAGGGAGGAGGTGGCAGAGATATGAAAGATGGTAGAATGAGACAGGCATCATTACCCTATGTACATGTATGATTACACGAATGGTATGAATCTACATCATGTACAACCATAGAAATGAAAAGTTGTACCCCATTTGTGTACAATGAATCAAAACGCAATCTGTAAAAATAAATTAAAAAAAAAAACATGGAATGTAAAACACCAAGAGTGAACCCAAATGCAAGCTATGGACTTTGGGAAATAATGATGTACAATGTAGGTTCGTGAACTGTAATAAATGTACCACTGTGGTATGGGATTTTGATAGTGGGATATTGCACATATGTGGGGAGAGTGTATACAAGTAATCTCTCTTCCTTCTACTCAATTTTGCTATGAACCTAAAAATCCTGTAAACAATAAATTCTATTTTAAGAAAATAATGAACAAAAACGTTAAGAAATTAAAAATAGGGGAGAACAGATAATAAAATTTGAGGGTCACTCCAAGGGTTTAATCTTTAACTAGTTCAGAAAGAAAGAAAATGTAGGAGATGAAATTGTCAAATAAACAGTTCAAGAATATTTAGTCTACAGATTAAAAGAGCCTACCAGATACCAGCAAAATACACAAAAATGAGACTGATCACTCTGATATGATTTTCAGTAAGCCCTACATTGTGAACTGTGTGAAATATGTTGGTCTTTTTCAGCAGCTTTGATTTAAGGCTTAGGAATCCATCTCAGCTACTTCACTGGAGCTTTCATTAGAATTAGTTGGCTGAGCCAGGGTACTAATGAGACCCTAGTCATGGGCCCAACTCCTGTGTGGGCCATTCAATCTATTCTGTTCCCTGGCCAGCCTCTTAGCATTAAATAGGAGGGAGGCTGGGTGAGAAAGTACAGATGAGTTGATACAAAACCAACTCCAATATAAGACAAAACTTTTCAAGTACCCATCCTAGCAGAAATTCTTTATCTTCACCTATAAAAGATAGCCTATTTCAGATAACCAAAATGTTTACAAATTATCTTATATAATAAGTTACTACCCACACCCTGGGCTGGATCTGGGCCTTGAAACATTCTCTGGAAAAGGAAATGATTGGTCTCTCTGTGATTTTTGGTGGTTTCCTAGTCCTCTTTATTCACATAAAAATTCAAGCAGGAGCCCAAAAGTAATTTTTCAGGCCAGTATTTCCAGGCACATGAATTTTATATGCCAGTCAGATTTATTGTAATAGGAATAGAATGAATTAAGTCAGCTGCTTCTAGATGATGTTTGTGATTGATTTTCCAGAGCACCTTGGAGACTGTCCGTTTATCTCCTACTGTTCTCAGTTAAAAGAAAAAAAAAGCTTTATAAAAAGTTCTCTGGGTAGGCACATGCTTTTTTTCCACCGATCCTCCTTGGCACCTCCTACTGCACAGCACCACATGTTCTGTTCACCCAAACTTCTTGATTTTACCACGTCTCACTGTATTTTTTTCTCCCTACAGTCACTGCTCTTTTGTCAAAGTCTCGTTGAATGATCTCTTTCTTTTCCTGTCTCTTTCATGCTCACTTTCTAATGACTCTTTAGGCAATATCCAGGGGGCATATTTAGGGAGAAAAAAGATCAGCAGGAAGGAAAATAACTTCTCTTACTCCAGATTTTTCTCCCATTTTAAAATATGATATTATATTCATCTTGGAGAATATCTTAAAAGTTTTCAAAAGTGAATATTAATCAAGCCACAGTGTGAGGCAGTGGAATCCATTCACATCTCCATGCTTCAATCTTTTCTTTTGTAAAAAGCAGTCAATAAGTTGCCCAGAGTGGATAACCCTTGAATATAAGTAACTCCTTTTTTTAAAACCACTACCTTCTCATTGGTTTCTGCTTAAGCACTCTAAGTAGAGTCATCTCTGAAAAATGAAAAAAGAAAAAGAAAAAGAAAAAAAATGAGGGAAAGAACTTCACCATGATTTGATGAGGGTCATATGGCTGGTCTGTGACATTCAGAAATAGCCCGGTAAACTCAGTACACCAGACAGTCTTCCCACTCAATTGTAAATCATTTAAACTCAAATTTAAGTATAATACCTTGCCTTGGTCTCAGTGCCACAGTAGTCATTTTATTGTTTCTGGCAGAGAAGAGAGGAAAAAATGAAAACTAATATAGTGGTTGAATGTTAAATCTCTCTAACAGACTAAACTTTTAAAAAACCCACTATTTTCCTCCAAGTCTTTCCTTTTGCACCCCAGATTTGGTCCTACTTGAAGAACATATGAAAAATTATTAGTTCATCTTCTCCAGGGATAACAATCCCTACTATAGGGGGAAGAGCCCTGCAAAAAGAATCAGGAGACCCAGGCTCCTAGCTGGGCCAATAACTAGCTGTGTTACTTTCTGTAAAAATAAGGTTGGAGGAGAAAGTCTCTAAGGTCATTTTAGTCACAACTTTTCTCGATGCTATGATCAATAAAAGAAAACACACACTGTGAATGAGGATATGAAGAACATAGGAAGTAACAAGGCTAACTGGTTGGTCAGGGCAGAAGGCAAAGCACAAAGAAAATTCCAAAGAGACATGAAGGGTAAAGTATTTGATGGTATTAGCAATTTAAGAATGGAATTAGATATCATTTAATATAGGTCAGTCATTTTACAGAGAACCTGAATACTTGGATTAGAATGTTATTTTCCACTTCTAACCTGTCCTTTCTTTTACAAGTTGATGCAGTTACCAATCAAAAGGAATATAGCATGGTGTAGTTCAGGCTACAATAAAAAATACCATAGACTGGGTGGCTTAGCCAACATATTTCTCACAGTTCTAGACTCTGAGAAATCCTAGATCAATGTGCTCACAGATCTGGTGTTTTATGAGGGCCCTCTTCCTAGTTTATAGATGGCTATCTTCTCACTATATCTTCACATGGCAGAAGGGGTCTCATTTCTTTAGGGTTTCATTTTTTATAGCACTAATCCTATTCATCAGGGCTTTACCTTCAAGGCATAATCACCTCCCATAGGTCTCACATCGGAAATGCCATCGCAGAGGGAGTTAAGATTTCAAACTGAATTTTGGGGATACACAAATGTTCAGTTTATGGCAATAGGCTGAAATCAAGTTTTCTTGACCTTAAGATATATTACATAGGAAGATGGAATCTGACAAATGAAAGACACTAGCCCCATTCAGTTACCCACAGAGAAGAAATATCATTATTTTAGCAAGGCACCAATGACATCATTGGTAACATAAGAGAATTTAATTGAAATGATGAATATTCTACGTGGCTATCCATTTGTACACAAATGTAGCCTAATAAACTAATGTTTTTCATCTCCTTTCAATGTTTTATTCTCTGTTCCATCAACATATATGAATAAGTTTAACTTTTAGAAGGTGATTCTTCCAGAATCATACTTTTCAAATTAGGTGTGCACAGGAATTAACTATGGAACATTATCAAATGCAGATTCCAAGGTATCAGTCCTGGGGTCGTAATTCAGTAGGTCTGTAATTATGACAATCAATCTATATTTTTAAATATCTCTGGTGATTCTAATGCAAGTCAGAATATATTTTGAAAAACACTAATGTAGAGAGACTAGATCAGGACTCTTCTACCTAGAACCGGCTCATATATGGCTCATTAAAACAAATTATTTCAAGCAAAAGAGTTCTATACAATGAATTTTTAACTGCAACAAAAGGCATAAACAATACAAGGGAAATTTAGATATAATACAATCCAAAAATAGTATGTATTTGTGAAAGCATCCAGGAACCACTCTGGACGCAGAACTCACGCAAGAGATTTTATTAAGCAGACAGGCAGAGTGTCTGCCTGCAGGGTGAGAGAGAGAGAGAGAGAGAGAGGAAGAAAATGAGAGAGAGAGAGAGCGCAAGAGCAAGAACGAGGGAGAGAGAGAGAAAATGGCGGGGGAGCTATTCTTAAGTAGTGGCATTTCACTGTCTAATAACAAGGGACCAATGACTGACTAGGAGGTTCTCAGGCTAACAGTCTGGGTTGTAAAGTGGTGTTGGGGGGCAGAATAATGGTGGCAGCAAAATAGCAGATCTGATGCCAATAATTTGGTAACTGAAAAAACTATGTGGGCTACTGATTATCACCCTGTGTTTAGCACCTTATCATCCCCTTTACTAGTTTTGTTCCTTGAGCATTTTAATATGCTCTAATTTACCCCAGAAATCATTTCACTGAACTTCTCAGTAGCCATTATGTTCATCCCCTTCACACTACTGGCCTTCTCCACTTTTCTGAAACTCCTTCTTCCCTTAGCTTCCATTACACCATGCTCTTCAGATATAACATCTATCATTTTGTCAGTGACTTTTCAGTTTCCTTTGTGAACTTTTCTTTGTTTCCACTCCTTATTGGATATTGACCTCTAGGAATCTGTTCCAGGTACTCTTCTCATTCTAATTAATCTTCTTTGGCAAGGTCATTTTTTCAAGAGTTTAAATTACCATCTCTATATTAACATCTACTAAATATGACTCCCCATCCCGGATTTCTCTTAGGATCTGAATAGCCAACCATCTACTTGACTTCTCCACTTGAATGATGCTCAAGGACCTCTAAATCAGCATGTCCAAAACGGAATTTGAAAAACCCAGTAGATCTACTGGAGGATCAAATCAGGACAAGTAGGGAGAGGAAGGAAGGGCATCAGGATTGGAAAGGAAGTACTAAATACATCTCTGTTTGCATATGACAGGATCCAAAAGTGAAACCCCCAAAGAATCCACCACTAAAAATTTGTGAAATGAATAAATAAATTCAGCAAGGTTCCAGGATACAAAACCAATACACATGATCCTCAATTTATCATATGGTCATGTCCCAATAAGCTCATCATAAATTGAAAGTATTATAAGTTAAGAATGCATTTAGGAGCTGGGGCTGTAGCTCAGTGGCAGAGTACTTGCTTAGAATGCGTGAAGAGGCACTGGGTTCGATCCTTAGCACCGCATAAAAATAAATATACAAAATAAAGGCATGCTATTCACATACAACTACAAAAAAAATTTTTAAAAAGAATGCACTTAATACATGTAACCTAGATAATATAGTTTAGCCAAGCCGACCTTAAATGTACTCAGAACACTTATATTAGCATACAGTTGAACAATATCATCAAACACAAAGTTTATTTGATAATGAAGTATTAAATATCTCATGTAATTTATTGAATACTTGTATCAAAAAAAAAAAAACCACCGGCAACACAGTATACTCTGAAGTATTGATTGTTCAGATCACACAGTTGGCAAGGAGCTGAAGCTTATTGCTGCTGCCCAGCATCACAAGAGAGTATCTTACTACATATCACTAGCCTGGAAAAAAATATCAAAATTTAAAATTTGAAGTGTGGTTTCTACTGAATATGTATTGTTTTCAAACCATCATAAAGTTAAAAAATTATAAATCAATCCACCATAAGTCAAGGACCACATGCACTCAAATTTCACTTGTATTTCTATACACCAGCAATGAATGATCCAAAATTTAATTAACAAAATAATTCCAGGGGTAGGGGTTGTGGCTCAGTGGTAGAGCGCTTGCCTAGCACACATAAGGCACTGGGTTCAATTCTCAGCACCATGTAAATATAAATAAGTAAACAAAAAAAGTAAAACACAGGTATTGTGTAAAAAAATGTAAACTGGTAAAATTAATCCCTATTTAAAAAAAATAATTCTATATATAACTGTACCAAAAAAATAAAACACTTAGGAGTATTTTAAATGTAATTGGAATAATACACTAGAAACTGGAAAACATAATTGAAAAAAATTAAAACCTAAATGAATAGAAAGGCATCCCATGTTAAGAAGGTAATATTCCTCAAATTGATATACAAATTGAAAGCAATCTCCATCAAAATTCTAACTGCTTCTTCTTTAGAAATTATTGGACTGATCCTAAAATTCATATGGAAATGCACAGGACTTATAACAGCCAAAATAACCTTGAAAAACAAGAATAACTTAACTCATAATTTATGATTTCAAAAAGCTATAATGATCAAGATAGTTTGACAGTGAAATAAAGGCAGATATATAAAAACAATTGAATAAAGAGCCAAAAAATAATCTCGTGCATAAATGGTCAAATTATTTTGACAAGGGTACCAATTTTATTCAATAGAGAAAGATCAGTCTTTTCAACAAATGGTGCTATGAAAGCTAGATATACATATGAAAAAGAATGAATTTGGATTCCCTACCTCATACCATATACAAAAACTAACTCGAAATGGATCAAAGACCTAAATGCAAAGGCTAAAACTATAAAACTCAGAAAAAACATTGAGATCACTATTCATGAGCTTAAACTTGAAAATAAAGTCTTAACTATGATATCTAAAGCATGGGTAAAGAAAAAATAAATGCTTAAATTGAAATTAATCAATATCAAAATTTTGTATATAAAGGACATTATCCAGAAAGTGAAAATGTAACCTAAAATGGGAGAAAACATTTGCAGTTCATATCTAATAAGGGATATTACTCAAACTATATAAGAAAAAGTCTTAGAATTCAATAATAAGAAAAAATTTTAAAATAGATAAAAGATTTGAGTAGATATTAAAAACAAATACAAATAGCTAATAAGCTCATGAAAACTTCCAATAACATTAGTGATTAAGGAAATGTGAATTAAATCATCATGGGATACCACTTCACACCCACTAGGATGGCCATATAATTTGAACATAAATGAACAATAAGTAGTGTTGGCAAGAATGTAGAGAAATTGGAACCTTTGTGCATTGCTGATGGGAATATAAAATGATTCAGTCACTGTGGAAAATACTTTGGTTGTTCCTCAAAAAGTTAAACATAGTTACCATATGTCCCAGAAATTCCACTCCTAGGTAAATACTCAGGAGAATTTAAAAACATATGTTCACGCAAAGACTTGTACTTGAATGTTCATAGCAGCATTAGTCATAATAACCAAGAAGAGTAAGGAAGCCAATGTCCAACTTCAGTTGAATGATCAAAGTATAGTCTATTCATACAATGGAATATTGTTTGATAATAACACAGAATTAAATAATTATATATGATAAAACATGGATGAACCTTGACAACATTATGCTAAGTGAAAGAAAGCAAACATAAAAGATCACATACCATATGATCACATTCATATAAAATGTCCAGATTATGCAAATCCATAGAGATAAAAAGTAGATTAGTGGTTGTCAGCAGCTGGAGAAAGAGGAGAGCAGACAGTGATTGGTAGTGAATATAGTGTTTCTTTGGGAGGTGATGAAGATGTTCTGGAATTAGATAGCAATGATAGCTGCACAGCTTTATGAATATTCTAAGAGCTATTGAATCATACATTTTTAAATGGTGAAATTTATGGTCTGTGAATTATAAATCAATAACAAATTAAATTTAAAAACAATAGAATTGTGTAAGGGATATTAACAAGAAAATCTCATAAGAAATATGAACAGTACTGCAATTAAAATGAGACCATTTTTTTCAGCCTCTCAGATTATAAAAAGTATTAAAGATTAATAGTGTTAGCTGAAAAAGGTACAGCAAAATAAGTATAACCATGCATCACTTAATGACATGAATACATACTGAAAAGTGCATCATTAGGCAATATTGTCTTTATGATGTGTGAACATCATACAGTGTACTTTCACAAACCAGTCAATACAGGTCAATCACTCAATGTGGTCTCTTGATTCTGTCAAGAGACGCCGTAAGCACCAGATGTATGAGGCTCCACTTATTTAACATGGCATATTATTTTACAGTGAACTTTTTTATAAGCAGAATGAGTATACTCTAAAATAACAATAGAAAGTATGGTATAGTAAATACATGAACCAGTAACATAGTGGTTCAAAATGATTATCAAGTATTATGTACTGTTCACAATTCTATGTGCAAAACAGTTATGGCTGGAATTGTAAGATGTTTATTTACATCGGCAAACATGTAATGCATTGTACCATGATGTTACAAAGGTTATGAAGTCCCTATATGAAAGGGACTTTTCAGCTCCATTATAATCTTATGGGACCACTGTCAGATATGCTGTCCATATTTGATTGAAACATTGTTATATGACACATGACTGAACTTTCACACATAGTTAGAATAAGTGTGCATTGGTACAACCTCTTGTAGATAATATGGTTGTATTTATAAGGTTTAAATATACACATTTAATGACTCAGAATTCCCCTGTGTAGCAAAGTGAAATGTCTCCTCCAAAATAATATGTTAAAGACCTAAACCCCAGTACCTGTGAATGGGACCTTATTTAGAAATAGTGTCCTTGCATATGTTAGCAAGTTAAAATGAAATCACACTAGATTAAATTGAACCCTAAGTTCAATGACTTGTGTTCTTAACATATAGAAGATTTGGAGATGCACAGATTCACACCGAAGGAGGAAAGCCATGTGAAGATAGAGGACAGAGATTGGAGCGATGCCACTATAAGCCAAGGAATGTCAAGGCATAATAGAAGTCAGGAACGGCAAGAAAGGATCCTTTCCTAGAGCCATCAGAGATGGCATGGCCTTGTCAACACCTAGATTTAGGGCTTCTAACTTCCAGAACTGGGAAACAATAGTTTTCTGGATTTGTTTTTGTTGTTGTTGGTACTAGGCATTGAAATCAGGGGTGTTTTACCACTGAGCCACATCTCTAGGCCATCCCCTTTTATTTTTTATTTTGAGTCAGGTTGCTAGGTTGCTTAGAGCCTTGCTAAGTTGCTAAGGCTGGCCTCAAATTTGCAATCCTCCTGTCTCAGACTTCAGAGTCACTGGGATTACAGGCATGTGCCACAGCACCCAGAAGTTTTCTGTTGTTTTAAGCCACCAAGTTTTGGTAATTTATGGCAACTCTGAGAAACGAATATACCCTTCCTAGACTCTCCCTTATAGAAATGTTTGTAGAAGTAGGCAATAATATTTAGAATGTCTTAGTGAGCTTCTTGCAGCACTCTATGATCTCAAAAAAGAAAGGTAACCAAAGCATCCATCATTACTTAACTGGTTAAATAAATTAAAGTACATTCCATTGTATGTGGAATGTTACTCAGCTATTAAGAATGAATACTTATACTGATAAGGAAGGGCATTTATGCTATATTTCTAAAAGAAAGAAGAAAGTAGCAAACAAATACATAAATGTATATTAGTTCATTAAGGCTATTACAAAGTATCTTTTAATGGATTACTTACAAATAATAGAAATTTGTCTCTCTCAATTTCAGAAGCTAAGAAGTCCAAGACTAAGGCACTGGTAGATTTGGTGTTAGATGAGGACCTATTTCCTGATTCATACAAGTGCCTTCTATCTGCGTTTTCACATGTAGAGGGGTGAGGGTATCTCTAGGGCCATTTCTTATAAGGGCACTAATCTCATTTACAAGTTATTCACCCATGTGACCTAATCACCCCACAAAGGTCCCACCTCTTATAACCATCTCTTTGAGAGAGTTAGGATTTCAACTTATGACAAAAATATTCAGACCATAACTGAACCATTTTTATAAAAGTGTACACTTACAAACTATTAAAGAAAATTATACTCACACAAAAAAAAATCGTGCATTTTCTTTGTGTGTGTGTGGGGGGGGTGTATTTTCTTGAGAATAGAAAGATACAAAGCAATATGGAACTGTCAACAGTAGTTAATATGAGGAACTTGTAGGTGTGGGTAACAATTTGGTATTTTTACTTCCTATTTTTGATAGATTATTTATATGTGAAGGTGTACTTCTTTTGTATGGAAAAATGCAAACATGCCTACCATACTAAAATGCTTTCAGTTGCTTAAGCATTCCATTCTCTTTCACATTTCAAGCATTTGCCCCCGGTTTTCCTTTTGTCTGGAACAGTGTCTCTCTGACACTTTCACCTGACTACTCATCTCATAACTCTTGTTTCTTTATCATTTTTTTCCAGAAGTCTGTCATGATTATCCTTCCTCTCCATATTATCTTTCAAAGCTAAATTAGGTGCCTTCCTCTGTGTCCCCAACCACCTTGTACTGCCCTAGGATAGCACTTCCTACACACTGAGCGCTGATCATTGGTTTACATATCACTCTCAGTACACTGCATAATGAACTGTGGTATTCCCAGTCAATATTCAGATTTGATTGAATCTAATAATTGATTTATGGACAGATAATTACTGAAAATATGACTCTTTTTATTCCAGAGAAAATGGATGAAGATGGAGAATAAGGCAAGGATAAAAGAAAGGTTAATCAGAAATGTTTTTAAGAAATCCAAATGATCTAGGTGGAGAGGCAAGAGGGGAAAACAGGATAGCCTGAGGGACAAAAAAGACAACTGAATAACTTGATCTGTCATAACTTCATCTCTCTCATGCAATTAATATTCTACTGAAACTGGACTATTTACACCCCACCCCAAATACATATTTATATACCTATATGACTTCACTCATTTTATTTTTTCAGCCTCCCTCACACTGGTCCCCAGTACTGGAGATCAAACTCAGTGGGACTCTACCACTGAGAAAAACCTCAAGCCTTTTTAATTTTTAATTTTAAGACAGAGTTTCACTAAGTTGCTGAGGCTGGTCTTGAACTTGCTATCCTCTCGCCTCAGCTTCCAGGTTGATAGGATTTCAGGTATGCACCACCACTCCTAGCTGCCTTTCAGGCTTTCAGAAGCTTTTGATACAATTCATTACTGCCTTCTTTGTCACATGCACTGTTTGCTTACTTGATTTTTGCAACACCTCAGTGTTTTCCTCCCATTTCCCTGACCACACCATTTTGATCTTATTTCCCAGTTCCTCCTCCATCACCTGACTTTTACTGCTGGAATTTTCACAATCCAATATGACTAGCCAAAGGATGAATGAAGAGACCAAATTAAAGGATTATTGTGACCTTCACTATGATACGAAAAGACAATGAAGCAATATTGACCTAGTCCTGAGGAAGCGAAAGTGAGACCCAAAGGCTAAGACGTGGTTCAGTAGTAGAACACTTGCCTACCAAGCACAAGACCTTGGGTTCAATCTCCAGCACCACAAAAAAGAAAGGAAGGAAGGAAGGGAGGGAGGAAGGGAGGGAGAGAAGGAAGGAAGAGAGACCCAAGAATTTTATATACTATTGTTTTGAAATTCAACAAACTGGTAGTCTAAAGTATGCAAAAGTTCAAGAAATACATACTATGGAAATATAACTTCATATATTAACTCATTTATTCTTCACAACAACCCAATAAAGTAGGAACTTTATAATCCCCATTCCAGAGATGAACAAACTGAGAAACACAGATTTAAAAATTTGCCCACATTTACATATCTAGGAAGTAGCAGAACTGATTTGAACCAAAGCAGGCTATCTTCAGAACCTATGCTCTTAACCAACTACCCAGGAAATCAGTCAACACTATCAAAATTGAAACATGAAGATAAAAATATAAAGACTGACACCTCTACATATTTTTCACTTCTTTGATCTTAACTTTAAAATAGTCTTTCAAGAGACTGTAATTCCTTGAAGGAGAGGAAACATTTATCTGAAGTTTATTGATTCCTTTACTTTCACTTTGATTTATTTTTCTTTAGTTCAACTGAAGCATTTTTAAATTTTTATACTTTCCTCTGGGTGCAGTGGTATGGACCTGTAGTTCCAGTTAATCCAGAGGCTAAGGCAGGAGGCAGGAGTAAGGGGCCAGCCTGGACAACATAGCAAGACCCCATTGCTTAAATAATATACACTTTTAAAGTCTGAGGATGTGTCTCAATGTTGGGGATTGGACCTCTGGCCTGAGCAGATCACGGGTCCAATCCTCAACAGTGTGCATATATATACAGATATAGATAGATATAGATATATATGTATATATATACACTTATATTTTTTAAAATAGCATGCAAATTATTTCTACCAAAATTTTTCTGTCCCTCTATTAATCCTATATAATAAAAGTGATGCCCACAATAATGTTCATTAATCTTAAAATAGCTATAATTTATTAAATATTCACCATCTGCCAGGTATGGGAAAATGCACTTTAAATGAAGTACCTCATTAAGTTATCACAACAATCTTATAAATAGGTACTATTTTAATCCTTTTTATTCAGATAATGAAACTGAGGCACAATAATGGTTATTCATGGTTCATGCAGATTTAGAGATTTTTCCCTTTTTTTGTACTTTCTCACATTTTTTATTATTTTACAATAAGTATGTGTCTTTTAGATAAAAAATATAAAAACCATTCTAAAAACATGTTTTTAAATAAACGAAGATTTCCTAGGGCTCAGTTTTGAGTCCTATTCTCTTGCTGTTCTGAACTCTCTTCCTAAACCATGTTATCAATTCCCATAGCTTCCCCAAAGGCAAATGACCTCCAAATCTGTTTCAGTTTTAGAACTTGTTTTTTGAGCTCCAGACATATATTCCCATTGAAAACTACTCATATTCTCTTGGATGCTCCATAGGCAATTCAAATTCAACACGTCCAAATTCACGCTCATCACTTATTCCACACTAGTCCTCCTTCCTAATCACGATGAATGGTGCCCCTCTCCACCTGAATGCACAAACCAAAAATCTACAAGTTATTTCTTATTCTTCCCTTTTTCTTGCCCTCTATACCCAATCCATTCACCAAGTATATGCTACCTCTAAAATGTATTCCAAATCTGTCCACTTCTCTCCATCTCTGCTACCAGTTTCCTAGTCTGAGTCACAATTACCTCTATCAATTACCTCCTAACTGGTTGACCTTTTAAGATCCTTGATCCTTTACAATTCATTCTTCTCACAGTAGCCAAAAATATGCTAATAAACATTAAAGGAACTCTCCTTGAGTCTTTCAATGAATTCCCATTGTTCTTAAAATAAACTTCAAACCCTTGCCATGGCCCTTAAGGAAGAAACTGTATGTTTCCTTCCATATATGTTTCCTTCTATAGCAAAACCAGGATATTATTAGGGGTAGTAATAAGCTGAGTTAAAAATAAAACCTCTGCAGGTGGCTAGAGCTAAGGTAGGCCATCCAACCCAGTTCTGGCCAATATAATAATCAGGAATCTACTGTATAAGCATTTCCAGTAAAACTATTACTTCCCTAATTGAAAGAGATAAGATCAGCTGGTGAATATTCTTTTGCCCAATGCAATCTCCTATTTTTTTTTTTTTTTTAACCTGAAGGTAGAGTAGCCATCTTGGGAGATGATGATGGAAGTCATGCTCATAGGATGACAGAATAGAAAGATAGAAAGAGGGGTGGGAGGGGTTAGCGTTAGGGTTAGGGTTAGGTTTAGGGTTGGAGGGGGCAAGAATGGAGGAAGGAAGGACTGTATAGAGGGAAAAGAGGGGTGGGAGGGGCGGGGGGAAGGGAAAAAATAACAGAATGAATCAAACAACATTGCCCTATGTAAATTTATGATTACACAAATGGTATGCCTTTACTCCATGTACAAATAGAGAAACAACATGTATCCCATTTGTTTACAATAAAAAAAAGAAAAGAAAAGAAAAAATAAATAAATAAAATAAAATAGCCAAAATGGAAAAACAAATGGGAAATATCACACAAATCTTTGAAAATGGATTTCTCCTGGACAGGTAATATTATTGCCTTTGTTTTTGTAATTTTTAAGTTATATGTTAAATTTATTTTTAATAAATAAAAATAATATATCAAAAAGAAAAAGAAAGATAGAAAGACGTTTGATCCCTTGCACATGAACTAGCCCTGGACTACTTACATTAAGACTTCTATTATGTGAAGAAAATCACCAAAACTTGGTTTCTATTATGCACAGCCAAAAAACCAGTTCTAATAGATACAACTTTGGATACAACTTTGCCTTATCTCAAAAAAACTTCCTTCCTCATTAAGTATATTACACTCACGATGACTTTTTCTTCATTCTTTGACTACTACAACCCCTTTCCTGTTTCAGGATGTTTACAGGTGCTATTCCTTTAACCTAGAATAATATTTGCTGCACTCTTCACTAGCTAACTTCTACTCCTTACTCATGTCTGAGTTTAAGTGACACCTCCTCAGCATGAACTTCCTTGAGCAGACCAGTCCAAATTGGGCTGCACCATTCCTTCTTAGCATATTTCATAATTCATATGTATATTTATTTACAGAATTTTCCCTTCTAGTTCAGTTTCTGTCTCCCCCACTAGACTCTAAACTATCAGAGACTGTTTGCTTGTCCACTAATAAATATATATATCCAATCCCCATAAGAGTGCCTGCCATATAGGGAACAGTGAATAAATATGGACAATCTATTGAAATACCATGTTCTTTTTGCCATTTTTCCTACTCTCCTGCATCAGAATTAATCATTCCTTCTTCTATGTTTCCATGGCATATTGCTTTGACATCTTTTTAACATTTTTTCCTCCCCATTTTTAATTTGGTTTTTTTTGTACGAGGGATTGAACCCAGGGGCACTTAGTCACTGAGCCACATAACTAACACATTTTTATTTTTTTTTTTAATTTTGAGACAGGGTCTTGCTATAGGCCTTGCTAAGTTGCTGAGACTGACTTTGAACTTGCAATCCTCCTGCCTCAGCCTCCCAAGCCACTGGGATTATAGGCATGCACCAAGACAACCAGTTTGACCCCTATTTTAATTCAATCCTTTTAACAAGGAAAGCATGTTATAAAAGATCCCAAAGTCTACTCAAGAAACATGTAAAAAGTACTTATAATACAGTGTACTAAGTGCAATAGTTGAAATTTGAGCAAGATACAAAAACAGAGTAAAGGGGAATAAATTCAATGAAGTAGTAAAGACATGACCAAGGAAGACATCAGGAAGTGTTAACATCTAGGTGGCATTTTGAGGGCTAAATTGGAATTTTCCAGGTAAACAAATGAGAGGAAGAAAAACCTAGATAATACATAAAATGTGCAAATGTGCTATAGTATGAAAAAGCAGAGCATGCTCATAAGTAGAGAGTAAAGAGTGAAGGAGGCAACAGACATATTGTATTAGTAACATTTTTAAGGGAAACATCTGACCTAGTAAACGTAGGATTCTGTTTGAGACTCATCCCATGATTTATGTGAAGCTTAACCAAGAATTGCAGAACAAACAGGAAGTCAGGTCCTAAGTCAACATGATGAAGATTTGGGCCTACTTTTTCTTCTATTAGGCGCAGGGTCTCTGTTCTAGTGCCTAAGTCTTTGGTCAACTTTGAGTTGATTTTTTTTCACAGTGAGATAGGGGTTCAATTTCATTCTGCTACATATGGATTTCCAGTCTTCCCAGCACCATTTGTTGAAGAGGCTATCTTCTCTCCAATGTATATTTTTGGCACCTATGTCTAGGATGAGATAACTGTATTTATATGGGTTTGTCTCTGTGTCTTCCATTTATACCATTGGTCTTCATGTCTATTTTGGTGCCAATACCATGCTGTTCTTGTTACTATAGCTCTGTAGTATCGTTTAAGGTTTGGTATTATGATGCCTCCTGTTTCACTCTTCTTGCTAAGGATTGCTTTGGTTATTCTGGGTCTCTTATTTTTCCAAATGAATTGCATGATTGTTTTTTCTAGTTCTATGAAGAATGCCATTGGTATTTTAATTGGAATTGCATTAAATCTGTATAATGCTTTTGGTAGTACAGTCATTTTAATAATATTAATTCTGCCTACTGAGAACATGGGAGATTTTTCCATCTTCTAAGGTCTTCTTCAATTTCTTTCTTTAGTGTTCTGTAGGTTTCACTGTAGAGGTCTTTCACCTCTTTTGTTAGAATGATTCCCAAGTTTTTTAATTTTTGAGGTTGTTGCAAATGGGGTAGTTTTCCTAATTTCTCTTGCAGTGGATTCATCACTGATGTATAGAAATGCATTTGATTTATGGGTATTGATTTTATATCCTGCTACTTTGCTGAATTCATTTATTAGCTCTAGAAGTTTTCTGGTGTAATTTTTGGGTCCTCTAAATATAGAATCATGTCATTCGCAGAGATAATTTGAGTTCTTCTTTTCCTATTTGTATCATTTTAATTTCTTTTGTCTTTCTGATTGCTCTGGCTGGAGTTTCAAGGAATATGTTGAATAGAAGTGGTGAAAGAGGGCATCCATGTCTTGTTCCAGGTTTTAGAGGGAATACTTTCAGTTTTTCTCCATTTAAAATGTTGGCCTTGGACTTAGCATAGATAATTTTTACCATGTTGAGGTAAATTCCTACTATCCTAGTTTTTCTAGTGTTTTGAACATGAAGGAGTGCTGTATTTTGTCAAATACTTTTTCTGCATCTATTGAGATGGTCATATGATTCTTATCTTTAAGTGTATTGATGTGATGAATTACACATTGATTTCTGTATGTTGAACCAACCTTGCATCCCTGGGATGAACCCCACTTGATTATGGTGCACTGTCTTTTTAATATGTTTTTGTATGTGATTTTCCAAATTTTTATTGAGAATATTTGCGTCTATGTTCATCAGGGATATTAGTCTGAAGTTTTCTTTCCTTGATGTGTTTTTGTCTGGTTTTGGTATCAGGGTAGTACTACCCTCATAGAATGAGTTTGGAAGGATTCCCTCCTTAACAAGATACCTAAAGTGCAAGAAATAAAATCAAGAATCAATAAATGGGATGGATTCAAACTAAAAAGTTTCTTCTCAGCAAAGGAAATAATCAATAACATGAAGAGAGGGCCTACAGAAGAGGAGAAAATCTTTACCACACACATACCAGATAGAACACTAATCTGCAGGATATATAACTCAAAAAAACTTAACACACAATAAAGCAAATAACCCAATCAATAAACACTTTACAGAAGAAGATATACAATTGATCAATAAATATATGAAAAAATGTTCAAAATCTCTATCAATTAGAGAAATGCAAATCAAAACTACTCTTAGATTTCATCTCATTCTAGTCAGAATGGCAATTAGCAAGAATACAAGCAACAATAAGTGTTGTCAAGGATGTGGGGGAAAAGGTACGCTCACACATTGCTGGTGAGACTACAAATTGCTGCAACCACTCTGGAAAGCAGTTTGGAAATTCCTCAGAAAACTTGGACTGGAACCACTATTTCACCCAGCTCTCCCCACTCCTCAGTTTATACCCAAAGGACTTAAAATCAGCATACTACAGTGATACAGCCACATCGATGTTTATAGCAGCTCAATTCACAATAGCTAAGCTATGAAACCAACCTAGGTGCACTTCAACATATGAAAAGATAAAGAAAACGTGGTATACATACACAATGGAATATTACTCAGCCATAAAGAAGAATGAAATTATGGCATTTGCAGGTAAATGGATAGATTCGAAGATATCATGCTAAGGAAGGTAAGCCAAACCCAAAAAACTAAAGTCAAATGTTTTCTCTGATTAATGGATGCTGTTCATAATGGGGGGTTGGGAAGAATGAAGGAACTTTGGATTGGGCAGAGGGGTGTGAGGGGAGGGGTGATGTGAGGGTGGGAAGGACAGTGAAATGAGATGGGCATTATTACCCTATATGCATGTATGACTACACTACTGGTGTGACTCTGCACCATGTACAGCCAGAGGAATGGGAAGTTGTAGTCCACTTGTGTGCAATGTGTCAAAATTCATTGTACAGACATGTAAAACTAATTAGAACAAATTAAAAAATAAAAAAAGAATTATAGAACAAACAGCATTATGGCCCATATTTAGTAATTTATATAATCAGTTTCATGCACAATCACATCTCCAACATCTTTTCCTTTGAGACATTAGGATATGAATAGTCACATGAGCAAGCCCCATTGCCCTGCCCAGCTGAGATTTTCAGTTGGCTTCATCTCTGGAATAAATTGTCCAAAATCAAGGATAGAGAGAGACAAGGTCAAGACCATGAAGTGCCCACTATATTACCATAAGTGGCTTGGACTGTATAGACAATAAATATACATTGAAGGATTTAAGCAGAGGAGAGACTGTCCTCAGATTTGCACCTTAGAAAGAACACTGTGAAGGCAATGGACAAGAGGTAAGGTAAACAAAATTCTATTACAATAGTGAAAATAACTATTGATCCTTGAATAAGGCAGTAGAGATTGAAGATGGAGAGAAAAGGATTGTGGTGGTAATTTAGAGGCAGAATTGAGTGAACTTAATGGGTGATTAAGCACAAGGATGAGTAAGAGTGGAAGAAATCAAAGATCCTTCAAAAATTTCGGTTCTAAAGGTTGACCATTGTGTCTTTTAGTGAAGAGGTAATATAAAAGAAAGAGTATGTTTGGAAGGGGATATAATTAATTCAATTTGGGACAAGTAATACTTGATTCATATTTCATATGTTCAACTGATATATCTAGCACATTAAGTAGTCACAATGCATCTGGAGCCTCAAGAGAGAAACCTGGGTGAAAGAGATGGATTTGAGGCTTGTCAGAGAGAATGCCAACCTAAACTAAGGTTCTAGAAGTGAGCATACAGAGCATATAACAGCTTTGAATGATGTAAGAATTTTGAATGGATAGGACCAGGTGACTGATTGGATAAAATTTGTGATAAAGAGAGGAAATCTGTGACAATCCTCTGATTTCTGATTTGAAGATTGTGTGATTGTTCCATTGTTATGAGCTGAATCATCTTCCTTCAAAATTCATATACTGAAGTCTTACCCCCAAGTTCCTCAGAATTTGACTGTATTTGGAAATAGGGTCTTCAAAGAGGTAATTAAAGTAAAATGAGGTTATGTACATGGTCACTTGCCCAATATGACTAGTGTCCTTATAAGAAGAAATCAGGATATAAACTCATATAGAGGGAGAAAGCCTTGTGAACATGAAGACAGTCATCCACAAGCCAAGGAGAGAGGCCTCAAAAGAAACTCACCTAGGTGACATATTGATCTTGGACTTCTATCTTCCAGAACCATCAGAGTATGTTTCTCTTACATAAGCCATTGAGTCGATGATTCTCTGTTATGGCAGCCACAGAAACCTAAGGCCACCAACCAAGATTGGAATTACAGGAAAGAAAGTAGGGTGGGGCAAGGAGGTGTTGGAAGAAGGGTTTGATATAAAGCATATTGAATTTGAGATTCTTGAGGTCCACTCAGGTAGAGATGTTCAAATGGTTTTGAAATGGAAAGAGAGAACTGGGTTTGGGTACAGATTTGGATATCATTGATATATAAGTGAGATTTTAAACTGTAGGAGTGGATGAAATCATCTAAGAAGTATAGGTGAAGTGAGAAGAAGGACAGAACCATAATGAATACAGTTCATGAAGGAAAAGAATCATGGTGATAATTTACAGGCAGAATTTACCAAACTTAATGAGTGATTAGGTATGAATATGACCAAGAGTGAAAGAAATAGGCATAATGAATATCAACACTAAGGAACCAAGGAAGAACAATAAGAAGACCCAGGAAAGGGAAATAATCAGAGACACAGGATGGAGAGAGAGAGGGTGAGAGAGAAAGAAAGAGAAAGAGAGAGAGAGAGAGAGAGAGAGATTAAAATTCATCTTTATTTTATCCTGTTTTTAGTTATAATTAGTTGAGTACATATTGGTCTCAATTCTTCAAGACCTTTTACATAGTGACAGAGGCACTATCTTATTCATTTATGAATCTACAACACCAAGCACAGTGCCTGACATTTAATATCCCTGCAATAAATATTTGTTGAATCAAATGGAATTGAAATTAGAATTTCATTCCATTTTTTGTTTGCTTGCTTATTTCTGGAGTGTGCAGCCACCGATATTTTAAGTTCATAGCGAAAAATCATTTCAATGTGTCCTAGGCTTGATCCCCTTCCAACCCAACCCCCAGGACAATAGTTTTCATTATAACCTTCTGTCTTTGCCATTCTGGATGGAATTCTGTGCACAGAAGTTATATACATATATGGGTATATCTATGTAACAAATAGCAGCACAGGAGCCCCCTGGGCTCCCTCAGGCTCTGGTATGACATATTTGAGCCATATAAATTCAGCTTCTCCTCTGGCATCTGTTAGCCGACTCACTTGCAACTCCACCTCAGCAGTGGTCTCTCAGTCCTCTCAAAGCAGGGAAAGAGTACTGTGTGCTGAGAGACCATGGCAAAGAATCCTCCAGAGAACTGTGAGGACTGTCACATCCTAAATGTAAGTTGATTCATATTTTTTCCCTTTTGAGCAGAAGCATGATTTTGTAGATTTATCGTATTGCAATGTGAACATTAGAAAGTGAAATCAAAGGAGACTTTGAATTATGACTTGCTATTTTGAGGGTTATTGTGTATTGTTTCATTCTCTCTGGTCTTTGCTTAGGCAGAAGCTTTTAAATCCAAGAAGATATGTAAATCACTTAAGATTTGTGGACTGGTGATGGGTATCCTGGCCCTAACTCTAATTGTCCTATTTTGGGGGAGCAAGCACTTCTGGCCAGAGGCACCCAAGAAAGTAAGTAAAGTAAATGTACATCACTATCCAGTGCTTCTTTTCTGAGTTGATTGAAATTAACCAGTGGTTGACATGTAAATTACTCTGAAAATGAAAAAATCATTAAGTCCCTTTTGTGTTTATTTTCTGGTGTAAGAAAAGGAATCAAGATTTTGCTCTCTTTTATTTTTCTAACAATTTTGTTAAGGGGAAATTTGTCTTCTGCATTTTAGTTACTAATGATAGGATGCAGATTTGCCCATTCTTTTATAATACTGTGGCTTTAAGGAGTTAAGTATCCTCTGAGAAGCAAATTTTTTACTGTAAGAAAAAATACTTTCCATCTTTCTTTCAATTATCTGGGCAGAAACTGATGGAAAAGTAATTATACCACCACATAAAGAGAAACCACCAGAAATGGCAGCAAAGGATTTTCAGGGATTATATTCCTGACTTAATGCATCTGCTGTGAGGACAGGCAATGAGCTCCTTTTAGGAAGAAGCAATTTGTATACCTGAATTCACATTTATTTATGATTAAAAAACTAGAATTTTTCAACTCCTCACAAGCCATAATCATCACTGTCCCACTGAGATAGTAATGCCAGAAAGTAGAAGTAAGCAACACCAAGTCATTAATCACAGTTATCTCCGAAAGCTTCTGATATTGGGGTCATTCAGAGAGGATTCATTGACCATTATACTTTGTTAGAGCACTTTAGTGTTATTGTTATTTTCGAGCTCACAAGCAGTGGACCAATTTAGATGTGATCCCAATAAAACCATAGTCCTTTCATGCTAACAATTTCCATTTGAAAGAGAATTAATAAATATACAAACTACAAAATACAAAGATGTTTCTCTGGTTTTGCCATGTTTTCTCTCTGTGTGTGGGTTGTTGTTGTTGTTGCTACTGCTGCTATTGCTGTTGTTAATTTGTTGTCATGAGATGATATTTGGTAACAGATGTTAAGGAAGAAAAGGCACAGATCCAGGAGGGAGGATGAGACTAGAGGAAAATGGGCTGGCATGGACCATTAGGAGCCAAAGGAGTGATAGGAGCAGAGAGAAAAGAACATGAGTTGATGGGGAAGGAGAGGCAGAGAAGAAAAGACAGAAAATAAATTGGCTAAGTCCCCCAAAACACTGAGAAAAGTAAAGCACCATTACCTTTGGATTCTCCATCTCTGATTCTCATTTAGTCTCAAAAGATAACATACCAAATTTAAGTAGAAGGGAGAGCAAATCAGCCTACTTTATTTGTTTGCCTTTTTATTTACATCTTGTTCCAGAAAGGATTTCAGGCATCACCCCATGCCTATAGTTATCCCCTTCTCCCCCCGCCCACTGCTTCTGAACTACTTACTGCTCAGATGCCTTTCTAGAGAAGCCACCTGTGTTTAGACTAGCAGGACGCACAAAGCAATCAAGATCAGGAAGGAAATAGCAAATGAATGAGAGTGCCAAAATGCATTCTGATATAATTCTTGTACCACTTAGCTAATTCTCAAGGTGACATGCTGCCCCATAAATTGAATCTTGGGTTCTTTCAAAAAGTATACGTGAGTCAGAGGATAAAAAACTTTTTTGTTCTCCATAGCTATAATGTACTTAACTGGATGTGATAGGTGACTAATCCCTTCCACCATCCATAGACACCTGCCTAAATAGTGGACTAGATGGCCTTTTTTGTTTTATTGTAGCCATTGGTACTACAAAATGCTATTTTGAAAGGATCTATGTGTTTTTCTAAACTTATAGTACTGTTTGCCTCAGTGCAGCTATAAATGGCTAGGTGGGGACCTTGCCTTTATCTTGTAAGTTTCCAAACTCTCTAGTAGCGTTCCTGGTCTCCTCTGCTTCCTTATTACATCATCTTTACTTCTCATTCCAGTTTGTTTGTTGTCTGTTTGGTTTTTGGTAATGAATTCTAAAGACAGATTCTGAAATTCCTTAAACCAAAAGTAAAACTTAGTCAATGTATACATAGAAAAGTTAGGATATGCTACTGAACAAAGTTTATCAAAAATCTAGTCTTTCATGAAGTAATCCATTTTTGGATGTAATTGTCAGCAAAGGAATTCTCAGAAATGAACAAAGTTATTATGAAGCAATCCAGATAAAAGAAAATAGGTGTCTCCTAGGGCAAGTTTTTCCACTATAAACAAAGGTTGTTTGGTTTCCATTCCAATGGGGAGTTTCGATTTATTGTCTTTGATATTAAGTCCTGGCTTTCCCTACAGATCAGATTGGGTTTTTTGTAAACTAGGAGACCAGGCAGAGCTGTAGATGCTTTACTCAATCTACTACCTACCTTCAAAGTCTCAGACAAGAATCCCAAGAGACCATCCATGTTCCCAATGACTAAGACTCTGAATAAGCTTGCCTCCAAGTGGATTTAGGAATCCTGGGAAGCAACGAGTAGTCAGGTTAGTCTGGAAGAATTGCAGAGAAAAAAGATCCAGGTACCTTGCACAAATTTAAGACTCCCCTTAAAAGTATAGTCTAGCAAGAAACAATAGTTAGAAGATTAAAACCCAAGCTCTTCTGGACTTTCTTTTACAAGCCTGTGGGATTTGTGGGGTGCTGTGGAATCCTTGGTAGAGAGAACTATTGATGCTACTGTGCTTATTGATGGCAACAATTTCTTTATTGTCCTGGGCTTCCTCCAAGCTCTTAGTGTTTGCTCCTCCAGCCCCACCACATCTCCCTTTTTATTTAGTTTTTCAACATCTGTTTATAATAAACGGTGTTTATTTAACATCCTACATCTGCTGTTGACATTTCCATTCTGGTAAGTCCTTCCCTCCGTCCTACATTGGTGTGTAAAAAAGATCCAGATTCCTTATCCCAAAAGGGAAGTAAGCCATGTTTGCCACCACACATACCTCAAGCATGAATTTTGTGTGTCCATGCACATGCACATACACACATACACAAAAGAGAAAGAAATCAAAATCAAATGAAACAAGGAGGACCAACTCTGGGTGAGTTGCTGTATTTCCTTCTAGGCTCTAGGCCCCCTGAACCACAGCCACATATAAGAGCTACTTGGGCTAAATGTCAGCCAGATCCATCAAGGCTCTGTACTCAGCTTTCTTATTCCAGCAGAAAAGACCTACTCAGTCCCAGAGATTTTGAGAAAGCATCACATTAAGGCTTCACTCCCAGACAGTGACTGCCCTGGGATCCTTAAAGCAGATTCACAAGAGAAACATTCTTGCTTTTAAAAGCTCCTGGTGTTCCACATTTAACTTAAAACAGTTAGAAGCCAACTCCCCAGATAATGAATGCAACATGGAGAAAACATATCAGAAAAATCCGAGGCCTTATACCAGCAGTTTATAAACAGTACAAATTTTGTAGTCTATTCCTCCAATTATTTGTGGAATGAGGCAGAAGAATAATAAAATAAATGAAATGGGAACCTTCCTGCCATGCACTGGAACTTCCTGGAGACTTCAGGGCTAATTGATTGCATCAGGCCCACATGGCAATCAATAGATCTCTGGGATGTTCCCTCAACTTCTACATACTACCAGTATGAGATGAGAAGTGATGTTGATAGGCATGCATTCTTCTGCCCTCCTCCTCCCCACCTCAACTGAAGATAACCATTAAAACAGTCTCACCCAGGGTTTCAAGCCCAGTTTCATTGGGCTGAAAATCTTTTGCTCAGAAGAAGTACTCTCCCGCCAAGTCTGGGTCAAGCTTTCTTTGTGTCTGTTTTTCTAGTATCAGCATTAGCCCAAGACCAACTTTCTTCACTCATCTCTAGACACACAAGGGAGACAACTTTCCTTCCTAGATTTCCCAGGCTTTCATACACAACAGTTCGGTGGGTGAAATGTGGAGCTGGAAAAACATTTATTCCCTCAAGGAAAAAGTTGGAGATGTATCTAGAATCTCTAGCAGAGGAACTGAGCTTCAACAGATGGTGCCACATCAGCATTTTAGTTTCAAAAGACGACTTTGCTTTATTTTCTTTTCCTCTTAAAACATTGCAAGATCTGAGTCCACCCTTATACAACTCCCACTGGGCTAGCTCTTACCCTGGACTACTCAGGGGCAGTTCTCACCAATTACATGAAGGCAGACCACAGCTGTGATGGCCACATTGTTCCTCCTTCATACACCTAAGATAGCATTTGCTGAGTACCTTACATAGCACCAGAATAAGAGTTTGAGTCTTCAAAGGAACTGTCCTTGAGTGGCTGAGAGTGGAAATGGAGCTGTAGGGGGAAATAGTTCAGGTGATCAACAAGTAGTTACAGTCCAATGATCAACCTACCAGCTGTCAGCCCAAATATAAGCAGAACTGATTCTGCCAACAATCCGACATTGCAGCTAGAAAGGGATGAGAGATAGGGACAGCAATTGAGCCCTCAGAGGCATACAGTAACTTTTCCAAAGTCACACAGCTCGTAGATGGCAGAGCTCAATTAGGACTAGAAACTGGTCTGGGGATTCTTTTCACTATTTTTCAGCTGCATTGAAGAATTAGGGGTGGGATTATGGGCAAGGGAAAACTTCCCAGCTAACTCAAGTTTTTAGATGAAAGAAATGGCTATTTCTTGTTGAAAAAGAGGAATGTCTGGTTGCTTATGCCAATTTTTTTCATGGCTGATGATCGAAGATGCAGAAGTCCAACTTTGCATGAGAAACAATCTGTCTGCTCTGTATTGGTATAGAAATACCCAGAGGCCTTTTAATTCCTACAGGCTTGGTCAGTAATAATATGGTACAATGCCTTTCCTTCCCTTTCTTCCAGCCTAACACCTGCTAGCCAGATATTCTGAGCATGTATTTCACCTTTGGAGAGTGTACCTCATAAACAGACAGTAAAGGATGAAGGTGGAGAGAAAAGCAGCTAGATTAATCGCAGGCTTCAAAAAACAAACCTAAGCCAAATGCCCTCAAATCCCTTTCAGGACAGGCTAAAGCTACTTGCCCCCAAAACAGATCCATCACATTGAGGTTTGAGGCAGCTTTACTCCTTATATAAAGCTTTCTTTTCTGATCTCAGACACTGTCACAAACAAAGGCAAGAAAACAGGGCAGACTGTTAAAGGGGGATGTTAGGGCTCATTTGCTGCCTGAGTGGAGGATTTAACTAGACTAAGGACAGAATTCCTGGGAAAGGAAGAGAAATGGGTTTGTGTCTCCTCCATATTTTGTCAGTGTGGTCTCACATCTACCTTCTTTCACTTCCGCTTCATATTCTACTCTATTTTCTTCCTTGTCCCATTTCAACATCCTGGACCTTACAGTTAGACTTGCCTTATGTGTGGATGGAGTATGAGCCCATTTGAGTTGTGCTGGAAAGATGACTTTGCCCCCAAATATCTCCTATTCCTGGTGCCATCATACCTAAAATCCTCCATTAAGACTTCATTCCTTTGAGGAAATTATTGAACTCAATTTTAAACAAATATCCTTTGCTAATGTCTAAATGAGAAATCATATGTCGGATTGATTTTTATCTGTTACACAAGGTACCTGAAACACCATGAGATTCCTGGATGTCTAGACAGGAGAAAAAGGGACAGATGGAGATATGAAGAGCGTGGTAAAAGACTATGAGGACACAAAGTAAACAGGATATGAAAAGACACCAGGAAAGAGAAGCACCAAAGATTAACTTTCCCTATTTGCCAATTTGGCAGGGCTTCACTCATCATATGCTGTCCTTGCTCTGTCCTTCCTGGAATAAAATTGAATTGGGAGCCGAGTCTGAAATGTGCTGCTCGTGCCCACTCAGACCTCTCTCAGGCCAGCCATCCTGTCTTTGTTTCAGTTTACTCCTGGAGAGGACAAAGCCATCTATTCCTTCATCTCACAAGGACCCTCAACCCCTAAGCCAGGGAGCTTAGTAGAGAACAAAGTACTTCTGATGCCAAAGGCATGAGCTCAGTCTTCATATGGGCCAGTGAAGCTTGCATAGCCATTACCAAGCAGTGTGCTCCACAGGGACCTGAGCGAGACAGTATGTCTGGATTTGCTCAAACCCATCCCTACACAGTCCAAAGTGAGTCACCAACATCATCTTCCTAGACAAAGGACAGTCTGTTCCAAAAGGACACCCTTGATAGTAGAATTCCATCTGGGTGAATACATGGCTCCCACTCCTACCCCCACCAAGGATTCACACACAAATGAAGTCATTCCATCCCACTCTACCTAGCAACCTACCATTACTAACATAAAATCAACAAAATCATTGATGGATACAATCAGGTTGGACCCTTTCTCTCACCAAAACAAAAACAAAGTAACAATGAAAAAAATCTCTTTGCAGAAATGTTGAAAATAATCAAGATTTGCTGAGCTTCACAGTTTCCAATAGTTTTCATCTAGCAAGGTGTCCAAGTAAAGTGCATTGCCAACAGTGCAGGAAAACTCATTCCACTGAAGTACACTGAAATTTTAAATGTCACCAGTATGGTTCCATAGTCTTCTGCTAATGATTGAAAATACAGGACATATTTTCTCTTTTGCCCAGGTAGGCAGCAATCCAATATCCCCTAGTCTCTAACCTAATTTTTCCATGCAATAATCCATCAGTGGTGCTACTGATGAAACAAACACCCTACCCCAGCCCCCAATGGCTAATGGTGTCAACATTTGTCTTGACAATGGATAGTATTTCTAGGAAACGACCCCCTGTTGGGAGACCTGACAAGGCTGGATCTGAAGTGGATACCTCTCTCCTCTGCTTAGGTCAGGCCAACTGAGAGCTCAATTTGTTGCCATAGGTAAAAGTTTCTCTTCTCCAGCTAGCTGCAAAGCCGAAACTGAGGACAAATTTATAAGAAGAAGCAAATAACAAGCCTAAAGGAATTTGCTACCTGTCACAAACCAGGCCAGACTTCCTGACTTAACTCTGCAGTTGCTAGCTGGTTCTAATATATTGTTCTCCTTCCCTTTTAAAAATTGATCTCTTAAAAGACCTTGCCAATGTTCAAAATCTCTTTTAAAAAGATAAGAATATTCCATTAGTGTGAAATACTTATTCAACAAATACTTAACTGCCAACCACATCCAAGTCACCACTGGGCTACAAAGAGGTAAATGACATTGCCTCTGTTTTTCTATTCAGCAGCTACATTAGACTTTTCATGCTTGAAGTAACTCTTGTTTCTACAAACCTTTCCAAACTTGTTTTTCTACTTGAGTTGGGGAAAATTTGACCAGGTTAAACTAACATGCAGTCACAGACATCAGCAGACACTAAAAGCAACCCGACCCAGTGTAAGCTCTATGGGGCTGCTGCTGGGAACTGTATCATTAGAAAGCAGCACTGGCTCTGCAGACAATTTGGATTTTCAGGCTTTTGGTTTTCCAATCTTTTTCATAAGGACAAATGAATATGAAGAAACAATAGTCAAAGGCCTCCTAACAACAGGAAGAAGACAGACTTCCAAATGATACCATTAGATCAGCCCTGGTTTGCAACATGTAGCAAACTCCTTTAGACTTTTTTGTTTCTAGCTATAAATAGGTCCTAAGTTATCAGTTCTGTATTTTCTCCTAAACTAGAATACTTTATGGGAATGAACCTCTTGGTCTTTAGAAAGAGAATTGTCTCTTTCAGATGGCAGGAGGAAGTCTAGGGTTTTGTTTCAGCCACTCAAGAAAGAACGGATAAGCAGCCTTTCCAAGGAACTCTTCTCATGAGAGTCCCTGTTACTTAATACATTGTAGTTGACACAGCTGCTGAATTCTATATATACAGATTATTCTAAAGAACTTGAAAACAGTGGAATAGGTTCAGAAAATAAGACCGAGAACTAAACTAAATGGGCTTAGTTAGCCTATAAAATAGAAGGCTGCGGGAAGACAATAAACATTTCCTGGAATTTAAAAGGCAAAAGGAAAGAAACAAGGACAGGATAAGACTGTTACCTAATATTGGCCAAGAAAAACATCTACAGATTCTAAAAAGGACAGATCCAAAGGTCAAGGCAATATTAAAGCCCTGAGGAGATATGGGGATAGAGAATAATGCCTAACCACACTAAATGTGTTCAAATTTCTTTCTTGGCTGGAGTGAATTTCGTGGTGGGGAGAGGGGATCACAGAGCACTTGGAAAAGGAAATGGTAGCTTAAAGAGCCAGCGTAGGTTTTAGGTGATCCCTCATCTTAACACAAGGGGAAAATACTTCACAGGCTGGTTTGCAGAATATCATTTGCTATTTAGTCAGGCTGCCAAGAAAACTGTTGGAATTCTTAGTAATTAGCTCAGCAACTTGGCTTGAATACAAAATACTGGCTCTGAAGGGATCCCCATACCAGCCCCAGAGCCAAAAAGCACCTCCCTTTAATCTCAAGTTTCAGAGAATTCCCAATGGCAAGCTGCTGAGATGGCACCTTACTACATAGGCTCTGGAAAGAGAAGGTGCCCCCAGATATTACCCAATTAATGTATCTTATGAAGGGATGCACCCAGTACCTTAGAGCTTATTTTACTTTGCTCTCCTAGACCTATGACATGGAACACACTTTCTACAGCAATGGAGAGAAGAGGAAGATTTATATGGAAATTGATCCTACTACCAGAACCGAAATATTCAGAAGTGGAAATGGCACTGATGAAACATTGGAAGTGCATGACTTTAAAAATGTAAGTTGGATATTTTCCCCACTAAGGCCTCTCACATAAAATATTAGAGCAATTGAGTCAATAAACTGTAATCTCCATTTAATTTACAAGACAAAATTTTCCTTTCAATTCAAATTGTACTAGTCTGCAGCCCTGACAGATGATGGAACTCATTAATTGTGACTATTTCAGGAAATTTTTATTATTGTTTTGTTGTCTTATAGGGATACACTGGTATCTACTTTGTAGGTCTTCAAAAATGCTTTATCAAAACTCAAATTAAAGTGATTCCTGAATTTTCTGAACCAGAAGAAGAAATAGATGAGGTATGTAAGAATATTAACAGTGGTAGTAAAAGGTATCATTTACTGGGGGCTAATTATGCGTGAAATGTATTAAATGCTGTACTCTAATTTGATTCTCAAATAACCCTAAAAATAGGCACAATTATTGTTATCCTCATTTTCTGATATAGAAACTGGAATTCAGAAACAAAAAGTGATTTGCCCAAGGTCACATAGCCAGTGAGTAACTTGAACTTGGGCCTCCCAAAAAACTAAAATTCATGCTTTTAGATGCAACACTATATTTTTATACCTGACTACCCACAACATCATATATATTTACTCCCAAACAAATCATTTTAGTAAGAAGATGATCCAGAGGAATAAAATTAATCTTGCCTAAGATAAAGCCTTTAAAAAAAAATACCAGCCGGATGTGGTGGCACATGCCTGTAGTCCCAGGGGCTGTGGGGGGGAGGTGGAGGGAGGAGGATCCGAGTTCAAAGCCAGCCTCAGCAACAGCCAGGTATTAAGCAACAAAGTGAGACCCTATCTGTAAATAGAATACAAAATAGGGCTGGTGATGTGGCTCAGAGTGCCCCTGAGTTCAATCCCCAGTACCAAAAATAATGAAGAAGAAGAAAGAAGAAGAAGAACAACAACAACCAAAACCACCAGGGGTCCTTGCAACTTCTTTTATACTCCAACATTTGCTTATTTTAAATATTTCAGTGTATTCAACTCACTGCTTTATGCTGGGCTGCTAATAGAATAATCCACATCATTTATTATTATTCCTCACTAGGAAAAGCAAAAGCAAAGAAGATAAGAACATCAGTGTAATAAGAATTCTCTGAAACAATACTACATTAGGGTGAGGGAAACTAGGATTCTCCAATCAATGAATGACCCTGAAATCCTAATGGGAGATGGATCATTACTGCCTAAAATACAACAATCATTATCACCTTTGAGACTTTTTATATTTCCCTGGTATTCTGAATAATTACAGTATGTGGTTATCAATGGGGGGATATGGGGGAGCCTCAGCTAAAGTCATATTGTGAGAGAACACCCCTACTACAGCAAGAAAAACAACCCAAGCATTTGATTCATCTGATTTAATTCACTTTGGTTTAGAGTGTAACTGGCAAATCAAAAATGGGATTATGGCAATGACACAGTGACCTCTTTATATATCATAAATTCTCTCTCATGTCTTTCTCCCCTGTTTATTGTCACTTTTCTCGCACCCAACTCTCTTTATCTTAATTCTCACCTACCCATTTATCTTTTTCTTTTTGGGGAAATCAGAGGGACACTTTTTCCTTTTCCTGACCCAAGTGTTGGAGCCTACTACTGGTCTCCTCTTGGACAGAGAAATTATAGAACCTCGTTGCTACAATTTCCAATAAAAAGAAGAAAAAATATCCCCAAAGATAATGATGCTTTATTCCCAAAGTCTATGGTAGTGACAGACTGTGTATATTTTTTAAAAATAAGTTTAAGTTAGATGTTTCTGAGGAACAGAACAAATTCTAGAATATAAGGAATGACTATAGGAGGTAATGATAGAGGAAAGGAGAATCAATAGGATTAAAAAGCAATAGGTAATATCATATGATGATTTTTACCAAAAATAAGCATTTGAGCATGGTACCTAGGAAGGAGAGCCTGAAGTGATAGAATAAATTTATTTTTCCAGAAAAGATGAAGGCAAAGGCCCAGAATGTCTCATTTTGGCCCTCGTTTATTCTTAAGTTTGCTGAATTTTAAAACAAATAACCCATGTATTCATCTCATGATAGCAAAATCACTGCACCTTCAAAAATTCTATTTTTTTATATTGAAATACATTTTTAGAGACAAATTCGTGGTCCTGAATGACAAAATAACCTCTTATTCTGTACTTCCCTCACCACTTATATCCATGGTGTGTGCATGTTAAACATACAGAGCAGGTATATAAATAGCCCTGATTTTGCTAACAAAGCTAGTCAGCAGATCAACCCTCACTTTATACAATCCCTTTCATTGCATCCCAAGGTCTTTACAGAGTCAAGGGCAAAACAGCCAGGACTTGAAAGTTGTGAACAACTTGGGGAAAATTACACAAAGGGATATTTCAGAGAATAAAGAAAAATACAAATCATAAAACTAGACGTAAACAAAAGAGAAAAGAAAAAAGCTTTATTAAGAGTGTTGAGTGGAGGCAGGGTGTGTTAAAGCCTTAATGACAAGAAAAAACTATATATACAAGACAACTATTTCTAATACTAGCAATTGAAGAGAAGGTATCATTATTAACGATATTAGAAAGGCCCCATACAACAAAAACACTCAAGCGAGATAAGCCTGAAGCATGTAGAAAGAAACGTATAAAATAGTGGGAGGGCCAATGAAGTCATAAACTGGAGACCAGACTTTAAAATGTAAGAAGACATCATTTGTACTATAATGAGTTACCATTAACAGACAAATCTCTTAAAACCAAAATATTAGTTTCAGCTGCTGTTTAACTGATCTCACTAGTTTGGATCATAGCAGTATTTTTAGGTTCAGATCAAATCCAGCCCACAACCCTAGTTGCAAGCTTAAGACAAGGCAGCACTCACAGCAATCATTTAAAGAAGAGAAAACAAATGTAAATCACTCAGAGTTCCAGAAGCTCAAATTATAACATACATGGCCCAGGGGACCCCCAGAAAATGATGGAAAGCCCTTCTAACTTCAAGTGAAATGATAGCAAAGAAGGCTCTTATTTCAGTGAGCAGTTTTTCTGTTAGAACCAGGAAGAAAGGATCAGTTGTTAATTCCCCCCAAGGGCACCTATTGTATGCAATGACACATAGCTAGTTTACCAGCAGCCCTAGGATTGGAATTGTTATTCAGACTCAAAACATATTGTTTTCCAACATCCTGTAATGTCTCACTCATTTTATTAATTTCTCCTCCAATTCCTACCCTGAACTACTACTTTCAGAATGAAGAAATTACCACAACTTTCTTTGAACAGTCAGTGATTTGGGTTCCAGCAGAAAAGCCTATTGAAAACCGAGACTTTCTAAAAAATTCCAAAATTCTGGAGATTTGTGATAATGTAACTATGTATTGGATCAATCCCACTCTAATAGCAGGTATGGAATCGTATCTTCCTTCTCCTCCACCTCCTCTCCCTCCTTCTCTTCCCAAAGATGATAACAGGTTAATGTTTCCAGCACTGAGAGGTTACACTTCTAGGAAAACAAATGATTGGCTTGTATCTCCTTGGATGAGATTGTATATGCTGACTGCCAGTGAGGAGGGAATTTTTTACAGCCAAGTTATAAATCAGATAAATTAATACTGACAGGCTTTTAAGTATCTCAGCGAAGGTAATACCACCCTAATGTGACTAGTGATAGCAAAAAGCTAATCTGTCTTTCTTTGCACATCTATATTCATTGCAGCAGACACACCACACTATTGCTCAAACCACTGTGGGTCCATCCCAGTATCAGAGAGAAGAACCAAAACAATGCTGTGTTGTCTCAAGAAGGAATCTCTATGTCAAATGGTGGTATTCTCCCAAGAAGATAGGACAATCACTATAATACAAATGTCTTTGCAGCTATTTTAGGAATCACTATAAAAGTAATTGAGGAGTAAAAAAAAATATATCTAGCCTTCAAATTGTAGTCAGCCCAGAGAAGGCAAAAGTCCTTAGCTTATTCTGTCCAGCTAACACAGAATAAGCATAGATTACCATATTATTCAAGAGAAGGTGCATCCATGGATGCATACATCTATTAATAGTCTGTGGAGATTTAAAAAATGTGAGTAAATGAAATGTGGTGTCCTAGAACAAAAAACAGACATCAGTGGAAATACTGATGAAATCTGAGTAAAGTCTGTAGTTTAGTTAATAGCATTATAGCAGTGCTAAATTCTTAGTTTTGATCATGGTTATGTAAGATAACATTAGGAGAAACTGGGTGAAGGGTATATAGGAACTCTGTTCTATCTTTGCAACTCTTTTATAAATCCAAGATTATTTCTGAATTGAAAGTTTAAAGAAATTTAAGACAGGAAAGAGAAGGGAAGAGGTAGGAAGACAGAGAATGCCAAATAAAATCAGACAGCCAAGAAATAGTTTTTGAGCAATTATAGGTAAAATAATTGTGGGAGACACAGAAGTCCCTTGTCCTCGGTTTTTAATTTAGCATACTAATAAGGCAAAGTACTGTATGTTTCATGCCAAACAAGTAAAGAAGTCTGTGTGCATGGAAATGGTGAGGTTTGTTTTGGAACATACTCCTTAAAATATTAACAGAAGGAGCTTGGAAAGTAGTCCATGCATGCCTAAATAATATTAATCAGAAGGCAAAGTGAAAATGTCTATCCCCAACTACTAATCCCCTAAATACTTCTTTCAGAAACACTTGCAAAGCAATCACATCATAGTCTTCTGTTTATTATCTTAGTTTCTGAGTTACAAGACTTTGAAGAAGAGGGTGAAGATCTTCACTTTCCTACCAATGAAAAAAAAGGAATTGAACAAAACGAGCAATGGGTGGTCCCTCAAGTAAAGATGGAGAAGACTCGTCACACCAGACAAGCAAGTGAGGAAGAACTTCCAATAAACGACTATGTGAGTTACATTCTTTACTCTTTTTAAAGAAGAAAAAAAAAAACCCTCACAAAACTTTACTCCCAAGATCATAATCATTGGAAAAATGATATGGTTTTAACAAATGTTTAAGCAACTTAGAATCTCCAGAAGACTCATTCAAAACCAATTTTGATCTCTGTTGATATCATTTCCATGATCAGATCAAGGAACATTTCTCACCAGCCCCCCTACTCATAGAGTCCTCCCCTACTTGTTGGGACCTACCCCCGGTGAACTTCACCCTCTAACACTGTCTTCTTCTTCTTTCAGACTGAAAATGGAATAGAATTTGACCCCATGCTGGATGAGAGAGGTTATTGCTGTATTTACTGTCGTCGAGGCAACCGCTACTGCCGACGTGTCTGTGAACCTTTACTGGGTTACTACCCATATCCATACTGCTACCAAGGAGGACGAGTCATCTGTCGTGTCATCATGCCTTGCAACTGGTGGGTGGCCCGCATGCTAGGGAGGGTCTAATAGGAAGTTTGAGTTCAAATGCTTAACCTTCTGTCAGCTAACATATAATAAATGCATGCTATTCAATAAATGTCTGCCTCTGAGGCATTTGGCTTCTGGTAGCCAGGACTCTAGAATTACTTGTAGGTAATTCCTCTCTTCATGTTCTAATAAACTTGTACATCATCACCAATGGCTTGATTGCTGCTGAACACACTGGTAAGTGTTTGCTGAGAATACTCCTGGCCACTGAAATGGAGCACACTGGCGTAACATGGATGGCAACTGTGCAAGTTTGAATTTCATCCTCAAGTTTGGGAGTAGGAAAGGGTGAAGCTTAAGAATTCTAAAACCCCATAATTTGGGGCTGCAGTTGTAGCTCAGTGGTAGAGCACTTGCCTAGCATGTGTCAGGCACTGAGTTTGATCCTCAGCGCCACATAAAACAAATAAAATAAAGATATCTACAACTAAAAAATTTAATTAAAAAACCCATAACTTATTCTACTGTATTGAGAAAGTAGAAATGATGGGGGATACTGATAAAATGTCCCCATAAGTGATGGATAAAAACATATCCTTTTGTTCATAGCCCCAATGTTTAATTATCTGAAAGACATACTGTGGACTTGCTTAGTATCTATTAAGCTGCTGGACAGGCAGTGAGTCACAGCAGGCCAACACTAAAATATTCCAAGCATTCAGACTCAGCAAAGGAGAAAGCTAACTTAGCAAAAAGGGTCCCAGGTCCTCCTCCTGTGAATAGGAACTCAACTTTGGACAAATTCAACATTTTATAACCCTCACGTCTGACTTCTCTTTAGATCAGTGTCTGGTTACATAACTTTCCAAGGTAATTATCTGAAAAACAGGGTCCCATAAATATCATTCACAGAAACAGGCAAGATAGGAAGTTACTGAGGTGAAGAATCAAATGGGATTTTCCCTCCCAAACCATAGGGAACTGGCAGTGTGCCACTTTCTTAAAGGAAGAATAAGGCCTAGTTCCTAATCACTCCATACTTTGCTTGGGAAAAGGGAAAAGGACAAGAAAGAAATGAAAAGAATTGGTTAGAGGGTAATGTTAACCTTGTTGTCCCAGGCAGGTCAAGTTTCATGATTCATAATCTACCAATCTGTTACCCCTTCTAGTTTCATTTGAAGGCAGTATCCTTTATTGCTCAACTTCAAAGTTATTTTGTCATGGAAATATCTGTCTGAAACTTTCCATCAGAAATGGAAAGTATTTTCAGATAAATTCATCACCAAAATACCCATGGGTCAGGACTGATTTTTCCCCCATTTAACAGGTAAGAAAACACAGCTTTGCCCAAGACTTACTTAAAATTAGCCAGTCATTAATTGATAGCATATACAACATACTTAGATTACTAATTTTCACAGAATAAGAGCACAATAAAATATATCTAATAATGCATATCATTGGACATATTTTCTTTTTTATTGATGATTTAGAAGACATCATTTTGAAATACTCAAAACAGGCAATAATTTATAGTTGAAATAGGATAATTTGAGGTTTTATGAACTTTGTGATATTCTCTATTATTGTTTCTTAATAAATTATTCATTTTAACATTTTTAAGATCATCCAATAATTTTAAATTCCTAAGACATTCAAATTTATACAGCCTATTAGTATACTAAATACACCATGTTCTGTGGGGGATAGAAATGAAGTAGAAGGTATGTCTAAAAAAAGATAAGACACTCAAAATACATAAGCACGATCACAAATATAGGAACTTATACCCAACTAACTGCAGTTGTGTATACTATGTACATGTATATGTGTGCATACACACACACACACACAAGTATAAGTGGTTCTGTATTACATCTTTGGACTCAGAGTTCCTATTCACATTCTGTTAATTCAGAAAGCATTTCTTGTTCAAATAAGATACTTCAAATAATTACACTGTGGGAAAATATGATTCCTTTAATGTGGCAGATCATGAGTTCAAAAGAAAGTCCAAAAAGCATGTTTAAGAAGCATTTGAATCATCTCATTCTTAGGCGAAAACAACACAGGAAACAAACAAGCCCAGACACACTAATCTGTCACTTCACCTTAGGCCTAGGCCAGGCTGGAAAAGGTTGGAGAAGGCATGATATCTCTCCTACCATAGATTTTTGCCACTCATTTAGGTCCTGTGTAGAGACTTGTTACAACACATCTTACACTTCCCTCTGATCAACCCCATTAAAACTAAAGCCTCTCTTCCTTCTATCACTCTTCCACAGGTACAGCACAAGGCACAACACTGAAGTAATTCTGAGCACCCTAGCCTGGCAGGAATTTAAATATATATCTGTCCTCTCCTCCAATCTCTTGCCAAATGCTCCCAATTTTTCCTCCTAAGCCATCTTTCAATTATACTTATAGTTCAGGCCACAAACTACTTCTTAGCTGAGCCATTATAACCTCCTCCCTGGTGAAGTCCCAGGTTATAGACTGAAGCTAGCATAAATGCTTTTACACAAAGTTTATTTTTCACTTATAGATTTTATTAATGCCATTTCCTTTCCTGAGAGTCTATAATGACTACTTACTACATTAAGAATCAGGCCTAACATTGAAAACCTCCTTAATCAAAACACTCTCAACTACCACCTCATATCCTTTTTCTTCTTCCACTGCTCTGTCTACTCCTGTGGCTTTTCCAGACACCTTAACTTTATTCTCTATTTATCCAGCCATCCCATTTCCTTTAGAATTGTCTCTTAGTAATTTGAAGACGTTGTTATATTCCATTTTCTTCTTGCCTAAATATGAAATCTAAATCTTTTCTCTCATTCCACACCTATATAAGTTAATATTGTTCAATGCACATACCCTTTACATATATGTTTAATGTTCAAGTTCTAAAAAAGTAGGTGTCTAGAAACTAGTAAAGACTAAAGCATATGGGTGCTCTTCAAATTATAGACAGTGAGAAAAAAAGATGGGGGAGAAGGTAGAAGAAAAATAGGAGGTTGTAACAGCACACAGCTACAGAGCCCTTCAGACTATTATTATAAAAAGTGAGCCTGAGTTCTGTTCAAATTGGGGATGAAATGTCTTATCTTACTTAAATCCATTTTCTATTCCTCATCCTTTGACAATTTCTACAAGAGTAAGGAATTTCTCTAATCCCAGGATGATCAAAAGCATCGATGATTGCCCACAGCCAATGATATGTTTCCATTATACGAGCACAGGTTTTTGCATTTTTCTCAATTTTCAATGATTTTTATGTATTAAAAGAGAAACAAAAAGCATATCTGCTGTTGAATCACAAGAAATATCATATTGCCTTTCATATTCTTTGGGGATCTAAATTCCAATTAAGAAAAGTCAGGTGAGGCAAATCCATCCATTGCTCCCACTCAGCTTAAGGACACTATGCATTAGTGTGCTCAGCGCCTTCCTGCACACCTAAAATGGCTCTTTGGCAGGACTAGGGGCAAAGGAAATCTATTTTGAGTCTTTATATATAAGGCTCACTGTCTGGCTGAGTCCAAAACTGTCACTTTGGCTCCTAAAGTCTAACGCTGAAAGCTTACTGAGATAAATATGGACCTTCTCATTCAGGCTGTCAGGAAATGCGTGGATCTATTTTATTTATACCCTTAAAAATGATTTCATTTTGGCTTTCCTTTTTTGAAGAAGTTTCATTCTGGGGCTTAATTTTGCTGACAACATGCTGTTCCCTAACAAGAAAGAAAAGTGGCTACATATTAAAATCTAGGTATGATTGTACACAAAAAAATATTGCCCCTGGCATTCCAAAGTGCAGCTCCAAAGTCTCTTAGGGTATTTTCAATCAATTTTCTTGAAACCTACTTACCCAATGTTTGCAATAATTATTAACTTAGGTCAATACTCAATTCTGGCATTTGTCACCCAGTCAGTAAATAGACACTTGTCTCCTTGCTGCTTTGATATTTGGTTTCTATTTACTTCTTTTCTTCCATTCTTTTACTTCATACTTATGCTTATTGTCCTTGATAAAAGGATTTAAAAAGAGAGGCAGATTGAACTAAGGAAAATAGATCAAGGCACAGCAAATCCCTTATCCAAAACAAACAGGTAAAAAACAGTACAACAACAACAAAAACTCTCCAGCAACTCCAAAATGTGGAGATCTCTGACAATGATATGAATATATTGTTTATATTTATCTTTCTCTGATTGACGCAATCATTTGCCATTCTGAATTTTCCACTTACAGCAGCATTTCTGCTGTTCTGTCTTACTACTAAAACACAATTCAGGCTGACACCCATGTCAGTCATCATTGAGCCCAGAGCAAGATGTCTGCCAAGGGCAAGGGATTGGCGTGCGGGCCCTAGACATGGTTGAGTTCCTAAAGCAGAGAATTAAAAGCAGCACTGTGTCTATCTAGAATACCATCTAGCTTATTTATTTTGCAAAGGGACCCAGGTGGCTTGCCAACTCACAAATTCACTCTGTCCACTGAAATCCATTCTTTGAGGTAGGGGGTTGCCTCTTATACAGCAATGTTGTTCTGGACATGTGTATCTAGCGAACCACTGTGATTTAAATTTCCCATGTCCCCAATAACAGCCTTTGATGTTTTGGTTACACTAAATCATATACTAAAATCAGAATGGTTCATGATTGACCTTTTACATTTCTTGTTCCTCTAAATTATTTCTGGGAGTTTCTTCCTACAAGGATGTGCCAACCGGGAGCAACCGTTAAACTAATATCAATGAGAAATGATGAATCTAGCACTCTTCTAAATATAATGACAGCAGGTAGAAAATCATTTTTCCTCTTTGTCGTCCAGTCATTTACAAGAAAAGCTGGCACGATAAGACATAGAGTTTGTAAACAACTAAGAAAGTATGGGAAATTTTTCAGAGGATTCATGAGAGCAAGAATTCTTCACATATGCTTCCCAGAGATCAAAAACCCTTACAAAAGTCAATCAGGATGATTTTCTCAGAATCAGCCTACTAACTATGCTGAGAGATCTGCAAAGCCCGATTTCCCAAAAATAGTTATTTCATTGTAACCTTAGGATCAAGTTCAGCTACATATAACAGAAAAATCACAAAATATGTATCTTAAACCAAGAAAAAGTAGGTCTACTCAAGTTGTCTACTCAAGTGACCCATGCACCTTTCTGTGCCACCATTTTCAATACATGGTTTTCATGCTCAAGGTCACCTCATGACCTATGATAATTCTAGTTCTAGCCATTATATGAACTTCCATTTTGGCACCAGAAAGAAGCTGGATAGGACAAAAGGTAATCCCTATCTTTTAGGGAGACTTTCACTTACATATCATAAATATGATATGACCAAATTTTGCTTTGAAAGATACTGGTATTAGGCTTTGTTCTGGATGCATTATCACTTCAAATGTAACCAAGATTCTGTTAGCAAATAAGAAGATAAGAAGACACACTAGAGAAAGTATTCTGCAATCTTGGGAATATCTAGTAACTTCTCACAAGATCTAGAAGGCCTGTTAAAAAGTCATCCATCCCTTTTATATAAAGTTGCTTTCTCTCAAAATCTCTGTTAAATGCAATTATATTACCTGAATTGTGGTAAAGCATTAACACATTAGGACCAATTCACATATTATTGCATACAAATTCGTGAGATTAACTTTTTCTCTGAAAAATGAAACCATAACAGAACCAAAAACACTCATAGAAAAACAAATACTGGATATGTTAAGGGAAAGCATCTAAAGGACTCTATGAAGTCGAGGTACTACACATCAAAAGGCTGAGGGTGCAAGGTATGGTAGCACACATCTATAATCCCACCATCTTGGGATGCTGAGGCAGGAGGATTGCAAGCTCAAAGCCAGTCTCAGCAACTTAGTGAGACCCAGTATCTAAATTTAAAATTTAAAAAAATGGGCTGGAGATGTTGTTCAATGATTAAGCACCCCTGGCTTCAATCCCTGGTACAGAAAATTTGCTGAGGGTAGGAAGAGATTTATAAACAATATTGCTGACTTCATGATTTTGCTGTAAACTGATTCCATGTGTATAGATGAAACAATGGTATAGAATTGTTATAGCTGAGATATCATACCCAAAGGCAGTATACGACAAGGCAAATAATCCAATTTACTACTATCTTTTACAAGATTTTTATCTGTTTTTCACTTTTATCAGCAAAGAAAGGAAAGTGGCACTAAGAGATTTAGAATTAGTTGGAAAAAGAAGAGAAAACCCCCTTCCAAATAATCATAGTTCTTGCTCTTGTATCAAAATAGAACCTAGTTTTGAAAAAAAAATAAGGGGACTGGTTTTTCTTTTTAAAATTTCTTGTTAGATTTTATAGTAATGCCTTTATAAAATATTATTCATTAAACAGGTTTTTTGACAGAGTTAAATTGACTAGAGAAAGTTCATGTTCTACATTGTGGGGAATCAAAATGTGTCTAGCAGTGTAAATTTCATGACTCATCATACACAGAGCAGATGTGAGAGTCTGAGTCCAGAAAAAACAAGTTTTATTTTACTGTCACCTAGGGAAATTTCCCTTTTCTTTCAAGTAGCCAATAATCCACACTTATTTTTCTAAATCCTCATCTTTTGTACCATCAGTGGATCCCATCAGTCATCCCAATGAATATGACTTTGGAGATATAAAAGGCTGTAACCAATTTATAGACAAATCTCAAGAGCAAAAACCTTTATATTCACAGAAACTATGATGACTATTTAGGCCACCAGAGAAAAACTGAAGAAAAAAATTTTATTAGTTTGAAACTTGTTCAATCTTCAGGCCAACTAACACAAACTCCCTACAGCACATTCATTGTGGACATTCAATAAATATTAACTAACATTCCCCTATGTTTTGACCCAGAATTACATTTAGGCATCTTAAGAATGAGCCTACTTCAAGTACTGAGAGATTGCTTCACAGAAATTCTACATGTCTTGATATACAGTCCACTTTTTTTTTCATTCTAAAACTTGTTTTTACCAATGTCTGCATTCTATTAGTGAACCAATCCTTCTCTTTGAATTCATGGACAGTTGTACAGAAAACACTGATACAGTTTTTTTTTTTTTTTTTTTTTTTTTTGAGGGCAATGTTAGTGGTCACAAACATTTTGACTTCAGGGAGCTGGAGCAAGGGGAGGGAAAGCTGATCCATGTTTTAGCTTCTTTCCAAGGCCCCAAACCTGTGCCCATCCAGGTTTTTTTTTAGATGATACTTAAATGGTCTGCAGGAGCAGAGGAAAAAAAATCCTCCAACCACAAAAAATTTAAATTTATCTTTCATCAGACATTCAAGTATTTCCCTCTAGGTATCTAATTACACATGCCAAAGCACATTATTTTCAAAAATAGAGCAATTCAACGTCTTGAAACTTTTCTTACACGTTTATCTACTTTTCACACCCTATTCCAAAGTGCTCAGTTGGAGCCCACGTTATTCATGAAAAAAGGGCTCTATTTCATTTCATGGCTTGGCATGTCTAAGAGATCATATTTTTATATGTAAGAAGTTTAGATGTGTTTCATTATATGTCATCATTGAAAAATGATCAATCCCACCTGAGAGTCACATTTCTACCCTACAACAGAATTGGTCTTTGTCTCTTAAAGCTATCCAACTAGGAGGATAAGATTTCCATAGTAAAAGAGAGAAAATATCTTCTCAGAATTTTTTGTAATACAAAGTTTAAGATCAATAGACTGACTGTGCTCCCTACTGGTAAAATCAAGAGCTACAGCCAGTATCAAAAATGTACTTGGCAAATACCTTATAGAACTAAGAATTAAACTTTTCTTTACCATGTCCAGAAGCAGAATATCTTGTAGTCCAACTTCAAAAATTACACAAAAAATGTATTCCTTAGCTTGAGAGCAAAAGCAAATAAAGTTAGAGCAGCTCCAGGATCAAGCTGATTTTGGTTTCATAAACTAGTGCCATTTGACATTATTGTCTGTATTACTAGCTACTTGTGCTGTGGCCAAACCATACCTAAATATTTCCTGATCTGCTGGTTCTCACTTGGTAGTATATATCAGAAGTTCCTGGGGCACCTGTTAAAAATATACAATCTTGCTAGGAAAGATGGCACATGCCTGTAATCCCAGTAACTCAACAGGCTGAGGAAGGAGGATTGCAAGTTTGAAGCCGGACTTGGCAGCTTAGAGAGACCCTGTCTGAAAATAAAAAGTAAGAAGGACTGTGGATGTAGTTCAGTGATAAATCACCCCTGGGTTCAATCCCCAGTACCAAAAAAAAAAAAAAAAAAACAAAAACAAAAAAAAAAAAACTCTACAGTCTTGTTTCCATAGTCTAGGAATTCTGATTCAGCAGCTTTGGAAGGAAGCTCTGGAATTTGCATTTTATTAATTTTTCCCTTCACTGGCAATTCTGATGCAAGTAGCCCAAGGATACATTCGGAATAACATTGGTATGTTTTATAAAACATGCTGATAGCATAGACAGAACAATTAATATTATGTAAGCAACACCATTGTCAGAACTATGATCTCCTTGGTGGGACTACGTGAAAGCCTATGGTTTCCTTGCTGTCATCCTTGCCAGCCCTCTACCTCCACCTGCTCTTACTGGTTCCTGTTCATTATGTGAGCAAAGGAGGGCATTTTAAATGAGTAATAATAATGGTTAAATTTTATTGAGTGCTTCCTATTGACCTAATATGGAGTGTTTTTCTTGTATTAACTAATTTAATCCTTATAGCAATCCCATAGATAAGAGGAGAACTATAATTAATCCTATTTTATAAATGAAAAAACAGAGATATTGTTCAAGGTCATGTGCTCTGATAAGTGGCAGAGCCAGGACACCAGAACAGGTTGTCTGGTTCCAGAGTCCACAGGTACAACTGCTATACTATAGTAACTGTCTACATTTCAAAGGGAAAATAATAGTGTTTTTTTTTTCTTGGTGATTATATGATTTTCACTAAATTAACTAAGGTACAAAATTATTGTAAGAATTTTTTTAAAAATCTAAAAATATAATCCTTCATCAGTGGCTTTCCTAACCAATTTCAGTTTCCCTGAAGAATTCATGATCATGGTAAAAACCACTACAGTGCTTTTATAATGCTCTGTGTTTCCTACTAATTGATTGTCTCACTTGAGAATTGGAAACTGAGACATTAATGCAACTTTTCCAAGGTCACCAAGAAGTCTATGGTGACAGCATAGTAAGACCACTATTTATCTTCCATGCTGCCTGTACACTACTCCCCACCTCCAAGTCCCTGTGTGCTACCCATTCAATGCGTTTGCATACTAGCTTGATTTGAGTAACATAATATCCAGATAGCCTGGGAATGGCCATGTATGAAGGATATGAAAGAATAAGCTATGTGTTTAGCAAACTTGGCATGGTTTTTGGAAATGATGCTAGTGCCAAAAGACAACAAACATAATTGAAGACATCAGCTTAAACAAGGAAGGTGTTTTCTTTACAGATGTCATAATAAACTCCCTTTGAACTTTATCTGGCATTTAGGTATGTCAGATCTTAAATGGCAGAACTTCAATTACTTTTCTGACTTTTTTAACCTGCTTTTCAACATCATTATTTTCTCTTTTATAGCAATCTGGACACAATAGTTTTTTTCTCATGTTTTCTACAAAAAAAATTAATGAGCCCAAGGTATGTGCAATACATTCTAGTTGCAACTGTGAAAGAAAAAGGTCACTAGTTGCTAGCTAAAATGTTCATGGATAATGATAAATTCCATTTTATCAGAGATCCAGAGAAATTTATAAGAGGGCACTGCATTTTAGTCATAGCTAAATAAATTAGATTGCACCCCACTCTGAAATACTACATAAGATTGGCATGACCTAGTATAAAAAAAAATCTTTACAGGGGGGTTAGAAGCTGCAAAATAGCTTATAAAATATAATAATAACTAAACAGGTTGGATTTCTGGAAAGGCAAAGTGAGGACCTCTATAAATCACTCCTCCATAGAAGCAAGAAAAATACATATAAAATTATAAAAGCTAACATTCTTGGAAATCTGGAAATTAACAAAAGACCTAAAGCAATCGGTAAAACACATATTAAAGAAAAACTACTGATCTTCTATAAGATCACTTTAGGGCATTTTTGGCCTATTTCCTTGTTCTCCTCAGTAACACAGTCATCTTAATAGCAAGCAGACCCACAATCATAGTAGCTATGAAAAACAGCAGCCTTACAGCCACCAGAGCGGGCTGACTGGGTTTGAAACTCCTCGAAAAGTACCATCCCCAGAGTATTGTCACTATTTGACCTGTCTCATAATTCCCTGGGAAAACCACATTTATAGAGCTTTTTAATTATTTGACCTGACTCAAGAGCTTCCTGAATGAGAAAATTCCATCTGTAGTGCATTTGTCAAAAACAATCGGCTGCAATTGTTTAATATGACAACTGCCTGAATTAATCAAAAAATTAAAAGAAAGATCTAGATGTCCATAGTGGGCTCTAAAGAGCTCTTATCTGTTTCTAGGGATTTAGAAAGTTACGTGCATGTGCAGAGCTGTGTACATGCCCATGAAAGATCTGAGACCATTAATCTCCCATCTCTGGCAAACCAAACTGAGGGTTGAGAAGGGGTTGTAAACTTCCTGTCTGAATGTCAAAGTTGTGCCCCAAATGGCATAGAGCCCCCTCATCACTGGTAAAGGGTAAAAAAATTGTTTTGAGACATTTAAGGAAATATGTGACAAATAATAAGCTTATCATTAAACTAAATGATCAGAGACTTACATTGCCTCATACCATAGGCAATATAAACCTCAATTCAATCCTGAAAAGTCACTAAACGAAAGAACAAAAAATGAACAAACAAATCAACAACAGCAGAAAATCTGGGGGGGGTGCCTTAGGTGTCAAATTATACTATCTATAATTTCCAGTTTTTATCAAAAAATTATAAGACAAACAAAGACACTAGGAAGTATGACCCATATACAAGTTAGGGAGATCGGGCAATAGAAACTCCCTAAAGTAGCTCAGGCACAGATTTATTAAGCAATGACTCAAAGCAGCTTTATAAATATGTTCAATAAACTAAAGGAAATCATGTCTGAAGAATTAAAGAAAAATTTGATGGTGAAATCTCACCAATAACAGAATATCAATAAAATATAGAAATTTTAAAAGATTCAAATTGAAATTATAGCATTGAAAAGTACAATATTGAAATGAAAACTTCAATAGCAGAGTTCAACAGTAGATCTGAGCTGACAAAAGAAGCAGAGGATCCAAAGACAGGTCATGTTAGATAATCCAGTTTGAGTAACAGAAAGTAAAAAGAATGGCTGGGCATGCATGCCTATAATCTCAGAAATTTGGGAGTCTGAGACAAGAGAACCACAAGTTCAGCCTTGACAGCAGAGCAATACCCTGAGCAACTTAGCAAAATCCTCTCTTGAACTAAAAAACACAAAGGACTGGGGATGTAGCTCAGTAACAAAGTACCCCTGGGTTCGATCCCCAGTATAAAAAGGAGAAAAGAATGAAGAAAAAGGAACAGAACCCCAGAGACCTGTAGGATACCATCAAGAATACCAATGTACATATAATGGAAGTTCCAAAAATGCAAGAGAAAGGGTAATGAACCAGAAAGAATTATTTGATCAAATAATAACCAAAAAATTCACAAATTTCATGAACTTTGATTTACATAATCCAAAAGCTCGACAATCACCAAATAGGATGAATAAAAGAATATCTTTGCCCTGACAGATCATAGTCAAACTGTTGAAAGACAAAAACAAAGACTCTTTAAAGAAAGAGGGAAGTAATTTATCAGATAGAAGATATCCTCAGTAAGATTAACAGTAGAACTGTCATCAGAAACCATGGAGGCCAGAGTTGATTAAGATGACATACTCGAAGTGCTGAAAGGAAAAAAATCATCAATCAAGAATTCCTAGTGCTCACTTCAACAGCACACATATTATAATTTGAACTATACAGAGAAGATTAGCATGGCCCCTGTACAAGGCTGACATGCAAATTCATGAAGCATTCCATATTTTTTAAAGAACCCAAAAAACTTAAAACCAATAACTCAATCAATAAATGGGCTAGGGAACTGAACAGACACTTCACGGAAGAAGAAATACAATTGATCAATAAATATATGAAAAAATGTCCAAAATCTCTAGCAGTTAGAGAAATGCAAATCAAAACTAAGATTTCATCTCTAATCAGAATGGCAATTATCAAGAATACAAGCAACAATAAATGTTGGCAAGGGTGTGGGGAAAAAGGTACAATCATACATTGCTGGTGGGAATGCAAAATGTTGCAAACATTATGGAAAGCAGTCTGGAGATTCCTCAGAAAACTTGGAATGGAACCATCATTTAAACCAGTTATCCCACTCTTCGGTTTATACCCAAGGACTTAAAATCAACACACTACAGTGACACAGCCACATCCATGTTTATAGCAGCTCAATTCACAATAGCTAAGCTATGGAACCAAACTAGGTGCCCTTCAACAGATGAATGGATAAAGAAAATGTGAATTCCATCATATACATATATATGATGGGATATTACTCAAACATAAAGAATGAAATTCTGGCATTTGCTGGTAAATGGATGGAGTTAGAGAATATCATACTAAGTGAAATAAGCCAAACCCAAAAAACCAAAAGCCTAATGTTTTCTCTGATATGAAGAAGCTAATTCACAATAAGGGGGGATAGAGGAGAATAGTTATTTCATATTAGGTAGAAGGGAGTGAAGGGAGAGGAAGGAACGATAGTAGAGTGAAACAGACATTATTACCTCATGTACATGTACATGACTGATGTGATTCTGCAATATGTATAATCAGAAAAATGAAAGATTACACTTTATTTATGTATGATCTATCAAAATGTATAAATGCATTCTACTGTTATGTACAACTAATTAAAACAAAATTTAAAATTTTTAAAAAATTTAACACATATTTGCAATGTGAAAAAAGAATTCCTATTTTTGACAAAACTACCTTTCAAAACTGAAAGACATTAACACATTCCCAGATAAACAAAAACTGAAACCATTTTTTAACTAGCAAATCTGACACATAAGAAATATGAATCTGATATAATTTTCCTATTTACATATATGAATAGAGTACAGTGAATGTCAACAGTATGTACATCCACAAGAATGGGGTCCTAACTAGAATAAGACATACTCCATGCTTGTACAATTATATCAAAATGGATTCTAAGGTCATGTATGACTAAAAAGAACAAATATATAAATAAATAGTTCTTTAGTCTGAAATGAAAGGGTTAAGCAGTAACTCAGATCTACACAAAGAAATAAACACCAGTAAGGTAAACACATAGGTAAATATAAAAGCACAAATGCATGTTCATGACTTTGTTTTCTCTTTCCTTATTTTTTTTTATTGTAAACAAATGGGATACATGTTGTTTCTCTGTTTGCACATGGCGTAAAGGCATACCATTTGTGTAATCATAAATTTACACAGAGTAATGTTGTTTGATTCATTGTTATTTTTTCCCTTCCCCCCACCCCTCCCACCCCTCTTTACCCTCTATACAGTGCTTCCTTCCTCCATACTTGCCCCCCTCCCTAACCCTAACTCTAACCCTAACACTAACCCTTCCCTCCCCCCCATTATGTGTCATCCTCCACTTATTAGCGATATCATTCGTCCTTTGGCTTTTTGAGATTGGCTTATCTCACTTAGCATGATATTCTCCAATTTCATCCATTTGCCTGCATAGATTCAAACTAAAAAGCTTTCTCTCAGCAAAGGAAACTATCAGCAATGCAAAGAAAGAGCCTACAGAGTGGGAGAATATCTTTGCCAATCATACTTCAGATAGAGCACTAATCTCCAGAATCTATAAAGAACTCAAAAAACTCTACTCCAAGAATTCAAATAATCCAGTCAACAAATGGGCTAAGGAAATGAATAGACACTTCACAGAAGAAGATCTACAAGCAATCAACAAACATATGGAAAAATGTTCAACATCTCTAGTAATAAGAGAAATGCAAATCAAAACCACCCTAAGATTCCATCTCACCCCAATTAGAATGGCGATTATCAAGAATACGAGCAACAACAGGTGTTGGCGAGGATGTGGGGAGAAAGGTACACTCATACATTGCTGGTGGGGCTGCAAATTAGTGCAGCCACTCTGGAAAGCAGTGTGGAGATTCCTTAGAAAACTTGGAATGGACCCTCCATTTGACCCAGCTATCTCTTTCCTTATTTAAAGTACAATTATATGAAGAAATAGTTATAAAATTATGTTGATGAACTAATAATATATAATGATACAATTTCTATGATAATATTAGCACAAAGGAATGAAGAGGGGATGGAGCCATACTGAAGCAAAGAATATATATACTATCGAAATTATGTTGTCAATATTAATTTGAACCATATTGTTTCTTTTTTTCATTTTTTTATTGTAAACAAATGGGATACATGTTGTTTCTCTGTTTGTACATGGAGTAAAGGCACACCATTTGTGTAATCATAAATTTACATAGGGTAATGTCAGGATTGAACCATATTGTCTTAAGATGTTAATTATAATCCCCAGGGCAACCACTAAAAAATTAACTCAAAAAGATACATAATAAAATACCAGTAAAATGTAACTAAAATAAGAAGAAAGTAATTAAAATAGCACACTAGAAAATACCTATTTATCACAAAAGAAGGCAGTAATGGCAGAAAAGAGATCAAAAAAGGTACAAGACACACAGAAAACAAGTACAAAAATGGCAGGGGCCAGTCCTTCATTATCGGCAATTACATGAAATATTATAAATGGAGTAAAATCTCCAAATGAGAGACAGATTAACAGAATAGATAAAAGGAAGTATGATCAACTATATGCCATCTACAAGAGACACATTTTATATTCAAATATCCAAATAGGTTGAAAGTAAAAGAATGAAAAATATACACAGATATTTTTTGTGTATGCTAAAAGATATACACATAGTAACCAAAAGAAGGTTGGAGTAACCAGGTATGGCAGTGCATGCCTGTGATCCCTGAGGTTCAGGAGGCTAATGCAGGAGGATCGTGAGTTCAAAAGCCAGCCTCAGTAATTTAGTGAGACCCTAAGCAACTTAGCAAAATAAAACAAAAAATTAAAAAATAAAAACAGGCTGGGAATGTGACTCAGTGGTTAGGCGTCCCTGGGTTCAATCCCAGTATGAAAAAAAAAAAAAGCCTAGAGTAGCTATAGTAATAGTGAACAAAATAGACTTTAGACAAAGAATGTTTTTAGAAATAAATAGTTACATTTTATAATGATAAAAGGGTCAACTCCATAGGAAGATATAATTTTAATACAGATGTAGGGGTGGGTGTGTGTGTGTTTGTGTGTGTATATAATAAAAAGGCGTCAGAATACATGAAATTAAAATTAAGATAATTGAAGGGAGAAATAGATAATGCAACAATAATAGATATTTTAGTATCCCACATTCAACAACAGGCATAGAAAGTAGGCAGAAGATCAACAGGTACTAGAACATAAGAATGACACTATCTAACAAATCAATCTAACAGACATCTATAGAACACTCTGCCTAACAGCAGTAGAATATAAATTTTCTCAAATACACATGGAACATTGGGCAGGATAAACTTATGCAGACCATAAAACAAGTATTAGTGAATTTAAAAGAAGTAAAATCATATGAAGTCTATCATGTGACCAAAATGGTATTATATTAGAAACTAAAAAAGACGAGGAGGAGGAGGAAATGTAATAATACATTTCTAAAAACCTTACAGGTCAAGGAAGAAACTCCAAGGGAAACTAGGAAGTCCATTTATCTGAATTGAAACAAAATCACACAAATCAAAATGTATTGGATGATAGACAGGTGAGGTGGCGCACACCTATAATTCCAGCAGCTCAGGAGGCTGAGGCAAGAAGATCACAAGTTCAAAGCCAGCCTCAGCAAAAGCAAGATGCTAAGCAGCTTAGTGAGACCCTGTCTCTAAATAAAATACAACATAGGCCCAAAGATGTGGCTCAGTGGTTGAGTGGCCCTGAGTTCAATCCACAGTACACTACCAAAAATGTATTGGATGTAGCCAAAATAGTACTTAATGGGAAATTTATACCTCTAAATGCCTATGATTAAAAAAAATCTCAAATCATAATATAAACTTCTATCTTAAAAAAGTAGAAAATAAAGGGCAAACTAAACACAAAGGATATTAAGATGATTAGTGTGGAACTAATTGCTTCAGAGAATAGAAAAACAAAGAAAATCAATAAAAACAAAGTTGATTCTTTGAAAAGGTCAACAAAATTGATAAACCTTTAGCTAGGCTGACCAAAAGGGAAGGAAAGAAATCTCAAATTAATAAATTATGAACAAAAGAATAAACAACACTATCAAACTTAGAGTAACAAGAGCATTTATAAGGGAACACTATGGATAATTGTATGGAACCAAAATTAGATAAACAACATGAAATAGATAAATCCCTAGAATAAAATGAACTACGAAAACTGACTCAAAAAAATAGAAAATCTGTATAGATTTATAGCAAGAAATTGAATTATGAATCAATAAACTTTCCAAAAAGAAAAACACAGGTTCAGAACCTGTTTATTAGTGGCTTCACTAGTTAATTCTATCAAAAGTTAAAAGATGAACCAATATCTATTTTTCACAAACTCTTTCAAACATTAGAATGGGAAGGATCACTTCACAATTCATTCTATGAAGTCAATGTTACCCTGGTACCAAAATCTGACAAAGATATCACAGAAAAACTACAGACAAACATCCCTTGTGAATATGGGCACAAAAACCCTCAACAGAATGCCAGCAAACAAATTCCAGCAATATAAGAAAGATTTATACACTTTGACCAAGTGGGGTTCATCCCAAGAATGGAAGGTTGGTTCAACATATGAAAAGCAATCAATGTAATGATATACCTAAAATGATCAATTAAATTATTTTAAAATATAAAACTCAATTACTTCAGTAGACACAGAAAAAGGGTTTGGCAATATGTAATACCCTTTCATGATTAAAAAAAATACTCAGCTGGGGGTAGAAGAGAACGTGTTCACCCTGATAAAAGGGCCTTATGAAAAACCCACGGTTTATCATGCTTGGCTATAGATTCATAGGCACTTTTTTTTTTTTTTTTTTTTTTGCAGTGTTGGGATTGAACTCAAGGCCTTGTGCTTGCAAGGCAATCACTCTACCAACTGAGCTATATCCCCAGCCCCTCATGCTTGTTTATAAAAGACTGAAAGCTTTCCTCTAAGATCAGAAACAAGACCTGAATATCTGTTCTTGCTACTTTCATTCAAAATTATACTGGAAGTTCTATTCAGTACAGTTACACAATAAAAAGAAAAAAATTGTCCAGACCAGAAAGGTAGAAGTACAACTACTCTATTTGCATTTGATATACTCATGTATATAGAAAATCCTAAGGTATTCAAAATAAAATCACTAAAAATATTAGAAATACAGCAAGGCCACAGGACATAAGATCAACACTTGAAATCAATTGCCTTTCAAACACAAGCAATGAACCATCCAAAAATCAAAGAAAGAATGAAATATCACTTAAAATAGCATCAAAAGAATAAAATACTTAGGATGAATTTAATATGCCTACATAAAGACTTGTACAAAAATGCTCATGATAGCATTATTCATAATTGCCAAAAACTGGATACACCTAGATGTCCATCAACCGGCAAATGGATAAACAGAATGTGGTCTAGCCATGCCATGAAATACTATTCACCAATGACAAGAAACAGACTACTAATTCACACTGCATCATCGATGAACCTCAGAATCATTTTTTAAATGAAAAAAGACAAACACAAGTGACCAAATATTGTATGATTCCATTTCTATGAAATACCTAAAAAAGAGAAAGTAGGTCAATGATCACCTAGGTTTGGGGATGGGAATAGCAATTAAGTGTAAATGAACACAGGAGATCCTATAGGGGGCTGAAAATGTTCTAAAATTTATTTATAGTGATGATTACATCACTCAGTAATGTTCCTAAAAATCACTTTAAAATAAGTGAATTCTATGATACATAAATATATTTCAATAAAGTCCTTGTAAAAATTAGAACTGACAACATAGTATTTAGTATGCAGCAGACACTGTTTGAAGTACTTGGAATATAGCAACTCATTTAATAGCAACTCATGAAGTAGATAATACTATTTATCCCCCTTTCCTAAATGAGAAGACTGATGCACAGAGAGCCTATGTAACTAGCCATAGAGCATACAAATAATAATTTGTCAAGATGGAATCCAAATACAGTTTGTCTTACAATCTGTGATCTTAACCTTGGCTTCCTTGTAGGAAGAAAAGAATGTACAGATATACTTGAATATGGCAATGTGTGGAAAGAATCACAAGGAACCTTAATCTGTGATCCCCCCTGGGCAATAAGAATGAGGTAGGCAAGAGAGACTTTCACATATTACTTTATACTTCTTTGAACTGTTTTTAATACATTTTTTAATAATTCATGTGTTCATTTCATGGATAAGCAATATCTATTTTTAGATCAAAACATTGGTTATCTTTGATTTGTTAGATTATACATTTTTAATTTTCCCTGAACCTTTTTATCTTTTCCAAACTCTTTGGGGTATATCTTTATGCCAAGTTCTCAAATAATTGCCTTGACTTGTTTTCTACTGCATTTCATTCTGCCAATGTGGGAGCTCCATGATTGGGTTGAAGCCAAGAAGGGTTGGGTAGGGGACTGAGGGAGACTTCATGAAAGAAGGGCCTGTGTGGTTTGCTCTGCTTGGGTGAAATGGTATTTGGGCTGGATTCAAGGCTGCACTGAGATGTAGTGTGCATCTCTCAACCTGCTGAGTTCCCCTGGGTCACACCAGGCAGGCTGGCTGCCTGGGAAATTGCTGCTGTTCTACAGGAGGATAGATTCTCTGCATGCATGTACACATGTGCAAACCAACCCATTCAATAAAAACATGAGTTTGGATTTGTGCCTATGGGGTGAGAGTGATTCTGCCTCTGGCATGTGTCTGTGCAGCAGAGGTTTATTTAGTTTTGGTTTTTGTTTAACTTAATAAAAATATTCACATGGGAATATACTATGAAAGCAACCAAATGTTTTAGAGTATATTTAGTAACATAGATATTAGTATATAAACTTTAAAAAGCATTGGACAGTGTGACAAGGAAAAGAAAATGGGAGGGGTTAATGTTTAAACTGTAATTACTTCTTTGTAATTATTTCCTTTGTTCAAGAATATGGTGGAGGTCAGCAATAACAAGGGCATGGTATGAGAAAATAGGATACACTTTCATAAGGGTTCCTTTCTAAAGATTTCATATTTAATGGATTAAAAGATATTTTGAAGTAGGACTTTTTTTTATGTCTGGTCCCTGGCTATGGGCTGTTACATAATTCCCTTTGCTATTAAAATGCAATAAAATCAGGGCTAGGAGCAGGGCTCAGTGGGAAAGCTCTTGCCTAGCATGCATGAGGGCCTGGGTTTGATTCCCAGCACCACAATAAAGAAAAAGGTGCAGCAAAATCCAGGGAAGAAGCATGGGCTACAAGCAGCTTTAAATTCAAATCCCAGAACTGCAACATGCCAGCTGAAAGACCTTGGGCAAGTTATTTAACAGTTTTTCGTTTTTCTGGAAAATGAGGATAATGCTACCTCCCCACATAGGTTAGACAATTGGAGCAATTAGTAAGTGCTCAATAAATATTAATTCTCTTTCCTCCCCTCTGGAGAAAGTCTTTGTGCAAATGGTCTTCTCTTATATACCATTTTCCTACTAAGGAAGTGCATGGCCTTCTCAGAGAGAAAAGGCATGCAATGCCATCCCTTACCTCTCAAATTCTATTATGCTGTACCCTAGGTGAGTTGTCCTACCTGTACACATAATGTAGCTACTCTACCTCTCCAGCAATGATTCTGGCTAGTTGTTTCACCTGTTATACACTATATAAACCTACATTTTAATTTATTATATATATCCATATCATATCAATTTGATTTGCTATAAGGATGTTATGACTAGATTGTGTTTTCCCAGGAAAGGTGGTGAGAAACTTCTGTTGCAGTAGGAAAAAAGCCTTTCCCACTCACCATTTTAATTTTTTTAAATAATTTTAAGGATATAGTTATGAGAATACTGTCCAATCAAGTATGATAATCTCACCCAAAGAACTCATGTTCACCTGATAAATGCAAGTGACAGAGCCAATGAGAGTAAACTCTTAGAGCAGCTGCCCCATTTTCCCCAGTTCCCACAAATGGGGTTACTCTGGTGAAAGAGCTCAACATCTAAATGAGTGCCTACTACGGTCCATACACTAGATGTTATAGGAAAGATGTTTTTATATTTTTAAGTGTTCATAATGCAAGGCTTTTAGGTGTTGGAGAGTCAAGGAAATGGAAGCAAGGTAAACATACAACTAAAGCACATGACCTGAAAGTAACACATTAGTCATGTTGATCATCCACATTTAATTCCTTAAAGTAAGATCAGCATAATCTAAGATCAGAAAGCTAAATATAAGCCCTTGGGAGCTGCCACACTGGAAAAAAAGAAGGCAATTCAAATAGTAAACTCAACTAGAGAGAATAATAAAAGGGAAGAAAATCAGAATATTACAAAGTCAAAATGAAACAAGAAAAAATTTCAGTGGTATCAAATCAGCAAAGAATTCAAGAAAGAGAAGCAGGGAAAGTGATTTGATCAGAAGGAAGTTAGCAGTGGTTTCTGAGGTTAAGTGGTTTCTGACTGGGCAGGTGGTTTCTTTTATATAAATAGTGGCTTTTATAGAAAGAGATGTTTAGATCAATATCTTATTTCACACAGAATATTAAAAAGTAATTATAATTACACTCACTCATTCATTCATTTATTCATTGGCATTGACTGTGCTCTTACAAGTGCCTAACTCTACTAAGCTAGAAGAGCAGTAAACTTTAAAATTTTTAAATAAAATCTCAAAGTAGCTTATGTATGTTGTGAAGAAAAGCCGAAATGGTATTTAAACCTTGTTAGATTTTTTTCTACAAACACAAAAATACCCACACAGAATAGTCCAAAGGAACCAAAAGTTTTTTCAGTTTCACACACAAAAAAATGCTTACATTGCCTTGCATCTCATAATTTAACGGATTTGTTTGGCCACATCACTAGCAAAGTACCAACTTGGATTCTGACAAGAGGTTAAAAACAGCAAGTCTGAAAGAATCTTGTGTGAGCTCTGAGGAAAAACACAAACGGTATTTATACCTTGTATTAGGTATTTATTTCCATAGAAGTTTCATGCCCACCATATAAAGCCAACAACCCACATGGAATAGACCAGGGAAAGCCACTAAGCTTTTCACATTTTCAGAAAATATACCTATACATCTCTGCTTTTCAAAGTTGAGTTCAGAGCCACCTTGCAGTGAGAAATCTGGTGTCTGGAAATAAGGCAACCCACAGGATACATTTGGCACATCAAAGATGAAGAATTATTTTAAATTTAAACATGGATATATAGCAGAATAAAATATAAAATTTGCCAGAGTTTTTTTTTTTTTTTTTAAAGAAAACTTCAAAGGAATTGCATTATGAAGACCAAAGTTCAGGCCTGCAACACTGGAGCAAATTCACTCCCTCTGCCATTAGGGATGTCACCATGGAAAGATGCAGATGCACTGCACCAGTGGAAACTGTTAATGTTTAATTTACATCAATAGATAGCCTCACTCTAACCAGCTGTTCTAATTAGCAAATTATTAAAGGCAAATAAACATTTCATTTCTCTAGTTATAATCAGGTGTAATTAATGTACTCATTGCCATCAGATTTAAGGTCTACAAATCAGTAAGCATATAAACAAATGTCAGATGTAAGGGATTTTGGAGCCAGTCATCCAAAATAAACTCACTTTAAAAACAAACCAATGTTTATAGCAGCACAATTCACAACAGCCAAGTTATGGAACCACCCCTGATGCCCATCAACAGATGAATGGATAAAGAAATTGTGACTGATAGAAATCACAATTCTCAAGAAATTGAGAATGATAGATATATAGATACATACATACACATACAATGGAGTTTTTTTACTTAGACATAAGGAAAAATTAAATTATGGCGCCTGCTGGTAAATGGATGGAAGCGGAGAACAATACGCTAACTGAAATAAGCCAGATTCAGAAAATCAAGGGTCAAGTGTTTTTCTCCCATTTGCAGAAGCTAGAGCAAAATAAGGAAATTTTAAAAAGGGATTCTGTGAAAACTTAAGGGAGAACAGTGGAGTAGAGGAAGCACATTGAGGAGGAGGGAAGAGAGATGGTAAAGGGAACTGTGAAATGAAATTAACCAAATCATACTGTGTGCATGTAAGAATATATCATAATAAATTCCACTTTCATCTATAATGTGCCAATTTAAAAAAACAATGATTAAGTAAAATTAAGACCAGTGGAGTAGAGGAAGGAGATCACGGAGGAAAAGGGAAAGGATAGGGAAAGGTAAGTACTGGGGAATAAAATGGAGTAAATTATATGTATGCATGTATATGTCAAATTGAACCCCCTATTATACATTTAACTATTATGTACTAATAAAAACAAAAAATAAATGAATCTACTGGACATGTGATGTGTGATGTTTTTTCTACTTTCGATATTTTAATTTTCCATAATTATTTTTCATTTTAATTAAAGAAGCTGGGGATGTAGAATGTTTGAATAGTATTTGTGAGGCCTGGAGAAAACCTTAAAAGATTTTTCAAGGGGCTGGGTTTGTAGCTCAGTGTTAGAGTAGCTTGCCAAGTGTGTGTGAGGCACTAGGTTCAATCCTCAGCACCACATAAAAATAAAATAAAGGTGTTGTGTCCATCTACAACTAAAAATATAAGGTTTTTAAGGTAGTTCTAATGAAAAATTGCTGATAATCCTTTAAATATTTCTTTACCTTCATTAATCCAAATAGTCAGAAATCTGATTTTACTACATCTGAAGTCACTATTTTTCAACTGTTTTCTTATCACTCTTCTTGTGTCACAAAAGCCACTTACTAAATGTTTTAATGGAGAATACCCTTTTTATGCAATAACTCCAAACATTTTGAGACATGTACCCAGAATTAATTATTCTTACTTAACTAGTTTTGTCCATTTTATTTATAACAGTAATTGACTGCACTTACCATCAATTCAGGAACTATGTGGCAATCAGAAATGAAATAGATTCTAATAGATGCATAAAGAGACTCAGAACACAAGAATTACCAAATTTCAAGTCAAATTTTAGTAACTATTAATTCACTTATTATCCTAAGGTACAGGTTAAGTTTTTCCTATACAGCTTTTTAATACAAACTATACAAACAAAAAAGTCTGCTTTCTAGGAGAATGCTAAGCATATGCTATTTAACAACATGGAATATGATCCCTTATTATAGGAAACAGTTTTTTAAATAGGAACATTAATTTTTTAATAACACAAGAGTTAAGGCCTCAGCTTTCATTTCATACCTAAAAGATACTCCAAGTAGAAACTTTGGGCTTCATTTTCTCAGTGGAAAACAACCATCCCAGAAGACTTTTTAAAAGTTAAACACAATTCTTTTAGAGAAAAACAATATTTATTGAGTGAAAGACTTTTATTAAGTGCACAAAACTAAAACTATTAAAGTTGACCATAATATTGACAGTTAAGTCACATCAATCAGGTAAAGAAATTTTAGCTAAAGTTAAATGAAAAGTTCCATTGAGTTTCTAAGGAAAACACAATAATTCTAGCACCACTAAAGTAATAATTGGAATCTTTCAAACAATAGGGAAAGTATAAACACCAGTATAAACACCTTAATTTGGAAGCAAAAAATGTAGATTGCATGCTGAACTCTGATGTATCACAGAACATGGGTAGTACCTTTCAGTTTCACTGCTTTAGACCAAGGCCTGAGACTATTACCACCACCCAGGAACTCCAATGATAGGTTCTATCCGATGACTAGCTGGAATTAAAGTATATAGTGTGACCCTCTGACTGTCAGTAGAACAGAGACATGGAACATTTAACTTTCTTGGTGTAAATTATACAATCAAACCAGATAACCTTAGCTGGGAATCTATCACACTACATCAACTAGCAAATTCAGAGGGGTCAAGTTTCCCTCAATTACACTGTATAAAAGAGCAAATTTGCAGCGCCTTTCAAAGGCTACACTTTGAGAAAAATAAGTCAAGAGAAACATAGTTTTACTTCATTTTACAATTTACTAGCTCTTCCAGTGTTTCAGAGAGATACAGGGTTCCAAAGGTCTAACATGAATGAGACATCATGGGACAGAAAGTGGACTTAGAACATACTGAACAAATATCTTGACTGAACCAGTCTACTGGTATACTTTTTCAGTCTACTGATGTAGTTTTTCAATCTACTGGTGTAGTTTTTCAGCCTACTGGTGTAGTTTTTCAGCCTACTGGTAACTAGCGACGTCAGTCTTCCAACCAGGCGATTTTATAATTCACAGGGGGGACTTAAGTATCCTAAAATTAAAGAAAAAAAGTTAATTTACTTGTTACCTAAGTTTTAATAACTACAGTCATTTTTTACCTCAATGTTAATATCTATATTCATCTGCCCACATTCTAATCTATTCCTCCTAATGAAGATCTTCTCATCTGTTTCTTTTCAGTGGCTCAATTACAATGTGAAAGGTGCCCTTGGGGATTCAGCCAGCCAACAAGTCTCGCAATATTTTATTTTCCTCAAAATATGGTTCCTGGTTAGGCATGATAAATTGATGGCTCCAAACAATAGTCAACCAAAAACATCTCTTTACCAAGAAAGCAACACTTGAAAGCACTAATTAAGACTGTGGTGAGCCAGGTACAGTGGTGCACATATATCATCCCTGTGGCTCAGGAGGCTGAGGCAGGAGAATTGCAAGTTCAAAGCCAGCCTCAGCAACTTGGTGAGACCCTAAGCAACTCAGTGAGAACCTATCTCTAAATAAAATACAAAAAATGTCTAAGGATGTGGCTCAGTAGTTGAGTGCCCCTGGTTTCAATCCCTAGTACCCAAAAAAAAAAAAAAAAAAAAAAAAAAAAAAAAAAAGACCGTGGTGAATGAAAACTAGGGAAAGGACTAGAGAAAGAACCAATATCGGCCAATGGTCAAATGGTCAAGAGCAGGGTGTACTTGACAGGGAACCTCATGAATAAAGTTGCTACTGAGATTTTCTGCTTCAAATATGTGAGAAAAGGGATGACTACTTATGATCTTTAGGTTGCCATGTGCATGTAAACATGTAAATCCATAGGGATTTTCCTGTTGCATAAACACAGAAAGCTAAGTTCTTCCTTTCTGGCCAGGTCTTGTATACAGAGACCTAACCTACCTAATGCAGGGCTTACACAGCATCAGCAAGATTTGAATATGCTACTGGACAAAGCTTGGCAAACTCAGTCCATGCGATACACACACAAGCTGGAGTAAATATCAGTGCTAACAGAGCTGAGAACCAAAATGAACGCACCTTAAAGTTGAAGAGAAATAAGCCCTTGTTTTTTCTGGTCACACTATCTCATACTGGTTATTTGTTATGGCACGAGAGAGGCAGTAGGCTAGAAAGATTCCGACTAGCTGAAAATAAAATACAAACAAAATTAAAACACACATACACGAGATAGCTTGAAGATCTCAGGATACAGATGTAGTCTCCTTTCATTTGTAATTCCACCAATAATTTGAGTTTTATATAAAGTTATGTTTGATATTCTGCAGACCCTAAATCACATTCAAAGAACATAAGTGAAGTTTTACTACTACTGTGGACCCAGAATTTCACAATTGGCTCTGAAGGAAAATTCAGGAGTCATAAATATTGAAGAAACCCTCGGTTAACTAGAATAAAGAAGAATAGAATAAGCATCTTATCAAGTAAAATCTCCATCTATGAGGGCACTGATTTCCTTGAAAAGCAATGCTGTAATGATGTAAATGTTCTAGAATATTCTAGAATGTGTTGTCCAATACAGTAGGCACCAGGCCCATGTTGTTTTTGAGCACTTTGAATGGGGCTAGAGTAACTGAGATTTTAATTTTATTTATTAATTAGAACTGTTCAAAACGAGTTACTGGATACTGTTATTAGTACAGATTTAGATAGTTCTACATGCTACTTTATATTAGGACTACCCTTGGATTCATCTTCTTTTTAGAGTGTTGAATATAAGAAAAAAAAAAAAGCCCATGTCCTAAAAAAATAATTTAAGCCATAACACAAATTTTTCATGTTACAGCAAGAAACATACTTGGTAAAGACAACTCACCTACAAAATAATGTCTACAAAAAATAATAGGCACATATTGAATGTGAAGTTGCATGATCTTAATTCTCATAGGTTGGAAATTATATGCAACTAACTCACTAAGGCAGCTGCAGTCCAGGAAAGATCCTCATGTTTTCAGAATCTTGACTGATTTCTGAGAAAAACAAGGTTCCCATCCATCTCATGTTTTGTTTAGTTAACTAAGATGTCACTGCATCTTCCTATAGTTCATGCCTTGAAACAACAAAAGCCATGATAATGGTAATAAAAAATGTAGAGAACTCTGCAGTTGTGAAAAGTTGTGAAGGAAAACCTAAGATCCAAGATATACTCCCTTTCTTAAATAAAACAAACCTAAAGAATGACCCAATCACAAATCAAAATCGATACTATGTGTTATGGTTTGGATGTGAGGTGTCCCCCAAAAGCTCATGTGTGAGACAATGCAAGTAGTATTACAGGAGAAATGATTTTGTTATGAAAGTCTTAACCCAATCAGTGAACTCATCCTCTGATGGGATTAACTGAATGGTAACAGAAGGCAGGTAGGGTGTGGCTGGAGGAAGTGGGTCACTGGGGGGTGTGCCTTTGGGGTATATTTTGTATCTGGCAAGTGGAGTCTTTCTCTCTCTGCTTCCTGATCATCACGTGAACTGCCTTCCTCCACCACACTATTCCACCCTGATATTCTGCCTCACCTCGAGACCCAAGGAATAGAGCCTACTATCTATGGACTGAGATCTCTGAAACCATAAGCCCCCAAATAAAGCTTTCCTCCTCTACAGTTGTTCTTGTCAGGTCTTTCAGCCACAGCAGTGAAAAAGCTGACTAAAATGTTATGTATACAAAATAAGTTCAATCATTCCACCGAAAGGAAATTAAAACGATTTCTATACTGTGATGGCTGAAAGTTTTTCTAAAATGTGACTTTTCTTATATTGTTCCCTTCAAGCACTAACAGTGAAAATCTTAGCTTATACCTACAAGGGGAATGAGGAGACCTACCTGGAAGCAAGCAACTCCAAAGGAAATTCCGGCAACAACTCCCATTTCTGACTCTATAATGGTCATCACCTTTATAAAACAACCCTAATGGGAGGGGGAAAAATCATTAAGTATGACACAAGAAATCTGTGCTTTTCTATATGATAATAAATACTTTGATTGTATACCTTTTGCAGAAAGAGAGCTTTAACAACCATTAGCCTGTCATTTTTTTTTTTTTTTTTTTTTTTTTTTCGGTGTTGGGGATTTGAACCCAGGGCCTTGGGCTTGCAAGGCTGCTCTACCGACTGAGCTATATCCCTAGCCCTAGCCTGTCATTTTTACTGAAATCTCTTTTTCTGCAAATGCTCTCAATCCCAACTATTTCCACTTTTTCAATTACATATGTGAGGGCTGGGGAGATAGCTCAGTCAGTAGAGTACTTGCTTTGCAAGCACAAGGCCCTGGGTTTGATCCCCAGCACTGCATCAATTACATATGTGAAAGTATTACTTGTTGTTGCAAGAAATCAAGTCATACTTGCCCTGCCTACTTTAGATTGTGTGCATAAATATGAGCAAAAATTAAATATTGAATCAACTCTGTATTAAGCCCTCAAATATTGTCAAATAAATTCTAAATGGCTCCTTGCCGGGCATGGTGTGTACACACCTGTAAAATCCCAACAGCTCAGGAGACTAAGGCAGGAGGATCACGAGTTCAAAGCCAGCCTCAGCAACTAAGCAGGGCCTAAGCAACTCAGCAAGACCCTGTCCCAAAATTAAAAAATAAAATAAATAAAAAGGGCTGGGCGTGTGGCTCAGTGATTAAGTACCTCTGGGTTCCCCTGGTACCAAAAGAAGAAAAAAGATTCCTTACTTCTTTGTTTACTTTATCTGCATCTTTTTGTGGAGAACAATCTTCAACCTTACAGCAACTCTTGGGAAATCCTGTTTCTATGTAATATTTAGTATCTTTCCAATCACTATAATCGGTGACACCGCAACAATGCAACTGAAAAATCCAACAAAACATAGTTCATAGACAACTCTGGAGTCAGATATTTAACCAGACATTATCTTCTAACGCAATTTGTGCTCAAAACAACATTTATTGTACTCGATGGTCTCTCACCTCAATTGATTCAAGAGATTTCACTTGGTTCTGACACCAAGCATGACAATTTTGGACCGACCTTACTTTCCTGCTATAGTAGACACTAACAGTATTTGTCTATGATGTAATTGGGGAGGGAAGAAAACAGGCACACATGTGAGGAGAGTCCACATTTCTTTCCCCATCACAAGTGAACAATATCTAGTAGCCTGGCTCTATCCTTTTCTCTGAGGCAACATGGGAAATGTTCCCCTCTTTAGAATCCACCACCTATAACCAACTTACCGTACTTTGGATCTTGTCTACTGCTTCACTTCTATAATCTCCCGTAGAGTTGTACTGCTTTAAAGCCTTCTCATAATTATTCTGAAAGCTGTTCTTAATCTACAGCAAAGAAACACAATGCCAGTAAACAAATATTCTACGAAGTTATTTTGATTTCTAGGGTCAAATAAGAAATTCCCGCATGTATCTTTGATGTATGATGTTCAACTTTTATAGTCTAGTCCTATCTTCTTAGGAATAGAGTTTAGCTGAGGAGACTAAGCAAAACATCACAATGTAAGACAATAACCATGATGATTTCAAAGTGCTGTGATAGAATTTATCTATCCAAATGGCAGCTCTGTACTGCCTGTTCCACACCCTTCACCCCCAATCTTTCTCCACTTTAAACTGAGTATAAATTTGATGACTATGGAATTAAGCTATGAAACCTACTTTGGGAGACAGTATGGTTTGTTAAGACACTAATTAATGAGCCTTTGCTATTCATTGAATGATTTCCTAGCAACCCCAGGTACCTTTAATTTTCTTCTGGTGATTGTCAGTCTATAATTTCTAAATTTTCATTCATAAATTCAGTTAAGAGCGGGCCAGAATTTTTACTAGAAAGCCATTAGTGTCAGCTACAGGTTGAAATTAAGGTTTAAGTGACTTTTAACTATTGAAAGTTACCTAATGCTGCTACCTAATCCATTTTTATTGTCTTAGAGGATATATTTTACTACATCAAGATTCCCTAAATCAGTTTTACCTCATGTCTGAAAACAAATCCTACGATGGCAGCAACCAGTTCGACCAAAAAAATGAGAGTCAGAAACATTGCATACTGTGGGATAAAAAGAAAGTACAAGTCAGCATAAATAAGATCACAGCTGCAAAGGGTGGAAAAGTATTTTTCTCAGTCAGTTCAGCATATTTTTATTGAAGAGGGTAGGGAAAGAGTATCAAAATGTCTACTTTGAAAGTGAAAATTGGCAGAACTGTTTCTTGGCAAAATTTTCATAAGGAACAGGAAAAATTGTAAAGGGCTGTGACCAGTTCCAAGAAACAAAGACCATAACATATAAGATTTTCAAAGGCAAGAATCAAATCTAAGGAAAACATGGACTCACCAGTTTCAGCATCCATGCAGAAGCTCGGCAGGTAGCAAAACAGCCAAAGGTGCCCAAAAGAATAATGACAGTGCCTGTACCGATGAGCACGAAGGGGACATTGGTAGCCTTCTCATTTAAAAGTGAAAAATAGTTTTCCAGGCTCACCTTGCCCCAAATGCCAACAGCAAGAAGGATAACACCTGTGATCTATGTGAGAAATCAAGAGAATAGAAAGTTAGGCACTGTATACACAGCATTTTCAAATCACAAACCAGGAAGTATTTAAAATACAATGGGTGTGAAAACTAATTTAGCAGTCTGGTGGCCAGACCATTGTAGCTGGGATATGGCAGATAAGTGAGGAGGGTAGATGAGGGTATGAAGATCTTCCCACAGATGTAGGCCGTGAACAAAGCATCTTATCAAAATTCTTTAAATTCATCAGTTTTCTTGTTGTAAAAATAAGCTCATGGTATATTTGCCCGAGGGATCAAAACTTCCTTCACCCTTTTACTCCAGTCTTTAAAAAGAAAACCTTCCTGAAGCGGGGGAAAACGTGTTTTTGAGTTCCAGAAACCTCCCCCATCCCCACTCTCTAGCTTAGGGTTGAACAGGATACAAAGGGATAGTATACAAAAGCAAACCCAAGAATAGACTGGCGGGAGTGGAGCCAGACTATACTTACCTGAGAGAAACACTCCCCTCTTACGAAGCAGTGAAAAGAAAGACACTAGTAGGCAAGCGAGCCCTCACTGGCTGGGCTAGTCTTGCCTCTCCGAACGTTCACGGACACCCCTCGCGTGCTCCGGGGGTTTAACTCCCTTCCTCGCCTCCCGCATCGAACTCGAACGCTTGGCGTGCCTGCGTCCTAGCTCAGCCAGTCAGCTGCCCCTTCCCGCACCCTGACCCCGTACAGATTCGAAGCCCAGCTACTAGTCGCCGGCGCCCAGGAGCGACGGTCGCTCAAACCCCACCCAACCCTCGACCGGAGTTCCCTCCACTCAGAGTCACACCCCCCCCCCAACTCAGCCCGAAATCCCGGGCCGTTCGTGGGCGCCTCCGTCTCTCACCCAGAAGATGAAAGTGTAGATCAAGAGAACGCTCTTGAAACAAGTAATGACTGGTTTAGTCTGCAGTCTCCGAGACGGGGACGCCATGACTATCCCGAGACCCTGCACCACCGCACCAGGCAATCGAACAGAGCGAACCAGACGCGGAGTCCCCGAATTTCTCCGGAAACTGCCGGAAACTTACGAGCGTCTGCAACTGAGAAGAGCCGGAAACACTGTACGATTTTCTAGAGGGTAAAGTCCGGGAGGCTGTCCGGAAAGTAGCGATGATTTCCGAGCACCCCCTGCCGAAGGTGACCGAAAACTGTATACAAAGGTTCTACTGTCGGAAATTTCTTAGATCTTCAGTGGAGCTTTCTTCAGTTTTTTTTCCCCTCTCCCAAAGAATCTTACCCGCCCCCCACATTCCTCCCGCCCTTATAACTTCGTCCTATTGTTTCTGTCATCAGCACCGCCAGCAGTGCTCTAAGATTCGGCCTCCCTGGCCCTGCTGCCCTAGAAGGAAGAAAAAGAATGAAAAAGGTTAGAAATTATATAAGAATGTTGTTACGTGGTAAAATACCCACAAGAAATATATTTCCAAACAAACAAAACAGATTGCCAAGCAATACACACAGTAGAATTTGTTTAGACAAAAAGTTAAATTTACCTCTAGTGAAATCCGGCTGATTTTACTCCTCACTTTTGCTTTCAATTTATGAACATTGTTTTATGGGGGGGGGTAAGAATAAATGGAGGGAAATAATCACTTTTTGAAAGAATTCCAAAGCTAGGTATTAAAAGAAAAATTTCAGAATGTCCTTCAGGAGTTTGCGAAACTCCATTAACCCACTGGTTAACATAGAATTCAGCCACTAACTGCAAACTTATTAAAATGGAGGATACTAAAGAGAATATCAGGTAAATGTGAAGCCCCTCTGAAAATGTTAAAACTGAAAAGCACTGTGTATTCCAGCCCCCCGATTTTTCCCATTAAGAACCAACTGATCACAGATTAAAACCTAAGGTCACACAGCTAGTATCAAAGCCAAAACTAAGATTCCTGTGCTTTCTAATCCAGGCTGCCTCTTCTATTTTAACAGCTGTTTATGACACTTGGTTTTGGGGTGTCTTTTGGTGAAACTAAATTAGTACGACCATTATGAAAATCATTATGGAGTTTCCTCAGAACACTAGCAATGTTCCATATGGTCCAATTTAGATAAATTTCTTGATGTTTATCTAAAATAATCAAAGTCAGCATACTATAGCAATACATGTATACCATTTTATAGCAACACAATTCACAATAGCCAAGTTACAGAACCAGTGTAGTTGTCCATCAACTGATGAATGGATAAAGAAAATATAATTATATATATATATATATATACATACATACACACACACACACACACACACACACACAAAGGAGTTTTATTCAGCCATAAAGAAGAAGGAAATTATGTCATTTGTAGGAAAATGGATGCAACTGGAGAGCATTATGCTAAGTACACTTAGAAAGTCAAGGATCAAATGTTTTCTCTCATGTGGAAGCTACAAAGAATAAAGGGAAAAAGAAAAGGGACAATCTCATAAAAAATAGAAGGGAGACCAGTGAGTAAAGGAGGAAATGGGAAAGAGGAGATACTGGGTAATGAGATTGACCAAATTACATCATGTGCATGTATGAACATGTCACAATGAATCCCACTTTTATGTATAATTAAAATGTACCAACAAAAAATAAATCCTAAAATACTCAATTTTCAGTTAAGTAGAAAATATATACTTCATGAAACTTTCTCTAGGTCTTCCTGCTTCCTCTACAAAAATATATCCTTATATGGGAAAATATAGTTACCTCAAGGAAATCTGAGTTGAAACTAACACAAATAGTATAGATTCATATGTTCCTCTATCCATACAGTGAAACAGAGCATTGAAGTTTTATAAGTGGACATCCCTAGTAAATTATGTCATTTAAAGAATGAAAGTGAAATTGTTTTCCCTCTTAAATCATGTACATAGGTTCATGTTTCAATAAGTATTGTAAACATATTGATCTATATTGTTACAGCACAGAACGTGTGTTAAGGTCTGATTTCTCAACCAAAGTATTAAGTTTTTTGAGGGCAGAGACTGAATGTCAAATAAGTGTATGTTATCCCTTAGAGCAGTGGGGTTAGAAGGCATTATCAGTTCCCTATCCATCCCATCTCATCATTGACATAAACTTCACATCAAAAGGGACCATTTATTGTGTTGCTAATGAAAAAAGTCCTGTTTTCATGGAGTAGAGGTGGATGCCCACATTTTTCTGCTTGAAATTTTGCTTTAAACATACACCACAGAACCAGAAAACAGGAAAGTTCCATTGATTTGGTCACACAGAGCTCCCCTGTGCTTTGAATATTGACCTAGGACCATTTCCTATAACATCCTGCCAGACATCTGAGGTCCAAGGGAATAACTATTGGAGAATGAATTATTGCACTGCCAGTCTTTATCCTAAAATTAGAAAGGCCTAACACAAAAAGACATAGAATGGATAAATTATATTTTATATATAATTTTAGTTATATATACATATATCCTATGAGGGATCTTTGTACTAAAAACAAGCATCCAGAGAAGTCTTGCTAACTGCTCATCTTAAACAGAAAGTTTCCTTTGAAGCTTAGGTTTGTACCATGTCCTGAAAAGGGTTTTCACTTTGCGCCTGAGAGCAAAGAAATATTTCTGTGGCTGACAGAAAAACAAGATTGCTAAAAGCAAAAGCCACATCTTATTTCCAAGAATGTGTTGACTTTCCTCCTCACCCTTCCTCTGCCACTCACAACGCTGCTTTGTTTGAACAACTGTCCTTGCCAAATTAAACCAGAGACTGACATGGAAATTAATATTCCTATGACCACAACACCTTGCACCAGTGCCTCCCACCCTCCTGCACCCAGTGCCCTCACCCCCCACCTTTGCCATACCACCAAACTCAGACATTCAGTTCAAACCTAGGCCTATGTCCAGGTCCAAACCCAAACCAAAGGGACAACTAATTCTATCTAAGGCAATTTAAGAAGTGTTTCCTTAGGCCATAAGATAAATTTATCTCTTAAAATAGTAACAAAATAACTAATAGTGAGTGCTGACTATGTTACTAGCCACCATTGCTAAGCACTTGACACTGGTTACCTTGTGACTACATCACAAAAGCCCTATTATGAGGTCAGCATTGCTGCTGCCCTCATTTTATAGATGAAGATACAGGTTTGAAGAGACTAAGTAGCTTCCCTAGATCTAAGCCCAACCTTCTTCTGTTTTCTTCATCAGAAACAGGGCCCACTCTCTGATGAGACATGGCTGCTATTGTACAGCTATCTTGACTCAGAATAACCTAAGCAAAGACTGCTGTTTCTCAGACATTTAGCCATAAACAAGGGCTCTTTGGAGCCCCTGAAGCATAAGGAACTTGATGATTGCCCAAATTCTGTCTTGCTCTTGGGATCTTTTTGTTGAGGTTTATTCTTACCTTCCCTTACATAACCCAATCACTCAGGAAGTAACCCTGCCTGTCTCAGAGTGGCAAGGTAGAGCATTCAATGATTTCCAGTTAAACCTCTTAGTTTCTCCTTTCTAAGCACCAAAATACATTTGATATTTAAAAAAAAAAGGAAACTACTTTAAATGGTTTCTTTGGCAGACATCAGGTAAGGGAAATGACATAAACAAGATTTCACTTTTAAAGCAGACCTTCCCTATGCTACCCCCACCTCCCATCCCTTCTAACCACTCCCCTACAACACAAGCTTAACCTATTTCCCACTGCTTTCCCGATGTGAATTTTCTGTTATATATTAAGCCAATATGATTATTCCCCACAATAAGCAAGGCCTGTTTCCCTACTCCCTGCCCACCCAAACCCAATTTATTCCTCTACACAATGTCCATCTTCACCCCAACTAAATGAGAATGTTCCCTTCCCCAACCCCACCTCTTTCTTTAACATCAGCACTCATAGTCTGACCACACAGTCACTCTAACTCGGTCCTTTAATCAATCACTACAGTACCAGCTTTCCATTTCTACTTACCTACTCTACATCCTGCTGTCTAGATGTTCAGAAACTACAGAAGAGCCAGTGTGGCAGGGCTCCTGCATCTCCTTTTATACTACCCTGAACACCCTAGGACATAATGCTCAATTGATGAGCTCACTGGGTGCTCAGCCAATCCCTGTTGTGTTCATTGCTCAAAGGTCTTTGCTGGTCTCTAGGGGTACCTGCACAGTAGTTACTCAAGGACTGATTATTTAAATTAAATAAAAAACTAAGCATTTGAGCCACCCCAGTACCACACTATCATAAAAAAGGAAAATTAAGTTGAACTGCTAGATAAGGTCTTGAGACATTCCTACTGTTAGGAACCAGTGAAAAAACCATTTGCCATTTCACTCAGAATACACCTCTAACTCATTTATGTGAGTTAGCCTTTCATTTCACAAACACACATAATAAACTTTAATTTTCTAGTTCCTTTACTCACATCTCTCCAATTACCCTTTGGCTAAGTGCCTATTATGAAATTTCAAAGTACCTCCTACTCATTTTCTGAAAATGTCATATTTTTATGTTATGATCATGTGATACCTTATCTTTTCATCAGTTAATTCATATCCTCAATTTTAAAATTTCCTGAATAGGAATATATATTCTATTTCCTATTGTCTCTTGTATGTTCTTGTTATTCCTTCCCTGAAATTCTCTTTTGTGTCCAGATTTTGATCACTTTTTCCATCTATTCTTTTCAGATTCTCCATGAAACTTTTCAATTCCTGATATTGTCTTCTTCAAAACTCATAATAATATAGTTTGGGACATAAAGAAATGAAAATTCTTGTTGAATGGTATCAAGCTTCACAATTCAATATCTGTTTTGTGATAAAGTTGTTTCAAGTCTAGCCTCATCGAGCTTTGCTAAGATCTCAGCTAGGTAAGTCAGTTTTTGTATCTAGTATTTTTAAAAATAATACTTTAGTGACTGCCTTTAGGATTAAGAGTCAAAGTTGAAAATGGTACCAAGCTTAAGAAATTTAATTTAATGTGTATTTTGTCTATGTCTTTGTCTTTGTCTTATCTTCCCATCCAAACCCTACAGAGAGGTCTGTTTTTCTTTAACTTTATATCCCCCACAGTGTGGAACATAGTGTTTTGTGCACGTAGCAGTTGCTGTAAAAAAATATTTTAAAGTAACCCCAACTGTTTTGAGTAAGCTCTCCACATTACTCCCCCACTGTTTCTAAGAAATGCTGTCCCTCTCCTCTCACTTATCCTCTTACTTTTATCTCCCTATAATCTCCATATTCTCCCCACTTCACTTTCTCCTTTGACCTTTGTCTGTTTCACTCCCTCTAGCTTTATGTCGGATTGAGGCCTTTTGCATCTGTGTTAGGTGCTCAGAATATGAACAAGACTAAAACAAAGTCCTTGCCCTCTAAGCCCTCACAGTTTACTGGGGGTCAGAGATAAATAAACAACAATGACCATAAGTGCAGGAAGTCCTATAATTGAGATGTACACAGTGTGTTGTGAGAGAAAAAGGCAGGCAAAGTGAACTACCTCTGACCCAGATGAGCTGGAGGAGCCCTCTCAGCAAAGAGGATGGATGCAGTTTCAACAGGCCAAGAAAGAAGGGAAAGGAATACAGAGTAAATATGTAAAAGGCACAAAAGTATGAAAGGAAGAGCAAGGAAATCACTGTGTCTAGAATGAGGAATAACAAGATGAATGTTTAAATCTAGGCTGCAGACACAGGTACAATTTGCTTGTGAAGGATATGGTATGCCATGCTAAGAAGGTCAGACTGTATTCTATGCCAAGAGGAATCCAGTGAAAGTTTATTTTAAAAAGGAAACAACTCTGGTAGAATTTATTGCTTTGCCTGTCCTGTTTCTCATATTCCATTCTTTCCCACTCTCTGTCTGTTTCTCTCTGACACACACACACACACAAACACCCTCATTTCTTATATTCATTTTTTCCTCTAACATATGAATTCAGAATCAACTCCTAAATTGAATATTCTAGCCCAATCCTATTTATTAAATTTTGTTTCCAATCACTCCCCTGTACCATCTTACCAATCAGCCACTCCCACTGTGATCTAACAATGGAGCTCCTGTCTATGTCAATTTCTTTGCCTGAAAATAAACCAAAGCCCACCACTTCCCAGGTACCTCTCACCTCTATCCTCCTAGAGTCCTCAGAGTCTACATACAGCTGCTAGCTCTTAGTTACTGTATACTGTTACATTGTTTTCTAATTATCAGTGCCCCCCTTCTCATCCCTACTAAACATAAATTCTCTGGAAGCTTTAAAGTAAGCTCAAATAAGATGAAGGATCACACGTTTCTTGCTCACCACTGTATCCCATATGCTTACCTTATAGTAGATGACCAATAAAGATTCCCTGAACACTCACACTTGTAATTAAGACTGCTTCTGCCTGATGTCTGTATCCCCCCCTCCATAAAGGCAAGGATTTTTGTATGTTTTGTTCATCGCTGTCTCTCAAGTGCCTAAAATAATGTGAATCACACAACAGATGCTCAACAAATATTTGTTGAATTAATTAGGATGTCAGGGATTTTGTCTTGCTCACCACTATATTCACCATCTTTGTTTGACACAGTACATGCTCGATAAATTTATTGAATGAATTATGCCAAGATCATGTCTTCTGCTACTTTATATTGCTATCACAATTGTGAACACATGGTAGATATTCAATATATATATTTGTGATTAATTAATTGGATATGAAACAGTTTCAACTGGTTACTAAACTTTGTATTATTTTAAGTACAGTTCTTCCCTTGATGATTGAGAAAGAGTTAACAATTTGCTTATATACACAGAAGAGAAACCCTTTCAACCATGGTTAAACATATTTTCATCTACAACTACTAATTTTTCAAGAGATAGAAATATCAATTGTGAGGAAAGAAAGAAAGGATCCAGTGTGTACTATGCAAGAACGATCTCATTATTTCTTTAAACAAGAAAACTTGATTAGTGAAGAGAAACAGCCCTCCATCAGAGACCACTAGGTGACTATTTAGCAATGGCTACCAATATGCCATGCGTGTATCATTTAGATTTGCTTAAATAGCCTCCCACAAAAGCCTCTGTAGGCATGCTTTTCCTCCATTCTTAATATGGAAAAATCAGTCTTGATTCTTCTGATAAGAAATGCATGGTAAAGCTAGTGGGGTAGCTCAGTTGCAGAATGCTTGCCTGTCATGTGCGATGCCCTGGGTTCAATCCCTAACACCATGGTATTTTTTTGTAAAGATAATCTTATCAGAAACTGAAGTCCTGAGAAATTAGGTCATTGGCACAAGGATTTCAAAGTGTGTCTGACCCTGTACCATATAGGTGGAAAGGCAACTTGGAGTTTGAGAGTAGTAAGCAATTATAGGAGAAATCTCCAGGGAATGTCAGAGTCAGCTAACACTCTTCTCTCCGTGGGGTTTTGAGTTTGTGAAATTCCTTTTCATTCAGTCCTGATGTCATGCTGAGTCATAAAAAGTAATGTTCTTCAGCACAACACATCTCTGGAAGCCCTTTAACCAGCCTCTGTTAGTCATCACTACACTCATGGGCTTGAGGCCAGTGCCATTCACACTTCCCCCTGTTCTGCAGCAGACAGACGGAGCTCTTCTAATCCTTCTCTCTCTTCTCCCCCATCTCTCTAAAACTCTTCTCTAAGGGAGAAACAGCTATAGCTTTGGGGATAATATAGCTTTAAGGCAACTTTTGGCAAATGTGAACGTCCTAACATCTGGGCAGTGTTAACAGAATCCCGGAGGCCCGGACAGACCAGGAGCCACTCGTTCTAGGAATGTTAAAGTAGAAGTTGTTATTTTTTCCCCCGACTGATGAGAGGAGCAGAAAGGAAGGAGAAAAAGGAGGAGAGAGAAAGAGCACAAAAAACTATAACACAGGTAAGATCTGCAATTATCTCCTCATACTACTCTACCTCGTTTCACAGCTATGGACCAGTAAGGAGACCCAGGACTTGGACAACATGGCTGGGGGTAGAACGGGGTGATAATCTTTTATGAAATTGGATCTCATGCTGTTTTCATTTGTGCCATGACCTGGTTGCAGACAAATGTTCCCACTAACTTCTCAGCCCACAGTAAGGGATGGCTGACTCCAGTGAGTCAAGTTTTCAGTTTGAGAGATTGGGGAGGAGGTGGGCAGGTAAAGGGTCACCTGAGTATCGAGTCTGAAAAAGGAAAATCCCTGCTGCAGAACAAAGGAACTGAATTGAGGCTAGATGTGGGAGAAAGATCAGTGATTAATTTTATAGCTGTTCATTTTCCTGGATCTTTTTTTCACCCTTTTTTTTTAATTGCTTCTTCTTCAATCCACCTCTTTTCTTCAGATTTTCTTTTTTTTTTTCTAGCATCATTTCTACATCTTTCCACTTTCTTTACCTTCCCCATTTACTCTCACTTTTTTCTCTATCCAGCTTAATTGCCACTATCTAGATGCAATCTGAAGTAAAATAGCAATGAACTACAAAATGTCCTAACGGGACACTGGCCAGAGTCTGCCATCATTTTGCTTTTCCATTTCTGGGACTGACTCCTCCTCTGAGCATGACATTTCATTGAAAGCATGCAAGTGAATGGGTGCTTGCTAAAATGTCCAGTGGCCAGTTTTTACCAATGGGCAGCAAATTTTAACACTGTCATTTATGAAGTTTTTGCCCACTGGGAACCACAAAAAGTTCCCATCCCATTAAAGTGAGGGACAGACTTGGAAGTAAAAGGGCAATTGGAGCTTGCTCACCCTCTCCTCATGGACCTCAGTAGGTCCTACCTAACCTCTCTGACTTCCTGCTGGCTTAGCAAGGTAAAACTAGAAGGTTAGACTGGATTTGAAAGCCAGAAGCCATTACCACACCACTAAGCCTCAAAACCCAAAGCTAGGAACAGAGCCAAGATATAGTCACTGCCTGGGAGACTAGAGAAGGGAAACATCTAGTCCTGTCCAGTATGAAGTTGGTAATAATAATGTTAATACATATTGATTGGTTCCCTATATGCCAGGTAATAATATATTCTTATAATATAAGAATATAATATAATAATATTCTTATAATAATATATTCTTAAGGTAGATGCTATTCTTATTCCCATTTTATAGTAAGGCAATAGAGGCTCAAATAAGTTAAGGAATTTGTTCAAGGTTCCATAGCTAATAGGGGACAGAATTGGATTCCCATCCTGCTTTGTATAACTGTAGTGATCAAGTTCTTAGATCATATATGCTAATGCGCTCTCAGATCAATGGTTAGAAAATAATAGCTGAATAAATGAAACCATTAACTAACAGCCTTTGGATCACAAGATTCCCTTCTGGTTCTGAGTGACTTTTTTTTAGCCTTTTCCCGGTCTTTTACTTCAGTATCCATCCCTATAACTTGGTCCAAGGAACATCTACATCTGATCCCGTCAGGATCAGTTGAAGAGTGTTCATTTAATGTCCAAGGAAAAGGGACCACAAATAACAGTCTTGTTATTCTATAAAGTGGAAAATATTTATGAGGGGGACAATGTAACAGGCATTTATTAATTTTAAAATCTTTCTTCTTCCTCACAGATCCCATATATCTGTCCTTCTCACTTCTGGAAGCTTATAAGTGGCTGGCTTCTGAAAGCATTTTCTGGGTACTTTTGACCACATATCCCTATTTTTACTTCCATAACCCTCCCTTTCAAGGATGGTTGGTCAACTAATTCAAAGAGGAGCTCTTTCTCTGCTGTTCTTCCTAACTCCGGCTGTGACACCGACATGGTATGCAGGTAAGATTTAGAGCTGTTGGCCATTATTTCCAGGGAGGGCAATGCGTAGACCAAGACCTGAAGAAGGGAAGAGTTGGACTATCATGAAAGATCTTTGTTTTAGATATGGAGAAAAACTACTAACAGGAAATCAAGATGACCAAACATTCTAACTGGCTACCAAGGGTAGCCTTTGAGGCACCCTAATAAGAGCTATTTGAAAATAGTTTGTGAGAACACAAAACTGAGAAGGTTGGACAACATGGCCTTTGAAGCTATTGTCTCTCCTGCTTTTGTACTTAGCTTCCTAAAAACTGTGCTCTAAATCATTTCTTTATCAGTTAAATCTTTATTCATATTATGACTCAGTGCCCTTGTCAAGATCACAAAAATGGATCTAAGTGGTCTATTGGATCTAAATGGTCTAAGTGGAACTTAGACTACTTATCTCATTTGGGAAAAAAATAAGGGAGACAGGCAATCCATCGGACTTTTTCTCTCCCTTTCCCCTCCCTCCCAGACCTTATTTATAAGATCATGATAGCACCTTTCTAGTAAAGCTGTTAATAGAAATATAGATCACATTCTCTTAATCAGGAATTCCCCAGCTTCTCTTGTTTTATTCCTTACTTCAAGAAGGGATGGAGATTTCTGGATTCTTCAACGTTTCATCCTATGTCCCTGGAGCCATAGAGAGCTACAAGAATGGACTTAGTGAGGAGAAAAGGAGTGGGGGGGATGAGGGAAGGATAATGAACTAACATATAGAGGTTTTTGATGGGGCCCAGCTGATATTCCAAGTGCTAAGAATATTCTGTGGCCTGCAGTGTCTGCCCTCACAGGAGCTGGGGGTAGGGGGTAGGGGAATAAAATAGGCACAACCCATGGGGTTAGGAAAATATCCAGAGATGAGTAAATAACAAACTGCTTCCATCACAACCACAGTCATTGCAGCTAAAATTTTCCACATGCCCTTAGCTCCTGGTGGAGGCCTTTGGCAGTAGCTCTGTTTGTCTGAAACAGCTGCATCAAGCTTTCATACAAATATGCAAACTTCTTCCCCTTTTTGGCTTAACCTGGCTTTGTAGGGGGTGAAACACAAGGGCTGACATTGAGATGAAGAAATTCAAATGAAGCTCTTGGCAGAGTACACACTGTTTGGGGTTAAAGGTGCCCCAAGTCTCCAGGAGGTAAATATGCAGCTGTCCTCCCCAGCCTCCCCCTTGCTTCAGTTCAAGTATGCAAGACCAAAATCCAGGCAAAGATCACAGGACTAAGGGAGCAGAAATAGATGGCACAAAATCCAAATCTGAATAACTGTGTGAAACCTCATTGCATGCAAAGGCCTTTGCCTTTCCCATGATGAGAGCCTGAACTGTTGGAGTTCTGAGGTCATGGTTGTTTTTTAAAATTTAGATTCATTTGAGGGTCTCAAAGGGCTTGTTTGCAAAGGAAGCGATCACTGCTCCTTGTGAGGAGCCCAAGCTGGTGAGGTGTCTGACAGCCCTACAAATTCTTCTTAGGAGACTACATGATTAGAGACATTTGGGGTTCCTATGATTCTCCCCTACATCGGTAGCTCAGCCACTGAACTTGCCTCCAGTCATTTGTTCATTCATCCAACAAATATTTATTGAGCACTCCCTATACATCCAGGATGTTTTGTTCTATTCTACAGCCTGTGCTCAAGTGGGAATGGAACAATGCAAAGTAGCCAAGTGTGAATTCTGTACTAATCAGGAAAAGGGTCCAGGTATAATTAGCAGAGGGTGGGAAAGGTTGGGAATATAAATGAAGCAAAGAATGGGTTAAAAGTGTGTATTGGCATAGCTGTGCTGTCCAGAAGTCAGACTGTATTTATCATCATAAGCTAAGCATTAATGAGGATCTTAGTCTTCAACTGTCAGTTACATTTCCAACCATTCCTTTATAAATGACTGTGTTTAGCGGGTCTGACTGTGCTGTGGAAGTTGGAGGAACGCAGTAATAGACCACACTGTAACCAACCACCAATTGATCTAAAGAACTGAGAAATGCTGCCCAAGCCCCTCCCCCAGTGCCAGAGAAGGACACGCAGTGGAATAATGTAAAGAGTGTGCTGCTTTAGTTTCATTCTTATACTCCACCTCAACATCCCAATATATGCATACAAATACTCAAAGGCAGGCAAAGAGGAAAAATGGAGAGGTTTAAAGTATAAAGTGGCCTGAGCCCATTCCTGGTGCAAAGGAAACTTGGCACTGGTCTACCTACCTCTGCACTGTGGTGGAGGCTATAATTATCTGATTGAGGCTTCTCCTCAGTTTTTCCACATCCCCTGTAATTCTGGATTGATGTAAAATGCTTGGTGGCCTTCCTCCCCCTACACAAACACACACACACACACACACACACACACAGAGTAAAAAAGCTGGATTCCAAGAAAGACTGTGGTTTTTTTTTTTTTTTTTTTTTTTTTATCCATGGTACACATTGTCAAAAGCTCTCCTCTACAATTATTTTTAGTGGAGTGTCTGACTTTGGTAAATACAGGTCAAGTAGATCTGGACTGGAATGCCCACTCTGCTACTTACTAGCTGAGAGACCTTTAGCAACTTCCTTAATTACTCTGAGCCAACCTCTTCCTCTGTACATTGCATAGTGTTATTAGTATATACCCCATTGAGATGTCACAGTGACAATAACATATGCTTAACACAGAGTAGAAACTGAGTGATGTTGGCAGTCATTGTTGTCTTGTTGTTATTGTTATCCAGTCATAGACTTCTGACACTCCTGTTTTCTCTTCTGGTAAACAGCTGTTTGTTCCCTGCTGAGCATTTCTTCCCAAGCTAGCTCTGTAACAAGTGTGGGGAGTCCTAATACTTTAGGGAGTCACACACATCTGGTCTGTTTACAGGAGCTGTGAGGCTTTGAGGCTAGTACTAAACTGAAACAGCTGACAAGAATTCCATGCCTCACAAAGAAACCTCCCATGTGGGAAAAGAGAAAGCAGGGGAGATGAGGCCTAAGGAGAAATAAAGGGAAGCCAGAAGACATGAATTGGGAAAACTGAAAGAAAAAAAAGAAAAGAGAAAAAATGAACTTTTTCCTTTGGAATGAGGGCAAACCAACAAGGACATGATTTCATAAGGCAAACTTTCAGTTTGATTCATTCCCTCGTTCACCAAGTTGGACTGGTTTCCAACACCCCCCACACCCCCATCTGGATCTGTGGGGAGTAAAGGAGCTTCATCATTTAGCTCATTGCTCCACCCTTTAGTGCAGGGGGCCCTCTGCATCGTCCCAGAGAGGAGGCCTCCAGCTTGTGGTCTGTTTACACAGACACCAAAACCCAGCCTTGTCCTAGAAGCATACCCTCCTAAAAATGGAGAATTCTCTTCAGACTTGAGCACTGGTTGTCTATCCTATTCTTATGCATGCATTAGAGCTTAGGGGGGCTGGAAGAAGGCTTTCCGGAAACTTCACTCCGGAAAGGACCAAGTTGTTTTCCAATTAGTTCATATTCATGACCGATTTCCTGCCGTCTGGTGGAACATACTGTTTAGTCTCCTAGACAGCTGCAGACCTGCCTCCACCAGGGAATGAATCACTTAACTGAATGGAGGTAGATTAAGAATGTTCTCTAGTTCAGCAGCCCCATACTAAAGCTCCTGCTGATTACAGGAACAGGAATTTATCCAAAGGACTCTGCCTTGGGCTGAGATGTAACTCAGTGATAGAGCACTTACCTAGCAAGCATGAGGTCCTGGACTCCATCCACAGCACTGCAAAACAAAACAAACAAACAAAGGAAAAAGAAGGAAAAAAAGTATTCTGCCTCCTCATTTCTCAAAATCAGGACAAAGTACTCATGAGACTGTTTTCATTCCTTCTTGCCTTTTGAGCCATCCATCTCTGCCTTGGCACGCCACCCCCAGCAACAGTCAGTCAGGTGACAAAAATACTCCTGCCCTGTGGTCTAATAGGAGCTTGAACTATTTTCCTCTGAAGACTTTGAGCAGGCCTGTCACTAGGGGAAACACTTAGTTTTTCTTTTTTTTCCTTATACCTGGGACAAGATTCCATACTCTGAGTTTGGTCATCAAGTGTCTCACCAAGAATCCCAAGTCACATCAAGGTCACTTATAATCCAGATTGATAGGAATGATGGATGGTCAAGAATTCTAATTATTTTTCTTTTGAAAGGAGTCTTCTAGTGCTATTGCTGTGTTCCCTGACCATGAGCTTGCCTTCTACAGTGATCCTCTTATATGCTGAGGGTCACCCACAGTAAGTTAATGCAACTTTGCAAGTCACCTGGCTCCCTGTCCATGGAGTACAAAGTTGTAGGGGAGCTGGGAAGAATTTAGGAAGAAATCTACACACCATCTTGATACTGTCTTTTTTTTTATAGGCTCAGGCTACTATCCAGATGAAAGCTACAATGAAGTGTATGCAGAAGAGGTCCCACAGGTCCCTGCCCTAGACTACAGAGGTAATCTTCACTTCTCAGTCTCAGGAACACTCTTTTTCTGGCCTAAGGCCAAGGTCCTTCCCTGAAGCATCATCCTCCAGGCTTGGCTCATACGTGCCAAAAATGCAGCACAAGGAATTATCCAGGCTGATTTCTAAACATGAGCTTGGTTACTGACTTGCTGTGTGACCTCACCTCTCTAGCCATCTATTATTAATCCTTAATATTAACTGAGTACATACTGTATGCCTAATCCTATGTAAGGTAACCCACTTTGTGATGCAAAGTGTAAGATAGGGTTTTATCCTCCTTAAATGCTTGTATTCTATTGGGGATTAAGAGAGGATAAAATTAGCACAAGCCAAGCAAGTAAGCATGAGACTATAGGGTAGCACTAAATGCAATGGGAATTAAGATAAAGAAGTCAGGAAATCATTCATGAATGATGACATTTAGGCTAGATCTTCAATGATGAATGGGATTTTGAAAACTAGAAAGGGGAGGAGGGAAGGGCACTTGGCAAGGGAGGTGGCCAAAGATAGGAAGGTGAGAACAGACCCATTACAAGAGGGAGCTAAAAAAAAAATAGACTGATTGGAGGAGAGGGAATGTTACAGGAATAGTAGAGAATGAAGTTGAATATAAAAAGTGAGATCAAATTAGGAAGGGCTCTATGACATAGGGACCATTCTAAGGAGAGACAGAGGAATACCTGTGAAGAATGCTGAATAGCAATACCTGCATTAAAAGGAAGGTTAAGCCAGGTGATAACTAATATCCCTTCCATGTCTGATTCTGTTTCTATGCTTAGCATATCGTTGCAGAAAAGTTTAGCTGTTGTGCTAAGGGATATAAGGACCATATCACATATTTTTGCAGTGGGGAGTGACATTGTAAATAATAATTTCAGAACGCTAACCTGCTTATTCTGTTCAGAAAGTAAGGATTTGGAGGAGTAGAGCCTGAGTCTGGGATGCTCTCCAGGAGCCAGTTATAGTAAGGTTAGCTAGAGATGATTGAGGGTAGTGGCATAGAAATGGAGAGTAAGGATATGCTCTAGAATGGGCCAGATTGTAGCACAGTGGTAGAGTGCTTGCTAGCATGTGCAAAGCCCTGGGTTCAATCCCCAATACTGCAAAAAAAAAAAAAAAAAAAAAAAAAAAAAAAAAAGAAGAAGATGTACCCCAGATGCATTTCAAAGAAAATGAACAAGACTTGGTACAGATTAGATGTACCAAGAAAGAAAGAAACTGATTCTGAAAGCATCCAGTCTGAATACCTGGGAGAACTGTAAGTCTCCTCTAAAAGACAAGGTTTAAAAAAGAAAACTAGAGCTGACTACAGGGGTGCATACCTGTAATCCCAGTACCTCGGGAAGCTGAGGCAAGTCTGAGGACAACCCCAGCAACTTAGCAAAATCCTGTCTCAAAACAAAAAGGGCTAGGGACAAATCTCAGTGGTAAAACACTCCTGGACTCAATCCCCAGTATCACATGCACACACACACACACACACACACACACACGCACACACACACACACACACAAAAAAAAAAAAAAACAGAAGCAAGGAAGAAAGAAAACAAACTGGTTTGGTAAAGATACTCTATGGACAGTTGGAAGTAGAAATATGGAGCTTTGTGAGTCCCTGACTTAGATGAATGGGCTGTCTGAGGAAGCAGAGGGCCAAAGTCAAAGCCTTAGAAGATATCTGTAGATGTGAGTAGGAAAAAGGGAGCCAACAAGGCAGAGAGAGTTAGCAGTCAGCCATATGAACAGAGATCAGGGTAGTGCCTATCATATTAGCGAAGACACATAAGAGAGTTTTAGGAAAATGGAAAGGTTAAGAAATCAATTATGTCAAGTATTGCAAAGAGATCACATTGAAGGGAGAAATTTTATTTAACAAAAAGGAGGTGACATTTGACAAAACAATTTCAGTAGAAAAATGATCAGAATTTTGGGGTTTTCTATGCTACTTTTTAGCTACTTTCTTCTTATTATCAATGGTCCATACCCACTGCCTCTGTCTCAGTGCCCACTAATTCCTAAACGTCCTGTAGTCTGTTTTCCACCCACCCACTAATCTCCAAACTGCAGCATCTCTTGAAGACAGTGTTGCTCTCCCATGACCAAATCACATGACCTTGAGCTTTAGTCTCCTCAGTCTCTCCAGCAGCAATGAGCAGGCCCCTTTTTTCTAAACTCCTCTTCCTTGGGATCCATGACATTTTACTATTCTATTCATAGCTGAAGCCAAGAAAGAAGATGGACTTTCTGGTGGTAAGAATACAGAGAATGAAACTGGGATCTTGGGTAACCTTGACTGGTCTCAAGCTCCTGGACTAACTCTCCAACTGCTGCTAGACACTTCCATTTGGAGACGTCTAAAACAAAATTCTTTCATCTTGCCTGAAAAAGTTCTACCAGTTGACCTTCCTACTTCTGACAATGGTACCATCATTCTCTTAGCTAGAATACCTTGATATCACTTCTAATCATCGTCATCACCTTTAATAACTCCTTTTCCTCATTCATCAAGGCCTACCACTTCATTATTAATCCATGGGAATAAAACTTTTATTACCTCACACCTGAATAATGGTAGTTGCCCCAGCTGCATTCTCTGACTCATGTTTCTCTATCCCCAAAACCTAGTGTCCCACTATAACCATTTTTCTCTTTTTCTTTTTTCTGGTACCAGGGATTGAACCCAGAGACATTTAACCACTGAACCACATCCTCAGTCCTTCTTTATTTTTCATTTTGAGACAGGGTCTTGCTAAGATGCCCAGTGCCTCACTAAGTTGCTGAGGCTTACTTCAAACTTATGATCCTCCTGCCTTAGCCTCCCAAGCTGTTGGGATTACGGACATGTGCCACTACACCCAGCTCTACTATGATCATTTTTAATCAGAATCTGGTCACCATCTATCTTCACAGCCTGACATCTTTTCACCCTTCTCCCCGCTTGAAATTTGTGCTTCATTCAGAGTGAGCTTTTCCTCACTCTCTCACTCTCACCGAATATTGAAAGGTACTACTATGTACCTCTTCTAAAATCAGCATTTATTGCCTAAACTACTCATTTGGCCTTCATCATATACTGACTCTTTAATCTACTTTTTATTACTCTCAACAAAGTGTCCATTTAACAGAAGGAACCATGAATATCACTCCCACAGAGCCTTGTAACAAGTAGATTCTGACCACTGACATCCTAGGAACAGAAGCCAGATTGCAGACTCTAAATGGGAAAAGTAGATAGTAAAAAAGCAACAAACATAGAAAGTGTTTTCAAGGGATCTGGCAACCCTATGATTAATATTAACTGCCTCATTGGTCATTTTTAAATTAGCAAAAAGGCCTTTAGAAAATTATGAGTCAGCTTGGTGTGGTATTGCATTTCTGTAATCCCAGTGACTCAGGAGGCTGAGGCAGGAGGATTGCAAGATCCCGCAACTTAGTGAGGCCCTAAGCAACTTAACAAGACCCTGTCTCAAAATAAAAATTAAAAAGGGCTGTAGATGTGGTTCAGTAGTAAAGTGCCTCTGGAATCAATCCCCAATACCAAAAAAAGAAAAACGAAAAGAAAAATATAAGTCACATAGCAGCCTTTGGCCTTGGGGTCTAGTGTCTTTAGAACTTACTCTCAGGACATAAAATGAATTGAATGAGGTTATTAATGATGAATGGGAAGGAGTGACCAGGAAAAGTACAACCTGAGGTCCTAGCCTTCCTTCTAAGACACTTGTGACTTCATACACAACAACTCTGCAACTGTAGTGATTAAGGACTTTCTGTAATTTGAAGACGGTATCTCCAGATGACTATCATATGTGTCACAGACACATGCCAAGACACTGGAAGTTACAGTATGTTGTTGCTTGAGGACTGATGAGACAGTGGCTCAAACCCAGACACTGATTTAGGAACTATCAATCGTAGGGCTAGATATTTTACATGTGCAGTTTTAATTGATTATAACCACAGTTCTATAGAACTGATTTATTATCCCTCGTTTTACAGATCAGGAAACTAAGCTCAGGGAAGTTAAATTTAGAGTCACAGAGCTTAGCAGAGACAGAACAGGAATTTAAACTCAGGTCTGTCTGACTCCAAAGCCATACTGATTCCATCTCTTTCATTAAAAATATAACTCATTATCTAAAAAGAAAAAAAGATAACTGCTAAACAATAAAAAGCATATGATTATTGTAGAGCAAACTGCCCACGTAGTTTGGTACCATTTTCACTAATCTTGCATTGCCTGTTTTTCCTTTTCATGAATCCTAATTTGGAGTCAGAAATTCTTCTCTCAGGTGCACCCTCAGTCTACGGGGTTGCTGTGTTCCTCACAGCTTCCCTCAGCCCTGGGAAAACTAGTCACTCTGCCTGGGTTATCTGAAGATAATTACAGAGAAGGACCTTCCAAACCCGTTGCCAGTGCTCTTTTCATTACAGGACTTTTTTTTTTTTTTTTTTTTTTTCCAAAAGAGCCCTTCCATCTCTTTGGCCCTGGACAAACTCTTATTATGTGTCACTGTACTAAGTATTTTATAAATGTTATTTCATTTAAATAAATCACATGGTTACTATGTAGCGATATGGAAACATCTCTAAGATGCAACATTCATCCTATTTTTTAAAAAAGCAATGGTAGTAGCTGGAGGTATAGCTCAGTGCTGGAGCTTTTTCCTAGTACATATAAAGCCCTGGGTTCAAGCCTCAGGAACACACACACAAAAAAATCAATGGTGGAAACAGTGGACATAATATACTGTTCCATGTGTTATAAAGGAGGGGGAAACAAGATGCTATACCAACATTTGCATTATATGCATAAACTATTAACAGTGGGGTCTAAGTGAGAATGAGTAGGATAGGGAGGGGGACATTTTACTGTGTAACATTTTATACTTTTGGGGGTTTGACCCATGTGGATCGACCTCTTCAAAACGGTCAATAAAGCCTTCAAAATAGCTGCTGCAATGGCAGATTTTGTGCTTTGAAAAAACGTGGAATTTGGAGCAGAAAATGCTCGGGTCCAAATCCCAGCCCTATTCTTTATTTGCTGAGGGACCCTGGGCAAATTACTTCCTCATTTGCAAAATAAGGATAAATACCTACTTAACCTCAGAGGGCTGTTGGGAGAACTAGGTGAAGTGATTTATATGAAGGAAAAGTATGTAGTGTGGTACCTAATCACAGTAGATACTCAATATAGACTAACACACATTTCCAAGCAGACATTTTCACCATACAGTCTTTAATTTTTTGTTTTGTTTTAGGGATTGAACCCCAGGTCACTTAACCACTGAGCCACATTCCCCACAGCCATTTTTATCTTTTTTTTATTTTGAGACAGTGTCTCACTAAGTTGCTTGGGCCTCGCTAAGTTGATGAGGCTGGCCTTGAACTTGTCATCCTTCTGCCTCAGCCTCCCAAGTGGCTGGGATTATGAGTGGGAGTCACCACATCCAGCCACCATGCAGTATTTAACCATGTTCTTAGTTTCGTTTTCACACTGGCATTCCTTGGGTACAGTTGTTCAGCCAGTTATGAATCTCTTTAACTGTTTTGTCACCTCTCCCATATTTCTTCATCTCATCCACATCACTGGCATGAAAAGTAATGACACATGCCTCACTTCATTTCTCCTGTTGTACCAGTCTGGTGGCCTTACCCGAAAAGGAAATGAGGTCAGTCTGGAATTACTTGTTCTCGAGGGCTCCTGGAGATCATCACTTCTCTAACAGATCATAAGTCATACATTTAAATATTCTAGAACACTATGCTGTCAGTGTCACCAGGCTATAGTTCTCAGAGGCTACCTTCTTCTTTATTTGAAAATGTGAATCGTTGCTTTGCCCTTCACCAGCCTTCCAACATTTTGTCTTTATGCCAGGATTCCTCTGGGCCAGCACATTTGAACTTATTTACAATAGTTGGGCCTCTCTTACTGTCTCAGTATTTATCTTGAGCTTTCTATTTCCCTTTACCATTCTTTCTTCTTCTATCAGTTTCAATCTGATGTGTATTTTCCTTGACAGAATAAGGGGAAAAAATAGAATGGAAGTGATTGTTGAGGTCCCAGCCTCCCATTTAAGGTTGTTATAATATGTGCTGTGACCTTATAATCAACAGCTCTACAACTATAGTGCTTAAGAGACTTTCTGTAATTTCCAGATGGCAGCCCTGTCACTGCCACAGGCTTGAAACTAATGCTGGAAGCCCCAAACGTGGTGTTAGTTGAAGAATAGTTTTCTCTCTGTCATCCGTCTTCATTCTCCAGCTGCACTCAAGCAGAGACTCAACCCTTTCTTTTATCCTATAGCTCCTGATGTGCTTTTGTTTAAAGTCTCAGTGTTACTTTTTGGGAATCAAATCAGCTCACATGGGGCTTTAGTCTTCCCAACCCTAGGCAAACAGATATGGTCCATGCTGTATAAACCTCCTTGCACAGATGGCTCTCCATTTGTTTACATGTGTCCCTTTAAAATCCTAATCCATTGAAGAGTCATTTATTTTGTACTGTCTGGAGGCATCTTTATGATGCCCTGTAACCTCTTTTGCTCAGTACTGAACTGAGATTGGACTTTCATTCCTAAGCAACCTCCTTTGCTGTCACATTCATTTTCTGACTCCAGTGTATATTTTTGTGTTTTTAAAATTTTTTGTTTTATATTTACATATAGTAAGATTCATTCTTTTGGGTATATAGTTCTGTGTGTTTTAACAAATGCATAAGGTGGGATAACGACCACTATAGTACAAAACACTTACATTGCCTCCGAAACTTGCCCAGTGCTACTCCTTTGAGATTATCCCTGATCTCAATGCCTTATCTTCAACAACCACTGATCTGCACCCTCTCCCTATATTTTTGCCTAAATTATGCCCCTATAGCTTTGTCATATAATGGAATCCTACAGAATGCAGTCTTTGAAGTCTGGCTTCTTTCACTTTCTAATATGCTTTTGAGATTTATTTATGTTGTCACATGTATCAGCAATTCATTCTTTTATATGGATAAACCAAAGTTAGTTTACCACTCACCCATAGAAATACATTTATTGCCAGCTTTTGGCAATTATGAATAGAGTAACTTTAAACATTTGTGTATATTAAAATAGATTTTTATTTGTTCTTTTTAGTTATATATGACAGTAGAATCCACTTTGATATATTTATACAAGCTTGGAGTATATCTTATTCTAATTAGGATCCCAGTCTTGTGGATGTACATGACAGTGAGATTCATTTTAACTTAAAAAATAGCATATAAAAAATACCTTTTTGTACAGGATTTTTGTGTGGACCCAGGTTTTCATTTCACTAGGGAAAATACCTTAAAGTGGATTGCAGGATCATCTGGTAAAGATATTTTTCTTTGTAATAAGATATGGTGTTACCTTTATAACAAACTACTAAGCTATTTTCCAAATAGCTATGTTTTTGCATTTCACAGCCATATATGAGAGTTCCAATTTCTCTCCTTCACTGGCATTTGGTACTGCCATTTTTTAAAATGTAGACATTCTAATGTTTCTACTAATGATATCTCATTGTGGTTTTAATTTGCATTTTTAATGTCTAATGATGCTCAACATCTTTTCACGTGCTTATGTACCATCAGTACTTTGGTAACATGTCTGTTCATATCCTTTGTCCATGTTATAGCTGGATTGTTTACTTTTTTACTGTTGAGATTTGATGGTTCTTTATATATTTTACATATTATTCCTTTGTTGGATATGTGGTTTGCAACTATTTTCTCCCGGTTTGTGCCTTGTCTTTGATCTCTTAATAGTGCCTTTCATAGAGCAAAATATTTTGACAATGTCCACCTTGTTGACATTTTATGAACTGTGTTTTTGGTGTCATATTTTAGACCTTTATGTCTACAGCTAGTTCCCAGAGATTTTCTCCTATGTTTTTTTTTCTATAAGTTTTATATTTTTCTCTTTAAGTGCATCATTCATTTTGAGTTAATTTTTGTATAATTTCTTGTATTAGATTGTTTTTCTTTTTCCCTTTTCTTTTCTTTCCCTCTTTTCCTCTTTTCTTTCTCTCTCCTTTCTCTCTTCCTATGAAGTTTCAATTGCTCCAGCTCCATTTGTCTGCAATGTTCTTTCCTCCATTTTATTGGTTTTGCACCTTTGTCAAAAAAACATTTTGGCACACTAGTGTGGATCTATTTCTGGGATCGCTGTTCTGTCCCATTGATATATGTGACTGCCCTTTGCCAACGCCAGATTGTCTTAATTACTATGCTTCTAGCTTACTTTTCTTCTGTTGCTACAGTCCCCCGATGGTGTTACACATTAAATATCCAGGATGGAGAAGCCACGTGCTACTCGCCAAGGGGAGGAAATTATCACAGTAGCCTAGGTACGCGTTGCGAGCTCTCCTGTGACCGGGGCTTTCGACTGATTGGACGGAGGTCAGTGCAATGCCTGCCAAGCCGCCGTTGGTCTGGAACTGCCTACTGCAGGCGTAAGTTGCGTGTGTGCATATGCTAACATGGGCATAAGAGAAGCCAGCCAGTCACTTTGGGTATCTCCCTGGAGGTGTTATTATGCCTTTCTTTCAAGTGCAAATTGGGAATTTTCCAGAGGCCCTCACTGAGGCCTTTCCTTATCCTAACATTCTACTTTATTTTCTATCCCTGAGGTTACTGTCTGAGCAATATGGGCATTTATTTACATAGCAGCTAGCCTTTCTAACTCAGGAAACTCAGAAAAGCATGTAGGAGGCTGAGGCTTGGCCCTGAGGCCTGATATGGACCTGGACCTTCTTTTGGAGCTCCAAAGGACATATAGTCTCAGATCCTTTCCCATTTGTGGTCAAGTGCTATTCTTTCTGGCCTATAGCCTTAGAAGGCCTTGCCAGTAAAGCTATGAAACATCTACTATTCTTCATTTTCTTCTGAAAGGCAGAAAGGAGAATCCCTAAGGTAGGATAGGAGGATGCTAATAGACATACATTTCAAATTGTGTCTCCCTTTAGCTTCCAAACCCCCAGCTATTATTCAATCTCCATAGCCTATCTCCTTTTAGCAGATGAGCTTTGACTGTTCACATGTCCATCATCGAATACTATTTGTAGGACATCCTCATGTGTGGAGTCCTGTATTGGTCCCTGCAGGAGCTTACTCAATTCCTCACATACCCTCAGGCCACTTATAGCCTACTGGGATAGAAATCCAAATGTGTGCACATGAATGCTGGACACAGAAGGACTGAGCATTCAGAAAAATGAGGTTGGTCAGAGAAGGTGCTGTGGAGTATAGGAGAAGCCTGATAGCCAGAAAGAAGTCACTACAATCCTCCTGGTGACTATAATTAAGTTGTTTAAAAATTTAAACCCCATTATTTCCAAAATAAATTTGAATTGGCCTGACAAGTTGAAATAAACAAGGCCATAAATTATAAACAAGCATAACACCAGTTAAAAGAATGGAGACATACATATTTCCAGGTTCCTAGAGTGAGTTGATTATTACATTGAATACTAAATCTAGCTTTGAGCTTCCTTGTAAGAGAGGAAAGGACAAACACTTTGGATCTATCATTTTCACTGTCATATAATACTAAGCAAACAAATTCATCTGAAGAGACAAACCTTTTCTCTTGACTGATTTCAAGATCATTTTTGCATAGGTCTTTACATAACAGGTATTGGGAAACAGAAAAGGCAATAAACTTCAAGTCTGGTTTGGCCAAGAAACAGAATGAAAATAGCTTATATAGAATCTTTATTCAAGGCTTCAACAATTCAACTTACACAGGATTTGAACTTAGACAATCTAAAGAAATATATAGCCTACTTCTCTTAAGTATCAGGTATCTCAAATAAGACTTCTGCAAACACAGGTTTACAATTATTTCATGGTGGCAATCTCTGGCACATGTGCTGTCTAAAGCACACAGATTCCTCCTTCATCAAATGCCACCACACCTGGCCCTCCAGGTACTGGCCTGACTTGTACTGTCACATGGACAGAAAGCCATCCCACTCTGGCATATAAGTGGGCTTCAACTGAGAAGTGGCTATGCAAGCACCAGAATGATACTCACAACACACTCAACATACTCTTGAACATATGCAAGAGCTTATAGCATCTGATGAATAAGAGATGGAAACTAACAACTGCTTAGGCTCTAAATGAGCCCATAGGTTTTTATGCATTGTCTCTGTTAATTTGCACAACAATCCTGTAAAACATACACATTTTACAGATAAAAAACACCGAGACTTTTTCAAGTCACAGAGCAAATAAGAGTTGGAGCTGGCATGCAAGCTCAGGTCTCACTCTGAAGTTCATGTGTTTGGAGAGATAATTTACTTCTTTGAGCCCCCCCCCCCCCGTTTGCACACACACCAAGAGTGCTTCTGCACCTTATAATGTGAAAATAAAAAAGACAGTTAAGGGGGAAAGCAGTGTGGCATAAAAATGTAAAGCAGTTTGGGTCAGGTTTCTGTATATTCGTTGTCTCTAATATGGTTCTCCCTTGAGCTAGATGCCCAGGCAACACCCCCAGTTAGTCCCATAGGCCACTGAGATTGCCACTTGCTTCTCTCTTAGAGATGAGATGTCATGCACTGCCATTCATCACTAGCGGCACCTACAGCTGCACAAATGGAGTGCTTCTTGACTCCCGCTGTGACTACAGTTGTTCTAGTGGCTACCACCTAGAAGGTGACCGCAGCCGAATCTGCATGGAAGATGGGCGATGGAGTGGAGGCGAACCTGTATGTGTAGGTAAATGCCAGTTGCTCCTATTTGTCTTGCTGCAAAGAGTCATCCTAGCATTATGTCCACAGGCAAAATGGAATTCTAATTGCAAAGACATTCCTGCTGTGAGGGTGGCACCTTGAGCATAAGCTTAATAAAATTATTACTTCCCCTAGAGTCAGGCTTTATTCCCCAGTCTCCCTAAAAACCTTGAACTTTTTACCTACCCAGTGGTGTATGGTATTGTTTCAATGGGTTCCCTCCAGGGAAGATAGGGGTCCCACAAATTAACACCTGATTTTTGACCTTCACAGACATAGATCCTCCCAAGATCCATTGTCCCCACTCACGTGAGAAGATAGCAGAGCCAGAGAAGCTGACTGCTCGAGTCTACTGGGACCCACCTGTGGTGAAAGATTCTGCCGATGGTACCATCACCAGGTGAGCTTCACTAACACATGCCTCCCAAGAGCCTCCCGGTCCCTCAGGTTGTTCACATTGAAGCTGCACAAGCTGAGGCCACAGTGATGATGTTCTTCAGATCTCAATTCTAAGTATCTTTTTCCTTATAGCTCTTTCATCCTGTCTCAATCAGGGTAACACTTCGGGGCCCTGAACCTGGTTCTCACTTTCCTGAAGGAGAACATGTGATTCGTTACACTGCCTACGACCGAGCTTACAACCGGGCCAGTTGCAAGTTCATTGTGAAAGTACAAGGTCAGAAAAAAATTCTTCAGTTTCCACATTGTTCATTGTTCCTGCTCTGCTCTGAGCTTCTAGAAGCCCACTATGACCCTCTCCTCTCTATGCCTCAAACAGGATTCACCAAAACAGGCTCATTCATGAAACTTCTATTACATGTGCATAAAAATGTTACAAAAACCTTGACTCTTTTTTCTCACTCTCCTAAAACTAGATAAAATTCACAAAGATATTCCGTATCCATTTTTTTCCTTGACTTTCAGAATTATCAAATCTAATCAGTCTTTATTCTGAATCATTCACCTCCTCTGAAACAGGTAGTGTTGGCTGCCTGATTCTTCCCCTTTGTTTTGTGTCACATTGTTTTGTTTAGCTTTTCTTATTATAAAAATAATTTGCACTCATTATTGGACATCCAAAAAACAAGGAACTATATAAGATGAAAAAAATCTATGACCCCATCATCCAGAAGCAATTGCCATTAACCTTTTAGCATTTCCCTTCCAGTCTGTTCTCTATGCATACTTGAAAAATATAATATTGAGATTAGACTGCATATTCAATCATGTATCACACTTTTTATTTTTCATTAAAACACAGTTTTCCCATTTTCTTTAAAATTTCTTCAGAAATATTATCAATGACAGCAGAACATTCTGCTCTAAGAACATATCATGGTTTGATTAATCCTTCTCCAAATCATGGACATTTAAGACTCTTCCAACGTATTTCTGCTATTAAAAGTAATTCTGCAAGGTGGTCATTGTCACACAGGGTGTCCATAGAGTCTGCAAACATATATGACAATATTTCCTTTCACAGATTGATAGTTTTTTGAAGGCAATGTGTATATTCACCTCTGTTTCCAATCTCTGCATTTCAAATTTAATTCCTTAAGAAAGGAAAATTCTGGCTCTATCTCCAACCATTGGAAACATAGAAAAGTCATTCATTCTGATTATTTCAAGTGTCTTGCTCTAGAAAACCCAGAGTAGGCTCCTTCTAGAGACACCATAACTCCTAACTTGAATTTCTCCCTCACAGTGAGACGCTGCCCAGTTCTGAAGCCACCACAGCATGGCTACCTCACCTGCACCTCAGCAGGCAACAACTATGGTGCCACCTGTGAATACCACTGTGATGGCAGTTATGAGCGCCAGGGAACCCCCTCCAGGGTCTGCCAGTCCAGTCGCCAGTGGTCAGGATCACCACCTATCTGTATTCGTGAGTGAAACCAGGAAAAGGGGAGAGTGGACACGTTAATCAAGGGTACTTTGGAGGATTCCCCCATGGCTTAGGGGTCCAATAGCAATGTGAATGATATGGGAATAGGGGCTTCTGAGACACATCTATTATGAGGGGCAACATTTCACCTAGAATACTCCTACCCCAAGAAGGGTTAAAATCTCCAAGTTTCTTTCAGGATTTCTCTTCATGGAAGGGAAAAAAATAACCAGAAAGATTAACTCAAAAGATTGGAACTCCTTAAGATGTTAGCATTACCCATTCAGGGTGAAGGAGAAGGACAGTCTCTGACTAACCATCTGCTTCTGCTCTAGCTATGAAGATTAATGTCAATGTCAACTCAGCTGCTGGCCTCCTGGATCAGTTCTACGAGAAACAGCGACTCCTTATCATCTCAGCTCCAGATCCCTCCAACCGATATTATAAAATGCAAATCTCTATGCTACAGGTAAGACCCACTCCCCTCATGAGGACTTAGCTCCTTTGTATTACCCCCTTAGCTTTCTCAAATCAAATCATTGCTCTCTGCAACACAAACCCCACTTCTTCAAACTTTTCATTGACAGCATTTGATCAGTTTTATCATAGATGTATTTACTAGATGGTTAAAAACTGCTGTGTTTTTACTGAAAAGACAACAAGGCCACTGAAGCAGTAGATGTGACTTGAGGGAGACTGGGTAAAGGTTGGGAAGGGAGTGTGGCAAAGCACTCTAGCAACACTCATAAGACAGATATGATCAAATATGAATGCTAGGAATTAAATACATTTGTATTTTCAAGGAGTAATTCCACTAATGAACACTTATAAGTGCTATGTAATAACCAGATTCTGATCTACATGTTTTGCACATACTCATCTAATTCTCACAACAATCCTTCTAAGGTATGTGCTATTATAATCTCCATTAAATAGGTAGGGGAACTGAGGCATAGTCAGATTAAGTGATTTACTCAGAGTCACTATATAGTAAGTGGTACACCTGGCATTGAACCCGGACAGTCTAGCTCCAGAGTTTGTGCTCTCAACCACTACCTGTAAGAAAAGTAAAATTAAAGTTGTGTGATGATTGTATTAGCTTTGCATCACTATGACTGAGATACCTGATAAGAACATTTTACCAAAGGAAAGTTTATTTTTGGGCTTATGGTTTCAGAGGTTCAGTCCACAGTTGGCCCACTCCATTGCTCTGGGCCTGAGGTAATGCAGAACATCATGGAAAAAGGACCAGGTAGAGGAAAACTTCCCAGTTCATGGCAGCCAGGAAGGCAGGGAGGGAGTGTGTGAGCACACACAGGGAAACAGAGACAAAAAATATTTAACTCCCAAGGGTATATCCCCAGTTACCTTCTTCTTCTAGCCACATTCTACTTGCCTACAGTTACTACCTGGTACAGTGGTCCTTTCAAATTATTCATTCATCACATGGATTAATCTACTGATTAGGTTGTATCACTCATAATCAAATCATTTAAACTCCTGCCTTAACATTAGAGCTTTTTGTGGGGGATACCTCATATCCAAACCGTAACAATTATTTTTAACATACTAAGAGATACCTAGCCAAATTCACTGTTGGGGAAGGGAGAGGTAGATAGGATAGAATAGTTAGGACCATGGGGACTTATATAGAGTACAATAGGTTGCTAAAGAGAATTCAGGATGTGCTGACAGGACTAAGTGGTTCTAGGGAGCTGCAAGGGGCCAGATATTTAGGTAAATGAAGCAGCTATGTAAGGGTTTCCTAAAGGTTGAATCATAGAAGTTGTCAAGTTAATGTTCAGAGGCCCACAATGTTGGCAATTTAGCCAAAAGGATGAACCTGGGGGTCTAGACCAAAAAGGATCTTGTTTCTCCATAAATCCAAAAAACAAAAAAAACAAAAACAAAAACAAAAAAAAAGACAAAGGCAACAGCTTACTTTAACAGGAAACAAGATAAAACATGTGAACCTGCCAGCAAGGACAGTGACATTGAGGTCAAGACTAGATGAGGAGATCTAAGGCAAAACAGACATAGGGTACCAGGGAATGTTCAATGCCACTTTAAACCTCACCCTGGCAACTGGCTAGTAGGAGACAAAGAGCCACGAACGGTAGTTACAGGGTGTGCTGCCCAATGCAGAGAAGGCAATGAAGGGAATGAAGAGCATTGGCCATATTTTAGAGAAATCCTGGAGACTAGAGAAGGCCCTGAGATGTAGCCTAGTGATAAAGAGCACATACTCGGATAAGTCCTCAGTTGAATCTTGGCTCATCATCTTATTGTCATACAAATTTTGGCAAATTACTTTTGCCCATTCAGAATAAGAATGACACCAACTACTTTGTTGGGTCTGTTGTAAGGATTAAATTAGATTATTTCTACAAAGTATTAAGTATATGTAAATAAGTAAGAAACAACAGTCATCATTATCATATCACAATAGCCATCCATTAAGAACCTAAGTAATTTAAAACCTATGAAAAGCTAAGCAATGATTGATTATGTTCTTGCAGTTTAGCTGTTTAGTGATTATGTTTTTCTTTTCTATTCCTCATTGTATGACCAGTTTCATACACTTTGGTAGAAGGAAGGGAACACCTTTGCAGGAATGATGGAAGAAAAAGATTTCGTGGATCTCATATTGTGATCTGTGTGACCCTTGCAGAAGTCCCTCCTGTCCCACCCTGCCTCATGTGGTCCCAGAAGGAATCAGTCAAGTAGCTTGAGGTTTGAGTGCAAAGGCCTGTCCCCTCAAATGTTCTCTCCCCCTTTCCAGCAATCCACATGTGGACTGGACCTGCGGCATGTGACCATCATCGAGCTGGTGGGGCAGCCACCTCAAGAGGTGGGGCGCATCCGGGAGCAACAGCTGTCAGCCAGCATCATCGAGGAGCTCAGGTTCGGGCTGGGAGGCTGTAGGGTGGGGGCAGGTAGAAACCCTAGACAAGACTCTGGTAACAGGGACTTGTGGCAAAACCAGCAGGCACTACTGTCTTGGGACACTTGTGTTTGAACTCTTACGGATGCATTAATTGGGCAAGACCAGAGAGTGATTCTTAACACTGGCAGGACATGCAAGTCAAATGGGACTTGAAAATGCAATGACCAGGCCCCACCTTGGTGTTTTTTTATAATAGCACCTCAGGTGACTTTGAAGCACAATCAGGACTGAGACGGTTAACCTCAGATCCTGTTGTTTCTTGACCTCCTCTTTTTAACCTTCTGTCTACAACAGAGCAAAAGGCTTCTTCTTTAGGCACTAAAATTTGCATCATATCCATCAACCCATGAGGGAAGAGAAAGCTAGAAGTGACAGGTGGTAGAAACTGACTCTTCTCATCATCTGTACATTATCGGCCTTCCAATGCTTCCACATATACTCAGGGACAGTAAAACCATCCATGTTGTCTGTTCTAGAAACAACACTGGCTCAGTCTCAGTGGGGATATTCAATCTCAGTTAGAAAGACTAGGAAACACTCATAGGAAGGAGACTTCAGACTTGCAGCCACAGACAGAAGAGGTAATCAGGTAGTATTTATCACCCTCAGGGCTGCCATTTATGACATGCATGCATATCATACTATGATGGGCGCCCCCTGGGGTTATTCCATGCAGGATCTTTTTTTAAAAAAAATTTAAATTTGTTCTAATTAGTTATATATGATAGTAGAATGCATTTATGCCTTTTGACAAATCATGCAGGAGTCTTAGCTTTATGTAATAGTTCTGCTTAAAGGAGCCTACAATAGAAGCCCAGCCTGGGAATAACAAAGCTGCCCAGCTGGGGTGAGGAAAGGTCAGCTTAGCAGTGCTAGACACATAGAAGCAGCAAGACTTGGACCTGAACAGAAACAAAGCAAAAGGACTTGAGGTAGGTAGTGGAGGGGATGGAGACAAGATGTAGGGGTGGATTAGTCATCAGTACAACTGCGAAAGGTCAGAAGGTAGTAGAACCCTGTGGGACAAATGCTCAGTCAAACAAGGTCTCATACCTCCCTGGGCTGCTCTCTCTAGGCAATTTCAGCACCTTACTCGCTCCTACTTCAATATGGTGTTGATTGACAAGCAGGGTATTGATCGGGAACGCTACATGGAACCTGTTACCCCTGAGGAAATCTTCACATTCATTGATGACTACCTGCTCAGCAACCAGGAGCTGATCCAGCGCCGGGAGCAAAGAGATATATGCGACTGAACTTGAGCCAGGGCAAGGTTGATATCAAGGGAAAATTCCCCCAATTAGCTGAAATTGAGGCCTAATTAAAGGAAGAAATGGTTTCCCACAGCTCTAGGGACAGGACTCTGAGGTGAGTGAGGTTTGCCAATCCAGGGATATTTCAAGACATCATTTTAGTACTGTCATAGTTTTCCTAAGCAAGTCTCTGCTTCAAGTGGTACTGGAGGAGCCTAAGAAGCTAAGCAGGGACAGGCTCTGGGCAGTGGACTGGGGGTAGGAAGTCTTCATTTCCTGATCTGGGACTCTGCCCTGCTCTCCAAAGTCTTTCAGATAAGTAAATTCTAAATTCATTCACTTACCAGTTGTGTTTTAAATGGCTCCTATACCCTGAGGTGACAGCAGAGGGCAGCACAATTGCAACAGACATCCAGGACACTTCAAGAAGTGTAGCTCCATTTTCCTTACAATTTAACTATCTCTGTGGCTGGGGTGGGGTGGCATGGATCTAAAAAACATTCTTGAACCTCTCTGTCATTTCCCCTTATAGGGCATTGGGCTAAAAATATTGTTTGAACCATTGCTTCATCAAGAGTTAGAAAAACATTGTGATGGGAGGGAGTTTGGGAAGAAAAATTCAGTCACAGTGTAATGCTGTCTCCTGACCCTTCCAGCTGGCTCACAGGCAAGAACCTCTGCCTACTGAGGCCTCCAGTCCCATAACAAAAGGCAGACAATATTGCTTCTTCATTAGAGAAACCTCCTCCCATCCCATGATCTAGGGTACTTTAAAACCACCACTAAGATAGCAGGGAAAGAAAGCAGACTCAGCCTCATGTATTAACTTCCTCAGACAACCACAGAGCTGGTGGTATCTACAGTGGCACAAAGTCAAGTCTTAAGGATCAGGCCTGAAAGTAAACTAAGAATGGGCTATTGGGCTGTTAGAGAGTGGAGACAGAGTCCTGGGTTTTGTTGTTTTGTGTGTGTATGTGTGTACTGGGGAATCAACTCATAGCCCTGCATAGGCTATGCATGTACTCAACCATGGAACTACATCCCCAGCCCCAGATCCTCCTTCAGTCCTACCCAGTGGTGTGTCAGTGTTTGAAAGAAAAGTTTTCTTCCCCTTGCTGTTGAGAACCTTCTTTTATAAATTCATGGAATTCAGAGTCATAATTAAAACTAAGCAGTCTTTTTCCTTCTGTTTTAACCAGGGGATCATTAGTGGAAAACTAGAGGGGAGAGGAAGTAGACTGGGTGGGAGGCTCAAGCATTCACTGTGTGCCAGGTGCCATTCTAAACACCCTGTTGATTCACTCTGAGGTCTTCACAAGAACCCTATAAGGTAGGAACTGTTATTAGCTCCCTTTTACAGATGAGAAAAACTGAAGCTCAGCAAGGTTAGGCAATCCACCTAAGATAACTAATAAGTGCCGCTTATTAGTGACAGAGTCAGGATTAAAACAGTAGCAGCCTGGCTCCAGAGTCAATGTTCTTAGCCAGTATGCCATCTGGCTACTACTTCTTTTTCTACTTCGCAGTTAAAAACAGCTGAATGCTCTAAGCAAGAAGAAAGGTTCCATCTTCTAAAATCCTACTCAGATATAAGACTCAGAGTAATCCCTGGAGGAAAGAGGGAAATGAAAGTCTCACCACCCAAGAAAATTCACTCTTTAAAGTAGTGATGGGACATAAATCATGAGTCCAGAACATATGGGGTTAGTAGTGAGTCAGACAGAAGCTATTTCCACTGGGGGTATAGTGGAAATCTCATTTTCAAAATGCAAAATAAAATGTTAGGCAGCTTCTGGGTGGAATGGAACATGGAAGAAATGATCAAATTTGGAAAAAAAAATTCCTCTTCCATCTTCCCTCCAGGGGAATACAGAAACTTTGAAAGGCCAAGGGCAAGTTATGGGCGGAAGGCAAAATACAATGAGTTCATGTGGGAAATTTCTGGTTAGACAAGGTCTGTGGTTCCAAAGGCAAAGATGGCACACTGGGAAAGATAAATGCCCTTCCTTGTCTTTATCACTAATACTCCAAGTGGCAAGTCAGGACAGGCTGCAAGCCAAAGACCCAACAGATAACAGAGGGGGCGCATTACCTCCTGAACAGAGTTCCCACCTGGACCTGATTCTTCCATGTAAATGTTCCTCTAGCTTAAAACAACTTAAGAGCTTTTATTTCATTTTGAGTAGCAAAGTCAATCTTGCTTTTTTTAACTAGTTTTACTATAACCTCCTTTGTAGATTATGACTAGAGAAATCCCAACTCCTAAAGCAGGGAAAAGAGACTGGAGCAGAATCAGCCCCACAGCCAGACCCAAAGGGACTAGCAAGACCCTGATATATACATATCTCTCTTTCTCTCTCTGAACCTCTCTGGCCCCACATACACACAGTTACACATGTATGTGCACACACACACTCTCAGTTTCTCTTTCTCTATCTCACACACACATACACACACACACACACAACACACAAGCAAGCTATAGTTACAAAGCTAAGTAATAACCCAAACATTCTGGTTTTTCTACTTTGTAATTAAACGCACTTCTCTAAGATATTTTAGAAGAGATGAGTCATCCCTTCCTCTTTTTCTTCCCATAACACACATACCATTCTCACATGCTTCAGTAGAATCAGACCTTGATTCAAATCTGTACTCTGTTATAAGGACTCAAGTTTCCTGTAGGAAGGGAAGATTCCTACTGCATAAAGTATATTGGAAAGATCAATATATAAAGCCTTGTACACAAAAGGCATTTGATAAATATTAACAACCTTTTGGACAAGAGATCAAGAATCACTTGGGCTCTACCCACAAACCCAGCAACTAATTTCAGAGATGGGTTACTTAGCATCTGTGTTATTTATCTCTCAAAACTAAATGATGGTAGTAGAAGTAGAGGAAGAAGTCCCCAATTCCCAGAAAAATGAAAGAATACAGAAAGAAGTGCTTATAGCAGGGAATGTCTTCCCTCACCTCCTATGTGAATATCCCCCCCAACAAGGGAGTATCTATAAAGCAAAAGATGGACTTCCCTTGGTACCTGAGAAAGAGAAAAGTGGTGCCACTTTTAAGATGGATTCTCAGTTCTCTCCTTAGATACCAAACATACAGGACACAGGATTCAAACTCAGAAAAGGTATCAGGCAGCAATGTAAAGAAAGGCAAATTTTCTTCAAATCAGCACAGGATAATTAGGGAAAGGCATTTGTCACTCTGGTTCTTACCCTTTAGGCCATATGTAAAATGAATAACAGTTAAGTCAGTATATCATAGACAATGGCTTCCACAGAACTAACAAATGAAAACATCTGACAAGAAAGCTTTATTGAAGCACATATTCATGTCAGCAGTGGAAAACAAAAGAACAAGTTACAGCCCAGGATCCCAAGTTATGCTTTCCATTACAGTATCAATGCACACCAAACAAATCTTTTAAAACATTCCTCAATTTAGTTCACACATACAATAGAAACTACCATACCTGCCCTCAATCCAGTGGCCTCATAGAAACATCAGCTAGCAACTGCCTCTACTGAAAGGTATTTCTTTTCTGGTATAGACTCCCTTCTACACACAACTTTGTATGGAATACACTCACATGAATAAAAGGTCAGTTTGGAAGAGTATCAGAAAATGAGTTAGTTTACTAGAACCCTCTTCAAAAAGCCTCAACACCACCACACCCATGTTACATGCAGGTCAAGTTGAGGAAACAATAGAAAGAAATTAGAGCTGAAACCATATCAGGTAGGAGGTCAGAATAACTGGGAGATTATCTATCCACATTCTCTTGGAGCACTAACAATCCCCAGCCTGGGGAAGCACTGTGCCATTTAGACATTCTTTGGCTCTTCTGACTGACACAGAGGTATGTAGTCCATAGTCTGCATGGCAACACATCCCAGACACAAACACTGAGAAAGATGTGGTACATGAGAGTGAAGATGTCTCATCTTTTATTAGAGAAATGAGGAGTTCGTTCTCTCTCAATTAACTGCCATTATCAGTTTAAAATGCAGAGACATCAGCACGGGCTGTGAAACACTTTACCCTCAGTCACTCAGGTCCTCTGGAATCAGCCAGAAGGTCTCGCTGGGCATGTTCATGACTCCATCAAAAGGCCATTATCTAATTAAAGTGCTTTTCTAAACCAACTCCATTATAAGATTTTCCCAAAGGTCCAGTAAAGGCATCTAGAACTGGAAGGAACTGGGGAGTTTTCTTAGCATTTCAAAGAAAACCATATACCCAAGCAAGGTGAAAACTACTTAAAAACAAGAAAAGATAAATTTTCCAGATAGAACATGAATTAAAAGTGTAAATTAGAGAGAAGGAGAAGAACTATTTACCTCTCCTGATATTCCCCTCTTTAGTGACCCAACACTGTTTCCCAGAGTCTTAACCTCAGATCAGGCACACTTTGAACTACAGACTGAAACTAATGGCAAAGGTAGCCAGGACTTCCTGGAGAAATAGGAACAAAGATATTAAAAAAGAAGGTAGAGAGTTGTTTTAAAAGATTTTTAAGTTAATTAAACCTCATAATTATGCAAGGAAGAATCTGAAAATATACTACACTGTGCACAAATAAAAACATTTCAAAGAGGCCCTTTCTCTTGAGCCTGCTTTTAAAAGGGGAACAAGGCCACATCACTCTAGCTAGTGTAATGAAAGTTTCAGAAATAGTGCTTGTACATACACATCTAACATACACATATTAAATTAGAAATCTTTGCTCTTAGTTTTGTTACTTCCTCTGATTTGCCATGGCCAGGGCTGGACCTGTAGAAGGACAGGAATTCATAAACCCAGCTTCTGCTTGGCCATTGAGGAACGGAGTTGCAGAGTCCCTTCAGCCCAAGACCCTGGGTATTGTCGCATCTTCTGCCACAGGCTCACTTCTTCCCCAGTCGAGTCCATCCAGTCCACCACTTCCCCATTACTGATCCCTGAGGAGAAACACCAGAGAATGCTGACCAGGGACCCCACTGCTTGACCCATCAATGGTGAGTTATACAGCAAGGGTAGCTGCTCCAACGACAGTGTGCTATGAAGGTGGGCTGATGGGGACAGCAATCTGGGAAGTGTTCCCTGTTGATCCTGCTCAGAGTTTTCTATGCTCCTGAGACTATCAGGAGATTCTGGGTTGGTGAGATAGTACTACAAATACCACATGGTCACTAGAGACTTCTTATTCAGAGGATGTTACAGAGTTCTGAAGTCTGCCACCCATGCCAGAGCTACTGTCATTATATTATTACCAAATTGATTTAAATTTCTTAACAACTCAACAGCTTTTTCTCTAGCTGTAGATTCTAGCCAGCCTAAAGTTAGAATTATATGGCGTAATTCCTATTCTTTTGTTCATTCATTCTTTCAGTAAATATTTACTGAATACCTACTATGTGCCAGGTATTCTTCTAGGCTCTGGAGATACAATGATGAAAAAAGTTGAAAACTACCCCTGGCTTCAGGCAGCTTTAATTTGAATAAGAAAGAAAATAAAACAAGGAAATTAATTAATGAGATAGTGAGGATAACATTATGAAGTAAATCAACAGGGGGATTTAGAGTGTCTGGATCAGGACTTACTATAGAAGGAATGGTTTGAGGGACTCACTGAGAAGGAGACATGTGAGTTAGGACCTAAAGGATGAGAAGGAGCTAGTCTTGCCAGACAGAAGGAACAATAATTCCAAAAGTTCTGAAGTGGGAATGAGTTTGGTATATTTAAAGAAAAGAACTAAATCATCATGGCTGGATCACAGTGAGCAAGCAGGAGAGTGATATGAGAAGGATCAGAAAGAAGAGAGGATCCATATTATGCCAGGGCCTGTAGGCTTGGTACAAACTTCTCTTGTTTTCTAAATATAACAAGTCACTGAAGGATTTTAACCAGGAGACTGACGTGAACTAGCTTATATGTGTAAAACATCACTCTAGATGCCTTATGTTAGTTATTAAATATAAAAATAATATTTAAGGCCATGGGAACACAGATTGTGGAGAGAGAAAAGAAGACCTGAGACTAAGCCCCAAGAAATACTAACATTTAGATTTTGAGTATAGAATGAGGAATCCACAAAGAAAACTGAGAAGTAAGCAGCTGGGTAAAAGGGAATCAAAGAGTATAATATCAATAGAAGTATTTCAGGAAAAAGGGAGTGATCAGCTATGTTAAATAGTGCTAAAAATTCTAGTGAGATGAGAACAATACTTGGACATGAGAACAAAGGAAAGGTGAGGAAGTGGAGACCATTCTTTTTAAGAAATTGGGGGATGTGTGGTCAAGAGAAGGTTTATTTTTTATTTAATAAGATTTAGAAACACCAGAACATATCTGTATTCACCTCCAATAAGTAGGGAGAATGAAACTGATCATATGGGACAGATGGAGATTAAAGAAGTGAGGTCAGTGAGAAGGGGAGAGGGTGGTACAAAACACAGAGAGATTAGCCTTTACAAGTGAGAACCTTCATTCATTATGTTAGGATAGAAGATGATAGTGTTATACGTACAGGTATGTAGATAGGTTTGTAGATTGTGTGTGTGTGAGTGAAGATGATAGAGTTCATGGCTGTCAGGGTCACAATTATCTGTACACTTAATATCAATGAACTCAGCCTTGCTCTAGGCCTGGCACATAGAAGGTACTCAACAAATATTTGTTGAATATTACCTGAAAGGAAAGAAGACAAGTCCTGTCATAGAGAAGCTTTATGTTTCTGGAGGTGGGAGTTGCCCTGAGTGAAATAGACAAAAGGCCTTTAAGGCAACTGAAGATGGGAAGAAGAATCTCACCAGTGCCAACACCTAGTCTGACACCTCCCAGGAAATCATTGCTGGCAAGGGGCTCCCGGTCCCACACAGTAAGTTCCAGGCACATGTGTTGTAGATCTTCCAGTCTCACACCATGGTAGACAAATGTATGGTTGTAGTGGGGATTCAGAGTCTTCTTCATCACAGGAGTTTTACGCTTACTGTCCTTGTTCCTCGTAGGAAGGAGGTATCTGGCAAAGGGTAGGGAATAATCAACACCTACTCAAAGCTGGCAGTATGTGTCTAAATTCCCCTTTCCCCTACCATAGGCCTAGCCCAGTAAGATGAGTCAACAACCAGATCCCAGTGCACACACCCCTCCTTTGAATCTGCTAAAGTAGAGTTCCTACTCTTCCCACCAGATACTTCCCCTGATTTAATTCCTTTAACTTGGAGAGAAAATGAATATATTGTTAATCAGGCTTTGTCTATGCTCTACCAAAAATGAGTTTTAAATATTTGGTTCCATTCCTCCTATGTAAGGTAAATAAAACCAATAGTAATATCTATTGATTTAGATTGGTTTGGTTTGGCTTAGCTGAACTGATTTGCTAGAGAGCATAATAAGTCAGTGAGTGATCTATAATTTGGGGAAAGCTAGCATTGCTTAAATATTATGGGAAACAAAGCCCTGAGTCCCCAAATTTAGTCAGGGAATACAGATTCTTTCTTAGGATTAATTAAGAGCATGAATCAGAGAAAAGTCAGAACCTATCTGTCTACCACCCTCCTCTTTGTATATTAGCACAACAGCCAAGTCCAAATTGAGCTCAGGCCAATGCAAAAGTGGTGGTGGAGGTCATTCCATCCCCTAATTTCAGAAACATAGTTTGTTCCTGGGGATGGTAGAACACACAAGCAGAGCATCCACAGGGAAAGGTTCAATTGGATTCCTCTGTTAACTCTCTTATCTTGAAACTGGTTAGTTTGCTGCTGGTCCAGGGACTCACCCCTTGACAAAGCTATCTGAAGTCCCTCCTGATTTGGCAGCTGTCAGGTTCTTGGCTTCTTTGATCCATACCTGGAGCTCTCCTCCTTCCCCACTTTTACCTGTAAGGGATGTTAGACATAGCAAGTAAGCTTCCAGGTTTATCTTGAGATTTATCTGCATAGTCCTGAAGGTAGCAAGATCCATAAAATAACTGAACCATGCCTGACTTGTACTCTCAGTACCTATACAGTGCCTGTAAGCAGTAGGTGCTCAATTAATTACAACCCCAATAGCAATAAACAGTCACTGAAAACTGGCTATGTAAGGGACACTGCCTTAAGCATTTAATTCTCAAAGCAATCCTATGAGATACACACTATTATTGTCACTTTATACATGAGAAAACTGAAACTTGGAGAAATAAAGTTGCCTGATGTTTGCTGAGTGATTTAAATAAGAGCTAGGTATGGTGGTGTACTTCTATAATTCTAGCTACTCAGAAGGCTGAGGCAGGAAGATTACAAATTCCAGGCAAGTCTGGGCAATTTAGCAAACTCAGTGGTAGAGCACACTTGATACAAAAAAAAAAAAAAACAAAAAAAAACAAAATAAGAAAGAAAGAAATTAATTAAATAATTAAAATTTTTTAAAAAAGGGAATTCCTCTGCTTGACTTCTTGATCCCATCCTCACTTCACAGAACTAATCAATTTAAACCCCCATGACCACTTTAATATATCTTTCTTCACTGATCCCCTCCTGTTGGTCTAAATATATGCTAATTTCACCTCTTCTTCGTTAAAAAAATCAATTTCAAAGAAGACCTCCCTTCAACCTTATCTATTTTTCAGGCTATTCTCCATAGCTCTCTTTTCTTTCACCATCAATCACCCTGGAGGGGAAAAAGCCCACATTTACCACCTCTACTTCTTTGCCTCACTCAGCCTAGTTTCTAGTGAAATCGGGTTTCTGCTTCCATGAATCAGCTGAAAATGCAATGAAATGCCAACAAGCTGTGTCCTCTCAGTCCTCATCCAGTCTGACCTCCCTGTAGTATTTCAGTATTGTTAATACTATCAACAACCCCTGCCCCCTTCTTCCTGAATCTCTCTCTTGAAGTTTCTCTCTCGATAACCCCCTACCTCACTGACATTTCTTCCTGTCCTGTCAAACTGTTGCTGCTCCCTATGCTACTCTCATCTCTAGTCATTCTGCACACCCTCCTTGGGGACCTCATCATTTCCCCAAATCCTCTAGATTAGCCCTGCTGAAGGTATAATTTTAAGAACTCTGATTTCCCATTGCCAATGAATCAAGTTGAACTTACATTCAAGGCCCTTTTCACTGGGGCTCATCTCCAATCCCAGCCCCAATCCCACATAAACAAATACACACCATAACGCCAGCCCCACTGAATGAAGAGTTTCATTCCCCAACATTCACAAACAACCCCACATTTCCCAGGCATTTTTGTTTTGTTTTGTTTGGTTTGGTTTTGGATTGAACCCAGGGCCTTGTGCTTGCAAGACAAGCACTCTACCAACTGAGCCACATCCCCAGCCCCACTTTCCCAGGCATTTTTTAAAACCTGTAATCGTGCTATCCCTTCTTCTGAGCATGTTCTTATTTCCTTGTCCTCCCTCCTCTTCTACCTGGCAAAATCTGAAGATCTAATTTCAATGTTAATTCTTCTTCAAAGCTTTCCTAAATGTAACCAGACAGAATTCATCACTTCTGTATCTGGATGCCTTTTAGCACATGACTATCTTTCTTGCTAAACTAACCACCTCAAGGGAAAGCAAATATTATGTCTTATTCATCTACATATCTGTAGTCACTAGCATAGTGCTTGGCAAGTTGAATAATTCTTCCTCAGCCTTCAACTGCCTGTTTTTCATACTTTATCCTTTCCAACCACCATTCTCAGCCTCTACGGTTTTGCTGTCTTTTGCCCTCTTAGTACTTGCCATAGCTGGATCAAGACCAACTTAGTTTTAAATCCTGAAAAATGATTTTTCAAAAATGAATGCCAACCCTTAAACATTCCCTTCTGGTTGAAAAATGCAGAAAAAGCTTCTAGGGAAGAAAATCCAAGGAGCATCCTAATATGGCTTCTTCAACAGTGCCAGAACCAGCCTCGCACAAATCCTGTGCAGAAGATAAAGAGTTAATTTGGGACCCAATGAAAACTCACTTTTTTTCCTGTCACCTCCAGCAGGGAGTTTGGAGGCTGGGATGTATTTCAGTGAAACCACCAACTCCCCTTTGTATGAAGGCACACCAGTCGGAGACTCACCACTGATCTGAAACACAGGGAAACCCAACAGGTCAAGTCAGACTTCTCAGTAATTGCAGGGACTTCACTCTGAGGTGATACTAAAATTATCCCCCAAGAACAGCTTTCTGGTATAAGAGAATCCTTCTACTTCTGAATATAATCCAGGGTCCCTAGGCCATGGCAGCCACAGGCTTCTAAGGCAGTTTCTTCCAGAAGAGAGGCAGAAGAACCAACAAAGCCTCTTCTACAATACCCACTATTGTACCACTTTGGCAAGACAGTTTCCAAATTCTGATACTCTGGCAGAGCATGGTGGTGCACACCTGTAATCCCAGTGTCTTGGAAGGCTGAGGCAGGAGAATTACAAGCACAAAGCGAGGCCCTAAGGACTTAGTGAGACTTTGCCTCAAAATAAATTGTAAAAACAAAGGCCTGGGTTCAGTACTTAAGAGAACCTGGGTTCAATCCCCAGTACCAAAAAAATAAATAAAAATAACCAATACTCAAAAAGGTCTACCAGCATAGTTGCCATATAAACTCAAAAAGGATTGACACCATGATGAAGAATCTTGCTACCAGAATGGTCATTAATAGCCCCAAAGTGGAAACAATCAAAATATCAATCAATATAGGAAGGGTTCGACGAGTGATTTTAATGCCTTCATGTGGTATATGACATGCAGTCGTGAGAAAGTATGCAGGCTTTGAAGGTGACAACTATCTATGATAACCCAAGTAAAAGTAACATTGGGTGGAGTGCCACTGCAAAAAGAAAATATTTCTTTGGATAACATCTTGAAGATGGACTTCCTGTGACAATCTGACAGGTTAAAACAGGAATTACTTGCATGATTCTAGCTACAACTAACTATTTTGGCTTATGTGTTTTTGTACCTTCATAGAAAATGATTTTTTCAGGTTAGAACTTGGTTATAGGTAAGATTTACTTAATCATACGCCTACAAAAAGTCTACCTTATATTGGTGAAAAAAAAAGCAAATTTTGTGGTTTCATTTTTATTCTAAAGAAAAAAGAATGCTGACATGTAAACATATCCAACACATACTATTAAATCAACAAAGCAAGATACAGAAAAAACTCACTTGTATCAAAATATATTCATGTGAATATATACATATGCAAATAATAATTATCATAATCACTTTTATAGCACTTATGATGTGCCAGACACTGTTACAAGTTTTTTTTTTAATCATTTTGCTTAATCCTCAATATAGTCCCTATGGAAATAAGTTTGTTATCCCCATTTTACAGGCTATGGAACAGAGGGATTAAGTAACTTGCCCAAGGTCACAAATCTAATAATTGGCAGCACCAGGATTCAAATTCAGGCAGACTGGATCCATAATGCTTTAATCATTATATACTACATAGCAAAACCCAGAAAGATCTGGACAAACATTTGTTTCCTCTAGGAAGGGCAGCAGAATGGAGAAAGGAAAGAAGACTTTTCCTTTTCACTCTATATTGACTTCTATAGCGTCTTTTAAAATGAAAATATATCACTTGTATGATTTTTAAATACAAAATATATATTTTTAAAGAGGGCGTGTGGTATGAGAGTATAGCCCAGTGGCAGAACACTTGCCTAGAATGCACAAGGTCCTGGGTTCCATCCCCAGTGCCAAAAAAATTAAAAATAAAAGAGGGCTTAAAACCATTTGAGAGCAAGGTAGAACTCTGTTATGAGGTTTGAATATGCTATAATTTTTAATATATACTTATTATAGAATTTTTCTTAATATTTGTCTCTACTATTAGAATCTAGATGCCAGGAAGACAGACTTCAAGTCTATTTTTGTTCATACTAATTTGTCCAACCCTTAGCCAAAGTACCTGGCACATAGTAGATACTCCACAAATATATATTGAATGAATTTATTGAGTGAATGAATGAATGTCTGGGATGAACCTATCATCTCTGACTTTGAGTGGCAGAACTGTTTTACCTTCTTGGCTCTTTCTACAAGAATCTCCTCTTTATTTTTTTTAATTAAAAATCATAAATTTACATAGGGCAATATTGTTTGATTCATTCTGTTATTTTTTCCTTCCCCCCACCCCTCCCACCTCTCTTTTCCCTCTATACAGTCCCTCCTTCCTCCATTCTTGTCCCCCTCCCACCCCCCATTAAGTGTCATCATCCACTTATCAGTGACATCATTCCTCTTTTGGATTTTTGAGATTGGCTTATCTCACTTAACATGATGTTCTCCAATTTCATCCATTTGCCTGCAAATGTCAAAATATTATCATTCTTTATAGCTGAGTAATATTCCATTGTATATATATACCACAGTTTCTTTATCCATTCATCAACTGAAGGGCATCTAGGTTGGTTCCACAATCTGGCTATAGTGAATTGAGCAGCTATGAACATTGATATGGCTGTATCTCTGTAGTATGCTGATTTTAAGTCCTTTGGGTATAGGCCGAGGAGTGGGATAGCTGGGTCAAATGGTGGTTCCATTCCAAGCTTTCTGAGGAATCTCCATACTGCTTTCCAGAGTGGCTGCACTAATTTGCAACCCCACCAGCAATGTATGAGTGTACCTTTTTCCCCACATCCTCGCCAACACCTATTGTTGCTTGTGTTCTTGATAATTGCCAAGGAATCTCCTCTTTATGATTTGGCTTTCAGATCAGGAGCTGCTACAGACGAGAGGTACTCTTTCACCTGCTGGTGTTCATTTGGGTTCCTCTAATCTAGGCCTTCAGTGCTGAGCATAACCTGTGGGGGTTATGCTTTCCTACCATCTTAAGTATCTAAAGCATTTGGCATGTAAGTCATTCTCTCAGTTTGGATCAATATATCACATATTCAGAATACATCAAATTTAGTATATGAGAGAGGTACAAAAGAATTGGGAGGGGTAGGCCAGCAAGAGAAAATAGAATGGAAGAAAATGGATTGCTAGGGCAAAAAAAAGGAAATATCCAAAACAATAAGTGTAGAATGTTTTAAATTAAAGGAGAGGACTGGGGTTGTGGTTCAGTGGCAGAGTGCTTACATAGTATGTGTGAGGCACTGGGTTTGCTTCTCAGCACCACATATAAATAAATAAAAGTAAAGGACCATCTACAACTAAAATATATGAAAAAATAAAGGAGATATGTAATATGGGAATAGTGTTTTTGTTGTTTATAAAATGTCTACACAATTTATTAATTTTTATATTGTAAACTTCAGTGACCTCTTAAAATGGAAGTTTAATATTTTTTTCAGTAGTACATTTTTATTCTGAACCAAAATATTTGCAAACAGCAAGTAACTACATTTTAATGCAGGTTATATCTTATATTTTTATATAAGATATTTTATTAATAGTAGTTCATGATGGTTTACAGTGACATTTCCAATATATATATAAACTGTAGGTCACTTAGATGATGATTTTCCTGCCAAATGCTTAAGAAATTCTAAATTTAACAAGTTAATAATAACATGTAGTAGCTTTGTTAATAATTGCTTTCTTGTTTTTTTATGTTTTAAAATGAAGTTAATGCTATTAATTGTTTTAGGACAACAGCTACCAAATTATTGGATGTAAACTTCATTTGACTCAGCAACTCCACCACTAGGAATTTCTCTGACAGTTATATTCACAAAAGAAAGCATAGATATATTACAGTCTTAAGAGCAAAAAATATTAACAATTTAAATGTCTATTAGTGGGGAAATGGTAAATAAATTTTAACACAGGCACATGATGGAATTTCATGCAGCAATTAAAATGAGATAAATCTGTAAATGGTGACATAGAAGGATGCCCAAAATAAATTGTTAAATGAAAAAATAAGAAATACAAACAATTTGGCTCAGGTGAGCCTATTTGTGTAAAAAGAAAAAATATCCATAGATGCGTATCTGTGCTCCTTAATAAAATCCTAGAAGGATACCTAAGTAGATGTTACCATTGGTTATTTCTTTTTTTCTCTTCCATATTTTTATTTATACATTATAATTATACATGATAATGGGATTCATTAACAGTAGTTATTTCTAATAAATGAAATTCAATTCTTTTTATACACTTTAAATTGTTTTAATTTGGAATTATATGCATATAAATTCTTTATGATTAATTTTTTTACATGGTAAAAAACTCAAAAGTGTTTAAAAGGGCATATAGGGAAAACTAAATCTCCCTTCCATCTCAGACTCCCTTCCTCTACTAGTATTGTGTCTACACCTCCCAAAGATATCCCATGTTCCATACATTGTTAGCATAAAAATTTTTGAAGAACCTTGTTTTCATATAGTTCTGATAATTAAGAAGTTACTGACTAATTTATCTGTTTTGGCAATTTTATCTAACCAGAATGACAGTAACCTATTGAATGTCCATTATGTGTCAGGTACGACCGGTACTTTCCATAGCTCCCTGCAAAAGAGGAATAGTATTTTTATCTGTATTTTATAGATGAAGAAATAGAGGCTCACAGAAATTAGGTGACTTCCCTAAGTTACTTTATAAGTTAAGTGACTCACCTAGCTGGAAAGTGACAGAACCAAGATTCCAATCCAGGTCTGCACTCAGATCCCAGGCACAATTATGCCACACTGCTACACTCTCATTTGAGGTGCCATCTCCAAAGTAAAACGTTCCCTAGCCTGTGTAAGCAACCAAGAGTACAGAAATTGGAGCTCTGTGAATTGCCTTATTTGCCACTTCTTTGGCAAGGTTAAATTGGGAAAGGGGTGCAGATGAGGATGCACCCAGGTTAGTGTGAAGAAGAGGTGCAAGTTAAGAAAGTTAGGATACACCCAGATTATGGAAAGTTAGGAGGCAAAGCCTGGCACACGTACGAAAGACTTTCTGAAGCAAATCCATGGCTGCATACTGTGCCTGCCTTACACAGAAGAGATTTCTCACAGTTGACATACAAGAGCTTCTAAAATTGCTGTCAAACTCAGAAATGCCATCGGGGTGCGCTAGAACTCTACAGAAGACTACATTCAAAGCTATTACCAACAGACCAGCAGAGGCCACTGTGGACAATTTTACTTCAGATTTAAGCTGTGGAAGAAACTATTAAAGCAGACTACCTTTCCATGTAAAGGGAGACAATGATCCAGTTTCTTATCAAGCTTCCAGGAATCCATCTGGACCTCTGCCTCTCCAAGGAAAGTGTTTCTGCCAAAACGACCATGATGCCAAACTGAAAACTGCAAGGTTCTTTGGGCCAGGAGAGATTCTGGGATTTCATACTATGAAGGGAAAGTACAAGTCCAAGATAATTAGTTAGTAGTAATTCCTCAAAAAAAGATTTTTTTCAAACCCTAAGCAGCCCATACTTAAAATCCATAGTCCTAAATATCAAATTACTTAAGTCCCTAAGCACTTTGAGTTTCCTCACTCAAAAAGCCTCAACTTACCCCATTTCACAAAAACCTACCACACTCCATGGGAAGACCTGGAAATTTAATTAATTTTTTCATTGAGTGAATGAGAGGACACTGGAGCATAGCGAAATAATTTCTAAGGAGGCTTTTTATTCCTAATAGCTTTTTTTTATTGTAAACAAATGGGATACATGTTGTTTCTCTGTTTGTACATGGAGTAAAGGCATACCATTTGTGTAATCATAAATTTACATAGGGTAATGTTGTTTGATTCATTCTGTTATTTTTTCCCTTCCCCCCACCCTTCCCACCCCTCTTTTCCCTCTATACAGTCCTTCCTTCCTCCATTCTTGCCCCCCTCCCTAACCCTAACCCTAACCAAATAGCTTTTTAAAATGAAATTTGTGGCCACCTGAATCTCTAACCTTGCAATAATTCAAGAAAGCCAGATCACCTTTTCTCTCTTCTCTAAGAGCTCAGAATTTGAACAGATGCCTAGAGCAGATCCTCAGACACAAACATGGTTCACTGAAACACACATCAACCAGCCATGTTGCGGGCATAGCTCCAGCCTAGCACACAAGACAGAATAAAGTCTTCCCCCTCTAGATACTTACCCTGAGGATTTCATCATATAGTGGATTGACAGTATCCCGTTTGATGCTAGTTTTTCTTTTTCCTTGGCGAGATTTATCAGGTAGAAGATAAGTCTTCACATATCTAGCAACCAAACAGAGTACTGAGTAATGTGCTGTCTTTTCTCAAGCCCCTTATTCACTTCTCTGCTCTCCATATAAATATGCCATGATGAAATGCAATGTCAAAGATGTCACATCAAGCCCTATAAGATATGCTATTCTTGCTTTTTCCCAGTCCTAGGCCCTTTCCTACATCCCATATATCCATCTCTCCAGGAAGTGATAATCTCAGTTCAAGAGTACCCAGACAAATGTCAGGGTCTAATCTATCATCTCAGAGCATCAGTTAAGTTTCAGAAGACTCACGGGTTGGAACGTTTCTTGGCTTCATCAGCATAGGCCAGCTGGTGGCACTCCTTCACATGGATGACCAGAGTCTGTGTTTTCTGCTCAAACTTAAGGGAAAAGGCAATCTTGCCAGTCACAAAGATGTTCCCAAAATCACCAGCTTCACTATAGATGCTCATCATGCTGCCAATGGTACTCTGAAGAAAAAGCACCCACAAATGTCTGAGGAGGGCACACTCTGCCACCCACAATGCTCACACATCCCATTATAATAAAATCACAGTCACTTCCAAAGCTCCTTCAAGGAGCAAGTATTTCCAGCAGTCAATTACCCAGAGGATGAGTCAGAGCTAGCAGCACACTCACAATTGTTCAGGTTAATAAATCAGTTCATGGCACTTGTTCAGGTTAATAAATCAGTTCATGGCACACCAAGGTTCTTAGCTTCTCTTTTCCCCTCCTTTTACATATTTTATTGTTAATTTTTCATTTGCCTCAGAAAGTGGGCAAGGAGTAAAGGTAAAGTGCAGTTAAGTCTATTTATGGTTTGTGTTATATATGTTAAAACATAGGGGCTGTGGCTGTGGCTCAGTGGTAGAGTACTTGCTTAGCATGTATGAAGCACTGTGTTTGATTTTCAGCACCACATATAAATAAATAAATTAAATAAATAAATAGATACAAGTATTGTGTCCATCTGCAATTTAAAAAATTTTGAAAACATTGGCTAAAAGAGGTTAGTTAGTAATTTAAACAATGTGCCTTTATTATCTACATTATATCTATTAAAACCTATACAGAAAAGAGACTGCCAGAATTGGGGACAGGGATAAGGAGGAAACACCACCTGAAGTGCAAAGGCATCTTCCTCTTTAGTAGTGATTAGCTGTGTGGGTCTGGCATTCTCTTCCTATGTGAGTGTGAAACTACTCACCCTTGTTCCCAACTGTTTCCCCTAAATAATATCAATCCTTATACACATCATAGAACTAGGCCAAATTTTTTTTTGCTTTTGTTGGTGCATTATATTTGTACATAATAGTGGGGTTAATTTTGACATAATCATACATTCATGGAATTTAATTTATCCCATTTCAGTCCCCGGTGCCTCCCCTTTCCCTTTCCCTTTTCTCCTTCCTTCCTGATTACGCTTCTACTCTACTAGTCTACTTTGCACTCATTTATATATTTTTAATCTGTTTTATAGATATGCATAAAAGTGAAATTCACTGTGGCATATTTATAAATGCACATAGGGTATTTGTCAAGTTCATTCCACATTTCCTTCCCTTTCCTATCCCTCCTCCTTCCCCCTCAATCATCTTCTACTCTACTGATCATACCTCTCTCTTTGTGAGATCTGACGCCCACCCCGCCCCGCTTTTCTCCCTTATTTACTCTAGCTTGGCTTTCCGAATCTGGCTTATTTCACTTGGCATGATGTTCTCCAGTCCCATCGATTCACTAGCATCTGTCATAATTTCATTCTTTGTGGCAGAGTAAAACTCCGTTGGGTATATACATCACATTTTCTTAATCCATTCTTCTGTTGATGGGCACCTGGGCTGGTTCTATAACCTGGCTATTGTGAATTGTGCTACTTAACCATTGATATGGCTGCATCACTACAGTATGCTGATTTTAAGTCCTTTGGGTATAAACCAAGGAGTTGGATAGCTGGGTCAAATGGTGGTTCCATCCCAAGTTTTCTGAGGAATCTCCACACTGTTTTCCATAGTGGTTGGTTGCAGTCCCACCAGCAATGTATGAGTGTACCTTTTGCCCTACATCCTTTCCAGAAATTATCATTGTGTTCTTGATGATTACCATTCTAACTGAAGTGAGATGAAATCTCAGTATAGTTTTGATTTGAATTTCCCTGATTGCTAGGGATGTTGAACATTTTTTCATGTGTTTGAGTTGCTTCTTTTGAGAAATGTCTGTTTAGTTCTTTTGCCCATTTTATTGATTAGGGGGTTTTTGGTGTTAAGTTTTTTGAGTTCTTTATACATTCTTGATATTAATCCCATCAGAGGAGTAGGAGGCAAAGATTTTTCTCCCACTCTGTACGCTTTCTCTTCATGCTCTTAATCATTTCCTTTGCTGGGAATTTCATGCTGTCCCACTTATTGACTCTTGGTTTTATTTCTTGCAATTTCAGAGTCTTTTTAAGGAATTTAGTGCCTATACCAATATAATGAAGTGTTGACCCTAAGCTAGGCCCTGATTCTTAAATATCACTTTAACTTCATGATCCTGACTTACGGTATTATTGATATTTAACCATACCTTGATGCCAACTAACCCTGCCAGAGCCCTTCTCAGGACACTTACTTCCCTTTACTGTGAAAATCTGGAGTAGACTATGATGAAGAAATCTGTTCCTGTTCATTTCATAGCTGAGTACTACTTAAAGGGAAAAGTTACAGTTACTGTTCACAAAGCTATGATAAAGAATGTCCCTAATCCTAATTACCTAACGTAAGAATATCTAGGGTAGAGGTTCAGGAAATCATATAGATACACACTAAGCATAAGACCATAACCAACTGGCCCCGGTTGCTTTGGGTCTATGATTGTACAGTATATCTTTGCTTGTGTGGCACAGAAAGCCCATTCATTCACCTCATGGTTGAGGATAAGTACAAACAAATGCTTAACCTAGAAAAGGTATTTAGACTGATTATCCCAGGTACTGAGTCTGCTCTAGGGAGGATCTTCTTTCCTTCCTGGAAGTGTCTAACCACAGAACTAACAACTTACCATGGAGGAGCCACTTTGCATGCTGCTTCTAGCTAGTTTCTGGCGATGCAACTTTACCAGGTGGTCAATGTCTTCTTCTTCTTCCTCTTCTTCTTCTGCTTCTGCTTCTGCTGTTTCTTCTGCTTCCGCTTCTTCTTCCTAGAACAGTAAATATAGATTAAGAATTAATAAAAATAAGAAAAGCTTCAAAAACTAATATATTTCCTTTAGTGGAAACCATAATTGCTGCAAAGCTCTGAGATTTCATGTAAACACATATGCACTTTTTTATTTTTATATGTTTCCCCATTTCTGGCTTCCCAGCAAGAAAGCCATCTTTCTCATATTTAAAAAAGAATAAGCTATAAGTACTTAATATTTACCATAGGAAGTGTAACTCTCCCAACTACTCCAACCCATCCATCCCTTTACATTTTTTAAATAGGTATTTATTTGAGCACTTAACCATATATCCAGCAACATATTAGAAGATAACAGAGAAAATGGTCACTTCCTTTAAGCAAAACAGGAATAGGATTTACTTCAGAAATTGGGGGCAATCAATATTCATGTTGCCTTTTCCTTAATAATTAAACAGGTTGACTAAGAATATAAAATACTAAAATCACCTCTACATTTTAAAAAAGATGAATATATTAACCAAATGAAACATAGGGGTACTTACCATATCTACACTGAGGCCTGGGACAGATTTACTTCTGCCTCCCAAGGAGCCACTTTCATGCCCCATATCTTCTGGGCGAAGATCTATCACAGATTGAGTGTATTCTGAGTGGAAGACCAAAAACTCAAATCAAAAGAGACCCACTATACTCCATACCAAGAACCAGAAAGGGTACTCGAAATTTCAGTCCCAAAGGCCATAAAGGGAAACTGGCTACCTGAAGGCCTGAGGATTTTTCTGGCATTCTTCTTGAATATCATTTCACTCTCATCAACAGATCCCACATTTTGACCCCCTGGATGAATTTCCTAAGAAGGAATAAATATAAGAAAATGGAAAAGGACAGTTGAGCAGGTGGTAGGAATGAGTAAAGAAAGATAGCCTGTAGCAGAATAAGGCTCAGATTTTCAGTCAACTATGACAAATTTACAAGAAAGATTAAATGTCTGGAAGTACCACAAAACCTATTTTCTCATGCATTTCAACTAAAACCTTAGGAAATGCTTCCAGATGAATCTGAAGTGAAATTTGTTTAGCTGAATTCCTGATTTAAATTTGGCCTGAGGGGGCTGGGGTTCTGGTCGGTGGTAGAGCACTTGCCTAGCATGTGTGAGGCACTAGGTTCGATTCTCAGCACCATATACAAATAAATAAAATAAAGGACCATTGACAACTAAATATTAATAAATAAATAAATTTGGTCTGAGAAAAGAAAGAAGAAGGGAGATGAGAAAGAAAGAAGAAGGGAAGGAAGAGAGAGAAGGAAAGACAAATAACCTTAAGTTTACCTTTTCTACTTGAGATTTAGGGGAAGACATCTTCTTCCATTCTGGAAAGAGGCCAGATTTATCCAGAGAGTCTCTCCTGGAAGCAGAGTCAGAAGTTAGAACTAAGTCACCTCCTCCCCATCTTCTCTTAATCAAGACTCAAAGCTCTAGCAAGGAGAGAGTCACTGGCTTGGGGTCATCACAGTAACCAAATACAAAAGATACACTTCACATCTGATTTATCTTGAAGGAATGCAGAAGATCAAATATGCAACTTTGTATAAACACAAACACACTCCCATTCCTAAGGGACAGTGGCATCAATTGCTGCTGGGTTAGTAAGAATCCTCCAAGGTACAGCAGACTGGGGAACTTAACACCCTCCAGGAAGCTATGCCCAGAGCCAAATCAGTAGAAGTTCTACTGAAAGACTTCTGGTGAGAAAATACTGCATTCTATTTCCTGAGGACAGGAATCAGGAACACTCAAGGCATAAGAGACATGCATTCTGATGCTAGAGATCAAAATGGGAACTCAGGTTGAGCAGAGGGAAGGGAAATGGGAAATGGGGGAACCCAACCTGGAGGTGCTGTCTGAGTCAGCTGTGTAGCTATCCAAACTCTCACTCTCAGCCTCTAGTGCACTCTTTCCACTTTTCTGCTTTGGCACTTCAAACGGCATGCTAGAATAAAAAGAGTCAATATTTAAAGGATGTAAGCCTTTCTGCCTCCAAGTTGGGCCTCCTTCTAATTCATTCACAACTGTAGCCTGAGTGATTTTTCTAAAATTAAGTATGAGAAGATTTTAAAAACTTCACTGGTTCCCCATTTCTGTTGGGATTGAATTCAAACTACTTGGCATGGCAAGAAAATCTTTATGATTTGAACCCTGCTCACCTCCCCAGCCTCATCTTTCACCCTCCACTCCTCTTTATACTTTCATTCTGGAAAGATGAAGTCCTTTTGGTTCCCTGAATATCCCAAAGCTCTTTTCCTTCCTTCTTTTCTTTACCTGGGATTTTCTTTTCACAATGGCCACTTTTCTTTACTGAGCTGAATCTATTCCTTCGTGAGATCTCTCCATACACCAATTCCTCCAGATTTCTCTGACCATATCCTAAGTCTAGATTTAAAAACTTGCTCCCAAAGTATCCTGATTTCTTGGTAGCATTCAAAACATATGTAATTATGTCTTTAAAACAAATTATTTATTTTGTTCAATGATTTAAACAAATTATTTATTTAATGTCTTTCTACTCAATTAGACTAAGTTACATGAGATCAGTGACCACATATCTTGTTCACTGCTGTGTTCCCATTGCTTAGAAGACAGATTAGCATAAATCCGGTACTCAAATGGTTGTTGATCAAATTCTTGAATAAATTCCTTCAGTGAGACTTAAGTATATCCACCAATAATCAGTATGTCTTAAAGGCAGTATGAGGAGGTCCAGAGCGTCTTTAAAGCTTAATTATCTTAGTGAAGGATGACCCTAGGCATTTAAAACAGCAGTCCTCTTATTCTAATAGGTTCCCACTCCTGAGGTTGTACATGATATAAATTCACTGTGGTATATTCATATATGTACATAGGAAGTTATGTCATAATCATTCCATTGTCTTTCCTGTTCTTGACCCCCCTCCCTGCCCTTCATTCCCCTTTGTCTAATCTACTGAATTTCTATTCTTCCCCTCCCCACCTTGTTGTGTGTTAGCATCCACATATCAGAGAGATCATTCAGCCTTTGGTTTCAGGAAATTGGCTTATTTCACTTAGCATGATAGTTTCCAGATCCAGCCACTTAGTGGCACATGCCATAATTTCATTCTTATTTATGGCTGAGTAATATTCCATTGTGTATATATACCACAATTTCTTTAACCATTCAACTGTTGACAGGTACCTAGGTTGGTTCCATAGCTTAGCTAATTGTAAATTGAGCTTCTATAAACATTTATGTGGCTGCATCACTGTAGTATACTGCTTTTAAGTCCTTTGGATATACACCAAGGAGTGGGATAACTGAGACAACTGGTGGTTCCATTCCAGGTTTTCTAAGGAATACCATACTGCTTTCCAGAGTGGCTGAACCAACTAAGTCAAATTATACTCTACTGTCATGTATAACTAAAAAGAACATTTTTTTTAAAAAGAGACATCTGTACCCCCATGTTTATTATAGTTCGCAGTATCTAAGAAGAAGAAGCAAACAAAACGTTCATAAACTGATAAGTGGGTTGAAAAAAATGTGGATATATACAATGGAATACTGGTCAGCCTTTAAAAAGAAGGAAATTCTGTCTTTTTCTACAGTATGGATGAACCTGGAATACATTATGCTAAGGCAAAAAGACAAACACAGAAAGACAAATACTGCATGATCTCACCCATGTGGAGTGTAAAGTCTAACAGAAGCAAAGAGCAAAATGGTAGTTGATTTTGAGAGTACAATGGTGGAGAATTACTGGTGGGGATGAGGATGAAAATAATCAAAGGGTAAAAATTTCAGTTAGATGGGGGAACTTTAAGCTTTGGTTAAAAATCTTTTATTTTTCTTGTTTGTTTCACTAATAAAGGATTGTTTTAATGTTTACATTTTATAATGAATACATATTATCTTTGTATTCAGATAAAAGGCAAAGAAATACTATTCCCAAGTTTTAAGGATTAAATAAAATACAAGTTTTGGTTTAAAAATAATAATAATAAAATAGCAGTCCTCATATCTAAAAGGCAAAATATCATTCCTGGGCCTCTTATCTCAAAGAATTAATGAGAAAAGCGGGAAAAGTCATTCCACTTCAAGTATCTCAAGTAATTTCCCTTGACTCCCAGGACACTATACCCCCAGATTCCTTCCTTCAAGCTCACTGGCTGCCCCTTCTCAATCTCCTTTTCTGGTCCCTCCTCCTCTCCAGGGACTCTAACATTTGGATTGTGTCCAGGCTTCTTCTCTGGATTGCTTCTCTTCTCTATCTAGAATTACCGCTAAGTGATCTCATCTTTTTTTTTTTTGTGGTACTGGGGATCGAACTCAGGGCCTTGTGCTTGCAAGGCAAGCACTCTACCAGCTGAGCTATCTCCCCAGCCTGATCTCATCTTTTATTGTGGCTTTAAATATCACCTATAAGCTTATAACTTAAATGTATCTCTTAAATACAGACTTGTTTTTCCAATAGGCTACTCAACATCTCCAACTTGGATGGGTCAAACACAAGAAGTCTAAAACCAAAGCACCAATCTTCCCCCAAACCTGCTCTTCCCTCAATCTCATCAAATGGAAACTCCCTTCTTTTACTTCTAAGGTTGAAAATCAAGAATTATCCTTGACTCCTCTCTTTCTTTCAGAATACAAATAAAATATGTCAGCAAATCCTCTTGTCTCTATCTCCAAAATATATCTAGAATCTCATCAGTTCACATCCCCTTCCACTACTATTACCCTGGTCCAAAGCACTACTGTTTGGCAAGTGAATGGTTCCAATAGCCTCCTAACAAATCTCCCTGCTTCTTTACCTGTCTCCAGTCAATCTATTCACAATTCAATAGCCAAAAAGAGCCTTGAAAATATAAATCAGACAGTTAGCATATGATTCAGCAATTCTACTCCTAGATGTATGTATGAGAGCATAAAAAACATGTTCATGCAAAAACTTAAATGTTCATAACAGCATTATTCCTAATGGCCAAAAATGTGGAAATAACCCAAATTTACATCTACAGATGACTATATAAAAATGTTGTATATCTGTACATGTAATATTATTCTCCCATAAAAGAAAATGAAGTTCTATGGTGCACTATGAATGAATCTTGAAAATGATATGCTAACCGAAAGAAGCCAAACACAAATGTAAAACACAAATATAAAAATGTTGTATATCTATACATGTAATATTATTCTCCCATAAAAGAAAATGAAAGTTCTATGGTGCACTATGAATGAATCTTGAAAATGATATGCTAACCGAAAGAAGCCAAACACAAATGGCCACATTTTGTATGACTCTGTATGAAACAGAATACAGAATAGGCAAATCCACAGAGAAGGAAAGTAGAAAATGGTTAGTGGATGCTTACTGGGTACAGAATTTCTTTTTGGGGTGATGAAAATAATCTGAATTTAGACAGTGGTGATGGTTGCACAACATTCTAGAAGTACTAACAACCATAATATTGAACACCTTAAATTTGTTAAAATGATGGTTTTATGTTATGCAAATTTTATCTCAGTTTTTAAAAAGAAAAATGAGATCATGTCACTCACTTAGAACTATCCTTCTCACAGAGTAAAAGACAGTCCTTTCAAGTGTCAATGTTCTGTATGATCTGCCCCATCTCTGTCTTTATCTCCTCCCATTTCCACCCTACTTACTCAGTTCCAGATTATCCAAAAGTATCAAACACAAAAATCACTTTAGGATATTTATACCTACTGTTTTCTCTTCCTACGATGTTCTTCCCCTAGATACCCTCAAAGTTTGCTCCTTCATTTGCTTCTTGCCTTTGCTCAAATGTCGTCTTACTAAGACTTTCCCTAGCTATCCTAAAGAAAAGGGCATATATATACATGTGTGTTCCTGGCACTCCCTTTCCCTTCAAGTCTACTTAATTTTCTCCATTGCACTTGTTGACATTTGATATACTATTTGTTTACTTAATTATTTGGTTTTTATGTTCCCTACCCCCAAATTTAAAGTCTGCAAGTAAGGGATTTTTATATATACCAGTGTATCCCATTGCCTAAAACAGTGCCTGCCACATAGTAGGCATTCATACACATTTATAAAATAAACCAACAAAATAATAAGTGAACAAAGAATGGTAACCAAATCTGTACTATCCCAGTGAGTTAAGAATAAACTTTCTAAGTTGTCACATCATGTTAGAGATAGTCTGTAAATACAGACAGCAGGGGTTGAAATCCTAGGGCTTGCAAGAGGTGAAACAGCAGTCATTCCTTAAAAAAAAAAAAATGGGTTAGCTTTATAAGACACAGCAGGGAGCTTGATTTTATATTTTTGCTTTAAAACAATCCCCCCACACCTTTGCACCTAAGAAAATAGAACTCCAAGCAAAATCATTCCCCCAGAGAGGTCGTTTAACAATGACCAACAGAGAGTGGTTTTTGCTTGTTTTTTTTTTTTTTTTTTTTTTTTTTTTTTTTTTTTTTTTTTCCCCTAAAGATTAAAGCGTACTGATTCAGAGCTAATACAAACAACCCCAGGGCAAAAAAGCAATTATTTGACATCTGTTTGGCAAAAAATAAACTAAGAGACAGGAGTCCTGTGTTCTAACTATCTGTATGATCACAGGTAAATCACTTATCGTGCTTTCTTTTCTATAAAAATAAGGGGGTTAAATTAGATTATCTCTGGGGCTCCATAATTTTATGGAAAAGATCACTTATGTCAATCTGTTTCCATGTTTAGGATAAATAAGAATCTTCTTGGTCCAATGAGACTAGAGGTCATGGACAGCCAGAAGCAGTAAGTTTCAGAAATTACATTCTGACCGATGATGTCAGATGTGTTAATCAATTTCAGCAAATAAAAGCCATTCTTATTCTTATCCACAGAGGAAAAAGGGCCCTCTTCACCTAGAACAGATGAGTCACCCCTCCCCCAGGGCTGTGTGGATAAAATCACAGTGCATACATATAATGAAATACCACACATATATATCAAGAAGAATGAGTAGACACTTGGTGCAGCATGGAAAAAGTCTGTTATATTTTTCAACATTTTTTCCTTTTATTCCTTGAGTTATAACTGATATAAATAAGTTCCATGTTCAAATGTGCAACTTGATGAGTTTTTAAATTTTTTTAGTTATAGGTAAACATGATACATTTATTTTATTTATTTATTTTCATGTGGTGCTGAGGATCAAACCTAGTGCCTCACACATTAGGCAAGTTCTCAACCCCTGAGCCCCACAACCCCAGCCCCAGTTGATGAATTTTGATGTATGTATATACCTATGAAACCAAAACCACAATTAAGTTGAGGAACATATCTGTCACTCCAAAAATTTCTTTATGTTCCTTGATAATCCCTCTCATCCCCCTTAGCCCTGTCCTCAGACAAATAAGAGTCATATTTCTGATTTCTGATTATCTGATTTGTCATGAAAAACTAGTTTGTATATTTTTAGAATTTTACATAAACAGAATCACACTGTAGGTAGTTTTGTTTGATGTTTTATACTTGGTATGATTATTTTAAAATTTATCCACATCATTACTGCACGTAGCAATAGTTCATTCCTTCCATTGTATAAACAAGGCCAGTTTATTCATTCACCTTTAATAGACATTTGGATTATTTCCAGGTTTTAGCTATTACAAATAAAGCCACCATGAACATTCCTGTACAATTCTTTGAATGAAAATATGCTTTTGCTACTCTTGAATAAATACCTAGGAATGGAATGGCTGAATCACAAAGTAGGTATACAGTGAACTTTTCTCAGGACACTGCTAAATTTTTTCAAAATGGCTGCACCATTATGTGTTCTTATAGGGAGGTTATAAGAATTCTAAGTGTTCTACATCCTTGCCTATAAGTGTATGGTCAGTGTTTTTAATTTTAGTGGGCACATAGTAGTATCTTATTGTGACTTTAATTTGCATTTATCTAATGACTAAGGATGCTGAACATCTTTTTATGTACTTATTTGACATCTATACATTGTATTTGATGAAAGCCTATTGAAATCTTTCCCATTTCTATGGGACTGTCTGTACTATTAAGTTTTTAAAGTTCTCTTTTTTTACTTATCATACATATAATGTAATCTGTTTTAAAAAGAGCGATTAAAAGTTTAGGTATTCAACCCAAATATGTGTGCTTAGACAATTTGGTAATCCATTTGCCAAAACTATTAATGACTTATAACAATAATTGGGGCAGAGGCAGTTAGGTTCCTGGAGGACTTAATTTATATATTTTTTTAAAAATCATATAAAATATCATGAAATTCTTTCTCTTTGGTTGAGGGAAAGTTAGGGGGAAAAGGTACACATGCGCGCGCACACACACGCGCGCACACACACACACACACACACACACACACACACACAAAAGCTTAAAATTCAACAGCAGCAACCAAAGAGGCAAGGTATGGCCTCAAGTATACAGTTCAGAAGTTCATGGTAAAAACAGAAGATTCAGCTCAGAAAAGCTTCTTAACAATGCTTTCCAATGGTGGTACAGTGCAGAGTATGTAAGTAGGCAGTCCTGAGATAGGTCAAGTAAAACAAAAGTCCCCAAGACATAATCCCATGTTCCACTGTAGAACCTCAACAGAGACAAATGAGACTACTCCCCGGACACTGGCATCAACTTGAGGATACACCCAGAGGTGGGCCAAGTAAACCCTGATGAGGACATTTAAAATAATTTCAGGAAATGAAAACCAAGGACCACAGGCTGCTTTCCAAACCTTCCATCAAGTTACAAGAAATGACAGACATTGTGGTATATGCCTGTAATCACAGCAACTAGGGAGACAGACAGGAGGATGACAAGTTCCAGTCCAGCCTCAGAAACTTAGTGAGACCCTCAGCAACTTAGCCAGACCCTGTTTTTTTTAAAATAAGGACCAGGGATATACTCAGTGTTAAAGTACTCCTGGGTTCAAACCCCAGTACAAAAAAAAAGTTACAAGAAACGAAGTACAATAATCATTTCAATAAATGGTGCTGGGAAATTGGATATCCACATGAAGAGGAGTGAAACTTGACCCCCATCTCTCATCAGTTATAAATTTCAACTGAAAATGGATTAAAGACCCTAATGTAAGACCTGAAACCATGAAACTCATAGAAAAAAACATAGAGAAATGCTACAGAACATTGGAATGGGCAAAGATTTTTCGGGCAAAAATCCCAAAACAAAAGAAATGAAAGCAAAAATAGATAGGATTAGATCAAACTAAAAAGTTATGTACAGAAAAGGAAACAATAAACATAGGGAAGAGACAACCTAAAGAGCAAGAGAAAATATTTGCAAACTACACATATATCAAGTGGTTAACATCCAGAATATATAAGGAACTCAAACAACTAAATAAAAACTCAACAAAAATAATAATCCAATTAAAATGAGTAATATATCTACATAGACATTTAGGAAAAGAAAACATACAAATGGATGATAGGTTTATGAGAAAATGCTCATTAAGACCATAATAAGATTATCATCTTACCCCAGTAAGAACAGCTATTACCAAAAAGATAGAAAACAGCAAGTGCTGGCAAGAATGTAGAGAAAGGGAAGTCTTGCATACTGTTAGTGGGAATGTAAATTAGTATAGCCATATGGAAATAGTATGGAAGTTCCTCAAAAAATTAAAAGAACTACTACATGATCCAGTAATCCTGTTACTGGATATTTATATAAAGAAAATGAAATCAGTATGTCAAAGACATCTGCACTCCCATGTTCACTGATGCACTATTCACAACAACCAAGAAATGGAAAACAACCTGAGTGCCATCAACCTATGAATGGATTAAAAAATGTGGTTCATACATACAACAGAATACTATTCAGCCATAAAAAGAACAAAACTCTTCCATCTATGGACAACACGGATAGAACTGGAGATCACTCTTTTAAGTGAAATAAGGCAGGCACAGAACTAGGGCTGCATGATCTTATTCATATGTACAATCTAAAAATGTTTATCTCATACAAGTTGAGAGTATAATGGTAGTTATCAGAGGCCAGGGAGAACAGAGAGAAAGGACAGTTGGGGAGAGTTTGATTCATGGATACTAAGTTAAAGTTATATAGGAAAAAGAAGTATTGATGTGCTATTATACACTTGTCTGACTATATATGATGATAGTGTATTATTTTGTTTTAAAAAATAGAAGATTTTTTAAATGATTCCATCATAAAGAGGTGATGACAGCAGAGATATGTTTACCTGATTTGAACATTACACAATGTATGCATTAATTGAAACATAACATGGTATCCCATAAATGTACAATTTTATATATCAGTTAAATTTTTTTAACTTAAAAATAAAACTTTAGATCATAAGCTACACAGTGCTATTTCAGTCAATGATGGATTGATGATCCATAAAGTAAGTTATATCACTCAGTGACATCATAGCAATCTTAGTTTGTACATGTGAACTCTCTGATGCTCATATGACCACAAATCACCTAATGATGCATTTATCAGAATGTATCTCTGTCTTGGAGCAAAACATGACTATATACAGAAAGCAGTGTTGAGTCCTTATACTACAGTAGAGCTAAGTATGGTAGAGCAGATAAATTATTTCAAACTGATGTGAGAAGTTTGTCCAGAACAATCCACATATCCTGTATCAGGGCAAACAAAAGATATAGACAAAACTTTCCCTATTAAACACTACAAAAATGAAGTAAAGTGATCTGGCAGACATAAGTAGCCATGGAGTAGGGAGAACAGAAAAAAAACTTGCGAGATAGGCAAAGAACATATTATGGAGCAGAATATAAACCTAGAAAAATGAATAGTTTTTCGTGAGTACTTTACACTATAGGCAACTTAATAAGAATACAGACTTGATCACCCCAATCAGAATGGCGATTATCAAGATATACAAGCAACAATAAATGTTGGCGAGCATGTGGGGAAAGAGGTTCACTTATACATTTCTGGTGGGCCTGAAAATTGGTGTAACCACCTGGAAAGCAGTATGGAGATTTCTTAGAAAATTTGGAATGGAACCACCATTTGACCCAGCTATTCCACTCCTTGTTTTATATGCTTAAAATCAGTATACCACAGTGATGCAGTCATTTCAATGTTTATAGCAGCTCAATTCACAATAGCCAAGCTATGGAGCCAAACTAGGTGCCCTAAAACAGATGAATGGATAAAGAAAATGTGGTATATATACCCATTGGAATATTATTCAGTCATAAAGAATGAAATTATGACATTTGCCAGTAAACAGAACTGGAGAATATCATGCTAAGTGAAATAAGCCAGTCCCCCAAAACCAAAAGCAGAATGTTCTTTCTGATATGTATATGCTAACCCATAAGGAAGATTGGAAGTTCATTGGATTAGACAAAGTGGAATGAAGGGAAGGGAAGGAGGATGGTAATAGAAAAGATAGTAGAATGAATCAGACATATCTTTATTATCTTCACATATAAATACATGACAAATGTAATTCCACATCATGTACAACCATAATAATGGGATCCTAATTGGAACAAGTTATACTTATTCTATGTATGTATAATATTTCAAATTATAATCTACTGTCATGTAAAAATAATAATAAATGGTAAAAAAAAGAAAAGAAAAAAGTTTGGAGAGCCCAATTAAACAAAACAATTTCAAAAAAGAATACAGAGTTGATTAAAACAAGAGCTCAAATACAAGATGATAAAAGAAAATAAGAGAAAAAAGAAGACTTAGAGCAAAGAAAAAATATTGAAACCTAAAAAATCAATTCACTCAAGTAATTAAAATTAAAAACAGTAAGAGAAAGGAAAAAGGAGAAGGAAATGAGACAAGGAGGGGGAGAGGAGAAAGAAAGAAAATAGTAAAAAAAACACTGATAGCATGGAGGATCAAGTTTGGTTAATCATGGTTAACTACTTTCATTTCTTTCTTTCTCTCTCTCTCTCTCTCTCCCCATTATTCAGTAAAAAACAAAAAGAATGGGCAGAAATAGACTATAAGGATTTCCAATACTCCTGAGGGGTGAACTTAACTAATAAAACAAGAGAAAAAAAGAGTTCAGAAATATAATTCAGAAAAAATTCCAACAATGAAAGAACCACAAATCAGAAAAAATGATACAGCAAATCCAATCTCATGTACACAAATACACCCATGGGCATACCTATGCACATATACACACATGTATACAAAGGAAGAAAAACAAATTATGCTGGCATTAGACTTCTTCATAGTTATATTCAATGGCATAAGATAATTGAGCAATGTCTACAATATTATGAGAGAAAGAAAATGTGACCCAAGAATATCCAGCTAAGATACCGTTCAAATACAAAGACATTTGGGAAATGTTCTTACCATGAAAGAATGCAATAAATACTGCAAGACCTTGTTGAAGGAACTTCTCAATTATGAAATCCAAACAACCAAGAAATAAAGAATTCAGGAATAGAGAAACCATGATACAATTATCAGCATATAATTCTTTTAAAATTAAACAAATGATTTTAAAAAGCTGATGATTTATGGTTGTATAACAATTTAAATGTTATAAACCCAGATAAAATATAAATGACTTGAGTGACAAACAGGAATAGGGCAAAAGAATTGGAAGGAAATGTAAGAAATCTAATCTCTTCCTCTTTGATAACAGAGAATCTAATGATATTGCTTAATATTGAAACAGGAACATTAAAAAATGATTAAATGACTGCTAACCAAAGATTAGCAGTTCTTCCATTCTAGTGTTTTATTCTGTTAAATTCAAATAAAATTAAATGGAATGATTTGGGGCTGTGGATGTGGCTCAGTGTTAGAGCACTTGCCTGGCATGTATTAGACCCTGGGTTTAATCCCCTGCATTGCAAAAAAAGGGAATGATTTTAATTTATTATATTATGATCCAATATTTTGAAGTTTTTTCAGTCCATTCAGTCATCTCTCTATAGATAGAAGATATCTTAAATGATTTGCACATAATACATAATGTGAAAAGGGGTAAAAAGAATCTCAGTGATTTGTGGCTTTTTCTTTCTCATTTCCTATACTGTTTAATTTTTTAAATAATGATTACATGTTATTTTTATTTATCTTCAGCTTGTTCTTATGAAGTAAGTAAGCCAAAATGTTACTGTTTACATGTGAGTAGTAGAATTAGGATTGATTTTTCCCCTTTACTCTTTCTGTATATTCCAAATATTCCTATAACAAACATCTATTATTTTAGAGGCAGAAGAAATTTAAAAGAATAATAAAAGAATTAAAGGAATGTTGTAGCACTGTCTTAAATAACTACTTGGTTCTCACCTGGGTTCCTGCTGTTGCTCCTGAATGATCTTTCTTCCTGGCCAGATATCACCCATCTGTGTCTGATGAAGGAGGGACTGTCCCACTGTCTCTCTTTTATTTGCTTAAAGATTAAAAAAAAGCATGTCAGGGTGATGTTGATGAGGGCAGGAAAGGGAAACAACCCTCACAACTTCTGCCCCCAAAATGCATGACACTTGAAGAACGGATGGAAGTATAATCTTTTGTATTCCCACAAACCAGTTAAGCCCACGGAGTTAAGATACCACCATTCATAATACACTAGGATCTGTCACTGAGGGTAAGTCCAATAGGGAAATATCCCTAGATAAGCCCAGTACCTGCAGGTTTACGTCGCAGGGACATCCTGATTATCTCACTGCCTGTGCGATAAGCAAAGCGGTTCACTTTCTGGTCATAAAACCAGTCTCCAGTTGCTTTCTTCAGTTCTCTGGGAAGGAATGGAAGAAATACCAAGGTGCCAGGTATGGTTGTGCACATCTGTAATCCAAGTTACATGGCAGGCTGAAGCAGGATTACAAGTTCAAGGCCAGTCAGGGTAAATTAGTGGTACCTTGTCTCAAAATAAAATCTAAAAGGGGCTAAGGATATAGCTCAGTGGTAGAGCACTTGTCTAGCATAGGTTTAGTCCCCAGCACTGGGGAGAAAAAAAGGCAGAATGGCTCTTGTCATTCAACCAACAAAGGCTAAGGAAAAGAATTTAATACCATAGTCAGGACTCTTCTGTCTACTCAGCCATAGGTTAACACTCACATTTCCTTGGCGCACACCTTGCACCTCCAGGTACCATTGCTTTCCTGGATGCGGCAGTCCCGACACACCAGGTGATTACAACTCCAACAAGTATTGGTCTTGGGAGTCAAACGGCCCAGGTTCTCTTGGCACCGGGCACAGGTCCGGTCACTGTAGTGTTGGCTACCCCGCTTGGCCCCTTTCCTTTTGATTTCCAGTAGTTCATTTTTCAGTCGCCTGTCAAGCCCCAAAAGAGAAGCACAAGTGGATTCAGGATCTGTATAGGTTGGATGGAGAAGAGTTGAGGAGCAAAGATGGTAAGACTTTTTGATTCTGTGAAAGCAACAAACTCAGAGCCCAACTTGACCCAATAAGGAGTTGTAAATGGTATGTATAAAATTTCTCTGAAAGTCAAATGAGAAGCAAAAGGGAACACCTAGATATCACTGATTAAAGGAATGGGATTCCATAGTCTTTCTGGGACTCTTACCTAATCCTTTTCTCATCTGCTTTCCGGAGCTCCTCATCCCGCTGTAGAACATTAAGGATCAAATCCCTTTCTACCTCAGATAGAAAAGAGAGGTCTAGTATCTCTGACATGATGGATTCTTTCTCTTGTACTCTTCTTTCTTTAAAGCAACCAATCAAGACCTCCCAGCGTTGCCTGAAATGAAAGAATGACTCATTTCACACAGATGATTTATCCACAATAGGTCCACAGCTCTAGAGCCTTTCGATAGGCTACTTCCCTCTTGAACTCGGTTAAAGAGACAAAAGTATCTGACCCATTTACCATTCCTGTTCTGACTTGAATAATGTCCTAAAAATTAAGAGGTTTTGATTTTTCAAGGAGTTTTTCATAACCGTGGGAAAGGATTGGGTCTTTCAGCATAAGCACCACAGTCTAGATGAGCATAGAGAAGTCAAACTCTCCATCTAACAAATGGATCCTCAATCATTCAATTTTTTTTATTTTAAATTTTCTCAAGTACCAATACTATTAACTGAAATAAACAGGCAGCTGGTCACTGTAGTAGAGGGAAAAAGTACATGAGGACTCCTGCCAGTTTAGGCCAACTTTTCCACTCCTGACCAGCTTCCATGTTCCTGGATTCAGTCAGTTTTTGGCTATGCTTCAAAAAATTACACTACCTACTCTATCTCCCAAAGTTCTTGTTGCACTATCACTACCATTGAAGAATATCTTCCCCATTTCATGAAGATGTATAAAGCACCACTCTGTCAGGAATTATGCAAAGTGCTAGAGATAGAGATATGAATAAGACTCAGCTCCTGCCCTTAAGAAGTTTGCAGAGTAGAGGAGGAGACAGACACACTGGAGCATAGTACAATGTATCAAGTGCCATCAGAGGTATTACAAATTATCTACTATGGGAATTTACAGAAGGAAGTAACTAATTCTATCTTACACAGAGAAGGGAGAGAGAGCTATATACAAGGGAAGGTTTTACAGAAGACATGGATTTTGCTTATCAAACAGAGAACATATTTGTTGGTGGAGGAAAATGATAGGAAAGATAGATTGGGACACAATCATAAAGTTTAAATATTCTTAAAAATGAAGAATTTAAAAATTTATTGTATAAACAATAGAAATCCAATAAATATCTTTGGTTTTGCTTTTTAACATAAGAAAATGATATGATTTAATTCATTTTACAAAGATCACTATCTGTAGTGTGAAAGATTTATTCAAAGAATTAATTGAAGGGCATTTTGGTAGCACCCAGCACATTCTAAAATAGGCAATAAGAATCTACATAAAAAAGTAGTCATACAAATATTATGGAAAGGCCTATTTATAAAAGTGCTACTGCTACATTATTTTTAAGAACAAAAAAGTTCTTTAACAAAGAAATCATTAAACAAAATAATACTTCCTGGGGCTGGGGCGATAGCTCAGTCGGTAGAGTACTTGCCTTGTAAGCACAAAGCTCTGGGTTTGATCCCCAGCACCCCCCCCAAAAAAAAAATAATAATACTTCCATATAATGGAATACTATGCAGCCATTCAAAAAATGTGGTAGATATGTACACACATGGAAAACATGGCCATGAGTGACAAAAAAGTAACTTTAGGACAATACAGAATTATCTCTTTCATAAAATATCTAAACATTTATATATGCAAATAAAAAGATATAGAATTAAAAAACATCATCATTGGTTTTTCTTAGGGAGATTTACAAGGAGACTGTTTTAACCTTTTACTTTATATAGTTCTGATTTTTTAATCTGTGTCTTCCCTTTACATTTGAAAGAATAAAATAATTCAAAGGAAGCAGAGAGATTATTGCAATGGTCTAGGCAAAAGAGAACCTAGGATTAAGAATTGTGCCTCTAATTGGACAAATCATTTTATATCTCTAATCCTTTGGTTTCTCATCTACAAAAGGGTGTACCTCAGAAGGTTGTCAGGAAAATTAAATAATGTCCATTAAAGGGCCAGTAATGCTTGGAATACTTATTTGGAATATAAATGCTTATTGAATTTTCTAAAATTATAAATGCCTGAGCCAGGAAGTTGGATGAAGAAACCAAGAATAGGTTTGAGGAGAAGAACTGATGGAATGGAGTGACTGAGTAGAGTGGATGAAGAAGGTGAAGCCAAAGATGTCTGGCTCACATGTCTAGGTTAAACAACAAGACTGGCTAGTGACAGCCCTCACAGTGATAGGAGATAAAAGAAAATAAACAAGTTTGGAAGGCACTAAGTTTCCTTTTAACCATGTTGTTTGTGCTGCATACAGGATATCCAGGAATTAGGCCCAGGTTGTAGTTGGAGTTACGTGGGCCTTAGGAGGAGAAATTGTTCTGAAAATATAGATTTGGTAATCATGGCAGTCAAAGAGTCCAGAGTAGACAGATTAGGAAAGGGAATGAGAATCATGCTTACCTTCTCTGCTCTCCCCTGAAGCTAGAAAATAAGCCCCTTTCACTTTGTTATTTTTTACTAATTGCCTATAAAACAATAAAGAGTATAAGCAATACGGGAAAGCTACACAGGTTCCTAAAACCTCAATATTTTCTTGACTTGTCAATTTTGCAGTCTTTATTGAATGATAAGAACCAAAACTTCTTTCATAAACCCTTTCTTAAATAGTCTTGAGAAAGTCTCCTTAGTTCTTTACCCCAGGGGAATATATACTCTCCAGGTAAGCAAGGGCTTTTTCAATATTCTCTCACACATCTGGCCCAGCACCTAATGCAATATCTGATAGATAATTTTTCATATGACACCAATATTTTTGATTACCATCACTGTCCCCATCACCCCAACAGTTCCATTTATTCAGCATTTACTAGATTCCAAACAAATACTTTGCATATGAACTAACTAATTTAATTCTTACAACACCAAGAATGAGTGACTATTATTATCCTCACTGGATAAGGATTCAGGGGACATGAGGTTAATTTGTCTAAGAATAAAGTGAACTTGCTGAGATTCTAGCCCAGGTGATCTGATTCTAGAGCTAGTATTCTACTGGCTCTATCCAGGCAGGTTTTAAAAAATATTTAGGTAAAGGCCTCACTTTTGGAGAAGGTTGCAATGCAGGTTAGGACTGAGTGTTTTTATTTTAATTTCTATTTATTTTCTGTGGTGCTAGGGATGGAATCCAGGGCACTGTGCATGCTATAGACTTGTACTCTACCACTGAGCTACACTCAAAGCCCAGGACCCAAGTATTTTTGGGAGAGCTCCTTCTGGTTGAGTCATTGATTTGGGGTTGACTGGGCCACTTTGGGCTTCTTCAGCCTCTGTTTGGGGGTGTTGAGAGTTTTCCTTGCAGATTTACTAGGAGCAGTGAAGAGATTGGCCTCTGGCTTTTTAGGAGTCTGTTTTGGGTCTTTTTTCCCCAGTGCAGATTTTCTTTCTTTCTTTTTCTGTTCCACTTTCGGCTTCTTTACTGGGCCTTTACCTGGGGTCTCAGACTCTGCAGTTTCTGGGGTCTCTGTAGGTGGCAGGGCCTTTCTCTTCTTGGCACGAGGTGTGCTGGGACCAAGACTTTTTTTTTGGAGACTTCTTTTCTGTGGCCTTGACATCTTCTTTAGCCAGAGAACTACCTATTCATACTAGTTGTGGAGTTTCTTGGTCCGATGCATCTGCTGCTTTTAGCTGGGGCTCTACTGGCGTGGTCTTTTTCTTCTGGGACCCAGGCCCTTCACTGGACCACCAGTTTTAGGTGCCACGCCACCTTTACGTAGGGCTGCAGCCTCCCTAGTCCGTCGCCTTAATTTCTTGTTTTTCTTCTTCAACTTCTGTTTTTCACGGATTTCTCTCTCTTTCCCTTTTTTTTTTTTGTTTTTTTTTTTTTTGTTTTTTTTTTTTTTTTTGCCTCCTCTTCCTTCAGTTTGCGGAAGGACACTCTATTGTTCTCACCCTGACAGCTGACAAACGAGGAAAAGATGGGAAGGGAAACTGACTTCTCAGTCTTCACAAAGAGGAGTTTCATGCTGTCCCACTTCTCTGGCAGTTTTTCTGAGAGACTTTTTGTGAAGGCAATCATGTTTTCAATGATGTACTGAATCTGCATCCCAGCGTGTCCGATGCGTAATGTACTGCAAGAGCCACTCTTGGAGATGTTTAAGACAGTTCCACCTACACAGCTGTCGATCACTTTCGATAAATTCTTGGCCAGAAGGTTTACAGGCACTGGAACTTTCTTCCTGTGATAGAAATGCCTCCCTATGTGTGAGGGCAGAAGCTGCCGGATTCTGTCATCAGCAAGGAAGAAGTCAAAACTACCCAGAAGGCGCAGCTTGGCTTCATAGGCTTTATATTCCGTTTTTAAGGCCCTGAAAGGGATAATCCGAGAGATGGTTTTATTTTTTTTTTTATTGTAAACAAATGGGATACATGTTGTTTCTCTGTTTGTACATGGCGTAAAGGCATACCATTTGTGTAATCATAAATTTATATAGGGTAATGTTGTTTGATTCATTCTGTTTTTTTCCCTTCCCCCCACCCCTCCCACCTCTCTTTTCCCTCTATACAATCGAGAGATGGTTTTAATTCCGTGCTTGTTCAAAAGTTTTCTGTAGAAACGTTCCGTCTCTTCAGTTGATTTGCACTCATCCTTAGTAAACAGACTTCCGACAAATCTGATCGAATTCCATGAGGCAAGGACAATCTGATCCTTAGTTCCTTTTCTCGAATTTTCCATAATACCACCATTAAAAATAAATTTTCACTTTCATTCAAAAGCAATCCATTATCATTTTTTCTGGACTTGGAATGTGTCAACAGAGCTTCCAACGCCTTTGTAATTCTTTGTCCAGCTGGTTCCGCGAGGTCTGATCAGTTGGAGTCGCAGTGGAGGTTGCAGTGGAAGCCGAGGCCGCAGGTGGGGTAGAGGACGAGCCCCCCATCGCATCCTCACCTCGTGCGCACTAGCGCGGGGAACCATGGCACTGGTTTCTGGTGCGCATGCGCGAGCGAGCTCTTTCTTTTGTGCACTTCAACTATAAGGCAAATGGGCTTTCTCTGCCACACCAGCAGAGAAATGGGGCCAACTTATCATTGAAATCTCAAAAACTGTGAAACTAAATAAATATTTTCTCTTTATAATTTATCTCAAGTATTTTATTATAGTAATGGAATGTTGACTAACATAACCATCATCCCTCTGCCACAACTGCCCCTGAAATTTCCAAACTAGTATCAATGCCTGCACTGTTTGCCAGCATATCCACGTACTATGCAATTCCTGATCTAAAGTCTCAGCTTTATCCCTGTTGTCAACCACAAATCCAGTTTCTTGTACTTTTTCAGTTTGCTTACCCTTTGGGTTCTATTTTAAGCCTTTGCTTATTTTACATTCCCACTTTCCTTCCCTCTCGACCGATTAGGCATCCTTGTCTCACACTTGAAAAAAAAAATTTTAAGCCCATCAACCATGAATTTGATTAGCTCCCTGCTTTCCCTTCCCCCATCACGTGCCAATCTGTCTCCCTTCAGAAAAGCTTTATCACACCCTAAACCTATCTTCAACCACGGATAGCTGCTATTTCCAAAACTGACCCTGCCTGTATCAGAATCAGTAGTGGGGAAAACAAAACAGAATAAGAAGAAAAAATGCAAGTTAGAGTAAGGAAAACATAGGGTGTAAAAGACAAAGAGAAAACAAGAGGTAAGATGGTGAAAACATTCAAATACGTCAATAAATATAAAATACACATGAGTAAAACCCTTTAAATACAGAGATTAAGAGATTCAATAAAGGCAAAAACACAGCAATGTGTCATTATAAGGGAGATATCTAGAATATAAATTCAAGGAAAGACTGAAAGTTAAAAAAATGGAAAAAGACATACCAAGTAAATGCTAACCAAAAGAAAGTTTAGGTAGCCATATTAAGATCTAAATGTAAAAATTCAAGACAATAAAGAATAAAGGAGAGAGAAGATCACAACATACAGATAATAAGCCTGGATGCACTAATAAAACATCTTCAAATACATAAGGGAAGATTAAATACAACTACAGAGAAATTTAAAAACTGACCATCAAAGTGGTAAGTTAGCATACCTACAAATCATTGCTTCAATTATTAACATTAGAAACAAATTGAAAATTAGTAAATATATAAGCAAGCTGAAAAACAAAATGAGTTTAACTTAATGGCCATGTAAAAATTCTATATCCAATTGGAAAATTATATTATTTCAAGCACATATGGAATATTTACCCCAAGAATTAACCATGTATTCAGTTGTGATGTAAGTCTCAGTTAATCTTTTTTAAATCATTTTCATACAGACCATGATCTTTGACGTCAAGGAAATTAAATAAGAAATCAATAAAAAAATTTTTAATCTCAACACTTTTCAGACATTTAAGAAGATACTTCCAAATAACCTGTAGGTCAAAGCACAAACCATAATGGGTCTAAATATTTCATTAAATCTTAAAAATGAAACTTGCCTTTTGCCTCACCCCCACCATTCCCTATACTATGGGACAAAATATTCTCTAGAAATTCTAAAAGGGAAATGTAGAATAAAAATAATGCTTTCATGTACAATGAATTAAGTGATTTTTTGTGATAAATGGTGCATCACATTTTGAAAACTCAAACTCAGAAAAATAATGTAGGTACAAATATAGGTATATATAATAAGAAAACCAGACAGATGTGAAGTTAGAGGAGTTAATGACCATAAAGATACTATGAATTTACAGATACTAGGGTTTAAGAGAGAAACCAAAGCTCAAGAAAACTTGTTAAGGCCCTTTATTTTCATTCAGTCACAGGTACATAGTCAAAAGGGCAATGATTACCTACTGGGAAGGCCACACAACTCAGATAACATGAGTGTCAGAACCTGAGCTTTGATGGACAATTTGTTCCATGTTAGTCCTGCAGCGTCAAGACTCAGATGAAATATCTTAATATAACATCCTTGTGGGACCCATGCTCCCCCTACCCCCCAAAAAAGATATTTTAGAAAAGGTAGCTTGTTATTATGTACATTTATTGCTAAAAATCAGGTTGCTATTTTAATGAAAATACAAAAGCAAGGGGGAAACTAAACTTTACCATCAAAATCAGAGACTAACATATTTCTCTCAATTACTGATAGTACAAGCAGTTAAAACTTACTAAACATGTAAGCAAGTTAAACAACACAATAAGTTTGATTTAATATATATATATATATAATTGTACATATCTAAACCTATAACCTAATCTTATAGATTAAGAATGATGAATAAACATTAATACTAACATTCTTACAACTGGTTTTCAAGAAGGGAAGGAAAGAGTTATCTCAAATTATCTGAGATTCTAAAGACCAGTTTTAAAAATGTAAAAGGAAGCATGGAATAATGAAAATGGTGCTGTAAAACAGACTTGAGTTCAAATTCTAGCTCTGCTATTTGTCACCCATACAATCTTGGGCAAGAAACTACAATAGGCAAGCACAAGGCCCTGGGTTCGATCCCCAGCACCGCAAAAAAAAAAAAAAAAAAAAAAAAAAAAAAAGTTGCCAAAAGTATTCAATTCCATATAAGAATAGTACATAGATTAAATATTGTTGGTTTTCCAAAATTGAAAACTTAAGTGAATTAGGAAAACACCAAGTAATAACTCTGCATGGGGCAGCAAATATACATTTAACTCTGTTACATTTGTTGGAAACACTAATCCCCCTACTTTCCCAAACATTCAGGCTATGTATAAATGTAAAATGATAATACTCAAGTTCAAAATAAAATTTCTACCACAGGTGATTTCCTCGAAGGCAAGGCCTGTATCTGGATCTTATACCTCCAGGGGCTTAGCATAGTGCTTGATACACCATATGAGTTGAATGAATATTTAGTGAATGTTTTCACTCAGAAACCTATTTGTATCTATGTGTTTAAATTTAAACCCACAGAAACTGAAAAGCAGTATTAGAGCTGAGAGGAAAAACATATTTTTTTTTGTTTTGAGACAGTATGTGTGTTGTATTAGAGCTGAGTAGAAAAAAAAATTTTTTTTGTCCTGAGACAGTATATGTGTTGTGGTTAAAATCTTGGACTATGGAGTCAGAATGTCTGAATTTGAATCCCAACTTCACCACTTACTAGCTATGTGACCTTAGGAAAGTCACTAAACCTTTTGGTGACTCAATTTCTTCATTGGTTAAAAAAAAGATAATTGTATCTACTCATTTTGGCTTGTATTATACAGATTAAATGAGTTTTTAAAATATTTTAAGTGTTTAAAAATGCAAACACAGAGAATGCTCAGTGTTAGCTAATTTATTTGAGGAGCTAGAGATCAAACCCAGATCCATGTTCAAGCTACGCAAGTGCTCTATCACTGAGCTATATTTCAGCCCATATTTTGTCACTTTATATATGTGAATTCATGCTTGCAGACTTAACTAGGTCTTAGAAAATAACATTCATTTCCTTTTAGATGATACAGATAAATTGTGAGTTAAACTGTGTCTGGACATCATTTAAAATTTCAGTCTTTGTTTTTAGATTCACTATGTTGTATTTATATATGTATATAGGAAACATGTCAGATTTCAGGCCTTTTTGAATGAGGAATTATGCTGAAAATCTTATAGGTAAAAGAATAATTTCTGAAAAATTAACCCATGCTCATGGTCTAAAAAGTTGAATGGGCATTAAATTATTCCTCTAAATTTACAAACTATAATTATATGGCAGTTTTACATAAAACTCTAATGGATTATCACTCATATTCTACCCAAGTGATATGATAAAAGTATTTTGTTGTTTGGACTAAGGATGACAATTTTGGTAACATTTATACCTAAATGAACATGAAAAGTAAACCAGACTCTTTCAAAGGATTTTAGTTTAACCAAGAAGCCCTAAACTGAACTGCTATTGTTAAGTGATAATACATATTACACAGAAAGTGATTTGTGATTCATTTATACTGCTGCATGCCAGCTTTGTATACATTTTAACATATTTAGAACTGATTTAGCTATGTCAAACAAGATATGTGATGGCGTCTACATTTTTAAAAGATGATACTTGAAATTGGGCTACAAATTATAATTGGTCACAATAATTGGGGATTACAAAATGTCATTTGACATTTGTGAAAGATGAAATAACAAAGAACGAATTACTACCCTGCCTGAAACAACAACAAATGGACAAAATACATAAAACAATGGGTTTCAAGACATTGAACATCAGTCAATGCAGGACTGTGGTCTCTGAGAGATGGGAAACAAATGAGTTGAACCTTTTGATTTTCCCAATTTGCTGTCTTAAGAGAGTTTTCAGGAACCAAGAAGCCTGGGAGAAGTTGGAGAACTCTCCAAGTTGAGAAAACAGCACTGAGAGTCTGAGAAAATCCAAATAGCTAGAATTCATAAGATATAGTATTGCTAGAACTGCATAGAGAAAGATATTTAGAGACCTACACTTAGTCTCCCTGACATATTCAGCAAAGGACTGATCAATGCATGGGATACCTGTGAGGAAACTACTCTAGGTTAGGAAAAGAATCAGCTGAAAGGATTCAAAATCACCATACCTGTTGCTTACACAGGGTCAGGAACAGTGCCTATTCTCACCAAACTGGAAAACCTCATGATTTACAGCATACCGACGAGAGTACTTGGAGTCTCACCTCAGTTAGGGGAAATAATTAGTCCTAGACTGCACTGCTCTGGTCCTGCCTACCAAATCTAAATGGAAAAACCTGAAAGGATCAATCTGTACATCCCAGAACAGAACTCAAGAATATTTACAGTAATATAAAAATATGTAGAACCCAACAAGTTAAACTCTCAATAGCTGGTACCAAATAATATTTAGCAGGCATGCAAAAAAGGAGAAAAATAGAATCTGTAATGAGGAGAAAAATCAATTAAGATGACCAAATGACATAAATGTTAGAATTAACCAGGTCGTTAAAGTAGCTATTATAACCACATTTTATATTCAAAAAGTTGAGGAGAGACATGGAAAAGATTTTTAAAAACAGACTCAAATCAACCTAGAGATAAAAACTATAACATCTCAGATGAAAAATGCACTGGATGCAGTTAACAACAGATTAAATATTACAGTGAACTTGCAGACACAGAAACTATCCAAAATGAAACATAGAAAGAAAAAATTTTTAAAAAAACACAATTAATGAGCTATGGGACAACTTCAAGCTACCTAATGTACATGCAATTGTAGTCATCGAAGGAAGTTGAGGCACTGAAAAAAATATTTAAAGAAATAATTACCTGAATTTGATGAGCACTGTAAAGTCTCAGATCCAAGAAGCTCAATGAACTTTAAACACAAGAAATAAAGAAAACCATGCCACATGATCAAACTGTTTAAAACCAGAAATAATGAGAAAACTCTTAAAGCAGTCAGGGTAGGAGAAGTGGGACACTACATAAAGATGCACAAAGATAATGATGAAAACAAATCTATCATTGGAAACAACTTAAGTATGACAACAATGGAAGAGTACCTCTAAGATATAAAGGGAAAAAAATCTCATAAATCTAAAATTCTACACCCAACAAAATATCATTCAACAATAGAGGAGAACAAAAAGGTTTTTCATACATGCTAAAGTTGAAAGAATTAATCATCAGACCTGCTCTATGAAAAATGTTAAAGGAAGTCCATCAAGCAGAAGGAAAAGAATACAAAAAAGGAATGAAGAATATGTGTAATGGTAATTATGTGAGTATAAATACTTGTATTATTTAAATTTAATTTTAAAATATAATTGATTGCACATTTACTGAAGAACAAAGAGCCCATTCAACAAACGGTGCTGGGAAAAATGGAAAGCCACATGTAACAAAATTAAATTAAACCTTTATCTCTCACCCTGCACAAAACTCAACTCACAGTGGATCAAAGACCCTGTGACTACTGGAAGAAAACATAGCCCCAAATCTTCATCATGTCAGCTTAGGATTGGACCTCCTAAACAAGACCCCTAAAGTTCAAGTAATTAAATCAAGAATCAATAAATGGAGTGAATTCAAACTAAAAAGTTTCTTCTCATCAAAAGAAACAATAAATAATGTGAAAAGAGATCCTACAGATTGGGAGAAAATCTTTACACATGCACCTCAGATAGAGCATTAATCTCCAGTATATACAAAGAACTCAAAAAACACCAAAAAACAAATAACCCCACCAAAAATTGGCTAAAGAACTGAACAGACACTTCACAGAATACAATCAATTAATAAATATATGAAAAAGCATTCAACATCTCTAGCAATTAGTGAAATGCAAATTAAAACAATTCTAAGATTTCATCTCAATCCAATCAGAATGGCAATTATCAAGAATACAACCAACAAAAATCCCAATGACGTACCTTACAGAAATAGAGCAGGCAATTATGAAATTCATCTGGAAGAATAAGAAACCCAGAATAGCTAAAGCAATCCTTAGCAGGAAGAGTGAAACAGGGGGTATTGCAATACCAGATCTTCAACTCTACTACAAAGCAATAGTAACAAAAACGGCATGGTATTGGTACCAAAATAGAAAGGTAGATCAATGGTACAGAATAGAGGACACGGACACAAACCCAAATAAATACAATTTTCTCATACTAGACAAAGGGGCCAAAAATATGCAATGGAGAAAAGATAGCCTCTTCAACAAATGGTGCTGGGAGAATTGGAAATCCATATGCAACAGAATGAAACTAAACCCATATCTCTCACCATGCACGAAACTAAACTCAAAATGGATTAAGGACCTCGGAATCAGACCAGAGACCCTGCAGATTATAGAAGAAAAAGTAGGTCCAAATCTTCATCTTGTTGGTCTAGGACCAGACTTCCTTAACAGGACTCCCATAGCACAAGAAATAAAAGCTAGAATCAACCACTGGGATAGATTCAAACTAAAAAGCTTTCTCTCAGCAAAGGAAACTATCAGCAATGCGAAGAAAGAGCCTACAGAGTGGGAGAATATCTTTGCCAATCATACTTCAGATAGAGCACTAATCTCCAGAATCTATAAAGAACTCAAAAAACTCTACTCCAAGAATTCAAACAGTCCAGTCAACAAATGGGCTAAGGAAATGAATAGACACTTCACAGAAGAAGATCTACAAGCAATCAACAAACATATGGAAAAATGTTCAACATCTCTAGTAATAAGAGAAATGCAAATCAAAACCACCCTAAGGTTCCATCTCACCCCAATTAGAATGGCGATTATCAAGAATACGAGCAACAACAGGTGTTGGCGAGGATGTGGGGAGAAAGGTACACTCATACACTGCTGGTGGGGCTGCAAATTAGTGCAGCCACTATGGAAAGCAGTGTGGAGATTCCTTAGAAAACTTGGAATGGAACCACCATTTGACCCAGCTATCCCACTCCTTGGCCTATACCCAAAGGACTTAAAATCTGCATACTACAGAAATACAGCCACATCAATGTTCATAGCTGCTCAATTCACAATAGCCAGACTGTGGAACCAACCTAGATGCCCTTCAATTGATGAGTGGATAAAGAAACTGTGGTATATATATACTATGGAATATTACTCAGCCATAAAGAATGATAAAATTATGACATTTGCAGGCAAATGGATGAAATTGGAGAATATCATGCTAAGTGAGATAAGCCAATCTCAAAAAGCCAAAGGACGAATGATATCGCTAATAAGTGGAGGTTGACACATAATGGGGGGGAGGGAAGGGTTAGAGTTAGGGTTAGGGAGGGGGGCAAGTATGGAGGAAGGAACTACTGTATAGAGGGTAAAGAGGGGTGGGAGGGGTGGGGGGAAGGGAAAAAATAACAGAATGAATCAAACAACATTGCTCTATGTAAATTTATGATTACACAAATGGTATGCCTTTACGCCATGTACAAACAGAGAAACAACATGTATCCCATTTGTTTACAATAAAAAAAAAAAAGAATACAACCAACAATAGATGTTGGCGAGGATGTGGGGAAAAGTTCCACTCATAAATTGCTGGTGGAAATGCAAAATGGTGCACCCATTATGGAAAGCAGTATGGAGATTCCTAAGAAAACTTGGAATGGAACCACCTATTTCACCAAGGTTTATACTCAAAGGACTTAAAATCGGCATACTAAAGTGACGCAGCCACATCAATATTTACAGCAGCTCAACTCATAATAGCTAAAGTTTGGAACCAACCTATATGCCCTTCAACAAATGAATGGATAGAGAGAATGTGATATATCATACACACACACACACACACACACACACACACACATATGATAGAATATTACTCAGCTTTAAAGAAGAATGAAATTATGGCATTTGCTGGTAAATGGATGGAATTAGAGAATATCATGCTAAGCGAAATAAGCCAAACCCAAAAAATCAAAGGCCAAATGTTTTCTCTGATATGCAGATGCTAATTCACAATAAGGGGGGCAGTTAGGAAAGAACAGAGTTACTTTATATTAGGTAGAGAGGAGTGAAGGGAGGGGAAGGGGCATGGGGGTAGGAAGGATAGTAGAGTGAAACAGACATTATTACCTCATGTACATATATGACCATATGACTGATGTGATCCTACAATATGTATAATCAGAAAAATGAGAAATTACATTCCATTTATGTATGCTCTATCAAAATGTATGAAAGCATTCTACTATCATGTACAACAAATTAGAACAAATAAAAAATTTAAAAATAAAATATAATTGCTTAGAGGAAAACTAATCATGAGGTTCACAACCTATGTAGAACAAAATTCAAACTCACATAACTTGATTTCAAGACTTTTTATTCATCTAAAGTAATCAAGCAAGTGTGATATTGACATGAAGATAGACAATAGATCAATGGAACAGAATAGAGAGTACAAAATCAATTCTCATGTTTAGAGTCACTTGTTTTTCTTTATAAGGCTACAAGACAGTACAGTGGAGAAATGATAGTCTTTTCAACAAGTAGCACTGGGAAAACTGGATAGTCGTATTTTAAAAATGCAAAGATTTATTATATGAAGACTAAAATATGATACAGAACTTAATAAATTAGACTTTATCAAATTAAAACTCTGGCTATTTTAAAGATAATTAAAAGAAAATTAAAAAATCATATATTGGAAGAAAAAAATTGTGAATAGCATGTCTGATTAGGACCAAATATCTAAAGAACCCTCAAAACTCCATAATTTTAACACCTCAAAATTTTGAAAGTGTGCAAGATATGAACAAATACTTCACTAAAGAAGATATGCAAATGGCAAATGAGCACATGAGAAGATTCTCAATGACATTAACTATTAGGAAAATACAAACTGAAGCTACATATCTCTACATGATTTGTAGAATGGCAAAATAAAAAATAGACCAAATGTTGGCCAGAATTTGAAGCAACTGGAACTCTCATGCACTACAATGACATGGACAAGATATAAAATGTAAAATGGTACAATTGCATTAGAAAACAGCTTATTAGTTTCTTAAAAAGTTAAATATGCATTTCCCATATGACACAGGCTTTCCACTTTCAGGTACTTACCCAAGAAAAGCAAAAGCATATGCCCACCCAGAAATGATTTGAATGTGAATGTTAACAATGACATTATACATAATAGCCAAACTTGGAAACAATACAAATGTCCATTAAGAGGTGAATGGACAAACAAATTGCAGAATAGGCATTCAATGTTGTACTATTCAGCAGTAAAAAGGAATGAATTACTAACATACACAGTAATATGGATGAATCTCAAAATAATTATGGTGACTGAAATAAGTCAGGCAAAAAAGAACACATATTGCAGAATTTAACTTCTATAGAACTCTAGAAAATGCAAATTAATCCATAACGACAGAAAACAGATCAGAGGTTGGAGGTAGGCAATAGAATAGGGAGGAACAGGAAGGAAGGTGACAGGATCATACCAGAAAACTTAGAGGTGTCATAGCCATTTTGTGCTGTTGTAACAGAATACCAGAGATTGGATAATTTATAAATAAGAAATTTGTTTGACTCACAGTTCTGGAGACTAGAATAAAGGAGCCATATCTGGTAAGAGTCATCTTGCTCCATCATCCCATGGCAAAAGATAAAAAGGCAAGAAAGTGCATGCACACAAAAGAAACAAGACAGGGGAAAGGAAAGGACAAGTGGGGTCAAAATTACTTATATAACAAACCCACTTGCACAATAATGACATTAATCTATTTATGAGGGTGGGTCCTCATAACCAAAACACCATTAGGACCCACCTCCCAACACTATTGGATTGGAGAGTAAGTTTCCAGTACATGAACTTTGTGGAACATATTCAAACCACAGAAGGACGTGATCATATGTTCATTATCTTTCATGGATATTCATAGATGTCCAAATTCATCAAATTGTATAGTTTAAAATATGTATAATTGAAGGGGCAATCCAAGATGGCGGACTAGAGGGTGACTGCATCTCCAGTCGCCCCAGAACCCAGGATTCAAGAAGGGGAGGCATTGAGAGACTCGGACTAAAATAGAACCACGGGGTGAGTCTCCCCCACCCAGTGAAGCTCAGCTGGGCGGCAGGCCCGGATTCAAGTGGCTCATTAGAGTAGGACAGGGCAGATAGCGTCTCCCCCAGGCAGCTCTGTGCAGTCTGGCAGTGGGCTCCTCCCACAGGGACAGATCCTCCAGCCTCGCAGAGCAGGCCCCCCAGTGAGAGCCCTTCTGCACAGAAGCAGCACGGCCAGCTCCGGTCCGCCCCGGCCAGCTCCGGCCTGCCCCGCTGCCAGCTCCGGCCCACCCGCAGGTTGCTTCAGTGACCAGCACAGGGCGCCAGGGACTTCCCCAAGCAGCCCAGCACCCTCCGGTGGGAAGCGCCTCTCTAGGCTAGCTTCTCGGGGCAAACTGCCCAGTGAGAGCCTGTCTACACAGAGCCAGCCACAAGTTCCCAAGCCAGTGGAGACCTCCGACCTACAACCAGCCTCTGGGACCAGGGCTGGGCAGCAAGAGACCTCTCCAGGTCTCTCTCCCTGGAACCAGTAGCGGGCTAGGGGCAGCGTTCTTCGGAAGCACTGCATTATCAAATTAATCCAAGACTTCTGGCTACTGAAGGCTGGTAGGTGATATGCTGGAAATCTACAGGGACACTATAAGCCAATAGAGGAAATCTACAATATCACAGAGTCCCACTGACATCTGACTAATATGAGAAAACAAGGGAAGAAAATGTCCAAAACAAACCTAGATACTATATCAATAAAACCCAAAGACAGCACAGCAGAAGAAATGTCCGAAAGGGAGTTCAGAATGTACATAATTAAAACAATCAGGGAAGCAAATGAGGAGATGAAAGAACAAATGCAGGCGTTAAATGAACGCACCAATCAACAGTCAAAAGAGCAAATAAGGGAAGCAAAAGAGCATTTCAATAGTTAGAGATACCGAAAAAAAAACCAAACGGAAATCCTTGAAATGAAGGAAACAATAAACCAAGTTAAAAATGCCATAGAAAGCATAAAAAATAGGATAGATCACCTGGAAGACAGAACCTCAGATATTGAAGACAAAATATTTAATCTTGAAAACAAGGTTGACCAAACAGAGAAGATGGTAAGAAATCATGAACAGAATCTACAAGAATTATGGGATATCATGAAGAGGCCAAATTTAAGAATTATTGGGATTGAGGAAGGCTTAGAAAAACAAACCAAAGGAATGAACAATCTATTCAATGAAATAATATCAGAAAATTTTCCAAATCTGAAGAATAAATGAAATGGAAAACCAAGTACAAGAGGCTTATAGGACTCCAAATATGCAAAATTACAACAGACCTACACCAAGGCACATTATTATGAAAATACCTAACATTCAAAATAAAAACAGAATTTTAAAGGCCACGAGAGAAAAGAATCAGATTACATTCAGGGGGAAACCAATAAGAATATCAGCAGATTTTTCAATCTAGACCCTAAAAGCTAGAAGGGCCTGGAACAACATTTACCAAGCCCTGAAAGAAAATGGATGCCAACCAAGAATTTTATACCCAGCAAAACTTACTTTCAGATTTGACGATGAGATAAGATCCTTCCATGATAAACAAAAGCTAAAGGAATTTACAAAAAGAAAGCCGGCATTACAGAACATTCTCAGCAAAATATTCCATGAGGAAGAGATGAAAAACAACGATGTAAATCAGCAACGGGAGGAACTAGCCTAAAGGAATAGCCAATTAAAGGAGAAACCAAATCATGTCAAAAAAAAAAAAATGAGTCCAATGACTAGGAATACAAATCATATCACAATAATAACTGTGAATGTTAATGGCCTGAACTCATCAATCAAAAGACATAGACTGGCAGATTGGATTAAAAAGAAAAATCCAACAATATGCTGCCTGCAAGAGACCCATCTCATAGAAAGAGATACCCATAGACTAAAGGTGAAAGGATGGGAAAAAACATACCATGCACATGGACACAGCAGAAAAGCTGGAGTATCCATCCTCATTTCAGATAATGTGGACGTCAAGCCAAAACTAGTCAGAAGGGATAAAGAAGGACATTACATACTGCTTAAGGGAAGCATAAATCAGCAAGACATAACAATCATAAATATCTATGCCCCGAACATTGGCTCATCAATGTACGTCAAACAAATCCTTCTCAATTCCAGAAATCAAATAGACCACAACACAATAATACTAGGTGATTTTAACACACCTCTCTCACTGCTGGATAGATTGTCCAAACAAAAATTGAATAAAGAAACCATAGATCTCAATAACACAATCAACAATATAGACTTAACCAACTTATATAGAATATACAATCCAACAAAGAACGAATACACTTTCTTCTCAGCAGCACATGGATCCTTCTCTAAAATAGACCATATATTATGCCACAAAGCTACTGTTAGCAAATACAAGAAGATAGAGATACTACCTTGTACTCTATCAGATCATAATGGACTGAAATTAGAAATAAATGACAGAATAAAAAACAGAAACTTCTCCAATACTTGGAGATTAAGTAATACACTATTATATGATGAATGGATAACAGAAGACATCAGGAGGGAAATTAAAAAATTCTTAGAAGTAAATGAGAACAAAGACACATCATATCAAAATCTCTGGGACACTATGAAAGCAGTACTGAGAGGAAGATTTAATTCATGGGGCGCATTCAACAAAAGAAGTAGAAATCAACAAATAAACGATTTAACATTACAGCTCAAAGCCCTAGAAAAAGAAGAGCAGAACAACACCAAAAGTAGAAGACAGGAAATAGTTAAAATCAGAGCTGAAATCAACGAAATTGAAACAAAAGAAACAATCGAAAAAATTAACAAAATAAATAGTTGGTTCTTTGAAAAAATAAACAAAATTGATAGACCCTTAGCCACGCTAACAAAGAGAAAGAGGGAGAAAACTCAAATTACTAAAATTCCGAATGAACAAGGAAATATCACAATAGACACGAGTGAAATACAAAACATAATTAGAAGCTATTTTGAAAATCTATACTCCAACAAAACAGAAAAACCTCGAAGACATCAACAAGTTTCTAGAGACATATGAATTACCTAAACTGAACGAGGAAGACATACACAACTTAAATAAATCAATTTCAAGCAATGAAATAGAAGAGGTCATCAAAAGCATACCAACAAAGAAAAGTCCGGGACCAGATGGGTTCTCAGCCGAGTTCCACAAAACCTTTAAAGAAGAGCTCATTCCAATGCTTCTCAAAGTATTCCATAAAATAGAAGAGGAGGGAACCCTCCCAAACTCATTCTATGAAGCCAATATCACCCTGATACCTAAACCAGACAGAGATACATTGAGGAAAGAAAATTTCAGACCAATATCCTTAACGAACATCGACGCAAAAATTCTCAACAAAATTTTAGCAAATCGCATACAAAAATATATTAAAAAGATAGTGCACCACGATCAAGTGTGTTTTATCCCAGGGATGCAAGGTTGGTTCAACATCCGGAAATCAATAAATGTCATTCACCATATCAACAGACTAAAAGTTAAGAATCACATGATTATTTCAATAGATGCAGAAAAAGCATTCAATAAAATACAGCATCCCTTCATGCTCAAAACACTAGAAAAAATTGGGGTAGTGGGATCATTCCTTAACATTGTGAAGGCCATCTATGATAAGCCCATGGCCAATATCATTCTAAATGGTGAAACACTGAAAGCATTCCCCCTAAAAACTGGAACAAGGCAAGGATGCCCTCCTTCCCCACTTCTATTCAACATTTTTCTTGAGACTCTAGCCAGAGCAATTAGACAAACCAAAGAAATTAAAGGGATACGAATTGGAAAAGAGGAACTCAAACTATCCCTGTTTGCTGATGACATGATTATATATTTAGAGGAACCTGGAAATTCCACCAGAAAACTCTTAGAACTCATAAGTGAATTCAGTAAAGTAGCAGGTTACAAGATCAATGCTCGTAAATCCAATGCATTTCTATACGTAAGTGATGAATCTTCAGAAAGAGAAATTATGAAAACTACCCCATTCACAATAGCATCAAAAAATAAAATACTTGGGAATCAATCTCACAAAAGAGGTGAAAGACCTCTACAATGAGAACTACAGAACACTAAAGAAAGAAATTAAAGAAAACCTTAGAAAATGGAAAGATCTCCCATGTTCATGGATAGGAAGAATTAATATTGTCAAAATGGCCATACTACTTAAAGTGCTATATAGATTCAATGCAATTCCAATTAAAATCCCAATGATGTACCTTACAGAAATAGAGCAAGCAATTATGAAATTCATCTGGAAGAATAAGAAACCCAGAATAGCTAAAGCAATCCTCAGTAGAAAGAGCGAAGCAGGGGGTATCGCAATACCAGATTTTCAACTCTATTACAAAGCAACAGTAACAAAAACGGCATGGTATTGGTACCAAAATAGACAGGTATATCAATGGTACAGAATAGAGGACACGGACACAAACCCAAATAAATACAATTTTCTCATACTAGATAAAGGGGCCAAAAATATGCAATGGAGAAAAGATAGCCTCTTCAACAAATGGTGCTGGGAAAACTGGAAAACCATATGCAACAGAATGAAATTAAACCCCTATCTCTCACCCTGTACGAAACTCAACTCACAATGGATCAAGGACCTCGGAATCAGACCCGAGACCCTGCATCTTATAGAAGAAAAAGTAGGTCCAAACCTTCAACTTGTTGGCTTAGGATCAGACTTCCTTAACAGGACTCCCATAGCCCAAGAAATAAAAGCAAGAATCAACAACTGGGATACATTCAAACTAAAAAGCTTTCTCTCAGCAAAGGAAACTATCAGTAATGTGAAGAGAGAGCCTACAGAGTGGGAGAATATCTTTGCCACTCATACTTCAGATAGAGCGCTAATATCCCGAAACTATAAAGAACTCAAAAAACTCTACACCAAGAATACAAATAATCTAATCAACAAATGGGCTAAGGAAATGAACAGACACTTCACAGAAGAAGATGTACAAGCAATCAACAAACATATGAAAAAATGTTCAACATCTCTAGTAATAAGAGAAATGCAAATCAAAACTACCCTAAGATTTCATCTCACCCCAATTAGAATGGCGATTATCAAGAACATAAGCAACAATAAGTGTTGGCGAGGATGTGGGGGAAAAGGTACACTCATACATTGCTGGTGGGGTTGCAAACTAGTGCAGCCACTCTGGAAAGCAGTATGGAGATTCCTCAGAATGCTTGGAATGGAACCACCATTTGACCCAGCTATTCCACTCCTTGGCCTATACCCAAAGGACTTAAAATCAGCATACTACAGAGATACAGCCACATCAATGTTCATAGCTGCTCAATTCACTATAGCCAGTTTGTGGAACCAACCCAGATGCCCTTCAGTTGATGAGTGGATAAAGAAACTGTGGTATATATATACAATGGAATGTTACTCCGCCATGAGGAATGACAAAATTATGGCATTTGCAGGCAAATGGATGAAATTGGAGGATATCATGCTAAGTGAGATAAGCCAATCTCAAAAAACTAAAGGACGAATGATCTCGCTGATAAGCGGATGAGGACATATGGGGGGGGGTAGGAGGGGTTAGTGTTAGGGTTAGGGTTAGGTTTAGGGTTAGGGATAAGGAGGGTGGTAAGAATGGAGGAAGAAAGGAATGTATAGAGGGAAAAGAGGGGTGGGAGGTGAGGGGGGGAAGGGAAAAAATAACAGAATGAATCAAACAACATTGCCCTATGTAAATTTATGATTTTTAATTAAAAAATAAATAAATAAATAAAATATGTATAATTTATAATGTCAATTATGCCATGATAAAATTATTTAAAAATTTTAAAGATTATATATAACTAAACTTTCTTCTTGTACTGATAAATTTTACAATCCCAGAATACATATAAGGCACCAGAATATTTTTAATTAACTGAAACAAAATATTTTATGCCACGGTTTTTTTAAATAGAGAATAAACAATATGAAGTAGACTTGAAACATTTCCATTATTGTATAATTTTATTGCCTAAAAGATGTGTTTCATCTTGTAACTCTTTCAAATGAAAACTTTCAATGAATTGTAAACAATTTGTTAAAAATGTAAAATGCAACATGCTCAGAGCAGGGAAGATGGTATAGCAACAAAACATTTGTATAATTGGTTCCTGGAACTAGAATATTACTGTGATTACTTACTAAGTGTATCCAACAATGTAATTCTTTTATTTTTAGACAAATATTTTGTGAAGTATATCATTAAAATCAAGTACAAAAATAAACAGAATTTAGGGGCTGGGGTTGTGACTCAGTGATAGAGCACTTGTCTGGCATGTGTGAGGCACTGGGTTTGATTCTCAACACTGCATATAAATAAATGAATAAAATGAAGGTCCACTGACAACTAAAAATTTTTTTTAAATAAATAAATAAAAAATAACCAGAAGTTAGAATTAGATCTTCAAGTAATTGTATCTTAAACCAAGATTTTGTTTAAATGAAGCATACTTAATGTCATTGCTCTCATCAAAATGAGAGCAAGGTTACTGGACCGTTAATAAATATTAAAATTAATATTAAACACTGTTCATCTTTTATCCTTTATTTCCAGCTTTGTACATGCTTTATAATATACTATTAGTATAATGTTAAATTTATAACATATATAAATCTATATATTTTGGATAAGAGTGAATGATCAAAAAGTTGGAGAAATTTTGCTAAAAGGATAGTTGAAGGAAACCATTCTTACAAACTGCATATGTTTTCATGATTCTGCTTGTATACAGAGAAAATCTATTTTAATTAGGAAAGAATAAGTCATTCTGATGATTATAATCTTTGCTGCCATAAGGCATATTCCAAAGCGGACTCTATTAACTAGCACCAAGGTAATGACAATATCTGAATCAGATCAATCGAAAGAACTGTCATAATTAATATTATTATGATTGTGGGTTTCCAAAACACAGGTGAAGCGTAGCTCTAAAGGTTACCAAAATCTAGTACCCAAGGTATGGGCGAAGCTGCTTGTTTTATAATCTAAAGGTAAGAGTTGATTTTAGAGCATGGAAAAATGAAACCAAATCTGAGGTGTGTGCTTAAGTGTACAGAATCTGAAGAAAAAAATCCATATAGAAAACAAAGCCTCCAGGGCCAGGCACAATGATGCATGCCTGTAATTCCAGTGACTAAAAAGGCTGAGGTAGGAGGATCAAAAGTTCAAGGCCAGCCTCAGCAGTTTAGTGAGACCCTCAGCAACTTAGCCAGATCTTGTTTCAAAATTAAAAATAAAAAGGGCTGGAGATGTAGCTCAGTAGTAAAGCACCTCTTTGTTAAATCCTCAGTACAATAAAAGGAAAAGAAGAAAGAAAGAAAAAAGAAAGCTTCCAGGAATCAGAAATCCCCTTGTCTGGATCCAGCCATCTATACACACAGGTACTAGTTGATAACATCTTGCATCTTACTGGTAATATCTGATAATATCTGAATGAGCATGCAACATTGTTTATAGTCAATACAATATTGACATTGGGATACTGTGTTTGTATTTTATGAAATGTGCCATTCAATTTTAGGGTGATTCCTCTCCTAGTAGTTTATAAATATGCTTATGAAAACACATGTGTTTTAGCTGTGTATTCTAGGCTACTCAAACGCAAAGTAGATTCAAATTGCAAAGATGCTAAGTCTAGTTTCTCAAAAGTTTTAAAGTCTTTCAGATATAGACCCTCACCCAAGCTCCTTCTGGCTCCTGAATTAAATAATGTAAATAGATTCCTCTGTAATACCTCCTTCTGCTCTCCTGGTAGTTATAGCTGAATGTCCGTGTGGCTTCTACTTCTTTCCCTGGCCTGAAGCTCTGTATTGTGCACTGTTTATAGAATGTGCACTAGTTAGGAGGCCATCACATGCTAAGTGCTATGCTAGCTGGCAAAGGATAAAAGAATAAAGCATAGTCCATGGCCACAAAGAGCTCACAGTCTAGTGAAAAGAGATACTTAAACAGGTAATCATATAAAAACATGGGCAAAAATATATATGCATGGAATATTGTGAGAATATGAAGGTAGTGCACTTAATCCAGTGTGGGGAAAGGGAACAAAAAAGGATATCCAGCAGACGCACATGGATTGCAAATTAATGTGTAACACAGTTGGTTAACCAGGAGAAAGAAGGCTTTCCAGGAAAAGTACTTAGCGTTTTCAAAAGCATGGAGGCATAAAGCAATGTGGTATGAGCAAGCAGTGCAGTGATGCTGGCTGGTAAGTTATAAGGGAGAATGTGGAAGGGGTAGGTGAAGATCACATCACAAGAGGCAGGGGGAGTTCAGTATGCTATGTTCAGAAACATGGCTAATTGACTTTTGACAACAGGAATCATTGAAGAGTTTTAGATAAGGCAAGGACCTGTTAGGTGACCTGTTAGGTCACATTCTGACACTAAGACAGAATGTGAATTTGAGGCGGATATGGCATAAATCTAGGGGGGCATGATGAAAGCCAAGAATACAGAGTAATGGTAGGGAAAGGGGCACGTTACAAACACAACAATGATGTAAAATCTGAAGGACCAGGCTGGAGAGATAGTTCAGTTGTTAGAGTGCTTGCCTCGCAAGCACAAGGCCCTGAGTTCGATCCCCAGTACTGAAAAAAAAAAAAAAAAAAAAATCTGAAGGACCTGTGAGTGTCCTGTAACACAGGAAAAGTCTCTTCTACTATGACCAGGAGTTCTGATGTGCTACATTTCTAATTGAGGACAGCACAGAAAGTGCTTAAAAGTGCTGGGTCTGGACCCAGGATGCCTGAGTTTAAATCCCAGCTTCACTACTCTTTTAGTTGTATGAACTCTGGGCAAGTTATTTAACATCCGTGAGTCTCAGTTTCCCCATTTCTAAAAATAGCAATAATAACTCCTGCCAAAGACTGTGAGGATTTAAGTATGTACCATGAGTAAAAAGCATGGAATAGTGAAGTGGCCTAAAATAAGCACCCAATATTAGTAGCTGTTTATTATTAACCATATGCTTTGGGAAATATATGAGCATATGGCTATTTTGACATCTTTCAATGAAATTTGAGAAGTCTAATCAGCATTCTTGCCCAGATGGAAAGTCACAGTACCTCTCTGCATGAGGGTAGACTGACAAGCATAAATATTAAGCAAATGCTAGTAATTAGATATGATCAGTTTAAAAGATACTTATTTATACACTGTTCCAGACAGGATTTAAAGTGACTTACAAAGATGCATAAAACATAACAAAATAGCATAAATTTAAAAATTTGGATCAAAAGAAAGAAAAACAAGAATTGGGACAACGTGAAGGAGTCAGAATCAAGGTTCCAACACCAAAAAGCAACTTAGGCTTCTCAGTGATCAACTAAGGTCTATACCCCCACTGGTCCACCCATGGAGCATATTCATGGCTCACATAACAAGGTTTGCCCCCACTCAGTCCATTTTTCAGAAGTATTATGGTAGAAAATTGAATTTTGTTTTTTCCTAACATTGAGAAATTTACAACTCACTCAATTTTGCAAGATTCTGATTTATGTTTTGCACTAAGATTTTGACTCCCAATGATTCCTTTCAAAATTTATTCCATAAAAGTAGAGTTTGCAGGTGCTGAGGCATTTTGCAATTTTTGCTTCTTTTGAGATATGCACCAACTAATGAAGATGATGGTGATGATGATGACAGCAAACACTTCTATATTGCTTATTATGTGCCAGGCACTTTCCTAAGCACTTTATATAGATGAAGTTATTTAGTCCTGACAATCACACTAAGAGAAAGTTATTATAATTGTTATATCTATTTTACAAATATCGTTATATCTATTTTATAACTATTATAATTGTTATATCTATTTTATAAAATGTATTATAATTGTTATATCTATTTTATTTTATATTTGGAAAAGTGAGTCCCAAATTGAGTAAATAACATGCCCAAGGTCAATACCTCAAAAGTGACAGTCTACTTTTTGGACCGAGGCAATCTGGCTCCAGAGTCATTATGTCATTATGCTATAATATCTTTTCAAACTCTGCAAATATTACTCTGTGTGGTAATATTTGGAAAATGAGATATTTTACCATTGGGAACTTGAGGTGTTTTTTTTTTTTTTTTAAGCTCTCAACTACTAACAGATCAATGATTGAAAGGCCCTCAGTATGGCTTACTTTCTCAGTTCTGTGAAGTGTCCTCTACATACTGGAGAAGATTCATTCTCCTCATCTAGACATCTCTTCTGAAGGATGGCAAAAGTAATTAAATAAAATCTCTTTTGTTAGCTCTTAGAATCATACATGTGGACTATTCCTTTAGATAGAATCCACATGTTTACCTTTCATTAAGTTAGATTCATAAGTGGTTTGAGGAAATTCCCACTTCAAATAATATATACTTCTCTAAAATAAGTCCTACAGGGAAGCTGGATATTATAATCTACATATTTCTCCTGCAGAGTAGTTATTTTGGATATGTGGAAAAGTGGTCTTATTTTCATGATTTCATACATTTCCCCCCATTTCCTCAGCAGTTCAAGGCATCTTAAACTCACCATCAATCTTAGGGAGCAGACCTCCATAAATGTGATTCATAAAAGTACAAAATATCATAAACTGAGGCCATGTGTCCAAACGCCCCACCTGGCCACAGGGGAAATACAAATTAAGATAAATCTCAGGATAGGGATATAGCTTGGTGGTACAGTGTTTGCCTGACGTGCATGAGGCCCTGTGTTCAATCTCCAGCGCCACAAAAATGAAAAAAAAGACAAATTACATTTAGCTTTCTGAAAGCTTTTGAAACCTCCACGGGAAGCTTCTTCTCACATAAGCAGGGCAGGCTCCACAAGATCCCCATAATACTGTTGATGGGTAAAGAATAACCAGTTCACCCTCTCTGCTGCCAAAGCCCCTTTCCTTAAGAGTTCAGGAGTTTTAAAAGACCCAGAAATCCCTAACTAAAAGAAAAAGGGTATAGCTCAACTTAGTTGGCATAGCACTTGCCTATCATGTGGAAGGCCATAGGTTCAAGCTCTCACTCTACCAAAAAAAGAGGATGTTGTAAAATCAGATCATTTATATGCACAAAACATTTTTTTGAAATGTTTATTTTTTCAATCAGCCCCATTACTACATAGAACACCACTATCTTTCCTTAGTTAACAAGCTTTGATAAAGCAGCACCCCCACAGGGAAGACCCTCTTCTCCTGCCAGGATCACAGATGGGGGAAATATCTAAACTGAACTCTAGTTAGCATCTGATTGCTTCTTGCAGGCTATGTCACCTAAAAATCACACACACGCAGTCCCCTTAAATGAGAAATCATGAAGGTTTGTGACTAATCCAGCCCATGTTCACACATAACTGTGATTTCATGCATTTGGTTTCTTTTTAATTTTAGAGATGCTGTGATCTAGCTATGGTTACCGAAACTTTAAACACAACCAAATAACCTGTAGCCAAACTTAAATAAAGCTGCATACATGTCAGATGATTTTAAAGTGATAAGGCCTCTAAGACATTAAATAAATGCTAATTTCTTTCAAGTAAAATATTAATAAACATACATGAGCATATGTATACAAATGGCTAGGTATAAATTAGAAAATAATATAAAATAAGTGTAAGGTATTAACTTACTGCAAGCCCTCTTTCCCTCCTAAACTGTTCAACCATAATTACTTTACACATTGCATCAAATCCCCTTTGCAAGATTAGTACATGTATTATCAACATCTGGTCTACAGCTAGAAGCAATGTTCTCATATTTACAAAATAAAGTATAAAAATTAAAACCACTAAACTGTTCAAATTAGATTTGTATATATTTGTTTATCTTCAATACTGACATAATACATAAAAGTACCTTAATATTCTAAGGAGGAAGAGGTATGAATTCTCATAATTCAGTTAGTAGAACTTAAGATAAAACAAGGCACCCAAAATGTTTAGACATAATTTCCTAGCCCCATGTATGTAATATTTGACCCCAGTATTATTATTAATTCTGAATAGACTTACACATGCAGGAAACAGCACATCAGTGAAGATTCCTTTTATTTTATAAAAGTGAAGACTCTCTACAATTATTACCTGTGAATTAAACATTTTAAAAATGAATAATCTCCCCCAGTACATTGTAGGTTATGAGAGAAGGGACTTGGTGGTTTGGGGGCGTGGGGGTGCAGGATTTCATTTTGTTCATTTCTTCAATGCCTAGGGTGCTGCCTGGCCCTAAAATGCACACAGTAAATATTTGTTGAGTAAATATTTGTTGAATGGCATCAAGAATACCATGTAACATTCAACCACACCCAAGAGCTTATCATTTAGGAAGTCGCCACCTTTGATATCATTAATTCAATTCTACTCTCTGACTATAAGCCCCTAACCTTCTAGTCTGCTTACTTAATGACCACCCTCCAGCTCCAAACCTATTCTCAGTCCTCATGGGGGCAGTCCTCCATAGATCCTTCTACTTTCATCTTGTCAGGTCCCTCCTGTCTTCCCTTCCTGTCCTAAAAAGTTTGCATTCTATTATTTCAACTGCACTCTCATCAATATCCTCAATCACTCATAACTGCATTACAAATATCTGTGGTATTTTATGCCTACACAGGGACTCCTGATATCTAGTAAAGAGCAAAATCCATCTGGTAGATCATTATCCATATGAATTATTGGTTACCAAGCTTACCTCAACACTCCCTGGCACTGCAACTATGCTTCCCTGGTCCTAGCTTACTCTCCTGTTCTCCACAATAACTATTTCAAACCTTCCTCAAACACTTCAAATATCCAACCCAAATTCTGTCCCATCTCAACCCCTGCTCTAAGAGACTGGTCTTACTTTTTACATCATAGAGAAATATAAATGCCATCAGACAAGTGCCTCCTGCCAAATATATAAAACTATTTTCAGGATAATTTACCTCCACTTCATTCTCCCATCTGGCATAAGTACTTTGCTGAATAAGGACTTTATCATTTATCCCTTCCTTCTCACTAGCCTTTAAAGATATTAAAGTCACTCCTGTTACTACCCTTTCTCAGCTCTTCAGAACCAATTTCCCTAAGGAATTATCCATATCCACTCTTTCCACCTCCTCATTTCCCCAATTACTTCATAACCCACCACAGTCCAGTCTTCCACCTCACATTTCCCCAAAGGCTCTAACTAGGGTCACCAAGAGTTTCCTAATCCAACGGAGAATTCTTAGTCTTTATCTTCCTAGACCTTTCCTAGTCTTTAGCACCACTCACCCTTTTTTGACAGAGCCATTCTATTTTGTAAACCTTACTCTACTGAACATAATATAGTCAACATATACTATACATATATACACACACATATATGTATATATGTTCAATGTCTGAAACAGCAAAAAATTAGAGAACATAAATATCCACCAATAGAAAGCTAGTTATGGTACATATACACAATAGAATATTGTACAGTTGAGAAAAAAGGAGATAGTTCTATATATCTGACACTGAACACTTGCTATTGCATATTAAGCAAAAAATACCTTGTGAAACATATACTATGATTCCACTTGTATTTCTTTTTCTACCTTTAAGTGTAGACAGACTGGTTGGATGAATGGATAGAAATATTTTATCTAGGCATGGAAAAAGGTCTGGAAATCAATACAAATTTAACAGTGTTGCTTCTGAGAAATGAAATTAGCAGAGGACAACAGCTGATTATACGTTATCTTTTACTGGGTCAAGTAATAAAACAAAATACTCAGATCTGTCAACATACCAAACTAGGTAAGAAAGAAGTTCAAAGGAGATCAAAAATGAATGGTCACGAAGACTTGGGGGAACGACTTTGGGATTTCCAGAGGTGAGAGAGGAAGAAAAGAAGGGTGATTAATAAGGGTTTTAAACAGGAAAGAAATCTACTAAACACAAGGAGAGGTAAATATCCAATAGAGATCATGAAGAGATAATTCTTAAATGAGAAAAATCAAGTAGCCAATAGATGTCAAAAAGAAAATGTTTTATTCTTACAGGCAATAAAGCTTTTTTGTTTGCTTATCAATTCAGCAAAATTTTCCCCATAATGTCCTTTATGGCTAGTTTCTTTCCCACTCCTGATCCAGAATCACACTGAGTTGTCAAAACTTGTTGGTCTCTGCCTTAGTTTGTTCAGGCTGCTATAAGGAAGTGTCACAGACTGAGAGTTCTAACAATAACAGAAATAAAACCCAGCTCTCTGTATATGCAGGTTCCATGTCTACAGATTCAACCAACTTCAGATATTCAGAAAACTGCATCTGTACTGAATGTGTACAGACCTTTTTCTTGTCATAATTTCCTAAATAGTGCAATATAGTATAACAACTGAGTACAACTGAGTACATTGCATCAGGTATCATAAGTCATCAAGGGATTATTTTAAGTGCATGGGAGGATGCATATAGGGTCTATGCAAATAAATTCAGCAAAATTTTATAAAGACAATGTTCAGTTTTTTAAAAAGAAGACTTAAGAGGTACTCTCATACTTTGTTGGCAAATATAAATTAGTAAAACATTAGAAAGCAATATAATAATTTTATTTCTAAAAATCTGAACTTCCACAGAACTTACCACAACTGCAATTAATAATTAATTACATTTAACATATGTCTCCTCTGCTGAAATAAGCTCCAGGAAAAAAAAGTCATTGTCTAACTTCATCTCCACTACATCTCAAGTACATGGATGAATGAATGGATAGACAGAGAGACGCACTGTAGGATCCTGGCATACTGTAGGCCATGAGTGGGCAGATTAGAGGTACTCAGTAAATTAATCCATACTTTCTGATAAGTTGCTAGCAACAGTTAAATATACTGACACTAAAGCTATTCTAATGCCTGAACTGATAGAGCTACAAACAAGAAACCCTGTAGATACCATGGAAATGTCATATCTCTTAAAAAATTATTCCTGTTCAAGGTTTACACAGTCACCCAGATATGAAAGTCACAGTGGCCCAACATTTCAGCTCTTATTTTGCTAGCACCATTCAATCTCCTGCCTTCTCATATTTTAGTCATAGTCACCCAGACAAATACCTTAAACTAGATTGTCTGTACTTTGTTTCTAAACCTGGGCAAATGAGTGCCACCTGAAAGAATGAGATGGAGACAGGGTTCTGTGACTGAAGGCAGAGACAAATTCAAATTTTCCAAGCCCCTTTTTATTTATTTTTCCAGCTTTATGGGAGTATAATTAACAAAACTGCAAGCATTTCTGGTGTACAACATGATACTTTGATCTAGATATGCACAATTTTAATAATGTACCCCTACAGAGTTCTTTTCATCCCACTCAAATGCCATTCCAGACCTTCATAAACACAGGGTGTCACCTTCAAAATCCTATCTTTGCACAGCTCCTCCACAGCTTCATCAGTCCTGCACTCTTTCCCTCCCATTTCAATGAAAGAAGTACCTCCCTTTCTCTAAGGTCAGTCTTTTCTCCTTTTTCATTCTGCATCACACACACACCCTTCAGCTTCCTCAAGGACCTTACGTCATCAAGCTCTATGCTATCTATACATAAATGAGCTCATCTCTCTCCTACAATCTCTCTCCTATAGTTAAAGCAAAACAAAATTAAAAGAATTTTCTTGTTCCCTGCACCCTACTATGTCTCCTTCCCATAACATCAGACTGGCAAAAAATTAAAAAGACTGTCGCAGACTAGGGGTGTAATTCAGTAATAGAGAGCTTGCCTAGTATGCATGAGAGGATGTCACTTTGACTTTGCCTATTCAAACTGTTAAATATATAAATATTTTATTTATTTATTTTTAATTGACAATGATAATTGTCTATATTTATGGGATACAATGTGATATTTAGGTCTATGTATGCATTCTTAGAAAGATTCAGTTTAGCTAATTAACATACCTATCACCTCACCAACTTATTTTTTCTTGTGGTCAGAATGTCAAAAATCTATTCTTGGGCTGGGGATTACAGGTCAGTGGTAGAGCGCTCACCTAGCATGCACAAGGCCCTGGGTTCCAACCCCACAACCACAAAAAGAAAAAAAAATCTATTCTTTTAGCAATTTTAAATATATTCTACATTATTATTAAACATGGTCACCATATATTGCTATAGGTCACTAAAATGTATTCCTCCAGTATAACTGAAACTCTGTACCCTTTGATCAACATCTCTTGACCCAGAAATTTTCCAACTAGAAGTCAACTCTCAGAAATACTTGTGCATGTGTATCCTTGCATTATGCAAGGATATTCATTGCAGTCCTGTGGTTTGGACTAGGGTCATAGGCAGAGGAGATGGGGACATATGGCAGAATACATCATGTAGTCTGAAGATCAGATTGTCAGGACTTCCTCATGAATTAAATGTGGCAGTGGTGTAAGAAAAAGAAAGGAATGAAGGGTGACCCTATGTTCTTGGTTTAAGCAACTAAGTGGATAATGGTGCCATTTTACTGAAATAAGGGAGGATGAAGGAAGGGGTTGAGAATGTGAGTGCAATGAGGAGTTGTTTCAGCTATGTTATATTTGAGATATTATCAAACAGACAAGTAGAGATGTCAAATAGTTTAGTGAATGAAGCTGATGCTTAGAAGAAAGGCCCAGGTCAGAGACAAAAATTTGGGAGTGGTAAGTGTCTTGATAGATACTATTTAAAGTTTTGGGGTTAAATGAGAGCCTGTAGGATTAAGAAAACTCCACTGACTGAGTTCTGGGTAACTCCAAATGTTTGAAGTTTATGGAGATAAATTTAAAAGAGACTGAGCAGTTTCTTGTATAAACTTGAGTTTTAAAGAAATTGCTACATATTAAATGGTAAGAATCACATATTTATCACCTTTTCCAGGGTTCAAGTCCTTCCAAGTCTGTTTTTAATTCCTTCCAAGTCTGGCCTTTTCCTGAACCTTTCAAAACACATTTAAACAAAATAGCTCTCTTTTTTTGTGTGTGTTTTATGTCACACAATGGTTTTCCCACAGTTGCATAGTCCTCCTAGTATAGAACTTAGTATAGAAGTAGTTCAAGTACTACACAAGTCACACTCAGCTATTGATTTACCATAAAGGTTATAATTCAGTTACTACCTCATACCTCAAAGGCTAAGGGTGACTTGAGGGCAGAAGCCTAATTTATGGCATCTTTTATTCTTTTGAGCTGTTCACTTCCCTGTTGCATAGTAACTTTCTTCAACCTCTTCCTGACCTTGCCAAATGCCCAAAAGGTCTCAGGACATCTGACAATCCACACCCCGTCTTCCCAATGCAGCCCCCATTTCTACCACCAAGAGGCACAACATCTTTGCAATTTTACTTTTAAACTTTAGAAGTTTCCATCCAAAGACCTATACTTCAGAAAAAGAGGAAGCACTTCCAACTAGGTCAAAGTTGTCATCAGGAATGTAATCTCAAAGGAAAACTCTGAAGAAGGAAAGCTGTGAGAGAGCTGTGCCTGGGGCAACCTTACACCTGTAGGATGACAAACTGGGCAGGCTTAGTTTCAGGCCCAGGAGCATACAAAGAGTGCCAATTCCTAGAATGGGAATGTCATTCATTAATTCATTTAACAAATATCTGTATGCACCAATGATATTCCACACAGACAGCAATCACTATTCACTTGAACTTTATGTTATAGAGGGGGAGGAAACAAATAATAAGCAATAACAAGGTAGGAAAGGGGTATAAAGAATGTTCAGGAACAGGTTGCAAGTTTAAATACAATGGTCAAGGAATGCCTTGCTATGAAGGCAACACTTCAGTACAAACTCCTAACAGTGGGGATTTTAAGTACCTCAGGATGGTGTTTCAGTCCCACCATCACCACACCTCAACCCCCTTGAAGGCATGGTATCCCCAGTTCCTAGCACAAGTTAATCTTTTGTGCTTAAGACAAAGAGAGTTCCAACATCCAGCCAGACCTTGCCCTGGATGGTTATGACCTTCCAGGCGGAAAAACAACCAAGAGTGGTGTTAAGGGCTTTATTGAGATGTAAATAAATTGCTTTAAACAGGATAACTAGTAATTCTGCTTGCGGGAAGGAAGTGTGGGTTCAGTAAGTTTGTCACTAAGGAAGTGACTTTAGAGTTAAATCTTGAGATGAACAAGAATTAATGACAGGGATGGGGGATATGGGTGATAAATTAATTTTTCAGGAAGAAAAAAACAGGAGAACAGTTTGCTGAAATTCCCAAAGCTGGAGTTGGGGAGGACATCCCCCCCAGAATATCATCCCACAATAAAACAAGCACACCATCACCCTCATGCTGTATGACCTGGAAGATGGGAAATTCTTATCACCTGCCACACCATCATTTCTCCCCTAGCCATCAGGAGACAATGAAGTTAAGTCAGATGTGCATCCCTAGAATCCAGGGTCACATTATTATAACTTCAGGACAATTAACACTGAGTTAAAAACCCAAGTTTCCTTCATCCAGGTATGCTAGAGTGTGTTCTTATAGTGACAATATAGCAAGTAGTCTTACATGGGAAATGAAGTGAGTAAGACATTAGAGTAGCAAGTAGTCCAAAGCCCCCACAGTGCACCTACGATGGAACCAAAGGCCAAAACATGTTTGAGTTTAAAAGGGAAGTTTTTAATTACTTAGTCCTCACCCATGAGCTATTAGTGTTCCTAACATCTAAGACGGTAGTGGTAGTGTGACAGGACAGGAACACAAGCTCTGCCCCATCAGAGTGTGATCTGAGGCAAGGCACTTAATCTCTGAGTCTCCTTCATATCCTGGTTATACCTATAACCTACTGCATTGAGTTATCTTGAGAATTGTAGAAGATAATTATGTAAAGAACTTATTACCATACCTAACATAATGAATTCTAACAACCATCATTAGAAGCAGCCTTTAAGGGGAAATGCTCAGAATACCAACCAGAATGCTACATACACTCATTGATAAATTACACTAGAACAGGCCTCCAAGCGCCATGTCCCTGCTTTAACCTAGAGTGAAGCATCTGAAATTGTGTTACCAGAAATACTCATCCCCTTCCCGAGAAGAGTCTCAAAAGTCAAGTTGGTGGGCTTTTTCTAGTAGGATTTCTGGAAGGTGCTTTTACACACACACACACACACACACACACACGTGGGCAAGGGGGTGGGAGAGAGAGAAAGAACCAGAAATTTTTATCAGGGACACAACTCTGCAATAGACATAGTTATTGGGGGTAAACATTTTAGGTCATTATTTCCTTACAAGTAACGGATTTATGAGTGGTGGGGGCGGGGAACTGAAAGAGCAGAAAAGAAGCCAGTTAAAAATAGGAGGTCCAGGAAGTACTGAAGACTAATTTCTGCCACAAATGTACAGAGTCTACGGTCAACCGGCCAGAAGCAATATCAGGAACGCTAAATCATCTGGTACTGAAGAAGCAGAGTACTAGGGGAAGAAATGGTTAGTGAGGAACCCATCATTTTTTCAAGCCGCCAAAATTCTAACTGAATTTCCCCACTAAAACCCTATCTTATTCAACGTTAAGGGCAGGAGAAATACCTTCTACCTCTTTACAAAGCATCACAGGTGATAGAATTGCTCTGTGTCCCTAGTGCAGGCTCTGGAGGTGCTCCCCCAGGAGCAAATCACCACAGCCTGCTTGACGAGCGGCAAGATAAAGCAGTTCAGCTCCAGAGAGCAGAGCGGGACCCCATCCCCAAGCGCAGAGGGCTCACCGAGGCAGAACCAACCGGCCTCCAGCTTTTATCTGTGGCTGACCAGTCGAGGCCAGGAAGACCAACGCCTCGAGGTCTGAGTACACATAGGGCAGGACAGAGACCCCGTGCGACTGGGGAGCGCTTCGAGAGAAACCAAAGAAAAGGTGACTGCACGTCTGCGAGCATAGATCCCGCTAGGAGCTCGGCCCCACCCCCGCCCCCAGAGCCAACTCTCTGGAGGGGGCCCGACTGGCGGGAAAAGACCGAGGACACCGCGCCAGGGATGACAGGGATGAGGCAGCACCCAGAGAGATAAGGTCGGCGTTGGCTCCGTGTGGGCGAAGGAACCGGACTGAAGAAGTTCAAGAGGAAAAAAAGTGGCAGGGAGGGACCGCCCCAAGCAGACGGGACTCAAAGCGTTGGGGGTGCGGTCCAAAGAGACCTATAGGACGGAGGGTACAGACCGTCAGCTAAGGAGGAGGAAAGACGGAAGGGGGCTAGAGAAGGACTTAGGTCCCTGATATGGGGGTGGGGGAGCCTTAGCAGCGAAAAGGGGCTGGGGGCCCAGAAAGAGTCGTGGACGGAGGGCGAGGGGGCGGCCACTGGCTGCGGACCTAACCTGTCACCTGCAGTAAGTGTCACAAGAGGGCTAGTCGTCCCAGTGTCGGATTCTAGGGAGGGTCTCCGGCTCCGGGAAGACCGCAACCCTGCGCCGGGCGGCTGTCCCAACTCACCCTCCCAGGAGGCGGAAAAAGCTGCAACTTTCCCTGGAGCGGGGAGGAGCTGGACTCTTAAAGGGGCCGCATAACGCTCCGGGCTCCTTAGTCGGGGACCCACTCGGCCTGAAGGTGAGCCAAAGCCTTAAGACACTGGAGGAATGTCTTCCACGGGTAGGAAAAGGAGCTCAGGGACTGGGTCTAAAGCTCGACGTGCTTCCTCCCCCGTTTACTTCCATCTGTGGTCACTCTTAAATAGTAATATCACCTACCTCTCTTCTGTTCTGCTGAGCCCAAAGTTGTCAAATTGTCCTGTATTTCTAAGAAAATAAAAGATTCTAAACTATACAACCTGGGAAAATAAAATATGTGGCATTCTGGTTCTTCGACTTTCAGCTTTTTATGATAAATATAAGTGCCTTCTATTCTAAAATAGAAACGTTTTGGGCAAAGGACATAGACTACATTCACATATTCGCGCTCTAGGACACAACTGGTTGCAATATTCAACTCACTAGTAATAAAAGAAGAGCAAATTAGAATAATGAGATTATTTGACAATTTCTTGGGTTTTTAAAATAACATTTAATAATGACAAAGTGACCACCAAACAAATTCTCTCAAAATTGCTGCATGTTGTATTTTGTATGTTTGTAATTGGGTATGTTGGTTTAAAAACCCTTTTAGAAAGCACGTGAGAACCATCAGTCAATAGACTTTAAAATGTTTATATCTGCCCTTCTTCTCTGTTCCCTCCTTTCTTCACATCAGTTATTACACATACTCAAGTCTCTCTCTTCTCCCATCCCCAATTAAATCTGTTCAAGCCTCTATCCTACCTATATATGAGGCTCCTCTTCCAGTTCCCCTTTATGGGCGAATTTATTGAAAACGTATTTACATGTTTGTTTGCAACTTTCATTCCCTTACTTTTCATTCATTTTTCAGCCCTCAACAGTCTGACTTCTTCCCCCACTGAAACTGCACTTAACCAGATATCTAACCAAAGACCTCTGTATTAACAAATCCCTCAATAAATAAATAAATAAACAGGGCATTATCAGCCCTTGTCTTTCTAGACCTGTCCCCTGCATTTAACAGTGTTAAACATTTCATCCTCCTTGAAACTATTCCTGGAGCATCTATGACAACATTCTCTTCTTCTTTTCCTCCTGCTACTTTGCCCTCTCTTCAGTCTCATTTACAGGTTCCTCCCCTGCTATCTGACCTCTGAAAGTCAAACACTCTCAGGGTGAGAAAAAATATAGTCTCTCCCTAAATGATACTCTTCAATCACATGGCTTTAATTATCATCTATATGACCCAAACTGCAATTTTCTAATTATACCCAGACAGCTTCTATTTTCTTGACATCTCCACAGGGATGTTCTGTAGTTACCTCACACTCAACACATCCAAGGCTGAACCCACCATCAATTCACTTAAATTTGCTATTCCTCCAGTGTTTCCTATCTCATTAAAAGACAGCGTGCCACTCAAGGCACAAACCTGGCACCTAGCATAATATCTGGCACATAGTAGGCCCTCAATAACAATAATATAACAAATGAATATATGTGTCCCCAGGAAAAAGAGATGCACACAAATTTTTGTTCAACTACATTAATCCTAATATTACATGGAATAATAAAACACTAGGGGGAAAAAACCATGATTCAATGGTTGAGTAGATTATAGAATAGTCATAAAATGGAACATTATATAGACAGACTGATATTTCCATGTAATTTATTATGCCAGGGAAATGTTTATGTTATAATATTAGTTGAAAGTAGGATACAACATTTAATATAAAATATGATCCCAACAATTAAAGGAAATGGGATATACATGGAAAAAAGATTAGAAGGAAATATGCAAAATACTAACAGTGAATATCTGTAAGTGATAAAACTTAGTGGATTTTTTGTTTTCCTCCTAATTTTCAATGTTTTTCAATTTTCTTATAATGAGCATTATGGCTTTGATAATTGAAAAATCTTTTTTGAAAAATCTTTAAAAGGCAAAAATCATTTTAATTCTTGCAGACTAAACAATAAAAATCCAGTCCCAAGCTCTGAAACCTGGTAAACTGTTTTCTTTCATACCTTAGCCTCTCAGTACCTTGCCCCCACCCCAAAGTGTGAAAAAAAAAAAAAAAGGAAATCCTTTTGTTTTGTAACTTTGCCAACTCAGCCCTTGAGTGGGGTGTTCTGCTCAGCCTTGGTCTTTATATGTGGTCCACTCCCCAAACATGGACTGTGGGAACTCCTTTGCAAGTGGTGCTTGACAGGAGCTGGAAACATCTTCAGCTAGAAGTAACATCAGAAAACATTTAGCCCAACCCCCTTATTCCTCAGCAAGATTTTGTTTTTACTTCTTTCTATGTGTGCAGTTTCTCACTCTCCAAGGTCCACTTCACTGAAGAGGATGTGAGAATCTGACTCCCCTAAGTGGATTTCACTGACCCACTTGCAAATATACAGAGTGTGTCAAACACCAACAATAAACCAAAACAAAGTTAGAAAAGTTAGCACATATTCTGTGCTTTGCAAACCACTGTCTGTTTTTATTTGATCCTACTTGTCTGCCACAAGAATTCTGTGCTCAAATTTTCATATTAAATATTGTGAGACGTCCAAAGCAAACAAGTCCAGGCACTATCCTGTGCAAAAATGTAAACAGGAACTTATGGATTATGATCCTACATACAGTATGTAATCTCCTGTCTGTAGTGAATGATTGGATTCAATGAGTTGTTCGATTTTGCCACGTTGAGAGTGTTCCGGCTACAGCAAACTTGAAAATATGGAGATTTTCTTCAGCTCCCAGAGAGAGAATACTCAATATTTAGCAATTTCTTTTGAAAAAAAAAAACTCTTAGAAGTTTCAAAAATACATAAACATATGGGGAATAATATAACAAAGATATGCCCACTACTAAGCTAAAGAAATAAAGTATTACTAATACAATTAAATTCCCTTATGTTCTTCTCCATTGTAAGTATTTCACTATCTCAGATTTACTCTTGATCATTTCTGTGTATCTACATACATTTACCACATATGTATCTATCTCTAAACAATATTTAATACTTTACATAAATAGTATTACTCTGTATATACCTTCTGCAATTTGCTTTCCTCAATTTTATGCTTATGTGGTTTTTCCTTGTTGATAGATGTAGCATAGTTCATTCATTTTCATTGCTATGGAGCATTCCAGGGCACAAATATATTGCAATTTATAGTCTCCTATTTATCAGATACTTTTTTTAAGTTTCTTTTTTATACCTTTATTTTATTTATTTTCATGTGGTGCTGAGGATCAAACCCGGTGTGTCACATGTGCTAGCCAAGCACTCTACCACTGAGCTACAACCCCAGCCCCTATCAGGTACTTTTTAATTGCTAAAGTTTTAATTCTGGTTTCCAGGACACTCCCTCTTCATCTCATATTGAGTAATAGTTTACTTTTGTAAACAGAGTGAGAGAGAAGAAAGAAAAAAAAAAAGAAAAAAGCAGTCTTCCTGACAAAGTAAATTTAGTGCACTAGTTGTCTATAGGGAGTCAGTGAGTACAGGGTATAAAAATTAGGTGCAGTCTCTCAGTCAAGATGAGGAATTATCAACTTGTACACTTTTAACATTTTGGACAGGAAACTTCTTTGTTGTAGGGTATAGTGAGCCATCCTGTGCATTGTAGGATATTGAGCAGAATCTCTTACATCCATTCATTAAATGCTAATAGCATTGTTCCATTTGTAACCACCAAAAATATCTCCACATACTGCCAAATGTCCCCAGTTGAGAATATCAACATATACTGATATGCTCCATATGCAAAGCACTTTAGTAGGTGCTAAGAGAAAATAGAAGAACAAATGCTGAAAACAGTCCATTCATTCAGAGATATGTATCGATCACTATGTGCAAAGTATACTGTGCTAGGCACTGGGATTTGGATGATCCTTTCCTCAGAAAGTTCACAGTTTATTGATTGGTGTGGGGAAAGGCAGGCAAATTATAAACATAAAATGATAGCAGAATACAGAAAATGCGAAGCTGAGGAGGTACCTAGGTTATGTGGGAATGCCTAGGAAAACCATTTGCACCAACCTGGTGGGAAAGTAGTCAGTGAAGAGTCCCTAGAAGAAGTAATAGCTTCTCTGAATCTTAAAGGATGAATAGGAATTAGTTAGACCAGAAAGATAGAAAGGCATTCCAGGGCAGAAAAATAGCAAAAGTCAAAGCATAAAGGCTAAACACTGGATATGTGCAAAGGAAATACAAAGAAGGTGGTATTGCTAGAATATAAGGGAAAAATAATGATAAATGAAGCTAAAAATTGTGTATTAGATTTTTAGGCCTGTCATAACAAAGTACCATAAACTGAGTGATTTGACAACAAAAACTTTTTCTCACAACTCTGGAAGCTAGAAGTCTGAGATCAAGATGTCCTGAAGGATGTGAGGAAAAATGTGTTCCATGCCTCTCTATTAGTTTCTGGTGGTTTTCTGGCAATCTCTAGTATTTTTTTAGATTGTAGAAACATCACCCTCATCTCTGCCTTCATTTTTATATTGTGTTCTCCTTGTATGTATGTTTCTGTGTCCAAGTTTCACATTTTTATAAAGGGTAAATAATATTGGAAATAATGAGCTTTTCTTAATTATATTTGCAATGACTTTATTTCCAAATTAGGACATTTTTTAAAAAAATTTTAGTTGTAGATGAACATTTATTTATTTATTTATTTATTTATTTATATGTGGTGTTGAAAATCGAACCTAGTGCCTCACACATACTAGGCAAGCGCTCTACCACTGAGCTACAACCCCAGCCCAGGACATATTTTGAGGTACTATGGATTAGGACTTGAATGAATGAATTTGGAGACACACTACTTAACTCATTACAGATGGGCAGAGGCTAGAATTTCAGAGATGTTGTGAATCATGTTAAGAATTTGAGCCAAGCATGGTAGTGGATACCTGTAATACCAGTGGTTCAGGAGACTGAATCAGGAGGATTACAAGTTCAAAGCCAGCCTCAGCAATTTAGTGAGACCCTGTCTCAAAATAAAAAAATAAAAAGGGCTGGTATGTAACTCAGTAGTTAAATGCCTCTGGGTTCAATCCCTGTTACCAAAATAATAATAATAATAATTTGGGATTTATCCAGTAGCTAATTGTAGTCTTTCATAAAGCCCTGAATTTCCCTACTCTGCCCTTTTTGTTACATCACTCAAATCAGTTTTCAACCTTTTTATGGCTAAATATTATTCCAATATAGGATATACCACATTTTGTTTATATAATCATAAATTGGTAGACATTTAGATTGTTCCTAAATCTTGGCTATTACAAGCCAAAGCAATCCTGAGCCAGAAGAATGATGCTGTAGACATCATAGTGATTGACCTCGAATGATACTACAGAGCTATAGAAACAAAAACAACAGGGTACTGACATTAAAACAGACATGAAGACCAATGAAACAGAAGGCACAGAGACAAACCCATATAGATATGATCATCCGATACTAGACAAAGATGCCAAAAACATGCTGGAGAAAAGATAGCCTTTTTGACAAATGGTGCTGGGAAAACTAGATATCCATCTGTAGAAGAATGAAACTAGATCCCAGTCTTTCACCCTGTACAAAAGTCAACTCAAAGTATATCAAAGAGTTAGAAATTAGTCAAAAACTTTGCAACTACTAGAAGAAATCAGTAGCAATATTCCAACACATTGGTGCAGGCACCGACTTCCTTAACAAGACCCCTAAAAGCTCGAGAAATAAAACCAAGAATCAATAAGTGGGACAGCACTAAATTTAAAAGCTTCTGCTCACCAAAGTAAACAATTAAAATCATGAAAAGAGAGACTATATAATGGGAGAGGATCTTTGCCAGTGTATATCCAGAACCTATAGAGAGAACTTTAAATACTTAACATGAAAAAACCCAAATAACCCAATTAATAAATGGGCAAAAGAACTAAACAAACACATCTCAACAAAAGTAGTACAAACAAATATATGAAAAACAATCAATATCCCTAGCAAACAGGGAAATGCAAATCAAAACTACATTGAGATTTCATCTCATTGCAGTTAGAATGGCAATCATCAAGAATACATACAATAGGGGCTGGGGAGATAGCTCAGTTGGTCAAAAAAAAAAAAGAATACATACAATAGGCTGTAGCAACCCCAGTCGGTGCCCTTAGGACACTTTTTGTGCTTTGACTAATGTGCTTTGACTCACAGGGTCTTTGCTAGCCCATTTGTGGTCAATGGCTTGCACATATACCTTGCAAGTGATGGTGCCATGGGTCTGACTACCCAGTTGAATAGATTACAGCAGTTACCATTGCTGCTGCGACAGCTACAGTTGGTTACCTAGCTTACAGAAGATTCTGTGCTAAAGATCATTGCAATAAAGCAATGGTGAACCTTCACATCCAGAAAGACAACCCCAAGATAGTACGTGCTTTTGATAAGAGGATCTGGGAGATAAAGCTGTCTTCTGCTGTAAGGCCCCCAAAAAGGAAACCCCAACTCTGTCCCATGGATGGACGGCAACCCCAATCAACCGCAGGAGGCGTCACTTGATGCAAACCACAAGAGGTGTTTATTCCAGCACGCTGGGACCCAACTCCAGGAGTCGAGTCCCTAGCAGAAAATCTTGTAGGTTTATAAAGGCAGAAACCACACATCAGGAGGGGTCACACATGAAAGGGGGAAAAGGGGGAACAAAGCTGCCAGGAAATTTCAAAGGGGGTCTGGGTTTGCTGACAAAATGTTTCACAATGTTTTACAACAGGCTGTAGATTCTGGTCAATAGTTTCTGGTAATCCTGTTTGAGCACTATCTGGCTATCAGGCTCAATTTACTCTTTTACTCTCTGTTTGGGAACACAGAACAGCTTTAAGGGCTTTGTTCCCATTACTGGGAGGGAAACCTTAGGGAGTTGAGATAAAACAGACAGCTTAAAAAAAATGTCCATTCTTTCACTGCCATTGCTGGAGGTCCAAAAAGTTCCCATTCTGTGATGGTTCTCACACCAAACATAACGAAGAGACTGGAGACAATGTGGGGCCTCTGATTGTCAAGAAAAAAGGAATTAAATGGACAGTTTTGATGCTGCAGACCAACTTGTCATGATGTTACCTGATTGTTTAATTAGAATGACTACCACTCTGTCTAATTCACCTCCCCTGGGTTCTAGATGTGGTATATTGCAATCTTCAGCTTTCACATTCATGGCATTTGCCTTACTTGTTGAAACATCATGGTGCACATTTGTTTAAACAAAAAAAAAAAAAAAAGGAAAAACTAAAACCAACCTATGGCTGGGTTATTTTGGTCTTGTAAGGATCCATTTCTTTAAATTTGAAATAATGGTATTAGACTATAGCTGTATCTTGAGGTTAATATATTAAATTATTCTCAAAATCATGTATCTGCAGATTGTACTTGTGAGTTTCAAAGAAATTTTATCACCTTTCTATATTGCTTAGTTAACCTAAAAAGTAAACAGGGTGTGATTAAGCTACATTAATTTCTTAGTATAATCTAAGAAAAACCTGTTATAACCTTGATTTTCTTCTTGACAGTGGTAATAACTCTAAAAAAATATAGCTTCTGTGTTTTCAAAGTTTTCAATCAAAATGAACTTGATGCCACTCTACTTAATTATAAGTTGGTCAGGTCAGTAATAAAAGGGCAGCAACTTCAAAAAAAGAATACATACAATAATAAATGATGGTGAGAATGTGTGGGTGGGGGGAAGGTATGCTTATACATTGCTGGTGGGACTGCAAATTAGTACATCACGTTGGAAAGCACTATAAAGATTCCTCAAAAGACTAGGGAAAGAATTGCCATATGACCCAGGTATCACACTCTTCCATATTTATCCAAAAGAACTAAAATCAGCATATTCTAGTAATACAGGCATATTAATGTTTATAGCGGCACAATTTATAATATTCAAGTTATTGAACCAACCCAGATGTCCATCAACAGATGAATGGATAAAGAAAATGCTATATATGCAGAGTGGAGTTTTGCTCATTCATAAGGAAGAATGAAATTATGGCATTTGCCGGTAAATGGATGTAACAGAATATCATGCTAAGTAAAAGAAGCCAGACTCAGAAAGTCAATGGTTGAATGTTTTCTGTCATATGTGGAAGCTAGAGTGAAATAAGGGAGGGAACTGAAGGGATATACCATGAAAACAGAAGAGAGATCAGTGGAGTAGAGGAAGGGGATTGAAGGGGAGGGAGGAGGGACAGGAAAAGGGAGGAATGGTAGAATGAAATTGACCAACTTATGCTATGAACATAAATGAATATATCATTGTGATTTTCACTGTTAGGTGTATCTATAAAGCATCAATTTTTTTTTAAAAAAATCTATAAATGGATAAAAGAAAGACCAGTACAATAGAGGAAGAGGAATAGGGGGAGGGATGAAAGAAGGAAAAGAGGAAGTACTTGGAACTGAAGTGGACCAAATTATATTCTATGCATGCATAATTATGTCAAAATGAACCCCAATAGTAGTATAAATATAATGCCCTAATAAAAACATTAAAAAGAAAAATGGCTACTGCAAATAATATTCCCATAATCATTCACGTATGAAGTTTTTATGAACGCTTGTTTTCAAAACACTTGTGAATGTACCCAGTAATAGAACTGCATGGTAAATTTATGTTTAACTTTTTGAAGAATCATCATACTGATTTCCAAAGTGATTACCCCATTTTCTATTCTCAGTAATAACAGATGAGGGCTCCAACTTCTCTACACACTATTTATTTATTTGTTTGTTTGTTTGTTTATTTATTTATTTATTTTTGTTACTGGGGATTAAACCTAAGGGTGCATTACTACTGAGCTACATTGCCAGTCCATTTTTTTGTTGAGACAGTGTCTCACTAAGTTGTATAAAGTTTCACTAAGTTGCTAAGGCTGGCCTCAAATTTGCAATCCTCCTGCCTTGGCTTCCCTTGTGGTTGGGATTATAGTCATGCACATCGCACCTGGCTTCTACATACCTTTTATTTTCAGTCTTTTTTTACTACAGACATTTTAATCAGGAGGGAGTGGTATCTCATTGTGGTTTTGATTTGCATTTTCCTAATAACTAATAATGATGATCATCTTTTCATGTGGTTAATAACTTTTAGTACATAGTCTTTGAAGAAATATCTATTCATATCCTTTGTCCATTTTTTATTATTGTCTTTTTTATTATTGAGTTATAAGAGTTTCTTAATATTTTCCTTGTACTTTTGAAACAGGTAGGAGGAAGGGAGAAAGCCATTATTGGAAGGGGAGGTGTCATGGAGTAGTATACAGTCATAAACAGTCATTTTGTTGTTTGATTCCAGAGGAGATTTCAGTTCATGGGCAAACTTACTGAATTGTATTGAGGATGGGTCCTTTGTCATTATGGTCAAAATTGCGTACATTCAGGACCCATTTGTTCTTTAGAGGTTGGTAATGCAGGGCTGAAAACTTTTAATACTAATTTTCAAAGATTTATTCTGAGTAGCCATTCATTTTAATTATAGCATTTTTCAGAATCATTTTAAGGAAAGCAATATTTACCAGGATATGAAAGCAAAAAACTGGGCTACTTTGTTATAAATGCAATGATAACTTTTATTTTCTTTTGACCTTCTAGCAATGTTTGACATTTGCCTGGTTGTTCCTTGCTAAAATCTCCTCTTCTATGGTTTCTGAAACATTATGGCCTCCTGGTTCTCCTATTTCTCTGGCTGTCTTTCCTAATCTTTTCAGACCCCACTTTTTCCATACGCACCTTAATACTGAAGGCTTTCGAATTAGTTTATTCAGAATAAGTTTGAGAGCATTAACATTTGCTGGTACATACTATATGCACTTTCTAGAAGCTGGAAATGTAGCAGCAAATAAACAAGATTTTCCACACATTGGACTTATATTCTAAGTCAGAAAAATAAACAATAGCACTAATAATAAGCACCCATAGTAATTACTACTATTCTAAGTACTGTTCTAAGGTACTAATCTAAAATATACAAACACACACATGCACACACACATTTAGTCCTCATAAAATTCCTATGATATAGATACAATTATTATCTTTACTGATAAGGAAACTGAAGCCAAAGAGGTCAAATGGTTAACTCAGGATTTGAACTCAGACGGTACAGTTTCAGAGTCCATATTCTTAACTAGTTCTCTATGTCCACCTCAACAATAAAAAAAATCATATATATGAATACACACATACACATACACACAAGATATATATTTGTGTGTATATATATGTGTGTGTATGTGTGTGTGTGTGTATGTGTGTGTTTCTACATAGATATGTAAAAAGGTGTTCAATGGGAATTTTTCTGTTGTTTTCCAAAGTTTTGACTGAGTTCTCCAGATTAAGGACATACACTCTAAGGTTAATCCTGCATTCTAAAGAGAGATGCTACACAAATTCCCACAGACTTGCTAAGAGGTAGCCAAACTAGTATTTCAATTATTAATCCCCGTTACTCAATTCCAGCCTATAAAAGATAATTCTAGAGATTAATAAGAGGAACAAAGGATTTTAAGGGAATTCATGGGAGTAGAAAGCACTGCTCTCAAGTCAAGAAAAAAAAAAAAGATCCAAATTAAAATTTCAAAGGGAAAATACTGGCACCTTACTCCCAGTTTGGAAGCTTGATGCACTCCAGTAATTCTTAGGTCTGCCTATATTGCTACTGAAGCAGGAAGAGTTTGTGGAAGAACATCACATGTATCCTGTGGTGTGTGGAAAAAAAAAAAAACTTATTCTTGACTTTTACCTAAAGTAGTCTGAAGCAGAAGGCTGGTTGAATTTGCTCACAATGGCAGGGCAAAGAAAGAGATCTGTACTTCCAATGGACCATGTTTTCTATGGGCTGGTTATTTTCTTTTGAGTATTACTGGCAATTCTAGCATAAGATGAGGATCCCATAAGAAGCAAATTGTATGGACCAGGGTCAAGAGGAAATGCAACCAGACTCTATATTTTTCCTATCAGGGAATTGTACAGGGAAGAGGTCCCCACTAGAAAATTGAGGAATGAGGGGTAGGGTGTCCTTGAACAACCCATGAAAATACACTGCTAGTTTTTCCTAACTGTGACCAAAATACTTGACAAGAACAACTTAGAGGATACAAAGTTTATTTTGGTTCACAATTCCAAAGGTTTAGTCCAATGTCACCCAACTCCATTACTCTGGGCCCAAGATGAGGCAGAACATAATGGTGGAAGGGCATGGCAGGGAGCACTGCTAACTTCAAGGCTACCAGGAAACAGACAGAGGGAAAAGAGAAAGAACCACTGGGAAGATGAACTCTACCAGGACATGCTCCCAGTGACCCACCTCCTCTAGCCACCTGCCTACAGTTACCATCCAGTCAGTCCATTCAAACTAGGAAGAATTTATTAGGCTACGACTGTCATAATGCAATCATTTTACCTCTGAACACTCCTGTGTTAACACAGGATCTTTTGGGGGACACCTCACATCTAAACCATGAAACACAACACAGGACAAGGCAGTATTTGGGTATCTCTCTCAAAAAAGGATACTGCTAGCAAGATTACACCTGCACATCAATTAAGCTTCTCACCATTCCTTTAAGACTTCCCTGTTCCTATCCTAAACCCAGAGGATTCCAAAGCAGAAGAGCAAGTAGGGGAGGAAGAGAAACAAGGAGAATGGAAGAACTTATCTAGTCACTTTTCTTCTCTGGAGATCTGTGGGATCTCTAGGCAAATTGCACTGGAGGTTGGGGACTGAAGGAGAAATTCTGAGTTGGATATGAGATGAAGTTTTTTATTTTGAGTGGTTGAACTTTTCAATGTCTGCAAATTAAACTTCTAAAAATGTTCAACAGTAACCAAAAGTAAATGGGCTATATACACAATATAACATAGCAACCAAACAGTGTAAAGGAATAGAGATTGGCAGGGAGAATATTTTAGGTATGTTAGTGTATTAGTTTGTCTATTGCTGTAATGAAGTATCTGAGGCTGGGTACTTTATAAAGAAAAGAGGTTTATTTTATTTTATCTGGTACCAGTAATTGAACCCAGGGTCACTTAACCACTGAGCCATATCCCCACCCCTTTTTATTTTTAGACTGGGTCTTGCTTAATTGCTGAAGCTTGCTTTGAACTTGCAATCTTCCTGCCTCAGCCTCCTGAGTCACTAGGATTACAGGCTTGCACCACCATGCCTGGCAGAAAAGAGGTTCATTTAGCTCATAGTTCTGAAAGCTCAAGGGCATGATGCCAGCATATGCTCAGTTCTGGTGGAGGCCTCATGGTGATGGCATCACAATGGCAAGAGCATGTGCAAGAAGGAGAGATCATATAACAAGACAGAAGATCAGAATGAGGGGGAAAGCCAGTCTTGTTCTTTCTATAAAAACTCTTTCATGACAATTAAATCAGGTCCAAATAAAATTGCCTTAATCCCTTCCAAGGGTAATGCTCCCCATACCCTTATGACCTCTCACAAGGCCCCACCTCTTAAAACTCACCACCTCTTAATGTTGCCACTTTGATGACTAAGTTTCCAATAAATGAACCCTTGGAAGACACATTCAGACCATATCCAAATCACAGCAGATAGCCAAGGAAAGCCTCTTAGAGGAGGTGACACACACGAAATGAAGAAGTGAAATGAAGAAGCAAGTCTTGGGAATATTCTTGACCCTCATCTGTTTTCATTATACACATTCTCCTCAGATGAAAATGAGATCATCCATTCCTATGGTTTCAATTTCCCCTAATGACTTTTTCTTTTCTTTTCTTTTTTTTTTTTTTTTTTTTTTTTTTTTTTTTGTTACAGGGACTAAACTCAGAAGTGCTTAACCACTGAGCCACATCTCCAGCCCTTTTTATTATTTTATTTTTGAGACAAGATCTCACTAACTTGCTAGAGCCTTGCTAAGTTGCTGAGGATGGCTTTGAACTTGTGATCCTCCTGCCTCAGTCTCCCAAGCCCCTAATTACTCTTAATATTGCATCACTTCCATAAATTTTCTCTTTATCATCAGATTCATATTTAATTCTACCTATTCCCCACCTCAATGGTCACAATCACCTCAAATTCAACTTTTCTAAACTTAATCTTCCTTCCAAACCTCTTTCGTCACTAACATCTATCCAGTAGCATCACCTAGAAACTGTCCCCACATCCAACTAGTCCCAGATCCTATTCCCATCACCTATACAGATCTTGAATTCCTTCCCATTATCATTACCCTAAGTCAGGCCATAATCATCTCTCACCCTAACTACAATAACCTCCTAATTGGTCATCCTATTTCCAATCTATTTTCCACACTACTGCCAAAGTAATTCTCCAAATTGGATCATGGAGAAACAATCATTGGCTCTTAATGACTCTCAGAATTCAGTCTTTTACATGACTAGAATTACTTTTGTGATATGTTCTCTATCTTGCAAATCTTTTCTTCTACCACTCCTTATTATTGACCATTATGTTCCCCGCCAACTAAATGATTTACATTTCCCTCCAAACACCAAAGTCTCTCTTGTATCTCCTATCTTCCTTTATCTTCTCTATGCTAATCTATATGCAACCTTCAGCTCAGATATGATCTCCTGTGGGAAGCTTTTCTTATACCCATCTAGGGTGAGTGTCACTCCTCTGAGCTCCCATTATTCCAAAGCACCCTGCATATATTTCTGACATAACACTTACTACATGATATTCTAATTATCTCTTCAAATGGTTGCCTTTACCACTAAAGTGTGAGCTCCTTGAGAGCAGAAACTGTCTTATTAATCTCTGTGTTAATAAGTCCTGGCATATAAAATAGGTTCTCCTTCAAAATCCAAACTGTTCCTCTGCCTGAACTCTTTTTTCCCCACCACCTATCTTGCCCTTTGAATTTCCAATGACATCCAAATATTCAATTTAGCCTACCCCTACAAGGTGTTTGTATGCCAAAAAGCTAACTATTTTGCTTCTCTGAGGGCTTCTTCTCAACCAGGGACACCATCCCAAGGGGATATTTGGCAATATCTGGAAATATTTTTAGTTGTCAAACTCAAGAGAATGGTACCAGTGGTATCAAGTGGGGTAGAGGCCTGGGTGCTGCATTAGTGCACAAGACAGCTCCCCACAACAAAATATGTAGCCCCAAAATCAATAGTATTGAGGCTAAGAAACCCTACCCTAGTACAAGCAAAGCCCAACAACCTCTGTAACTTTGAGCCTTTTTTTTTTTATGCTGAATTACAAAGTTGCCTGTGAAATTCAGCCCTGTCTCTGGAGTCTAAGATAATGAAGAAGAGGAAAAAAAGTCATAAAGATAAAGTTCTTTTGGTTAGGGTTCCACTTTATCTTTCTGGATGAGCAAAACACATTTCAACATATGCTAAGACCCATATTTGAGGAAACAGTCACTTACAAAGAGATGGGTCATTTACAAAATGGTTTTAACTAAATTCAGAGAACTCTTTAGAGGCAGTATTTTTTTACTCAAGCTAAGCATATTAGACAAACTCCTATACAACTGGAAAAGGAAAGGGAAATCATCATTTGTTGAACTACTTCTATATGCCAAACACTGTTTAAAGTGCTTTACATGTGTTATCCCTTTTAATCCTTGTAATAGCACTGTGAATATCTCCATTTCACAGAAGAGGAAACTGACTCAGATAAGTGAGAAACACATTACTACTAAGTGAATAAATAAGGGCTTAATTTCAGTTTCTATTATACCATGATAGGATGATCCACTACTCAAAGCACATCAAAATCAAGTTCTCAAAACAGAAGATATCTTCCAATACTTTCAACATTTTGTTCTGTCAGGTTTAAAAAAGATAAACAGAGGCTGCAGTTGTATTTCAGTGGGACAGCACATGCTTAATATGTGAGGTCCTATGTGCATTCCCCAGCACACCAAAAACAAAAAACCAAAAGCAGATTGGCATCCACTCTGTCTAGTTAACCTTTTCTTTGATCTTCCTACTTGAATAGAACCCATTTTCCTTTTATTTATTTCCACTTGGGGATGTGTAATGCTTCGTAGGCATGGTGGTCTTTGTAATATAGTGCACATGTCTTTTAATGTCTCAATTACTCAATCATCAACAATTGCTCTAATGGAAAGAATAGTTTGTGCTAATACTGTAGCATATGGACTGACCATTTTGCACCATAACCTTCATTACTGGCCCTTCTGCTACTCTGCTTATATTTACTTTAATATCTCAAGCTTCAGCTTCAAGGATCTTAAGAGTCACATTCTCCACCTACTTTGTTATTGCTATTCCATTTGATAACACAGTTCAAAATTTCTCTTCAGAGATAAAAGGAGGAGCTATATACAAACTCCTTCATCTGGGTTTAACCAAAATCCCTTCTCCTAAAATTCTCTTTATGGTTTTACTTTCACTCGTACTTGACAATCTCAAGACTGTTCTTACTGTGTATCCAAAGGTGTATGAAAATAAAGTTTGAAAAAAACACCACAATCATATGTGCAGGCAGTTACTAGGAAGCTTTAGCAAATTTGTTGAGTCCTGGCACTCGCTCAGATTCTTTCTATTTGCATAAACAGAAAAGGTCCCACAAGATTTCCAAAAGTAAGGTATTTGACTAGCAGAGTTAAGGTGAAAATTAGTCCCTTTTAAAAAAAACAATATTGGGTTCATCTATGCTCTAAGTCCTACGATGGATCTGTGATAATTTTTTCACATTGATATCTCTTTCTTTAACTCTTCAAAAAAGTAGATTCACAAAGAGGATCTTTTTATGTAAAACTAATGGTTTGAAAGATGATAGAACAAGAAAGGACAAGCATTCAGATGGTGTCCAAATTCTATCCTTCTGTTGCTACTGCTAACTTTCTAGAAGGAACTAGTAGAAAGTTGATGTTTTGGTTGCTCTGAGTAGTGAGGCAAATAATCAGATGGGAACCCCTCAACTCTTTGGAACAAAGACTGCTTTTGGCATCAAATCAGCTAACCCAGTATATCCTCCATTCTGTATATGTCTCTGCCTATGTGGATTCCCTCTCTCTGGGATCTATTTTACCAGCCTAATTTATTTACTTGATGACAGAAGGGTTGATTATATGGGGTTAGCATAACACTAGTCAGTGAAAAAGCAAATGCAAGAAACAATATGTTCTACACATACAGAATAGTGCTATTTCTTTTGCGGAGACCCAGAAATCAAAGAGCAAGAATCTTTTGCTCTTCAGGTTCTGACAGAAAAGAAAATGACCTTGGAATATACCAAATAAGCGCCTGTTCCAACAATCGAAGTTATTATTCACTATAAGATTAGATTCTTCCCTGTGGGAACATATTTGCATTCCACAGTCAATTTGGGATGAACCTTTTCAGGGTTGCTGGTGAATTAACTGGTTCTTAAATTCTCTCTGGGCTGCTTTAGGCTTGAGAGGTTTCCATGTATTCTAAAGGAGCTTTGTGCAGAGCAGCCAGTTGAGCAATGGTGGCTTATTTGCCCATGCTACTGGCGCAGATTCTGCTGAGTGTGAGATGTGGAGAAGGCAGCCACTCCCAGAGAACACACAAGACCAGCCCAGCCCAGCAGGACTTCATGTGGGTGGGGTCCACCTAGTGCATCAGTTATGACAGCCTCGAAAGGGGCTGAACTACGACAACACCCCAGTTCTGCTTCCTCTTCTTTGTGTTTCTATTTTCTTCAGTTGCTCCTGCTTTGCCCACATTACCGAAGATAGGAGCAGTCATGGAGATTCCAAAAGCCAAAGAATTCAAGTTGGCACTGACTCCATAATTGTAAATCTCTTTGTATTGGTTGCATAAAAACTCTACAGAATAATGGGTTTCATTGTGTAATTTCTGTACATGCACATAACATAATTTGATCAATTTCATTCCCCAATACCTTCCTTTGTCCTCCTCTCCTCCCTCCCCTTAACTTCTCCCTCTGCTCTACTGGTTTCTCTTATATTTTCATGAGATCCCCCCGGGCCTTTTTTCCCTTTTTCTCTCTAGCTTCCTCATATGAAAGGAAACATATGACCCTTGACTTTCTGAGTTTGGTTTATTTTGCTTAACATGATCCTCTCCTCGTCCAGATTTTAAAAGCAGCATACAATTTAGACATGTGCAGTTTAAAAATATATATTCATCAACATGTTAATATTACTTATTTCATCAGGATTACTGATGATTTTTATTTCTCTGTTGTTTCCTAAATTTTCTCTCAGTGGTCATGTATTACTTGTGTAGATTTTTAAAATTTCTTTTTAAAAAGTAACATAGATGAGTCATTTTTATTTCCTGAGTGCTCTGTCTCCAAGCACTGTAGAACAACACAGAAAGAGTACAGGAAAAAAACCAAGTGAGGAGTTTCCACTTTCAGCATTATCATATTTTAAAAATCATGAAGATATTAACAGACTTTATCAGCAGGTCCTCAGCAGGAAAATAATTCACATGGTCCAGATGAAAAAATTTTGTGAAAAGACTATCTGCAAGGAATAGTCAGGGTTACAAGATAAACAAGGAATATTGAGGTTTGAGTGGGAAACCCATAGAATCAAGAGGGTAAGGGAAGAAATACAGTTGCAGAGCCTGAAAAGAGCCAAAACTATGGAGGAGGAGTTTCCCAGAGGGAAACTTATTGTGCAGGAATGTAGTCACTGTCACAGTAGTTTTAAAAGTGAAAGAAATACAGACCCCTCTCTCAAGTATCTGTTTCCCTACCAATTCTACTCCTTTTCCAAAGCTAACTTCAAGTCAACAGGCAAGAGAATCAAGACTATATAGTCCATAGTGGTAAACTGCCTAGGACATAGAAAATGGCCAGTCAAAAGATCCGAACTTTTCCGACATCTCACGTAATCAGTCCACAGGTTTGGGGAAATGGATATAATGGAATGTATCAATGTACGAATTGCTTAGCTATACCCTAACCATGCCTCCTAGAAACACAGAGGACATAATCACCAAAGCACTAGGGGAAAAGCATTGATAGCCTCCATCTTTCCTTTCATTCCTAAGCAATGTAGTCTGAAAAACATTAGGTGGAGTTAGGCCAAGGGAGATATCTGGAGGGCAAAGTGCTAGATCATAGGTAGGATAAGAAAGGCATTTCATAGGGTTAGAGATCAGGTTGTGGAGAACACCCATGCAGCTATGGAGGGCAACACACATAAGGAAAGCCTGGCATGGAATATCAAAGCCCAGAAGAAGGGAGCTCATGCAGAGGCTCGGCTTGCCATATACTACTGGCACCACAGTATGGTTAGAAGAGTGCCCACAGTAGAGGACAGTACAGCGTGGGAAGACACAATCAAGGCAGAGGAAGGACAAAGAGATTCCCCCAAAGAGATGTAGGCTGGTAAGAAATATCAGAATAGAGATAGGGTGAGGAAAGCATTCAAATATATTAAAGGGGGTTGCCTGGTGTAGGAGATCAGAGCCCAAGTAGAGTGAGGAAGTCATCCTTTCATAATTAGTGTCCTGGTAATGGGACATCAGAGTCAAAGAGAAGTTAGAAGGAAGCACAAACCAACATTCAAAGCCAGAACTCAGCAAAGTGAGGAAGGCATTCATAGAGATGCAACCTGGTATGCTATACCAATGACCAAGTGGAATGATAAGATGTTCTAGTCAGTTTTTCATCACTGTGACCAAAAGACCCAGCAAGAACAACGTAAAGGAGGAAAGATTTCCTCCTTTCATGATTTCAGAGATCACATTTCAGAGATCTGAACCAGAGAGATTCAGTTTGTGAAAGTTGAATCCATATCGCTGGGCCTGAGATGAGGCAAAATATGGCAGAAGCACATGGCAAAGGAGAGTAGTTCAGGACATAGCAACCAGAAAGGAGAGGGAGGTGGGGGTGGGGAGAGAGAGAGAGAGAGAGAGAGAGAGAGAGAGAGAGAGAAGAGAGAGACAAAGTGCTGTTCACCAGGGACAAAATACAAATCCCAAAGGCACACCCCCAGTGACCAACTGTCTCCAGCCACACCCTATCTGCCTGCCTACAGTTACCACCTAGTTAATCTATGTCAGAGGATTAATCCACTGATTAGGCTATACCTCTCATAATCTAATAATTTTACCTCTGAATGTTCTTGCATTGTCTCACACATGAGTTTTTGTGGGATACCACATATCCAAACCATAACATTCCATTTCTGGCCCCCAAAAGTCGATGCCCATCTCACAATAAAAAATACATTTAGTCCATTTCCAAGATTCCCCATAGTCTTAACCATTCCAGTATTGCCCAAAAGTCCAAGTCCAAATCTCACCTGAGATTCAAGGCAAATTCTTGGATGTTTGAGGGTAAAGATCAAAAGCAAGTTCCATATATCCAATATATAATGGCACAAAGTAAACATCTCCATTCCAAAAGGAGAAATGAGAGCATAGAAAGGAAGGTATTTGAACAAAGCAGAACCAAAATCCAGCTGGGTAAACAAGTCCTATACATTCACATCCACCATATGGAGTACATGGCATTGTATTGTATAACTCCACCCCTATAGCCTAGAAGGTTGCAGCCCAAATGACCTCTCTCCTATTGTCTCTGTGCAAAGTACTTAGCATCTGTTTAGGGATTATGATCTTTTAACATGCCTTTCCTTGGCCCCAGTTACATGCATGTTTTTGTGAGGTTTTTAAAATCCTTCAGCTCTGATTTCTTCTCCTGATTCTCACAGAACATCTGGCTAAAAACTGATAGTTATATCCATGCCACTTACTGAATGCTTTGCTGCCTTGAAATTTTTTTCCACCAGATTAATTAGTCCATCACTTTTAAATTCAACCTCATACAGTCTCAGGACACTGGCAAATTGTGGACAAGTTCTTTGCCAGAATATAACTTAAGTGGCCTCTAGTCTAGTTCATTTTCCTCTGAAACTTCACAAATACGGTTCACATTCCTACTGGCATTCTGGTCTTCTGAGCTCCCACCAGATTCACCCATTAAGTTCTGCATACAAAATTCTAAGGTTTCTCTATGCTGCACCTCAAACTTTTCCAAACTCTTCCTGCAAACCATCTCCAAAGATTTCTGAACCACATGGTCAGGTTAGTCACAGCAATGACCCCACCCTCAGTACCAATCTCTATTAGTCAGCTTTGTGTTGCTATGACCAAAATTGACAACAGAAACAACTTAGAAGAGGGATAGTTTATTTTGTCTCATGATTCAGGGTCCCATGGTCAGACAAGTCCATTGCTCTGGGCCTAAGGTGAGGCAGACCATTATGGTGAAAGGCACAGCAGAGAAGCACTGCTTCATTTATGGTTGCCATGAAACAGAGAGAAAGAGAAGTAGAAGTGGCTACAGGGAAAATGATTCCCTCCAGGGCATACCCCCAATGACCCAACTCCTCCAGCTATATCCCACCTGTCTTACCGTCCAATCAGCACATTCAAACTAGGATGAACTGATTAGGTTACAGCTCTTGCAATCTAATCATTTCACTTCTGAACATTTCTACATTAATATAAAGGAGCTTTGGGGTGATACATCATGTCTAATCCATAATAGAAACAAACCAGGAAGTAATCATTATGGGAGAACTCTTGGGCAGATAATTTAAAACTGTTATTTTAAGGAAATTCAGTAAGCTTGAAGAAAACATGGAAACATTTTAATACTCTAAGAGAGAAAATAAAGAAATTGAAGCAATTTTTGGAAAATCAACAAATTATTGAGCTGAAAAGTACACTCAATGAAATTAAAAACATGATAGAAGATATCAACAGCAGGATAGATCAAACAGAAGATGAATTATTGAGTTTGACAAAAGGCTATTTGTAAATACACCATTGGAAGAGGAAAAAGTAACAAAGGAAGAAAGGGTAATGAAGAAAGCTTACAGGAATGTTGTAAAGTATTAAAAGTGTACAATATTAAAAGAGCTAATATTGGCAAGAATTCCCTGCAGGAGAAGTAGGCCCAGAGAGGTGGGACCAGACTGGCCAGTCCCCAGCCCACAGTCTACTGGCCCTGCAGCTGACCATCTGTCAACACGTGGAGGGGCCTCTGCCCACCAGCAGGGAATATACCCCACCTGGAGTCCACCACCCCTAAAAGGGGCAGCATACTTTTTGGGTCACTGCATTATCAAGTACCTCCAAGATTTCAGGCTACTGAAGACTAGAAGAGGGGAAGATACATGAGCAATATGAGAAAACAAGGGAAGAAAGTGTCCCAAACAAACCTAGAGGCTACATCAATAAAATAAATGACAGCATGGCAGAAGAAATGTCTGAAAGGGAGTTCAGAATGTACATAATTAATGCCGCTTGCCACTTGCTGCCGACCAGCGGGACAAACGACACGTACACTTCAGAAGTTCATGAAGCAGCTTCCCCTTTATTCAGATAACACCCTCAATATATAAGCAGTCTCATGCATATGCAATTGTAACCAGATATGTCCATCCAATCCTATTAAAGGTCAAGTGATCACGAGCTCAAGCATACAGGTAAGATATATCTGTCCATGCGCTAGGCGGCTGAACTAATTATCATACAGCCAATGGTAAACACTTCCTGTTTTTCTCAAGGCACATTCAGCCCGCCGTTTGGCTCTCTGCCAGTCGCCATCTTAAATGCATGTGGCGTAACCCTGGATCCCGGGTCTCACCCACCACATTTCCCCCTTTCTGTTTATAAAAGAGACCGTGCCTATCTTAGGTTGTCCAGGGCAGAGCAACGTCCTTACCCATCATTGGACAATGAAGCTCTAGCCCTCATTTCCTGTCTTAGGTAAGTATGAGCTCCCCATGAATCTTACCTGTCTTTGACTACCGGTCTAGCATATTTAACCAGACTTGGGGGGATGAGTCAGCATCAATTGTGACGAGAGCTTGGTGAATAATGGCTGCTTCTCTGCGCCGATGTATATGTGTTTTGTATAAACACTATATGCACAGAACAGATACAACACACAATAGACCTCTCCCGGAAAAAAATACCCAAACCATTCTTTTCCCCATTGAACAGCAGACTGGAGAAATGTGGCCAATTGTAAAAATAGGAGAATATAGAATTGAAGAGTTGGTAAGGGGTACAGGATAGGGCCACATCTTTACTATCCCCCATAGTTCACATGACTCTCCTCCATTAACTTGGTGAGAAATCGCCAACACCATCAGCGAGAGAAGCCTCCTCATCTTCTTCCTGTTTTTGGGTCTCTGTTGAGGCCTTGACCAATCTCTCCGGCACCCAAATTGGCAATTGTGTGTCCTGTGGGAAAACACAAACAGACCCTCGGGTCCAGATTAATACCGGATCTGGGCCTTTCCATCGTCCCGATAGAATGTCCTTCCAGAGCACTTGAGGTAGATGCTTTTTATTAGGCTCTGAATGACGGTCAGCAGCCGATCAGCCCACAGAATCAAGATTTAAAAAATTTAAGATGAACAAGGCAACAGATAATTTGTGTTTTGGGGATCTGTATGATGCCCCTATCCCCCTTTTTGTTTATAAAGTATGTTTTTAAGCATTAAATGGGCACACTCAACAATGCTTTGTCCAGTAGGATTATAGGGAATTCCTGTGACATGTTGAATACCAAAGGTGGAAAGGGATACTTTTAACGCCTTAAGGATTAATTATGCCACAGATTCAGTAAACGAGGATAAGACCATCTTAGGGGCATAATTCATGTGAACCCATAGAATAGGACCCTTTTGCCAAAACACTCCTGTGGGTAACTTATTTGTGGAAAGGCTTAGCTAGGTCAATATGATCGAGCCTTAGGGGTAAGCACCCACTCAGAAGGGGGTCAGAATCACCTTTAAGAATATCAAACAGGGGGCCCAAACTTGAGGTGGGTAAATGAAGGTAAGGTCTAATCCAATTAATATCACCCAAAAGTTTTTGAAAATCATTTAAAGTTCTAAGTTTGTCCACCCGAACGGTAATTTTTATGGGCTTAACCATAGTTGCATTTATGATAGATCCCAGGAAGTTTTTAGTGTCTGTCATTTGTACTTTATTAATGGCAATATGTAAGCCCCATCTTTCCAGTGACTTTAGTAAGGAATTATAACATTGCTCTAAGACAGGTTTTTCCTTATGAGCTAGCAAAATATCATCCATATAATGATAGATTAAAAGTTGAGGGTTAATTTGTTGATACTCACCAGGGTGGAAATTAATCTGATTACCTTGCCCTTTATATGGTCCTTGGCCTGTCAGCATGTTTAGATTCCATTGAGGATTGCCCGCAACTGCGTTATGTCGGGCAGTATCAGAACATAACTCCTGGTTAGCCACCTTCCACATGAGATATTGTCCCCCAGATAAACATGCATTTGCTAAATTACCCCAATCAGTCAGAGTAAGATTTTGACTTGCAACATTCTCTAATAAAGAAATGGTAAATGCAGCTTGTACTCCATAGGACATAACTGCCTCTTTTAACTGTTTTACTAATTTTATATCTAATATTTGATGATATCTCTGATTGTTTTGATCTTCAAATACCAGGAATATTGGGAACGCTGATTGAGATTCTACGTCAGCCCACTGCCTGGGGGCAACCCCTGTGCAGCAGGTACATGTGCCCCTACAACTTGAAAAAAAGAGTGGTGATCTGGATTATACGCTGGAGGGCGTGACATGGTAGGGGTTAAATGCCACTGAGAGAACTTCTTTTCTAGCTCTGTCTCAGATAGCTCCTGTTCTTCAGAGTTACATCCCTGTTCTGAGTTTGAACATCTACTTTCTCTTTTAGACGCTTGACTTGATTGTTCCTCTTTAACAGTTTCTAATATCTTTTCCCCTTCTTTTAACCGTTCTTGAAATTTTTGTTTTTTGGAAGCCAGACAGAAACGAACTAACGTCCATATTGCCACAACAACAACAAACAGAAACGAAACAAGAAAAGGTAACACAAATAACACCTTACACATATTCATTTACTTACAGGACATCCTTCACTGTCTCCCGGGACAGCCTTTCATTACATTCCCTCTCTAGGGGAATCTTCCGTTAAAACCTTAAGGCCACTGTTTCCTCAAATAGGGAAACCTTCTCGTTAATTACGCTAGTGAAACTGACTTTTACTGACCTGAGTGCTCACCATTCCCCATACAGGCTGCCACTTGTCGCTTGCCCCACTTGCCGCTTGCCGCGGACCAGCGGGACAAATGACACGTACACTTCAGAAGTTCATGAAGCAGCTTCTGCTTTATTCGGATAACACCCTCAATATATAAGCAGTCTCATGCATAAGCAATTGTAACCAGATATGTCCATCCAATCCTATTAAAGGTCAAGCAATCACGAGCTCAAGCATACAAGGCTGAACTAATTATCACACAGCCCATGGTAAACGCTTCCTGTTTTTCTCAAGGCACATTCAGCACGCCCTTTGGCTCTCTTCCAGTCGCCATCTTTGGATGCATGTGGTGTAACCCTGGGCCCCGGGTCTCGCCCGCCACAATTAAAATGATCAGAGAATCAAACGATGACATGAAAGACCAAATGCAGGCTTTGAATGATCACACCAATCAACAGATAAAAGAGCAAATGCAGGAAGCAAAGGATCATTTCAATAAACAGAGATTCTGAAAAAAAAAAAAAACAAATTCTTGAAATGAAGGAAACAATAAACCAAATTAAAAATCCATAGAAGACATAACCAATAGGATAGAACTCTTTCTTCTCAGCAGCACATGGATCCTTCTCTAAAATAGACCATATGTTATGCCACAAAGCTACTCTTAGCAAATACAAAAAGAGATACTACCTTGTATTTTATCATATCATAATGCAATGAAATTAGAAATCAATGAAAAAATTAAAAACAGAAATTACTCCAACACCTGGAGACTAAATAATACACTATTGAATGATGCATGGATAACAGAAGACATTGGGAGGAGATTTAAAAAATTCTTAGAGGTAAACAAGAACAAATATAAAACGTAAAATCTCTGAGACACTATCAAAGCAATACTAAGAGAAAAATTCAATTCATGGAGCACATTCAATAAAAGAAGAAAAATTCAACAAATAAACAACCTAACACTACAGCTCAAAGCCCTAGAAAAAGAAGAACAGAGCAACACCAAAAGTAGTAGAAGACAGGAAATAGTTACAATCAGAGCTGTAATCAATTAAACTGAAACAAAAGAAACAATCAAAAAAATAGACAAAATAAAAAGTTGGTTCTTTGAAAAAATAAACAAAATTGATAAACCCTTAGCCACACTAACAAAGAGAAGGAGAGAGAAAACTCAAATTACTAAAATTCAGGATGAAAGAGGAAATATCATAACAGAAAAGATAGAAACACAAAACATAATTACAAACTATTTTGAAAATCTATACTCCAACAAAATAGAAAATCTCAAAGACATCAACAGCTTTCTAGAGACATATGATCCACCCAAACTGAATCAGGAGGACATAAACAATTTAAATAGACCAATTTCAAGCAATGAAATAGAAGAAGTCATCAAAAGCCTACCAACCAAGAAAAGTCTGGGACCAGATGGATTCTCAGCCAAGTTCTACAAAACCTTTAAAGAAGAGCTCATTCCAATACTTCTCAAAGTATTCCATAAAATAGAAGAGGAGGGAACCCTCCCAAACTCATTCTATGAAGCTAATATCACCCTGATACCAAAACCAGACAGAGACACATCAAGGAAAGAAAATTTCAGACCAATATCTTTAAAGAACATAGATGCAAAAATTCCTAACAAAATTTTAGTAAATCACATACAAAACCATATTAAAAAGATAGTGCACCACAATCAAGTGGGTTTTATCCCAGGGATGCAAGGTTGGTTCAACATTAGGAAATCAATAAATATAATTCACCATATCAACAGACTAAAAGTTAAGAATCACATGATTATTCCAATAGATGCAGAAAAAGCATTTGATAAAATATAGCACCCTTTCATGCTCAAAATTCTAGAAAAAAGAGGGATAGTAGGAACATTCCTCAACATTGTAAAAGCTATCTATGCTAAGCCCATGGTCAATATCATTCTAAATGAAGAAAAACTGAATTATTCCCCCTAAAAACTGGAACAAGGCAGGGATGCCCTCTTTCACCACTTCTATTCAACATCATCCTTGAAACTCTAGCCAGAGCAATTAGACAGACCAAAGAAATTAAAGGGATACGAATAGGAAAAGAAGAACTCAAACTATTCCTATTTGCTGATGACATGATTCTATATTAGAGGAGCCAAAAATTCCACCAGAAAACTTCTAGAACTCATAAATGAATTCAGTAAAGTAGCAGGATATAAAATCAATGCTCATGAATCTAATTCATTTTTGTTCATAAGTGATGAATCCTCTGAAAGCGAATTTAAGAAAACTACCACATTCACAATAGCCTCAAAAATATACTTGGGAATTAATCTAACAAAAGAGGTAAAAGACCTCTACAATGAGAACTACAGAACACTAAAGAAAGAAATTAAAGAAAACCTTAGAATATGGAAAGATCTCCCATGTTCTTGGATAGGCAGAATTAATATTGTCAAAATGGCCATACTACCAAAAGTGCTATACAGATTCAATGCAATTCCAGTTAAAATCCCAGTGACGTACCTTACAAAAATAGAGCAAGCAATTATGAAATTCATCTGGAAGAATAAGAAACCCAGAATAGCTAAAGCAATACTTAGCAGAAAGAGTGAAGCAGGTGGTATCACAATACCAGATTTTCAACTATACTACAGAGCAATAGTAACAAAAACGGCATGATATTGGCACCAAAATAGACAGGTAGATCAATGGTATAGAATAGAGGACACAGAGACAATCCCAAATAAATACAGTTTTCTCACACTAGACAAAGGTGCCAAAAACATACAATGGAGAAAACATAGCCTCTTCAACAAATGGTGCTGGGAAACCTGGAAATCCATATGCAGCAGAGTGAAACTAAACCCCTATCTCTCACCCTGCACAAAACTCAGCTCAAAATGGACCATGGACCTTGGAATCAGACCAGAGACCCTGCACCTAATAGAAGAAAAGTAGGTCCAAATCTTCATCATGTTGGCTTAGGATCAGACTTCCTTAACATGACTCCCAAAGCACAAGAAATAAAAGCAGGAATCAATCATTGGGATAGATTCAAACTAAAAAGCTTTTTCTCAGCAAAGGGAACTATCAACAATGTGAACAGAGTGCCTACAGAGTGGGAAAAAATTGTTAACACACACACATCAGAGCACTAATCTCCAGAATCTATAAAGAACTAAAAAAACTTTACACCAAGAATACAAATAACCCAATCAGCAAATGGGCTAAGGAAATGAGCAGACATTTCACAGAAGAAGATGTACAAGCAATCAATAGATATATGAAAAAATGTTCAACATCTCTAGTAATAAGAGAAATGCAAATCAAAACTACCCTAAGATTTCATCTCACCCCAATTAGAATGGTGATTATCAAGAACACAAGCAACAATAGGTGTTGGCATGGATGTGGGGAAAAAGGTACACTCATACATTGCTGGTGGGGTTGCAAACTAATGCAGCCACTCTGGAAAGCAGTGTGGAGATTCCTTAGAAAACTCGGAATGGAACCGCCATTTGACCCAGCTATCCTACTCTTTGGCCTATACCCAAAGAACTTAAAATCAGCATACTACAGTGATGCAGCCACATCAAAGTTCATAGCTGTTCAACTCACAATAGCTAGATTGTGGAACCAAACTTGATGCCCTTCAGTTGATGAATGGATAAAGAGACTGTGGTATATATACACAATGGAATACTACTCAGCCATTAAGAAGAATAAAATTATGGCATTTGCAGACAAATGGATGAAATTGGAGAATATCATGCTAAGTGAGATAAGCCAATCTCAAATAACCAAAGGTCGAATGATCTCTATGATAAGCAGATGATGATACTTAATGGGGGGTAGGAGGGAGGCAAGAATGGAGGAAGGATGGATTGTATAGAGGAAAGAGGGGTGGGCGGGGTGGGGGAAGGGAAAAATAACAGATTGAGCCAAACGTCATTACCCTATGTACATGTATGATTACAGAAATTGTATAACTCTACATCATGTACAACCAGAGAAATAAGTTTCACCCCATTTGTTTAAAATGAATCAAAATAAATTAATTAAAAGTAAATAAACAAATAAATAAATAAATAAGAGCTAATATTCATCTTATTGGAGTTCAAAAAGAACTTCAGAATGTCAAATGGATAGAAAGCTTATTTTAAGAAATAGTAACAGGAAACTTCCCAAAACTAGAGAAGTATACATATAGGGGTGTTGGGGCCATCTTAACAGAAACCTTACAGGCCAGGAGAGAATGACATGAGATTTTCACAATGTTGAAGGGGAAAAAACTGTCAGCTGAGAATACTATACCCAACAAATCTATTCGTTAGCATAAGGACTTTCCTAGACAAACAAATGCTGAGAGAATATATCTCCACCAGACCTGTTCTACAAGAAATACTAAAGGCAGTTCTTAAAACTGAAAAAAAGAGATGTTAGTGAATAAGAAGAAAATATAAGAAGGTATTAAACTTACTGGTAACAGTAATTATTCAAACTAATTCAGAATGCTCTAATATTGTAAACATGGTGTGTAAACCATTCATATATTTAATATGAAGGCTACAAATCAAAATAATTAAAAATTAATGGTGATAACATTAAGCATGGACAATATAGAAAAACATAAAATGGGTTATCAAAAATTCAAGCATGGGGGAACATACCTGTAATCCCAGCAACACAGGAGGCTGAAGAAGGAGGATCACAAATTGAAGGCCAAACCAGGGACAGTGGTACACACCTGTAATCCCTGCAGCTCGGGAGGCTGAGGCAGGAGGATCATGAGTTCAAAGCCAGCCTCAGCAAAAGCGAGGTGCTAAGTAAATCAGTGAAACCCTATCCTAAACAAATTCAAAATAGGGCTGGGGATGTGGCTCAGTGGTCGAGTGCCCCTGAGTCCAATCCCTGGTACCCAAAACAACAACAATAACAAAAAAATAATTGAATACCAGCCTCAGCAACTAAGCAAGACTCTAAGCAATTTAGTGAGAACATGATTCAAAATACAATAATTAAATAAAAAAGACTGGGAAGGTGGATTGATGGAAAAGCATCTCTGGGTTCAATTCCCAGTACCCAAAATAAAAAAATAAAAAACAACAATGTGGAAGGAATGGAGTGCAACTGTAGAATATTCTCATAAGTACATTTTCTCCTGTTCTTTGTTTCTCCTATCCTTATGATCATATTAAGTTTCTATCATTTCCAAATATCTTTTAAAAAAATTTTTAGTTGCCAATTGACCTTTGTTTTATTTATTTATATGTGGTGTTGAGAATCAAACCCAGGACCTCACACATGCTAGGCAAGCATTCAACCACTGAGCCTCAATCCCAGTTCCATTTCCAAATATCTTGCTAAAATCAAAAGATTTTTTGTAAGCCTCATGGTAACCACAAAGCAAAAATTTATAGTAGAAACACCAAAAATAATCAGCAAAGGATATAACACACTTAACCACCAAGGAAGACTGTAAGAGGGTGAAAGAAAGAAAAAAACAACAAAACTATTAAATAAGTTACATAATGACTGTAGCAAGACCTCACCTATCAATAATTAACCTTGAATATAAATGGATTAAGTTATCCACTTAATCATAAACAAGGTCCAACTCTATATTGCTTACAGAAAACTCACTTCACCTCTAAAGAAACACAAAGACTGGAAGTGAAGGGATAGTAATGGAAGCCAAAATAAAGCAGGAGTAGTCATACTAACATAACATAAAATAGATTTTAAATCAAAAGTAGTAAAAAGAGACAATGAAGATCATTGTATAATGATAAAGTATCAATCCAGCAAGAGGAAATATATATATGTATATATATACATATACGTATATACATATATACATATACGTATATACATATATATATCCAAAATATATATATACTTATATACATGTATATACATATATATGTACGTATATACATATATACGTATATACATATATACATATATATACGTATATACATATATATATATCCAAAATCAGAGCTGCCAAATATGTAAAGCAAGCATTAATACACCTAAAGGGAGTGATAGGTGATAGGTACCAATATAATAATAGTTGAGGACTTTAACACCCTACTTTCAGCAATGGACAGATCATCCTGACTGAAAATCAACAAACATTGGAGTCAAATTGTGCCCTAGGTCAAAAGGACCTAATAGACATCTGTAGAGCATTCCATCCAACAGCAGCAGAATATACATTCTTCTCACTAACACATGGATATTCTCCAGGATACATGATTGATAAGCAATTCTCAATGATTTTTGAAACACTGAAATCATTGCAACTATCTTTTCTGACCACAAGGCAACCAAGCTAGAAATTAACAAGTAAAACTTGGATATCTATTAAAAAGTACACGGAAATTAAATGATCTTTGAACAACCAACATATCAAGGAGAAAATCAAGAAGGAAACTTTAAAACTTCTTGAAACAAATTAAAACAAAGACATGGCAAATCAAACCCATGGATAAAGTAAAAGCAGTAGTAATAGGGAGGTTTATAGCAATAAATGCCCACAAAAAGTAGAAAGATCACAGATAAACATCTTTCACTGCATCTCAAGGAACTAGAAAAACAAGAATAAACAACATCCCAAACTAGTAAAAGGAATGAAATAATAAAAATTAGAGCAGGAGTAAATGAAATGCACACTTAAAGAGCAATACAAAAGATCAGTAAAATTAACAGCTGATTATTTGAAAAGATAAAATAAGCAAACTCTTAGGCTAACCAACAAAAAGAGAAAAAAGATTAAAATAAATAAAATCCAAGATGAAAAGGGAAACATTACACGTGACCCCACAGAAATACAAAAATCATAAGCGATTTCTATGAAAAACTATACGCTAAAATTTTTGATGGTCTAGAAGAAATGAACAAATTCCTGGAAATATACTCCTTACCAAAAGTGAATCATGAAGAAATAGAAAACTTGAGAAAATCAATAATAAGTAAGGAGATTGAATCAGCAATAAAAACTCTCCAATCAATAAAAACCCAGGCAGATGGCTTCACTGATTAATTCTTTCAAACATTTAATGAAGAATTAATTCTAATTTCCCTTAAGTTATCCCAAGAAAAAATAAGAGGAATTTTTCCGAACACATTATATGAAACCAGCATAACTTTGATACCAAAATCAATTGAGTCCACAACACAAAAAAAGAAAATTATAGGCTGGTATCTTTGATGAATATAAGTACAAAAATCTTCAACAAAATGCTAGCAAATCAAATCCAACTGCACATTAAAATGATTATTCTCCATGATTAAGTAGAATTCATTCAGGGATGCAAGCATGATTCAATATACATAAATCAATAAATGTGATACTCCATATCAACATAATGATGGACAAACCATATGGTCATCTCAGTTAATGCAAAAAAGGCATTCAATAAATTTTATGATAAAAATGCTGAACAAATTAAACACCAGGAATGTACCTTAACAAAATAATTGTCTTTCATAACAAGCCAACAGTGAATTTTTATTGAATATTATATTGAATGGGGAAAAGTTTAAAGCTTTCCCTCTGAAATCTGGAAAAAGACAAGGATGTCTGTTCTCATTTTTATTCAATATATCAAGATATATTATGCTGACTGTCTTCAAATCATACTATAAAGCCTCAGTAATCAAAATTACACAATATTGGCATAAAACAGACTCATAGACCAAAGTGCCAGAATAGAGAGCCTAGAAGTAAACTATGTATCTATTGACAACCGATTTTTGGCAAAGGTGCTAAGACCACACACTGGAGAAAGGACAGTCTTCAATAAATGGTGTTGGAAGAATTGGATATCCACATGCAGACGAATGAAGTTAGACTGATATCTCTCACCTGTTAGAAGATCAACATACAATGGATTAAAGACTTACATGTAAGTCTGAAACTATGAAACTACTAGAAGAAGACATAGAAGGTAGCTTCAGGACATTGGAATGGGCAAGAAATTTTTTGGACGAAATGATAAAAGCACAGGGGGAATAAAGCAAATGTAGGCACAGCAAAGGAAACCCTCAACAGAATGCAGAGACAATGTATAGAATGGGATAAAAATTTGCAAATATTTGACAAAAAGGCTGAAATCGGAATATATAAGGAACTTTAAATGTCAATAGCAAAAACAAACAACAATGACAATGGACCCACCATTTGATCCAGCTATCCCACTCCTTGGCCTATACCCAAAGGAATTAAAATCAGCATACTATGATGATACAGCCACATCAATGTTCATAGCAGCTCAATTCACAATAGCTAGATTGTGGAACCAACCTAGATGCCCTTCAATTGACTAATAGATAAAGAAACTGTTTACTCAGTCATAAAGAAGAATAAAATTATGGCATTTGCTTATAAATGGATGAAGTTGGAAAATATCATGCTAAGTGAAATTGGTCAAGCCCAAAAAACCAAAGGTCGAATGTTTACTCTGATAAGTGTATGATAATATATAATGGGGGGGTGGCGAGGGGAAGAGAAGAATGAATAATGTTTGGAAGGTGTAGAGGAAAATGGAGTAGAAGGAGGTGGAGGACAGAAAGATAGTAGAATGAAACAGACAGTATTACCCTATGTATATGTATGATTACATGAATGGTGTGAATCTGCATTGTGTACAACCATAGGAATGAAAAGTTGTACCCCATTTGTGTACAATGAATCAAAATGAAGTCTGTAAGAATTTTTTAAATTTTAATAAAAAATGACAAAAACAAGTAACCCAATTTAAAAATGGGCAAATAGATTTAAATAGACATTTCTCAAAAGAAAACATCCAAATGGCCAATAAGTATATGAAAAACTGCTGAGCACTACTAATCATTAGGGAAATGCTAATCAAAACCACAATGAGATATAATCTTACACTTGTTAAAATGGCTAATATAAAAAAGATTAAACATAATTGCTCACAAGAAGGTCAGCAATTCTGAAAAAAAAATAACCATTACACAGTGTTGGTGGTAATGTAAATCAGCAATTATGGAAAATAGTATGGGATATCTCAAAAACTAAAAACAGAAGTACCATCTGATCCAACTATACCATTCCTGGGTGTATATCTGAAGGAAATGAAGTCAGCATATAAAATAGATACCCGCATACCTATCTTTACTCCAGCACTGTTCATAATAACCAAGTTATAGAATCAGCCTAGATGTCCATCAAGAGATGAATGAATAAAGAAAATGTGGTCTATGTACACAATGGAATGCTCTTCAGCCATAAAGAAGAATGAAATTATGGCATTTGCAGGAAAATGGATGGAACTGGGAATCTTCTTGCTAAAATAAGCCAGACACAGAAACACAAGTACCACATGTTTTCTCTCATATATGGAAACTTAAATAAATGAATAAATAAATAAGGCCTGAAAGTAAAGGAGGAACTATTAGGAAAGGAATGAAGGAAGGGGGAGAGAGGGGCGAGCAAGAGATGATAGTTGGGAGGGTACCTGTGATGAAAACACTATACATGCATGTATGGAAATGTCATAGTGAAACCCATCAATATGTACAATTAATATCAGTTAATATTTATAATTTTAAAATAATATAAAATATTAATAAAGTATTTCTTTTCATCTTAAAAAAGACTAAAGATAACAAGTATTAGCAATTATGTGGAGAAAACTCTTGCATACTGTTGGGGGGAATGTAAATTAGTATAGCCATTATAGAAAACCGTATGGTGGTTTCTCAAAAAATTAAAAATAAAACTACCATATGGTCCAGCAATTCCATTACTTGGTATATATCTAAAGGAAATAAAATCAACACGTTGAAGAGACATCTGCACTCCCATGTTCATTGCAGCACTCTTCACAACAACCAAGAAATGGAAAACAACCTAAGTGTTCATCAGCTGATGAATAGATACATAAAATGTTACATATACACAACAGAATATGATTCCTCCATAAAAGACTGAAATCCTGTAATTTTCAACAACTTGGATGGAACTGGAGTTCATTAGGTTATGTGAAATAAGTCAGGCATAGAAAAAACAAGTACCCTGTGATCTAATTCATATATGGATTCTAAAAAAAAAATTGATCTCATAGAAGTTGAGAATAAAATGGTAGTTACCAGAGTCTGGGGAAAATTAAGGGGGAGGGATTGAGAAAGGTTGATCAGTGGGTACTAAGTTACAGTTGGATAGAAGCAAGAAGCTCTGGGGTAATATTGCACGGTAGGGTGACTATAGATAACAATTATATACTGCACAATTTAAAAAGCTAGAAAGTTTTAACCCTGAAGAAATGATAAATGTTTTACCTGGTTTAAATATTATGGAATGCATACATGTTTCAAACACTACATGGCATTCCATTAATAAATACACTGTTACATTTTGGGGTATGAATATAAAAAGAGCAAATTAAAATTTTTAAATTAAGTTATATTTAAAGTCACACATGCACACACACGTGTGCATGCACGCGCGCGCGCGCACACACACACACACACACACACACACACACACACCTGGCCCAAAAGTTGTAGGCATTGAATCTAGGGGAAAATGGAGGCTTAAAGAGTATTCAGAACATATAAGCAACAATGTGATATAAGATACAAAATGACTGATGCTTCAATTCCACACTCCAAATGCCCCACAAGAATCTCTTGTGGCTCACTCTAGTAAGAAATACAGGGGCTGGGGAGATAGCTCAGTCGGTAGAGTGCTTGCCTTGTAAGCACAAGGCCCTGGGTTCGATCCCCAGCACCCAAAAAAAAAAAAAAAAATACACAGAAAAGTTAATTCTAGAAAATGAATGTCAGCCTAATCAGTTAATATATTACAAAGCCACTGGAGATATATAACGTGAATTTAATCATGAGGAAATATTAGAGTAATCTAATTTGGGAAACAATATACAAAATAATTATAATCTATAGAAGTTTCAAGATCATAAAAGTTAGGGAACTAACTTTTGACTAAGGAACGATTTCACACTAAAAGAGATTAAAGCAATATTAAAATTCAATTCAGTGTGTAATTCTGTCCTGAATCCTTTTGCTCTGAAAGATAATTGGCAGAATTTGAATGGGGTCTGATGATTAGAAAGTAATGATATACCAGTATTAATTTCTCAATAGTGATGGTTTTCCTATAGTTTTATAGGATAATGTCCTTTTGTAAGAAAAGCACACTTAAATATATGAGGAAATGGACACCTAGGTATTTGATAGTGAACAGGTGCAGATTCGCAAAATTATTCTAAAGAGTCCAGGAAAAACTTATTTGTACTTGTCATCTATCTATTTATATTCTGTTCCTTTCTGATTGCTTTAATTTTTTAAAATTATTTTAAAAATATGCATTGGTCAGGGGAGCACCTGCATTCTTGAAAAGTATAGTGGCCATACTCTGAAGGTCATAGATGAAGAGGGATACTACAAAGGAATTGGGTTCCCTGATCTCAAATGGGAAAAAATTGGATCCCAAAGTGGTCACTGGCTGGTAGACAAGGTGGAACCAATACCACATTAATACATAGAGATAGAATATAACTGGGTGTTTCAGTCCACAAGGATCTGTGGCAATGGCTAATTGATCATAAGATCTCTAGAAATAAAATAATATGATTAGTCATATTGATATATTTCAATGGTCAATTTTAGTTATGGACATTTCTGGATTAATGGATGACTCAATAGCTGATACAGCATTCTTTTTCAGTATATCTGTGAGATTGTTTCCAGAAAAGAGATTGTCATTTGAATCAGTGGACTACCAAAGATCTACCCTTATCTAAATGTGGGTGGATGCCATCCAATTGTCTGAGAGCCTGGTTAGAAAAAAAAGACATAGAAAAGGTGAATTTACACTCTCTCACATGCTCTTTCACTCTCTCTCTCTCTCTCAATCTGTAACTTATGGAGCTGGGATACCTATATTCTCATGTATTGGACATAGTAACTCAAGCTTTTCTGTCCTTTGATCTTTACAACTTATACCAAATAGACCCCAGATTCTTGGATCTTTGGCCTTGGACAGAGTCATGCTACCAGTTTCCCTGGTACCCCAGCTTGAAGATGGCATGTCATAGAACTTCTCAGTTTCCATGCACATTTTAGTCAATTCTCTCAATAGATTTCCTCTCATATCTCTCTGTTCCTCTCTCTTCCCCCAACCTCTATCCTTCTATCTGGCCTATTGGTTCTCTTACTCTGAAGGACCTTGACTAATACACATGTACAAGAGGAAAATTCTACTAAGCAGAATTCTAACTTCTTTTGATCACCCTAGAGGAATTTCATGGTCTCTTATACAGTTCCCAGTCCTAACCCAGTTTACAAGCACAGAGCCCCTTGATCAAGGAAGGACCTTACAGTGTAGTCATTAGATATGTACCAAATCTTCCCCTGAAGGTCTTGAGGCAATTTATCAAGAAAACTGCACTGAAGAAAAAGAAACTCAGAACTCCTGGAAATTTTTAGAAAACAGCTCTGAATATATGCTGATCCCTAAACACCTATCAGAGTAGGGTCCCATGGAGTATAGATGATAGAGCCTTTGTTTGAATATGTCTTAAAGCAGGACTAAGGACATGTCCTATGGTTATTTCTCAAGATTAATTATATATGGTAGGGAAAAACTTACTTTTTAATTGGCATAATTCCCAAATGAGAACTGGGGATGAAGCTCAGTGGTAGAGCTCTTGCCTGGTATGTGTGAGGTCTGGGTTTGATCTGCAGCACCACAAGAGGAAAAAAGAATTTCCAAATTAATTATCTGACCCATAGTGTGAGGGGAAATATTATAGGAAGATTCAAGAGGAAGCCCCTGCAACTGACCCACCCCTGCTATGATAGTCAACCAAAAGCAACATTCCCTGGGGGACCTTTAGAAATCAGTGCCTTATCAAAAATTCGGAGGTGTTCTAAAGGCAATTTCTTTTTTTTATTTGTTCTACTTAGTTATACATGACAGCAGAATGCATTTCAATTCATTGTACACAAATAGAGTACAACTATTCATTTCTCTGATTATATACAATGTAGAGTCACATCATTTATGCAATTATACATGTATATAGGGTAATGATGTCTGTCTCATTCCACCATGTTTCCAACCCCTTGCTCCCCCCTCCCCTAATTCCCCTCTGCCCCATCCAAAGTTCCTCCATTCTTCCCTCCCTCCACTTATGTATCAGCATCCACTTATCAGAGAAAACAGTTGGCCTTTGTTTTCTTGGCTCATCTTGCTTAGAATAATATTCTCCAACTCCATCCATTTACCTGCAAATGCCATGATTTCATTCTTTTTTAAGGTTGAGTATGATTCCATCGTGTATATATACCACAGTTTCTTTTTCCATTCATCTATTGAAGGCATCTAGGCTAGTTTCACAATTTAGCTACTGTGAATTGAGCTACTATAAACATTGATGTGGCTTCATCACTGTAGTATGCTGATTTTAAGTCCTTCGGGTATAAGCTGAGGAGTGGGATAACTAGGTCAAATGATGGGTCCATTCCAAGTTTTCTGAGGAATCTCTGTACTGCTTTCCAGAGTGGCTTCACCAATTTGCAGTCCCACCAGCAATATATGAGTGTGCCTTTCCCCCCACATCCTTACCAACACCTATTATTGCTTGTACTTTTTATAATAACCATTATAATTGGAGTGAGATGAAATCTTAGGATTAGGGTATATACACAATGGAATATTATTCAGCCACAAAGAAGAATAAAATTATGACATGTGCAAGTAACTGAATGGAGTTGGAGAATACCATGCTAAGGGAAATAAGCCAATCACAAAAAACCAAAGACTAAATGTTTTCTCTGATAAGTGGATGCTGATACATAATGGGGGTGAGGATAAAGGAAGAATGGAGGAGTATTGGATTGTGTAGAGGAAAATGAGGGGAGGGGAGAGGGCAGGGAAAGGAAAGATAGTGGAATGAGACAAATATCATTACCCTATGTACATGTATGAGTACACAAATGGTGTGAATCTACAGCATGTACAACCAGAGAAATGAAAGGATTTACCCCATTTGTATACAATGAATCAATAATGCATTCTGTAAAAATAAAAATTAATTAATTAATTAATAGTATTTTTTAAAAAGCACTGTACTTTAAAAAAAGTCATATCTATTATAGGCAAAGAAATCATACAAAACCCTTGTGTTATGTTTTGGATATAAGGTGACCCCCAAAAAGTTTCTGTGTTAATGCAGGAATGTTCAGGTGTGAAATGATTAGATTATAAGAGTTGTAGCCTAATTAGTCCATCCTAGTTTGAATGGAAAACTTGGTGGCAACTATAGGCAGGGGGGGCATGGTTGAGGGAGGTAGATCACTAAGTACATGCCCTTGGGGATTATATCTTTTTCCCCTGGCTCCTACTTTACTCTTTCTGCCTCCTAGCCTCCATGAGCTGAGTAGTTTTCCCTGGCATACCCTTATGCCATGTCCATCTACCATGATGTTCTGCCTCACTTCAGGTCCAGAGCAATGGAATCAGCTGACCATGGACTGAACCTCTGATACCACAAGCCCAAAATAAACTTTACCTCCTCTAAATGTTCTTGTCAGGTATTTTGGTCACAACAACAAAAGCTGACTAATACACCTGGAAAACCCCAACAGGAAATCACTGTGAAGATCACTATGGTTTGTGAGTAAGGACATGCTTTCCTCTGTTGACAACCATTCCCCATTTGAAAAATGGCTACTGATTTACTACTGGGCCCTGGTAGAGACTGAACACCTCACCATGCGGCACAAAGTAGCTATATAGCCCAAATTTGTTTTCATGAACTGAATGCTACCTGATCCAACAAACCATAAAATTACTCACACAAAGCAGTGTTTTATTAAAGATGAAAGTAGAGAAAGAACTGGAAAAGATAATTTTAAGATAATCATTTAAAGTTCCTGGAAATTTTCCTAAGGCCAAACAACAAATGCAGAAACATTTCTTTAAGAAAATCTATTAACGCTCAGTAAGAACAAGAATCTATGGCAGCTCAGCAAAACCCATTCCCTCTTTCCCTATCCCCCAGATGGATTAATGGAAGTTCCATTCCAGAAGAATGTGGTCGAGAAGGTCTTTCTCACTTCTAAACTCCAAATCAAAATTTACCCTATCTCCTTGGGAAATGCAGGTCACCAGAATTTCTCATCTCCTCTTTCTCCAAGTTTAAGAAACTAAATTTCTGATGAATACCACTGAGAGGTTGAGGATCTTGGTGTTTTTTTTTTTTTTTTTTCTCCTAACTCCAACTCACAGAAGCCCTATGCCAGGTGTGGCAGTCCAAGTGTATTGGAGCTCCAATTGTCCTTGCTGCAGCTCGCTCTAAAAATGGAGGCTATGTGTCAGGAAAAGCAAGTTGATATGATCAGAAGCTACTGCACACACCTAGTAAACAGAATGGCTCGGAGATTTTTGCTGTGGGAAGAGAGGCAGCCTATAAAAAGAGGGAGCTTTAAACCTCTCCCCATAGGAACTGATGTTATTTGAAGCAGAATGGGGGGAAGTTCAAGCCTAGGAGTACTCTTAGAAACAATGGGCATTTTTGGTAAAAAGCAATTAAGCAGAATTGTTAATTCTACGTGAACAAGATAAACTGTAGATCAGCCAACTTACCAGCTTGAACCACGGGTAGATAAAGCTACAATTAGATAGCTGAGGGATCATAAAAATCCTCAAACATCAAATACTACCCCTGAAAAAGGCTCAAATTAATTGTATTAGGGCATGAAGCAAATTTTATAAGCCAAAAATTAGAGGAGCCTAACAACTGGGTGTGATATCAACAGAAGTAGAGAGCTCAAGAGACAGATCAGAGAAACTGACACTCAAAGGCAACCCTGCTAAAATCACTCTTTCCAGAGAGACGGTGGTGTACTCAAGACTGCACCTTCTAAGCAGAAACATGAAAGGTTTCATACTGCACAGAAAAACATTTCACTAAAATAGTCTAGCCAAGCTACCCAACAACTAAACAAGCAAGCAACTAAGAGAAGCCACAGATATGAGAAGAAATTAGTATCCAGACTTATTGTATTACCTAAAATTGAAACAGCCTGAAGTTGGAGCTCCCTCTACAATTGAGAGTAAGTTCCTCATATTCAGAGTAAATTCTGGAGACTGTCCTCCCTGACCTTAGTTATACAAATAAAACAAAATGAAGCTGGGTGCAATGACACACACCTATATTCCCAGCAACATGGAGGGATTTTTTTAAGCAAAAAGTTACTTCTACTTTCCTTCAAAGCTGGCTTTGAATAAAATCTATTTTTGTATAATTTTTAAAAACAATTTTATTGGTTCTTTGTAGTTATACATGACAGTAGAATCATGTATAACTACATGACTGATATAATTGTACAAGCATAGGATATATCTTATCCTAGTTAGGACCCCATTCTTATGGATGTACATGATGGTAGGATTCACCATGGTGTATTCATATAAGTACATAAGAAAATTATTTTGGATTAATTCCACTGTCCTTCATTTTCCTATTGTCCTTCCCTTCCCTTCATTCTCCTTTGTCTAATCTACTGAATATCTAAGCTTCCCCTCTCCCCTTTATTGTGGGTTAGCTTCCAAATATCAGAAAAAACATTCAAACTTTGGTTTGGGAGACTGGCTTATTTTACCTAGCATGATAATATCCAGATCCATCCATTTACTTGCAATTGTCATAAAGTCCTTCTTTGAAATGGTTGAGTAGTACTCCACTGTGTATATATATCACAATTTCTTTATCCATTCATCTGTTGAAGGGTACCAAGGTTGGTTCCATAGCTTAGCTATTGTGAATTGAGTTGCTATAAACATCGATGTGGCTGTGTCACTGTAGTATGCTGATTTTAACTCTTTTGGATATAAACTGAGAAGTGGGATACTTGGCTCAAATGGTGGTTCCATTCCTACTTTTTTGGGGACTCTCCATACTCCTTTCCAGAGTGGCTGCACCAATTAGCAATTTCACCAGTAATGTATGAGTGTACCTTTTACCCCACATCCTTGCCAACATGTATTGTTGCTTATATTCTTGATAATTGCCATTCTGACTAGAGTGATGTGAAGTCTCAGTGTACTTTTTTTGCTTTTTTTATTTTTAAATATGGAATACTTCATGAACTTGTGTGTCATCCTTGTACAGTGACCATGCTGATCTTCTCTGTATCATTCCAACTTCAGTGCATGTGCTGCCAAAGTGAGAACTCACTGTAATTTTAATTTGCATTTCATTAATTGCTAGAGATGAAACATTTTTCATATATTTGTTGGCTGCATTTCTTCTTCTGAGAAGTGTCTGTTCAGTTCCTTTGCCCACTTATTGATTGGGTTATTTGATGAGGTTCTTCATAGAAATAGAAAAGAAGTCATGAAATTCATCTTGAAAAATAAGAGGTCCAGAATAGCCAAAGCAATCCTTGCCAAGAAGAGTGAAGCAGGAGGCATCACAATACCAGACCTTAAATTATATTACAGAGCTATATTAATAAGAACAGCATGGTATTGGCACCAAAACAGACACATAGATCAATGGTACAGAATAGAAGACACAGAAACAAATCCACATAAATGCAATTATCTCATACTAGAAAAAGGCACCAAAAACATACACTGGAGAAAAGATAGCCTCTTCAACAAATGGTGCTGGGAAAACTAGAAGTCCATATGCAGCAAAATGAAATTAAACCCCTATCTCTCACTCTGCACAAAACTCAACTCAAAGTAGATCAAGGACCTAGGAATTAGACCAGAGACCCTGCACCTAATAGATGAAAAAGTAGACCCAAATCTTCACCATGTCAGCTTAGGACCTGACTTCCTTAACGAGACTCCTAAAGAGCAAGAAATAAAATCAAGAATCAATAAATGGACTGGATTCAAACTACAAAGCTTTTTCTCAGCAAAAGAAACTATCAGCTATGTGAAGAGAGAGCCTACAGAATGGGAGAAAATCTTTACCACCAACACATCAGATAGAGCACCAATCTCCAGGATATATAAATAATTTGAAAAACTTAACACAAAAAAAAGAAAACCCAATCAATAAATAAATGGGCAAAGGAACTGAACAGACACTTCCTACAAATTTGACTGTTAATATTTGTGGAATGGTGAACAGTGTAGCCTAGTCTCTTCCCCTGAGCAACATTAGTGCCACCCATATTTGAAAACAAAATATCCAGTTTTCAATAAAAAAATTAAAAGACATGCATTAAAAAAAGAGTGACCCATGCACAGGAAAAAAGCAGGAAAGAAACTTCCTGAGAGTGTGACCAAAATTTCGAAGTTAGCATTATGAATATGTTTAAAGAACAAAAGGGAATCATGCTTAAAGAAATAAAGAAAAGTACAATGATAACATAGCATCAAATAGAGAATAGCACTGGAGAGGTGAGAATTATAAAAAAAAATAACCAAGTAGAAATTCTGGAATCAAACGTACAATAGCCTAAATAAATAATTCCCAGAGGAGATCAACAATAGTTCCATGTGACTAAAAGAATCATACGAAAGACTGCTTGATCTCAGGGAATCTCCAAGTGAACTTTAAGTGAAGCTGCACTCGGCGCAAATTCCAAGTGAGTCTCAGTAAACTCCAAATATGATAAGTTAAAAATTGTTCACACCAAGACATATCATGGTAAAAACGCTGAAAGTGAAAAACAAAAAGCAAATCTTGCAAGAGAAAACCAATTTATCATGTTCATTGGAAACCAAAAAATTAACATCTGAGTTCTCATACAAAACAATGAAGGTCAAAATGGTGTAAGATAACATGTTCAAAGTGCTGAATGAAAAACATCTGTCAACGAAGAATCATATCTTAGCACAATTATCCTTCAAATGAAGAGGAAATATATTCCAAGATAAAGAAAACTGAGAATTCATTTCTAGCAAGCACACCTTATGAGAAATGTTAAAGTGCATTAGCCTGAAAGCAAGTGACCCCAGATGGTAGTTTGAAAACACCCAAAAAAAATTACTGATGAAGGCAACTATGTAATTATAAAAGATAATATAAATAATTTCTTCTTCTATCTTATTTAAAAGCAACTATATAAAGCAATTTGCATATAATTGTATTGTTGGTCTATTATGCACAGTAATATAACATATATGATAACAGTACAAAGGAGGTGGATAGGAGAAAAGCTATCCTGGAGTAAGGAAATAGCACTAGATTATAACTGAAATCCACAGGAACAAGTGAAGACAACCAGAAATTGCAAATAAGAAGGTTAATATCACAAATTTTATAAATACATAGTTAATCTTTCTTTTCTCATCTTCTCTAATAAACATAAAATTATATAAACTAATAACTGTAACAATGTACTCTTGGGTTTGTAACATTTATAAATGTGATATTATAACAATAATTGCATTAAAAGGGAAAAAAGGAAATAGAGCTATATGGGAGTAATGTTTCAACATCTCACTTGAACTAAATTAGTATAAATCTAAAATAGTTTCCGATAGATTAAACTGTATGTGTTAAGTCATAGAGCAACACTGAGAAAATATCCCCAAAATATAGTAAAAATTATTAAAGGAATTAAAAAATGTTACATTAGATATATTCACATATTGTAAAAGAAAGCAATAAAAAATAGTACAGTAACAAAAAACACACAAGACTTGAAGAATACAAAATTTCAAGTGGTGGATAAAATGCAAATATATCAATCGTAAGAGTAAATATGGATAGAATAATCAATCTAATCAAACAGCAGATGTTGTCAAACTGGATAAAAATAGATTCAACTACATGCCATGCAGAGGAGACATTCTTTTAGAGTCAAAGATACATATAGCTTGAAAGTAAGGAATGGAAAAAGATGATATCATTCAAACAGCAACCACAAGAAAGTTGGAGTAGTGATATTAATACCAGAAAAAAGCAAACTTTAAAACAAACAAAAAAAGTCTCTAGGGGGAAAGAGGATCATTTTACAATAATCAAACGGTCAATGCACCAGGAAAAGACAATAATTATAAACATATGTGGATCTAAATAAATTAGATAATGCAAAATCTGATAGAAATGAAAGGATAAATACACAATTAAATGATAAAGACTTCAATACCCCAGCACAAAAATGTAACTTAACCTAAAAATAGATGGGTTGTAATTGTTGGACACTGCAATATCCCACTTTTAAAAGTCAGTGTAACTAGTCAGAAGATCAGCAAGGAAACAGAAAATTTGAACACTATAAACCGCTTAGACCTAACAAGTATCTATATAACACTAAACCCAACAACGGTAGAATACATATTCACCTCAAGTACACATAGACTATTCTCTAAGATAGATCATATTCTAGGCCATAAAACAATCCTCAATAAATTTAAAAGAATTGAAATCATAAAAGTATGTGGAAATTTATCAAATATGTTCAAATTAAACAACCTAATCTTAAATAACAATTGGAAGAAAGAAGTCATTATAAAGGAAATTAGAAAATGCTTTAAGATAAAAGAAATGAAGAGACACATTATACAAAAACTTATGGGATACAGCTAAAGCAATTCATAGACAGAAAATTTATAGTGCGGAGGGAAGGGTTAGTGTTAGGGTTAGAGTTAGGGTTAGGGAGGGGGGCAAGTATGGAGGAAGGAAGCACTGTATAGAGGGTAAAGAGGGGTGGGAGGGGTGGGGGGAAGGGAAAAAATAACAGAATGAATCAAACAACATTACTGTATGTGGATTTATGATTACACAAATGGTATGCCTTGACTCCATGTACAAACAGAGAAACAACATGTATCCCATTTGTTTACAATAAAAAAAAATAAAAAAAGAAAAAAAGAAAAAAAAGAAAATTTATAGTGTAAATGTCTCCACTAAAAAAGATCTCAAACCAATACCATAATACATCCATATTAAGACACTGGAAAAAGAAAAGAATACTCAGTCTAAAGAAAATAGAAGAGAATAAATGAAGATTAGATGGAAATAAATGGCATACAGAATACAAAAACAATAAGGAAAACCAATCAAGGAAAAGGTAATTTTTTAAAAGGTTGATAAAATTGATACACATTAAACTACAGTGATAAGACAAAAATTTAAGAGATTCAATTTTCTAAAATCAGGAACTATAGATGTGCGATGGTACACGCCTATAATCCCAGTGACTCCAGAGGCTAAGGAGGAAAGATTGCAAGTTTGAGGCCAGCCTCAGCAACTTAGATAGACCCTGTCTCAAAAAAAAAAAACCTGGGGCTGTGACTCAGTAGTAAAGTGCCCCTGGGTTCAATCCCCAGTACCAAATAAAATCAGGAACTATAGAGGGAAAAATCACTGCTGATGTGACAGAAATAAAAAGAATTAGAGAATATTATGAAAAACTCTCTGCCAAAAAATTATGTTAACTAGAAGAAATGAACCATCTTACTTCCGTAATGAGACAACTACTAAAACTGACTCAAAAAGAACTTGAAAATCTGAGTAGCACATTATGACATTAAGTCAGAATTTTAAAACTACCCATAGGGAAAAACCCAAGTCCAGATAGCTTCATTGGTAAGTTCTACCAAAAATTTGAAGAAGGATTAATATAAATTATTTGCAATATCTTCTTAAAAATAAAAGAGAAGGGAATAATTTGTAGCTCATTCTTTGTGACTGGCATTATCTTGATACCAAAACCAAACAAAGATTTCACAAAAAAATGAAAGATGATAAACAATTATCACTAGTGAATACAGACACAAAACTCTTCAACAAAATACTAGCACATGGTTGTTCATAGCTCCCTGCTGTTCAGAGCTCCCCATCTACCAACATGGCCATCCACCATCACTTAGCAACCTGCCACTATTGCCTCATCTCCCTTTGCAGCTGCCTCCTTCTTGGGACACCACAACTGGCACCATAGCCACCTCGACATGGTGACCTCCACCTTGGGACACTGGACAGGGCCTGAAGGTAGCTGCCTGCCCACCACAGTACTGCATCTCTGAACATGGCCACCCACCATCACTGCACGGCCCACCCTCACTGCCCCATTTCTGAAAGCAGTCACCTCTTGGGACTCCTCTGTAGCCATCTTGGGTTACTACTGCTACCACCATTGCCATCTTGAGTTGTGGCAGCCTCCACCTTGGGACACTAGCCAGGGCCTGCAAGCCTAACATCAAGGTAACTACAGGCTTGCTGCTGTGGCTGCCACCATCTAGGGACACAGTCACTTCCATCCAGGGACCCAGCCAAGGCCTGGAAGACCATCATCAAGGTCCCTGAAGCCTTGGTAACACCTGAGGTTTCCCTACTAGGTGTGCTAATAGCCAACATCTTGCTGCAGAGGCAGGAGAGAACCTTGCACAGGGTCAGAAGATTTGAACAGGTGTGAGGGCATCTTGCTCTCAACCAGCCAACCAGTCCAGCACCCACCAGGTTTCCAGGGCCAACTCAGGCCAGCACTTGCTGGGACCAGACACCATCCTGATCCCCAACTCCCTCCCTAGTCTGGTATCCAATGATCCCCTGATCCCACCAATTTGGCAATCAACCGGGCCCTCTGCCTCCCATATCCTCAGTCTCCCAAACCCTCCCTAGCCACCAACCCTGACCAGTGCTTGCAGCTACATAGCCAACCCACAGCTCTCAACACCTAGTCCTGATCTTCCCGATACAAAACAGCTATCCAAGACAGGCACACAGGTCCTGGTGCTCAGCCATCAGTACCTCCAGTGAGAGAGGTCCCTGACTCGGAAGTTGAAAGGGCAGGGGCAGGAGAGAGATAGTTTACAGACTAAATTAGAGACCAGGAATTGTGGGGCCACAAGCAACATAAGGGTCGAAGATCAGGCTTCAACATCACACAAGTGGACTCCAAAGGAGATTCCTGGGGTGCAGTCTTCCAACAGGGACTGGCAATTGCTATACCCTGCCTCCAGGAGTTCTACCTCCAAGACTAAGCCTCCCACCCTAGTAACCCTCACCTTCACTGAGGATGAGGATTCCAGAAAACCCCGACTATCAGATGAGAAGGGAAACAGACAAACTATTGAACTCCAACAGAAACAATTTTTCAATTTTCCTTGGAGATTCTTTTCTTTTCTTTTCTTTTCTTTTATCTTTTCCCACTCTCACATTTCCACCATTTTGAAACCAAGTGCTTTTCATGCATCAGGCTATTGAGGACTGGGATGTCAGAATAGTATATTACAACTTTGTTGTATAGTCTTTTATTTTTACATTTTTTATTTTTATTTTTATTTATTTTTCTTTTTTTCTTATTTTCTTTTTTCTTTTTTGTTTTTTGTTTTGTTTTTGGGTATTGGGGATTGAACTCACAGTAACTTGACCACTGAGCCACATCCCCACCCTATTTTGTATTTTATTTAGAGACAGAGTCTCTAAATAAAGAGACCCTTAGTCTCTTTATTTTGCTTAGTGCCTCATTTTTGCTGAGGCTGGCTTTGAACTTGCATCCTCCTGCCTCAGCCTCCCAAGCTGCTGGGATTACAGGTGTGCTCCACTGTGCCAGGCTTATTTTTTTTAATTTAATTTAATTTTATTTTATTTTTTGCTCTCTCCATTTTCCTCTCACTTATCTCTTTCCCCCATTCTCTCTTTTCTTCTGCTAACAGCCAACTTCTGTTGATTCCTCTTTCACTCTTCCTATGATCTAATACTTCTATCTTCTTCCCCCTACCTCATAAACATCAAATCCTATATCACCCTTCTTCTCTCTTTGTTGATCATTAGAAATTGTAGGCACTTTTGCAAACCTACTATTTATATTGTAGACAATAATTGAATACACGATTTCTGTTTATTGTGACAAAACTGTAAATGTCTTAATAGGAGTTATTTGGTTTAAGGCTGCATATCGTTTGCATTGGGTGCTGTTAACATTGATCTCCCCTTTACAGGCAAGGTATTGGAAAACTTCAGGGATACTATAAGTCTATAGGTTAGAAACTATAATACCTCAAATCCACACTGCTAGATGGGAAGACACACGAACAACATGATAAAATAAGGGAAGAAAGTCCCCCAAACAAACCAAGATGCTACAATAACAGAATCCATTGACAACACAGTAGAAGAAATGTCAGAGAAGGAGTTCAGAATGTACATAGTTAAACTAATCTGGAAAGTAAAGGATAATGTAAGAGAACAAATACAGGTGGCAAAAGATTGCTTCAATAAAGAGATAGAGATTCTGAAGATAATAACAGAAATCCTTGAAATGAAGGAAACAATAAACCAAATTAAAAATTCAATATAAACCATCAACAACAGACTAGGTCACTTGGAAGACAGAACCTCAGGCAACGAAGACAAAATATATAATCTTGAAAATAAAGTTGACCACACAGTGAAGATGGTAAGAAACAATGAACAGAACTTCCAAAGAACTGAGCAGACACTTCACAGAAGAAGATATACAATTGATCAACAAATATATGAGATTTCATCTCACTCCAGTCAGAATGGTAATTATCAAGAATACAAGCAACAATAAGTGTTGGCGAGGATGTGGAGGAAAAGGTACACTCATACATTGCTGGTGGGGTTGCAAATTGGTGTAACCACTCTGTAAAGCAGTATGGACATTCCTCAGAAATCTTGGAATGGAACCATCATTTGACCCAGCTATTCCACTCCTTGGTTTATATGCATAGGACTTAAAATCAGCATACTACAGTGATGAAGCCACATCAATGTTCATAGCAGCTCAATTCACAATAGCTAAACTATGGAACCAAACTACATGCCTTTCAACAAATGAATGGATAAAGAAAATGTGGTCTATATACACAATTGAATATTACTCAGCTTTAAAGAAGAATAAAATTATGGCAATTGCAGGTAAATGGATAGAGTCGGAGAATATCATGCTAAGCAAAATAAGCCAATTCCAAAACACCAAAGGCCAAATGTTTTCTCTGATAAGTGGATGACGATATTTAATATGGGAGGGATAGGGAAGAATGGAGGAACTTTGGATTGGGCAGAGGGGAATGAGGGAAGAAGAGGGGGTGTGAAGGTGGGAAGGATGGTGGAAAGAGATGGATATTTTTACCCTATGTGGATGTATGACTGCATGAATGGTGTGACTCTGCATTGTGTACAATCAGAGAAATGAGAGGTCATGCTCCATTTGTGTACAATGAGTTGAAATGCATTCTGCTGTCGTGTATAACTAATTAGAACATAAAAAATACTAGTACATGAATCCAGGTAGATAAAAAAGAACTATATACCATGACCAAGTAATACAAGGTTAGTTTAACATCAAAAAATTAACTAATGCAATACATTGTACCAAGAGAAGTAAAGCACAAGAACTATATGATCATGAAAAGAGATGCAGAAAAGGGATTTGACAGAATTAATCCCCCCTTCATGAAAAAAAGCACTGAACAAATTAGGAATAGAAGGGAATTTCCTCAACCTGATAAAGAATATCTGTGAAAACCCATAGCTAACATAATACTTAATGATGAAAATTTAAGAATGAAATGTGGCATTTGCCGGTAAATGGATGGAAATGGAGAATATCATGCTAGGTGAAATAAGTCAAGCTCAGAAACTCAAATGTTGAATGTTTACTCTCATATGCAGAAGCTACAGAGAAATAAAGGAAAGAGGGAGGAAAGGATAAGATAACATAAAGAACTAACCAAATACAAATTAATAAACAAGTGAAAGGAAGTCTAGTAGAGTCGAAGAAAAATGGGAGAGGGGAGGGAAGATGGGAGGGGAAAGCAGGGACCACGAACTGAAATTGATTTCCAAGCCTGTATGACTTTGGATGAACACAACTACTACATATATCCTTAAAACTCTAATAAAACAAAGAAAAGAAAGAAAAATTGGATGCTTCACCTCTAAGATTGTAAACAAGATAGGGTAGCTGTATGTGCCACTTCTGCTTAACAATGTGTTGGAATTGTAGCCAGGACAATTAGGCTAGACAAATAAATAAAAGAAACATGTTTTGAAACAATCTCTATTCATAAATGGCATGATTTCATATACAAGAAAAATTCTAAGGAATCAAAAGACAGCACTTATAAGTGAGTTCAACAAGATTGCAAGATACAAGAGATCAATACATAAAGATAAATTGTATTTCAACACATCAGCAGTGAATGGTACAAAAGTAGATAAAACAAAAGAATAAAACAATTCCATCTACAAAAGCAACAAAAATAATTCAATATTCAGGGATAAATTTAACAAAAGAAATACAAAACCTATTCTCTAAAAACTGTAAAATATTGTGAAAATAAATTAAGGAATATCTAAATAACTGGAAACATATCTGTGATAGGGAAAATAATATATGGGTAGGCCTCTGTATGATTTGACTATGATTTGAGTGTGTCCCCCAAGGGTTTCTTTATTGTGAGCTTTGTCCCTAGTGTGTCAGTGCCAAGAGGTGGTGGAACCTTTAAAAGATGAGGTCTAGTGGTAGGTCCTTAAAGTCTTACAGGAACTCCCCTTGGAAAGAACTAAAGCAGCCCTCATGGAACCCCTGAGCTCTTACAAGAGTGAGTTATTATAAGCATGAGCCCAACTCCTGAATCAGTCTCTGCCTTCCTATTTAGCAAGTTGATCTCCTCCTCTTGCACACACATAACCATCCATCATGAGGTCCTCACCAGAACTGAGCTGATGCCAGTACAGTGCTCTGAATCTCCATAACAAGATGAAATAAACTCTTTTCTTTATAAACTTAGCCTACCCTAGATGTTATGGTGGAATTAGAAAATGCTTCACTGCTGGCTTGAAGAATAGAGTAAGGCACATGAGCCATGAACCATGAGGAATAATGGAAGCATCTTCTAATAGATAGAGAAGGCAGAGTAATGGATTCTTCCCCATCATGTTTTCAGCCCAGTGAAACTCATTTTAAACTTTCTGATCTACAGTACTCTACAATAACAAATTTATATCACTATATTTGTAGAAATGTGTTACATTAGCAACAGCACACAGATGCAACAACCCATGTTCATGGATCAGACCTAATATTGTTAAGATAGCAACTCTTCCCAAATTTAATTCAATCTCTGTTAAATTTCCAGCTACCTTCTTGGAAGAAACCAACAAACTGACTCTAAAATTCATATGGAAATTCAATGAACCCAAAATAGCCAAAATAGTCTTGGAAAAGACCAAAATTGAGGACTCACATTTTCAGATTTAAAACCCACTACAAACCTACAGAATCAAGACAATATTGTACTGGCATAAAGACTGACATATAGATTAATAGATACCAAAAAATTTAATGAAAAAACACTAGTCCTTCTGAAAAAGATGCTAATACAATCGTATATCTGTATGAAAAACATTAAATGAAACCCCACACATTAATAAAATTAAGTCAAATTAGTCAAATATACACAAAAGTCAAAACACTTAAATGCTTCAAAAACAACATAAAGATAAATCTTACTTCTAGATCAGGTCATGGTTTCTTATACATGACACCAAAAGTCCAAGCAACAAAAAATAATACATAAATTAGAATCCATCAAATTTTAAAACTTTGTGCTTCAAGAAAGTGGAAAGACAACACATTCAATTATTATTCAATTCCCATTCTCATTTTGTTTATGTATCATTTCTCTGATTTTGTTTTATTGGCTGTCTGTGCTCTTTTAATTCATATTGAGAGTACTTATAATGGTCATTTTAAATTTATTGTGTGGCAATTCATATATCTCTGTTTCTTTAGGGTCAGTTTCCAGATACTTTGTTTGTTCTTTTAATGGTAGTATCTCCCTGTTCTTTTTTATGCCTCATTATCTTCTGCTGGGACTTCGGCATTCAAAAATCAGCCACTTCTCACAGTCTTTGGAGTCTGATCTCATGCAGAGAGGATTTTCTTCAGTCTGACTGGAGATTCTGGAGACCTCTCAAGCTTTTCCTAGGGATCCATTTTCTCTGATCTGCATGTAATCTAATTCGAGAGATTTGCTGTTTTGTACTTACGTGCTCACCCTGGTGTCCATCTTTAGTACTGCAGCTTTCCTGCTGGCCTAATTAACTGCAGCGCTGCAGCTCCACCTAATGTCTACATGTGGTACTGCATACCGTGATGCATATTGATATTTGTTTATAGCAGGCACCAACGTGGCTTGACATTCTTGTCAGCACTTAGGTTTAGGCAAAACAGAAACTAGTCTGTCTGGCATCCCCTGAAAAAGTCAGAATGTTGGGTGTATGTTCCACTCTTCTCCTTCCCTACTTAGGAAGAACTAAAGAGTTGGGAATTTTCTCCCAATTGCACCTGCTGTTCTAGAAGGAGCTCTAGTGAGTGAGTGTCACAAATTTTCCCTCCGCTTTCAATGTGTTTGGCTCCCTGTTGGCCTGGGATGCAGGCACCTCTTAACTGGTATCTTTTTTCAAATTTTTTTTTTTTTTTTAGTTGTAAGTGGACCCAGTACTTTTATTTTGTTTATTTATTTTTAGGTGGTGCTGAGGATGGAACCCAGTGCCTCACACATGCTAGGCAAGTGCCCTACCACTGAGCTACAACCCCAACCCTTAACTGGTTTCTTAAAGGTAATTGACCCATGCATTGTTATTATGGGGAAAGTAAGATCTGGCACTTTCTATTCTGCCATCTTGCTGTCATACCTCTGAATCTAACTTTCTGTTTTTTAATGGTTTTCTTGAGTTACAATTAAAATATGCAATTCATCCTTTAAGGTATATAATTTAATGGTTTTCCATAGATTCACAGATATGTGCAACTACCACCACATTAAATTTTAGAACATTACTTCACCTCAAACCACTTAATTATTATTTCCTTTTCATCTCTACCCTCCAAATCCCTAAACAACTATTAATTTACCTTCTGTTTCTATAGATTTCTCTATCCAGGACATTTCTTTTTCTTATTTGTTCTTTTTAGTTGTACATGACAGTAGAATGTATTTTGACATATCATACATACATGGAGTATAACTTCCCATTCTTGTGACTGAACATGATACAGAGTTACACTGGTCAGGTACTCATATATGAACATAGGAAAGTTATGTCTGATCCATTCTACTGTCTTTCCCATCCCCATGCCCTCTCACTTCCCCCCATTCCTCCCTGTGCAATCCAGTGAAACTCCAGTCCTTCCTCCCCTGCTGCTCCCTATTGTGAATCAGCATCCGCATATCAGAGAGGACATTCTGCCTTTGGTTTGGGGGGAATGGCCTATTCACATAGCATGATAGCCTCCAGTTCCATCCATTTACCAGCAAATGCCACAGTTTCATCCTTCTTTATGGCTGAGTAATATTCCATTGTGTACCACATTTTCTTTATCCATTCATCTATTGAAGGGCACCTAGGTTGGTTCCATAGCTTAGCTATTGTGAATTGAGCTGCTATAAACATTGACGTGACTGTGTCATTGTAGTATGCTGATTTTAAGTCCTTTGAGTATAAACCAAGGAGTGAGATAACTAGGTGAAATGGTGGTTCCATTCCAACTTTTCTAAGGAATCTCCACAGTGCTTTCCAGAGTGGTTGTACCAATTTGCAATCCCACCAGCAATGTATAAGTGTACCTTTCCTCCACATCCTCACCAACATTTATTGTTGCTTATATTCTTAATAATTTCCATTCTCATTAGAGTGAGATGAAATCTCAGTGTAGTTTTAATTTGCATTTCTCTAATTGCTAGGATGTCAAACATTTTTTCATATATTTGTTGACCATTTGTATTTCTTCTATGAAGTGTCTGTTCAGTTCCTTTGCCCATTTATTGATTGGGGAATTTTTGTTTTGTGTGTGTTTTTTTTTTTTTTTTTTTTTTTTTTTTTTTGGTGTTAAGCTTTTTTAGTTCTTTATATATGGTGGAGATTAATACTCTATCCAAGGTGCAAGTTGCAAAGATTTTCTCCCATTCTCTAGGCTCTCTGTTTACATTATTGATTGTTCCCTTCTCTGTAAAGAAGCTTTGTAGTTTGATATCATCTCATTTATTGATTCTTGATTTTACTTCGTGTGTTTTAGGAGTCTTGTTGAGGAAGTCAGTTCCTAAGCTGACATGATGGAGATTTGAGCCCACTTTTCCTTCTAGTAGGTGCAGGGTCTCTGGTCTGATGCCTAGGTCCTTGATCCACTTTGAGTTGAGTTTTGTGCAAGGTGAGAGATAAGAGTTAAATTTCATTCTACTACTCTACTATGTATGGATTTCCAATTTTCCTGGCACCATTTATTGAAGAGGCCATCTTTTCTCCAATGTATGTTTTTGGTGCCTTCATCAAGTATGAGGTAACTATTTTTTGTGGGTTTTTCTCTGTGGGATTATGTCTATCTGTTCCATTGCTCTTCTTGTCTGTTTTGGTGCCAATACCATGCTGGGTTTGTGTGCGTGTGTGTGTGGTGCTGGGAATCGAACCCAGGGCCTTGTGCATGCGAGGCAAGCACTCTGCCAACTGAGCTATATCCCCAGCCCACCATGTTGTTTTTGTTACCATAACTCTGTAGTACCATTTAAGGTCTGGTATTATGATGCCTCCTGCTTTTCTTTTCTTGCTAAGGATTGCTTTGGCTATTCTGGCCCTCTTATTTTTCCAAATGAATTTCATGACTGCTTTATCTATTTCTGTGAAGAATGTCGTCAGAACCTTAATAGGAATTGCATTAAATCTGTATAGTGCTTTGGTATGGCCATTTTGACAATATTAATCTGCCTATCCAAGAACATGGGCAACCTTTCCATCTTCTAAGGTCTTCTTTAATTTATTTCTTTAGTGTTCTGTAGTTTTCATTGTAGAAGTCTTTCACCTCTTTTGTGAGATTGATTCGCAAATATTTTATTTTCTTTGGGGCTACTGTGAATGGAATAGTTTTCCTAATTTCTCTCTCAGTTGATTCATCACTGATGTATACAAAAACAATTGATTTATGGGTGTTAATTTTATATCCTTTTACTTTGACGAATTCATTTATGAGTTCTAGAAGTTTTCTGGTGGAGTTTTTAGATTTTCTAAATATAGAATCATGTCATCAGCAAATAGGAATAGTTTGAGTTCTTTTCCTACTCATATTGCTTGAATTTCTTTCTTCTGTCTAATTGCTCTGGCTAGAATTTCAAGGACGATGTTGAATAGAAGTGGTGAAAGAGGGCATCCCTGTCTTGTTCCAGTTTTTAGAGGGAATGCTTTCAGTTTTTCTCCATTTATAATGATGTTGGCCATGGGCTTGGCATAGATAGCCTTTACAATGTTGAGGTATGTTCCTACATCCATAGTTTTTCTAGTGTTTTGATCATGAAGAAGTGCCGTATTTTGTCAAATGCTTTTTCTATCCAGGACATTTCATATGAATGGAATTATATAAGACATTTTCTTTTTTACTGTCTTATATCACTTAGTATAATGTTTTCAAGGTTCATTCATGTTGTAATATACTTATGTATACATATATAATTTAATTATTTTATGGCCAAATTATTAATCATATGATTATACCACATATACAGAAAGCAAATATATAAATTTCTTTTGTGTAAGTAGATGCGACAACAGTCAACAAAATATTAACAAATTGTACTTGTACTATTTAAAAAGAAATATATACCAAAACCAATTTCTTCAAAGTATGCAGAACTGGCCTAATATTTGGAAGCCAATTATGTAATCCATTATGTTAACAGGCTAAAGAAAAAATCATGTGATATCAATTCATTCTGAAAAACACTTGATGATTCAATACCCATGTGTAAATCTATTTTTAAAGTCTCAGCAAAACAAGTCTCAGCAAGTTGAAATAGAAATTACCTTGTTGAGGAATCTTGTATTTATATTCATAAGGAATATGGTCTGTAATTTTTAAAATATTTTTGGATATTTATAGACCTTTCTTTTATTCATTCATTTTTACGTGATTCTGAGAATCAAATCCAGTGCCTCACACATGCTAGACAAGTGCTCTACCACTGAGCCAAAACCCCAGTCCCTGGTCTGTAGTTTTTGATGTTTTTATTAGTGCTTTATAGTTATACATAATAGTGGGTTTCATTTTGGGATATTCATGTATGCATGGAGTCTAATTTGCTCCATTTTAATATCCAGTACTTCCCATTTCCCTCCTCTGCTCCCTTCCCCTGTTCCCATTCCTCTACTCTACTAGTCTTCCTTCTATGTATTTATTTTTAAATGGATATTTTGTAGATATACATAAAGGTGAAAATCACAATGGTATATCCATATGTGTACATAGCATAATTTGGTCAATTTTATTCCATTATTCCTCCCTTTTCCTGTCTCTCCTCCCTCTCCTTTCATCTCCTTCCTCTACTGCACTGATCTCTCTATTTTCATGGTGTCACCTCCCTTTTCCCCTTATTTTGTTCTAGCTTCCACATATGAGGGAAAATATTTGACCCTTTCTGAGTCTGACATATTTCACTTAAGATGATGTTCTTCGGTTCCATCCATTTACCAGCAAATGCCATAATTTTATTCTTCTTTATGGCTGAGTAAAACTCCATTGTGCAAATATAGCACATTTTCTTTATTCATTCATCTGTTGAAAGGCATGTAGATTGGTTCCATAGTTAGCTATTGTGAATTGAGCTGGTATAAACATTGATGTGGCTGCATCATTGTAGTACGTTGATTTTAAGTCCTTTGGGTATAAACTGAGGAGTGGGATAACTGGGTGAAATGGTGGTTCCATTCCAAGTTTTCTAAGGAATCTCCATACTGCTTTCCAGAGTGTTTGCACCAATTTGCAACCCCACCAGCAATGTAAAGTTTAGTGGTGCAAGCTTGAAAAGCTTTAGATTGTTGTAACCAGAGGTTTATGGATAATTCCAGTGGGAGCTTAGAAGACCAGGTCTTCTAAGCATCCAACAGGATGGTGGACATTGAAGATGAGTCTCATGAAGTTTCAGAGGAGAAGGAGGACTCTATTGGAAAATGAACTAGAAGCTATTCCTGTAATGTTCTAAGAAGTTGTGTTTGCATTTTTCCCATGTCCTGAGACTTTCAGTGAGGTTGAATTTAAAGATGATGGACTAATCAATCTGGTGAAAGAAATTTCTAGGCAGTATAGCATTCAGACAGTGGCATGAATGTTGCTGGTTGTTCTTAGTCAAGTTTATTGTGATAATCAGGAGCAGAAAGACTTGGGAAACTCGCACTTTAGTTAGAAAACTGTGAGTAAAACTGGGGCTAAGGAAAGTGTGTTGTTACAGACATTAAAGCCACTAAAGAAAAGCTTAAGATTCTACCCAGAGACAACAGGAAAGATGGATTGAGGACATGTCAGGAACTTGCAAGACCATAATCATCTCAGTTTCAAGGGCATCAATGTAAAAATTCCTCTGATAAGAAACCAGTGGGGCTCTGTCTTTCTTTCTTCCCTTTCCCCCGTGCAGATGTGAATCGTCTGCGCAAAATAAAGGTTCCTTGTGTGAGACCTGTATCTGTGGAGCATTTCTGGGAGCTAGTGACGAACCATAACTGCGCCTTTATCGCCTAACATCTGGTGCCGAAGACTCGGGGATGAGTTTTTTTTTTCTGCTGACTAAGCAGGCGGAATCCCATCCTATAGCAAGCTCCTGCGCCCGCTTATACAGGCTCATCTTCCATTTACCTGGATGCCCAGTTTTCTGCATACAACACCGGACTCCAGAATTGGTGAGTTCCCTTAGGCCCCTGACCAGAAACACATCTCCGCAGCCCACGGCTCCCGCCGCGGTGCCGCTCCCTCCCGCCGCACGGAGGTTTCCCGCCTGCGGCTTTTTCTCGCAGCCCGCCCCGCGGCCCCACGGCCCCGCGCCGCCGCCGGACTGCTGAGGTGTGGGGGTATCTCCATGGTCCCCAGAGCTGGTCCTAGTTGCTGGGTGGACTCCTGGGTTTTATGGTGCTGAGATTCTTTCTCAGGGTCTGAAGCTCCCTCTCTTATTTCCTGCTGCGTCTCGCTCGAAATCCTGGCCAGGTCTTCAGACTCTCTCGGCTTTACGCCCGGTTAAACATTGGTTTTTTTTGGTGATGACCAAACCTTTGTTCTAACCTCTCGTTGCCTGGCACCGTGATCTCGGGACGCCGAAATCACTAGCCAGGTGGGTCCCAGTTTACCATGGGATTCAGGACATCCACCCCAGCAAACTCGTCCCTGAGATGTTTATTGAATCATCTCAAACCCCTTCACCTAGTCGCTGAATCAGAGCTAAATTGTCCTTTAGATAGTAATGGTCTATTTATGGCACCCTAAATTCTAGCTTTATACTAGGTAAAATTATATGCCTAATTATACTAGTTATAATTAAGTACATATGTGGGCAGCCTGGTGAATGGAAAGGAACCTTTCCCCTTCGTGTTTTTTCTTTCTTGCTTGCTACTTTTCCTTCCCCTTTTAATCCTTTCTCTTCTAAGTTTAATCCAGCTGATGAGTCATGTCCTTACAGGTCCCCTACTGCAGAAGTTCCTGTTCATTTCTCTCCTTTGCCTCATTCTGTTTCTCCTTCCGCTCCGCCATTCAGCCCACCAAGTCCCCCCACCACGTGGTCTCCTACACACATTCTAGCTTCTTTACGGGAGGTGGCTGGCGCGGAGGGAGTAAAACCTGAACATGTTCTCTTTGCTGATTCCTTATTTTCAAATCTTTTCTTTCTCTCTTAGCTCTCCCTGCAGGCTCAAGAAATTAAAAGGACCTAAGCATCAAGTTTCCGCTAGAACATATTAGCCCCTTTCAGATTCAGATCTCAGTCAAGGGTTACATTGAAATGTAAATGAAGAAAGGCGCAGTAGGAGACCAGTTTCAAACCTAAGGAAAAGAAAAGTGTAAAAGCGTCCATTTTAACTTTCTCCACGGCTACAACTCAGAATACTTTTCTCCCTTTCAACTTTTCTCTCCTTCTCATTTTCTCATGCTTTAATTAATAACCATTATCATTTTTCTTCCAGGACTTTATTTTTCTTAAATGCTGTATTTTTGAGCTCACAATTTTGATCCTACAGACCTAGGTTAATAATTTTTGATCAGTTCTTTTTATCCAACTCTAGAGTTATTTTTGAACATCCATTACATTGCAATGGAAATAAATATTACAAGGCCTTTGCTTTTGTGTTACACATAAGCGTGCATAAAAATTAAAATTTTAAAAATGGATCCAAATATTTTTAATTCACTTGATTTAATAAGGTTCAATTTAAATTGGGTAGACTAATGAAAGTAAAATGTCCTTAAAATTAACTCACAAGTCTCTAAGTGGTCAAACTAATAAAATATTAATGTTTATAAAATGTCTAATATCAATTTTTCTAGGACTTTTCTTCAACAGGAAAGAGATGGCAAACACTATTGGCACACTTGTCTGATGTCTTGGTTTTTCTACAATAAGCAACATGTATGGGATTACTCAAATGTGTTTGTTAGAGACATCTGATTAATTTATAAAGCTATTCCATGGAGTAACATACTTAAAAACATTATTCTTTGTATATTAAATGTGTTCATATTTTCCAGGTATACAAGCCTTTAAAGCAGAAAATTTTATCAAGCTGCTGTTCTCCAAATTAAACTTGTCTGTAATGGTAAACCTATCATTTAATGTTCTATTACCTGTCATCAATAGGGTATATATAACCTAACATTGCACACATATAAAGATTGCTGACATAACTCTTTAGATCCACATTTCCATCAGAGAACAGAGCTCCATCTAATCTCAGCTTAATCTTCAAAATCTGTGTTTATATACTCCTTTGCCCCTCACTGAAAAGCCCCACATTACCTGAAATAAGGCTCTACCTCACCACCCTGCTACACATTACAATGGCTCCAAAGTAAGCCTGACTTTAACTCATTTAAGGTTGTGTTCAAAAATTTAATGTTTGTTGTAAAGATTACTGTGATCTCAAATGGGAACTCAGGCAAAATTCAAAATAGCTATTGCACAAACTGAATGTTTTACTGTTGATGACTCCATTTTGTATTTTTCTTATAAACTCTAATTGTTGCCTGATCAATATTTTGCAGAAGTACTGCTTCAAGAGGAAACATCATAAATTAACTTGGAATAGTAAGCCATCACCTATAGAACAGATAATGTAAACCCCAATTAGATAAAAGGGGGTAAATAACTGTAAAATTATAGACATTAAAGCTAAAGCCCAGTACTCTTACTTTATGACTGGTGAGACTGACTTGCTTGATGGTTAAGATCAAACTTAGAAATAGAGATTTTAAATAGAGAGGTCAAGAAAAGTCCATATTTGGGTCTTGCCCTCAAAGTCAGCCTGAACCCAGGGAACAAGAGGACTTCTCCAAGGAGCTTTGCAACTCTGGGTCACACAATCTCCTGACCAAGGAGATTGATGAGGCCGCTAGAGGAAAAGCCACTCAGTGCACCTGCTGCAGAGGAAGGTCATGGAAAAAGGGAGACATCCCTAATGCTTTCAAGGGGAGCCACCTCATCGAGAAGACCCTGCCTAACCAAATGGCACTAATGGAGCTAAGAAGCTGCTCTTAAGTTCTCTATGAGTGACCCCTGTGGAAACTCAGCTGACTCTTTAACAGACAGGAACAGGTCACTTTGACCAGCTTGATCTTAAACACCTAGCAAATCAGTTAAAACCAAAGTATAGCCATTCTTGGGCATTTAAAAATAATAGTAACTATCAAGAGAAACTGCCAGAGTCAGAAGTTTTTAGTCAGTTTAAGGCCTACAGACACAGGTAAGCTTAATCTATGTTTTCTAGTAACAGAAGTGTAGAGATCTCTACTAAATGTTGTGTTCATTCCTGATAACCTGGACAATGTTAAAGCTCCCAAATAAAGGCCTGTCCTCTCCAGCCTTTGCTAGGCCTTGTTATGGGAACAACTTCTCAGTTCTTCCACCCCCTGGTGAGGAATTATTGATTTCTGTCATCTTTATAATATGCATTAGTTTGTTCCAGATCCTGCAACATTTATATTGTATCAATCTCATTTCAGTACTCATGTCTTTTTGTTCTTCTCCCATAGAAGCACCCATCCCCAGATGCCTTTACAGCCTGCTCTCCCCGCAACCGGACTTCTACCATGAACCCCTCAATTGACCCGATTTCTAAAAAGGAACCTCCAAACTGCTTGCCCCACGCTGCCCACTTCCAGCTCGAAGACGTCAGATCGGTCATCACCCCTTTTCCCTACAGCAGTGAAGGAGTTCCTAGTATTGGAGGGGTGAATGAAGTCAGAATTGGGGACAGGCAGTTAATGCAGAAATAGGGGATCAATCAAATTGAGAAAATGAAGTCCATGAAAATCATCTGCCTTTGGAAGCCTGGGAGGAGAATGAACTTTTTACATCTCACCTGCAAAACCAACCCCAGTCACCTAGGCAGGAAGGAGAGAGAAGGCTTCAAAAAAGAACTGGAGAGCAAGATTTTTTTTTTTATATATAAAATGAAATGGGGGAATGTAAGGAATCTGGCTTCCCCCACCACCTGTCAATCTGCGTTTGCCCGCCTCTCACGTTACAGGAATTTCCAGCTTACATTGCCGTAATCTTCCTGCCTCCCATGTTACGTCCTAATATGTCATTGGTCCATCAGTCAGTCTGTAAGAATTCTCCTCCGCGATTGGTTCCTCTCAGCTCGCGAAATTTCTATGTCTGAGAGAAACCTTGCGCCATGTTTCTCTCTTTCTTTCTTCCCTTTCCCCCATGCAGATGTGAATCATCTGCACAAAATAAAAGGTTCCTCGTGTGAGAAAAAAAAAAAAAAAGAAACCAGTCAGAGAGGGAACCAGTGGGGCATCCTACTTGTACGGAGGGGCCTAGGAAATTGTTTCACCATACTCAGTCAATCAGGCACTCGGGCTGCCACAGCCATGGTCTCTGGAGGCTTGGCTACTGCTCAAGATGGTGGTACACACCCTGGAGGTAACCATGTGGTACTGTTTCTGCAGCATTACAGGATGCTGGAGTTAGAGGCTACAGAGGCTTCCACTGAGATTTCAAAGGAAAGCCTAGGAGGCCAGGAAAAGTGCAACAGGGTCAAGAGCCCTATGAGGCTTCCCTCATAGGGCCATACATGGAGATGTGAGGAGGAAGCTGAAACTGCTGCAGAGATATCTGAGATTTACAACAAAAAAAACAAACAAACAAACAAGAAAACAGTACTATGGAACATCTGCCAAGGAAAGCTGCAAAAATTGAGCACAGACAAGCTAGCAGAGAGGCCATATGGACTGCAACCAGAAAGCAAAAGGGGTATAAGCCCTTTGGAGAGAACATCACATTGCCATGTGCACCAGATGCTGGCCATGAAACCACAGGACTTGTTTGCCCAGGTGGATTTTGGTCTTTCTTTGGTCCCATCCCTTCTTTCTATACCCCAATTTCTCTCTTTTGGACTGGAAATGTTTACTGTACCTTTATCTATTGAATACATGTAACTTCTTTCCTATTTTTACTGGAGCTCACTGTTTGAGTCTGCTTTGAGTCTCAGAGGAGACATTGGATGGGGACCTTTGGGATTCTTGGTACTGTGGAGACTACGAGGACTATGGAAAATGGACCAAATGTATTTTGCATTGTGATATAATCATGAGCTTTTGGGGTCCTGAGGCGGAATCTTATGATTTAGGTTTGAGTTACCCCCACAAAAAGCTCATGTGTGAGACAAGGCAAGAAATTTAGAGGTGAAATGATTGGGTTATGAGAGCCTTAACCCAATCAACAAATTTATCCCTGATAAAGTGGTAAATGTAGGCAGGTAGAACCAGAAAAATAAACAGTCTAAAATTCATATGGAAGAATAAAATATCCAGAAGAGCCAAAGAAATTCTTAGTGTTTTCAGCAGCTTTTTCACAACTGTGATCAAAAGACCTGACAAGAACAAATGGAAAAGGAAAAGTTTATTTGGGGCTCATGGTTTCAGAGTTCCCACTCCTTAGATGGCTGACTCCATTACTCTGGGCATGAGGTGAGGAAGAACATCAAGGAGGAACAGTGTGGCAGAGGAAAGCAGTTATTAACATGGAACAAGGAAGTAGAGAGAGACTCCACCATCACTGACAAAATATACACCCCGAAAGCATACATACCCCCAATGAACCACCTCATATAGCCCCACCCCACCTGCCTACAGTTACCACTCAGTTAATCCACATCAGTGGATTAATGTGCTGATTAGATTAAGGCTCTCCTAACCTGATCATTTCACCTCTAAGCTTTCTTGCATTGTCTCACAATCAAGGTCTGGGGGGTCACCTCTTATCTAAACCATTCCAAATACCCTTGCAGTACATTATAAAAGAACATGGTGTGATGCCTCCAGCTTTGGGCTTTCAGGTCAAGATGACTTAACTATTCAGGGTCTTTTGTGGTTCCATTTGAATGTTGGGATTTTTTTCTATTTCTGTAAAAAATGTCATTAGAATTTTGGTAGGGGCTGCTTGAGCCTGTAAATTCAGTGGTTACTATGGATACTTTTTTGTGGTGCAGGCTATTAAACACAGGGCCTCATACATGCTGGGCAAGTGCTCTACCACTGGGCCACACTCTCAGCTCAGTGTGGACATTCTAATAATTTTGCATGCATGTTCTTATCAACCCAGAAAAAACCCAGGGGCAGGCCTAATGATCTCCATAATTTGAAGTAAGGATGAGCATAATTGATCTTTTCAGATATTGACAACAGCTGTAATGTGATGTGAAAATATGTTTGCTCTTTGTTAGTGACAAAGTCGCAGTTATTGCTAAAAAGACTCGGATATGTTGATGGCCTTCAGTTGGAAATTGATCAAAATAAGGAGGTATTTTTCCCATCAAAGTCCATAGGCCAATCTGAATTCTATCCATAAAACTTAAGGTTAGGAAACATTATAGCAGAGTCCATTACTAAGTAAAAGGGGTGTAAGAAATAATGTTTAATTATTGAAATTGTGTCCCAAGTATGTGGAATAAAGGACTGGTGGTGTGATTGAGTGGTAGAATCATGCTTAACATGAACAAGGCCCTGCGCTCAATCCCCATCCCACTCCCAAAACAAAGTGAAATGACTAGAAATATAGACCAGGTGCCTCCACCCTAGATGAATACCACATAAAAATTTGGCAAATCAGAGCTGGGGTTGTGGCTCAATGGTAGAGTGCTTGCCTAGCATGTGTAAGGCACTGGGTTTGATTCTCAGCACCACATATAAATAAGAAAATAAATGTCCATCAACATCTAAAAAAAAAATTTTTTTTTTTTGGTAAGGGATCTCTTTTTTTTTCTATTTTTTTTTGAAGTTTTTTTTTATTGTAAACAAATGGGATACATGTTGTTTCTCTGCTTGTATATGGCATAAAGGCATACCATTTGTGTAATCATAAATATACATAGAGTAATGTTGTTTGATTCATTCTGTTATTTTTTCCCTTCCCCCCACCCCTCCCACCCCTCTTTACCCTCTATACAGTACTTCCTTCCTCCATACTTGCCAAAGGACTTAAAATCAGCATACTACAGAGATACAGCCACATCAATGTTCATAGCTGCTCAATTCACAATAGCCAGACTGTGGAACCAACCTAGATGCCCTTCAATTGATGACTGGATAAAAATTTTTAAATATTTGACCTGTCAACCCAATGTCTCAGCTCCCTTTGGAGTGCCATCTAGGTCTCAGACACTGTGTGGCCCTATGTCCAACCATGTGGTTGGCAGCCTGACACATGGTCCCCCACAATAACAAATGTTTGTTGTTTTTAGCCAAAACAAGTTGGAGCAATTTGTAACACAACAAATATAACTAATAGGTGGAAGATTTTCTTGACCTAACCGGAGGTTAGGATGATCTGTTACCATAATATTAAGCTATTTCAGGTGAATCTTTCATGAAAAGAACTTACAGGAGTTCATAAAACTCAGGGAGCATGTACTTGACCCAGTTTATAAGAAGACACTGTATGACTGTTTTTGTTCCTGATTGCTAATAATTGTATGTGTCATCACATTCAGTTTGATAAAATAATGAAGGTAATTACTTCATTATAATATTCCACAAAGCAAGGAGGTTGTGGGAGAAGTAATGTATAGCCCTCACCTACTTGTAATCTTCAGAAGCTACGCAAATTTACCAAATTTTGGTAAAGGCATTTGCAAAGGCCTGCGAGGCGCTAGATAACCTGACCTATGTACCTCCCTGAAGTCCTCTCTAACCACCTACCCTCACTTCTCTCCAACAAAACTGGTATTGTTAGTTTACTGTACTTCTATAACAAAGTACCACAGACTAAGTAGTAGTTTAAACAACCAAAATTGTTGTCTCATACATCCTGAGGGATGTGAGAAAGAGTCCATTCCAGGCCTGCCTCCTAGCTTTTGGTGGTTTGCTGGCAATCTTTGGCATTCCCTTGGCTTGTAGAAGCGTGTCTCTGTCTTCATCTTTGCATGGTGCTCTCCCTGTGCATGTCTGTGTTCGAATGTTCTCCCTTGTATAAGGATGCCTTGCAGAGGATTCCTAGACAAGATAAGTCCAATGCTATACCCCCAGTGACATGCCTTCCTCAGCCCCTTCCACCTTCCTACAGTCACCACCCAGTAGAGCATTCAAATTACGAATCCATTGAATGGATTAATCCCCTGATGAATTACAGCTGTCATCATGGCCTAAAAGTCCCACCTCTGAACCTTGCTATACTGGAGACCATGCTTCCAAAATGGACTTTGGGGGTATTTCAGATCCAGACTTTGGCCCTGGTCCCCAAAGGTTGTGCCCATCTTGCAATGAAACATGCTTTAAGTTCATTTCCAAGAGTCCCCACATCTTAAGAGTTCCAGCATTGCTCCAAAGTCCAAGTCCAAAGTCTCCTCCTAGACTCAAGGCAAACTCTTATCTGTGACCTCCAGTATAAATCAAAATCAATTTTAATGCTTCCAATACGCAATGGTAAAGAGTAATCTTTGCCATTCCAAACGGGAGGAATCAGGGCAAAAAAAGAATGGAAGCAAAGCAAGACAGAAAACCAGCCACGCAAACATGCCCTGCAGCTCTAGGTTGAGCACCGGGGCACAAGGTGACCAGACGAGGTGTGGGCTTGGGCAGCTCTGCCCCTTTGGCTTTGCTGACCCAAGTTTTATACAGATATATAATATATATAGTATATAAAGTTATTGATTTTATACTATAGTTACTTATTTCAATACAGTTTAGATTCCATTACAAGTTAAAGAATAAATGTTTCTTGAATGAACACTGAATGAGTGAATGTTCACTTTGTTCTCTGATTGAGTCTCTGGAAAGTACAATGGAATCAAGTTTTCCCTGAGGGAAATGGTGCTTATCTAAAACTCCTGAAGATACTCATTCTCCTCCCTGTGAAGTAAATCAATCTTATCTAAGGCACCAATTATAAAACAATAAAATAATTTTATTCCTTTCTCCAAAAGTTACCTGTTTGCCCTCTACTTGTACTACCAGGAAACCACCTGGTGGCAGCAGGAATAGGGTCAACTGGAGAGAGGTCCGTTCCCAGAGAGAGATATATTTTCGGGCTCTACTCAAAGACTGTCCATCACCTGCTGTCTCTTCTGCCTTGCTAGTTCTTTACAGGTCCAGGAGGCACGCATTAATGGGCCAGACTCAACAACTTGGAAGGAAAAAAGAGAATCCCTTCCATTAGATCAACTGAGTCAGAAAGGCCCAAGACCTTGAATCAAAGTGGTGGTTCTGATTTGTTCCTCATAAGGTTATTGGTTTTTTTTGTTTGTTTGTTTGTTTTGTTTTTTAGAATTGTCCACTTTGAGTTCTGGCCTGCCTGAACATAGAGGGATGAAACCTAAGGAACTCCCAGCTGCCTCCCAGCTCCAGGCTGTGGGACCTATGACAGGTGCTAAGATAAATTGATATCTTGACAAAGCCTCCTGGGTTTTTTTCATTCTCGTTTGTTTTCATATCTCCTGAACAATCAAAAGAGGCCTCTAACCGACATCTTTAATGTTTATCTAACTAAAGTTGGGCTTTTCCTGTAATAAAAAAGGAGGGATTGTTTGTGAAGATTGAAGCAAGATGGGGAGGAAAGGTGGTTTTGAAAAACTAGTTGTCTTAAAAGGTAGGGAGGAAGGTTGATTTTTAAAAGCTACTTCTCTGAAAAGACAAATCTTCTTAGCTGGCTGGGTATAGTGGGGCATGCCTGTAATCCCAGCTACTTGGGAGGCTGAGGCAGGAGGACAGCAAATTCAAGGGAGTCTGTGGCTGCTTAGCAAAATCTTGTCTCAAAATAAAAAATAAAAAAGACTTGGGATGTAGTTCAGTGGTATAATATTACTGGGTTCAATCTCCAGTACAAAAAAAAAAAAAAAAAAAAAAACAATCTTTTAAAGAACAGGAAGAAGGAGATTAAACCATTTTTTGAGATCGATCCCCAACTTTCTGAATCTTTTCTCCAACCTGTTTAAGTCAGTGACTTTAAGTCCTTGTGGTTTGCGGACCCCTTGGAGCAAAGCACTTGAATCACCTCATGATCCTGTTTAAATGAAATTTCTAATTCAGTGTGTCTGGGGAGAGAATTGGGGTGGATCAAATGGGTCTTAAATCTTCTCCTTTAGGCACTTATTTTGGCTCCAGTCCATTTCCAAATGCCCCACGCGCTCCTCTTCTTCTGTTTTTCAGAGTCCTCTGCTGCAGCAGCCTATTCTAACTACCCTTTTTTGCCAGATACACCTGTTACAGATCTCTGTGTTTTTGCCCCACCTTCAGATTTACCTCTGCTGGCTTCCTGTGTCTCTGGACATGCTCTCTGTGAGAATATGAGTAGCAGGTGATTGTGGGTTGATGAATTACTCCCCCTCCCTCCCCAGACAGAAGATCAACTCCTCACCCCTTCACCACCACGAGGTAGCAATGGGATTGAACCATGGCTTCTGGGGACAGTGCTTTTGCTCAAAGGAATAATTCTGATGGTAGGGATTTCCTGCCTTACAACAGGCTAAGGAAAGAGTTATTTGTAGTGGGATGAGGAGGACGAATATCATTTCAAATTTTGAAAATACACACCATGTTGGAGACTGCTAAACTGACCTACTTAAACTCTTCACCTCCCATTTTCTTTGGTCTCATTAAAAGCAACATTGTCTTTTTTTTAGAAGAGGGGGCTGTGGAACTGTCAAGTGACCAGATATTTCATGGTCAGAGCCAAAGAAGTTCCAATTCCAAAGCAATGGAGGCAACAGAGATCTGAGTGAAGGTTTCTTTGCAGACCATAGTACATTCCATGTTGTTCACTGAAGCATTAAGAATCTTGATATTACTTGACCCATATTCACCTAATAATTCTCCTATAATTTCTCCATGGTAGAATTGAAACTCATTATCCAAACCTATTCATTTAGGCCTGCAACTCAAGCCACAGAATGCCACAAAATAGGATCTTCAAGAGTCGAATTTTCCATATTAGAGGTATAAATGATTATCTACTCTGTATATGACATGACTGTAAAGGATTTCATATCCTTCTCTTGCGTCAGCATCCAAGTTCTAATTTACAATCACATTAACTGTTTTACCAAGGGATTGTCACCTAACCCAAGGATAAGCCACCCCATTCCATAGACTGGCCAGCAACCACATCTGACTTGCAGTATAAGGAAAACTAGATCAATGAAACTTTATCGTAAGGAATAGGAGTTGAGGAACAGGGACAGATCTTGTTAGCACTAGAGTTGAAAGTAAAAGGATGTCATGAAATCATATAGGGGTCAGGACAAAGCAAGATGGTGAAGGAACAGAAAAGATATAGAGAAGAGAGGGAAAGGAATCCATAGATAGAAAAGAGAAGATCCACCTCAACATATGCCCCCTTTTTTCTTGTAGTATGTTGGTTTCTATTTTGAGTCACAGGGGGCTTTCTAGGGCTGTGGTAAAAAAAAAAACATATATATATATATATATATATATATATATACACACACATATATAATTGGCCTCTTATAGTAACAAAAAATAAGGAAGTGCTCAACCAACCAAAATTATAGGGGCAGGCCAAAGGGAGGTAGAAACCAAACTAAAGAACTTCCAATTGGTAATACAGCTGGTACATTGTGAGAAACAATAATTCTTCCTTAAGAAGAATTCTAAGTGATTTTTGTGGTTGTTTTCCCTCTATGAAGTGGCACTTAATCCTTCAACCCCTTTTAAATTTGGTCTGGACTTAGTAACTCCCTTCCAAATAATATAATGTAGAGAAGGGTGAAGTAACTTTACTAGCAAAGCCTAGCGAACACTACCTTGTCCTGTTGATGAAAGCATTGATACTATGTGACAAAAATAGTACTTTACTTCCTTTTCCCTCCTCCTAAACACCATTACTCCAGCATCAGACAAATTCCAATTGAGGAACAATCAATAAAATACCTCAGTGGTACTCCTCAGTACTGATAAGGTCATCAAAACAAGAAAAGTCTGAGAAACTGTCAGTCAAGTGTAGCCTAAGAAGTTACAACGATAAAATAGAATGTGATAACATGAATTAGATACTAGAACAGTAAATGACATTAGGTAAAATCTAAGGATATCTGAATAAAGTATGACTTTAGTTAATAATTATGCATCAATATTGGTTTATTAATTGTAACATGTGTATCTAATATTAGTTGTTAAGAAAAGGGCTCTGTGTGTGATTGAAAAGAGTAAAAGATATATGAATTCTTTGTACTGTCTTTGCAACTTTCTGATGAATCTATAACTACTCCAGAATACAAAGTTTCTTTTAAAAGAACACAAAAGCAGATAAAAGAAGAAATAGAATCAAATCCCAGCTGTATTCTTTATCTGACTATGTAATTAATCACTTTTTGTTTTGAGTGGCATCTGCAAGATGGCAGACTAAGAAGCTTCAGACACTCCTCACCCCATGAAAACTTTTAAAAAGAGAGATTGTCTAAAATAACTTTATATGAGGTCTAGGAAATAGTCGAACTTCCACATCAATCAAGAAAATAACTAATCAAGAAAAAGCCACAATCAAAATAATAGGAAATTTTGTGGCATCTTTACCTGCCTATTCCTTGTCACTCACTCCCTCTTGGCACTAGGGGGAGCCATGGCCCAGCTTTCAATTTCTTCTCTGGGACTTTAGGGAAAAGTAGATTTTATTTGCAACATTCTAATCTGTATGGGGGCTGCCTGAGGTACTAGTCTCAGTTTCACCTTTAGAAAAAAAGCAAAGCTTACAATTCAGGCTAGAAAAAGCCACAGGAAATGGTGGGCACTGCCCATAAAAGCTACAGGAATACAAAGACTTGCTGACAGGAGAGCAACATACTTGCAGACGTCTGGGACAAGACATTAGAGGTAGAAGAATATAATAGAACATCTAAAGCTTCCACAGGAAACAGGACTAAGGTTCTTAGGGAAATGATTACACTACCGGTGTGACTCTGTACCATGCACAGCCAGAGGAATGAGAAATTGTGCTCCATTTGTGTACAATGTGTCAAACTGCATTCTACTGTCATGTATGACTAATTAGAACAAATCTTAAAATAAATAAATAAATAAATAGCAGTTGTGTATTCAGGGACTTGAAAAAAAAGCACATACATAGGCCAAGGCAAAATACATGCCCACAAATGTCCTAAGAAGACTTAAGAACTCACTTAAGGCCATTCCCAAGGCTTATAGTATGCTCTGATAATCATTGAAGGTTTTCCCTGAAACAGAACCTACCCACAAAAAAGTGGAAGGTGAAAATTTTTTCAAATGCCCAATTTTCAACAATAACAAAAAAACCCACAAAGAGTACAAAGAAAAAGAAAAATAGGCCCATTCAAATCAAGAAAATAAAGTGTCACGAAATTTGATTACCTAGAAGAAATGGACAAATTCCTGGACACATATGCCTTACCAAGGTAGAATCTAACCAACGTGGGAATAGTATACCTGAACAGACCTAGAAAAAAATAGATTGATTTGGTAATAAAAAGTCTCTCAACAAAGAAAAATCCAGGACCAGATAGCTTTACTCCTATTCTACAAAACATTTAAAGAAGAAATGATATAAATCTTCTGAAATTATTCCCCCAAATTTGAAGAACAGAGAATTCTTCCAAACTCATTTTATGAAACCAGCATTACCCTGAAAACAAAATTAGACAAGGATGCAAGAACAACAAAAAGCTATAGTCCAATACCTTTAATGAAAATAGATGCAAAAATCCTCAACGAAACAAGCCAAATATAAAAGCATATTAAAATAAGATACAACAAGATCATCCCAGGGATGCAAGAATGGTTCAGCATACACAAATCAATATATGTGACACAACACATCAACAAAACAAAGGACAAAAAACATATGATCATCTCAATAGATGCAGAAAAAGCATTTGATAAAATTCAACATCACTTCGTGGTAAAAATTCTGAAAGAAATTAGTTATAGAAGGAATGTGCCTCAACATAGTCCTTAAGAAAATTCATAAAGATCATATATAATAAGCCAACAACTGATATCATTTTTAATGGGAAAAAGCTGAAAGCTTTCTCTCTAGGAACTGGAACAAGACATGGATGCCTGTTGCTGTCACTTTTACTCAACACAGAACTGGAAGTTCTAGGTATGGTAATCAGGAAAGAGAATGAAAGGGAATCCAAATTGTAACTGTTTGCAGATAACATGATTTTATATGTAGAACCCCTTTAGATTTCACCAAAAATCTATAAGAACTACTAAATAAATTCAGCAAAGTTGCAGGATACAAATTTAACATATATAAATCAGTAATGTTGCTATATGCCAAAAGCAAATTAAGAAAGCAATCCACTTACAATATCTACAGTAAACAATAAATTTAACTAAAAAGGCGAAAGATTTCTGCAGTAAAAAATTATAAAATACTGATAAAAAATTAAGGAGGACAAAAAATGGATGACATCACGTTATGCACTGAAATAATCAATATTGTTAAAATGTCCATTCTACCCAAAATGATATACAGATTAAAAGCAATTCCTATCAAAATAACAATGATATTCTTCACAGAACTAGGAAAAATCCTAAAAGCTGCATGGAATCACAAAAACAAATTAATAGTCAAAGCTATTTTGAGCAAAAAGATCAAAAGAGGAGACACTATACTAACAGACTTCAAAATATAATACAAGCTACAGTAATCTAAACAGTATGGTATTGGCATAAAATCAGGTATGTAATGCCAGGCAGGGTGGCACACACCTGTAGTCCCAACTGCTCAAGAGGTTGAGACAGAAGGATTGTTTGAGTCCAGGAGTTTTAAGCCAGTTAAGTTTGAACAACATAAAGAGACCCCATCTCAAAAACAAAACAGATTAGCTAGGCACAGTGGTGCATACCTATAATCCCAGTGGCTCTGGAGACTGAGGCAGGAGGATTGAAAGTTCAAAGCCAGCCTCAACAACATAGTGAGGCCCTAAGCAACTTAGCAAGACCATGTCTCAAAAAAAGGAGACTGGCTTAAAGCAGAATGAAATTATGTCATTTGCAGGTAAATGGATGGTACTAGAGAATATCATGCTAAGTGAAATAAGCCAATCCCCCAAAACCAAAGGTCAAATATTTTCTCTAATAAGTGGATGCTGATCCATAGTGGAGGGTAGGTAGGGAAGAATGAAGGAACTTTGGATTGTGCAGAGAGGAGTGGGGTGATGTGGATGGGAAGGATGGTAGAATGAGACAGACATTATTACCCTATATACATGTATAATTACACTACTTATATGACTCAGCACATGTAAAACCAGAGGAATGAGAAGTTAGGCTCAAAAAGAAAAAAAGAAAAGAAAATCACAATGAGATATGACCTCTAACCTGTTAGTGTGGCTATTACCAACAAAAACTAAGTGCTGGTGAGGAAATTTACACACCACAATGATGGTATTGTTGGTGGGAATGTATATTGGTATAGCCATTATGGAAATCAATCTGGAAGTTTCTCAAAATATTGAAAATAAAATTGTCATATAACCCAGTTAAAAAAAAGGGAGGGAAAATCTCTCACACCATCGAGGCCAGGTCCAGCCACCAGGCCCACAACCCACCATCTCCAGCACTGAGGCCCACACCCCAGCCCATGCATGCAGTCTCCAGCACCTGCATCCCAGCCTGTGATCTAGTGCCTGTGCTGCAGCTGACCATCTATCAACACGTAGGGTCACCACTGCCTGCTAGCATTGATTATTCCTGACCTGGAGGCCGCCCTCCATAGTGGGACAGCACTCTTCATGGGACACCATATTATCAAGTTCCTCTCAGGCATCAGGTTACTAAAGATTAGGAGGTTCGAACAGTATAGTATAGTTTTATTGTAGAATTTTTTATTAGTGGTATTATTACAATTATTCCTATTATACCTACTATTATTCCTACGTTTATCTTTTATTAATATTTTTCTCACTCTATTTTCCTCTATCCGTTTTTTTTGAGACTCTTTCTTCCTTCTCTCATTCTAACAACCTATTTCTTTTAATTCTGCTTTCATTATTCCTACGACATAGTACCTCTATAGACTCACTTCTTATCTCATTAACATTATGTCTTACCCCTCCCATCCTCTTTGTCCACCATTAGAAATTGTGCTCCTTATTGCAAACCTATTGGTTATGCTGTAGATAATAATTGAACTTATCACCTGTGTTTATTAAGAATATGGTTAATATCTTAATAGGGACTGTTGGGTCAAGAATGCATATTGTTTGTATGGTGTGCTGCTAATATTGATCTCTCACCTCAAGGTGAGGTATTGGAAACCTGCAGGGAGATTATAAGTCTATAGGGGGGGAACTGCAATACCTCAGATTTGCACTCCTAGAGGGGAAGATACAAGAACAATATGAGAAAACAAGGGAAAAAAGTATCCCAAACAAACTTAGATGCTACATCAATAAAATCCAATGACAGCATGGTAGAAGAAATGTCAGAAAGGGAGTTCAGAATGTACATAATTAAAATGATCCAATAATTAAAGGATGAGATAAGAGAGCAAATGCAGGCAATGAATAAACAATAAACAGTTAAAAGAGCAAATGCAGGAAGCAAAAGATCATTTCAATAGAGATAGAGATTATGAAAAAAATCAAACATAAATTCTTGAAATGAAGGAAACAATAAAAAAAACTCAATAGAAAGCATAACCAACAGGCTAGATCACTTAGAAGACAGAACTGCAGACAATGAAGACAAAATATTTACTCTTGAAAATAAAGTTGACCTCACAGAGAAGATGGTAAGAAATCATGAATGGACCCTCCAATAATTATGAGATAACCTGAAAAGATCAAATTTAAGAATTATTGGGATTGAGGAAGGCACAGAGATACAAACCAAAGGAATGAATAATCTATTCAATGAAATAATATCAGAAAATTTCCCAGATCTGAAGAATGAAAGGGAAAATCAAATACAAGAGGCTTATAGGACACCAAATATACAAAATTACAGCAGATCCACACCAAGGCCCGTTATAATGAAAATACCTAACATACAAAATAAAGAATTTTAAAGGCTATGAGAGAAAAGCATCAGATTACATGTAGGGGGAAACCAATACAGATATCAGCAGAATTCTCAGCCCAGATCCTAAAAGCAAGAAGGGCCTGGAACAACATATTTCAAGCTCTGAAACAAAATGTATGCCAACCAAGAATCTTATACCCAGCAAAACTTACCTTCAGATTTGATGATGAAATAAAATACTTCCATGATAAACAAAAGCTAAAAGAATTTACAAATAGAAAACCTGCACTACAGAACATTCTCAGCAATATATTTCATGAGGAAGAAATTAAAATCAACAATGTAAGCCAGCAAAGGGAGGAACTACCCTAAAGGAATAGCCAGTTAAAGGAGAAACCAAATCAAGTTAAAAGTCAAAAATAAGCCAAAATGACCAGGAATACAAGTCATATCTCAATAATAACCCTGAATGTTAATGGCCTAAACTCATCAATCAAAAGACATAGACTGGCAGATTAGGTTAAAAAGAAAGACTCAACAATATGCTGCCTTCAGAGACTCACCTCATAGAAAAAGATACCCACAGACTAAACGTGAAAGGGTGGGAAAAACATACCATGCACATAGACTCAGTACAAAAGCAGGGGTTTCCATCCTCATATCAGATAAAGTGGACACCAAGCCAAAGTTAGTCAGAAGAGATAAAAAAGAACATTTCATACTGCTTAAGGGAAGCATAAAACAGCAAGACATAACAATCCTAAATATCTATGCCCCAAACAATAGCGCATTCATGTACATTAAACAAATCCTCTCAATTCCAGGAACCAAATAAAACAAAACACAATAATACTAAGTGACTTTAACACACCTCTCTCACCTTTGGAGAGATCTTCCAAACAAAAATTGAACAAAGAAACCATAGAACTCAATAACACAATCAAAAATTTAGATTTAACAGACATATATAGAATATTCCATCCATCAATGAGTGAACACACTTTCTTTTCAGCAGCACATGAATCCTTCTTTAAAATAGACTATATGTTATGCCACAAAGCTACTCTTAGCAAAAACAAAAAATAGAGATACTGCCCTGCATTCTATCAGATCATAATGGAATGAAATTAGAAATCAATGATAAAATAAAAAACGGAAACTACTCCAACACCTGGAGACTAAATAACACACTATTGAATGATGCATGGATAACAGAAGACATTGGGAGGAGATAAAAAAATTCTTAGAGTAAACAAGAACAACGATACAACCCATCAAAATGTCTGGGATGCTATGAAAGCAGTACTAAGAGGAAAATTCATTGTATGGAGCACATTCAATAAAAGAAGAAAAAGTCAACAAATCAATGACCTAAGATTACACCTCAAGATTTCATGTTGCTCCAGGACTCAGGATTCAAAAGAGGAGATATTGAGACGCTTGGGACCAACTCAAAGCAGCCGGGTGACTCTCACCCCCTGGGGAGGCATCCCGGATGGAACGGTGGTCCCGGAACGCAGGAAACTTTGTGAAGTAGAACTGCCGGCGAGACGCCCCTCCCCCCGCTGGAGCAGTGAACTCGGACAGCTGGGAGCATCGTAAAGGGGGCCACTCTGCACAGCGCTGGGACTCGGAGCAACCACTGGGGCTCCGGCGGCTGCCCAGGGGAGGAGTGGCGAGGAGAGCTGTGTGGACTCAGGACACCGGGGCCTGCCCTGAGGAGGAGGAGGAGGAGCGTGGCCACTTGGATTCGGAGTGACTGCACCAGAGCTACAGGCGGTTGCCAGAGGAGAAGCTGCGCAGCGAGCTGTTTGGACTCAGAACGACGCTTCTGAACACCGGGGCCTGCCCTGAGGACGAGGAGGAGGAGGAGGAGGAGCGCGGCCGCTTGGATTCGGGGTGACTACACCAGAGCTACAGGCGGTTGCCAGAGAAGGGGCTGCGTGGTGAGCTGTTTGGACTCAGACCACTTCTGAACCCCGGGGCCTGCCCAGAGGAGTAGGAGGAGGAGGAGGAGGAGGAGCGCGGCGGGTCCTTTGGACTCGCAGTGACTGCATTAGCGCTCCAGGCGGCTGCTCAGAGGAGAAGGCGAGTGGTGAGTTGTTTGGACTTAAAGTGACAGCTCCTGAACACAGGGGGGCTGCCTGGAGGAGAAGCGTGGTGGGACGCTTGGTCTTGAGTGGCCGCACCAGAGCTCCGGGCGGTTGCCCAGAGGACCCGTGCTGCGGGTCACGTGGACTCAGAGCCACTCAGAGCGACCGCTCCTGAACACCCCGGGGGTTATCTGGAGAAGGAGGAGGAACGGGGAGGGTCGACTTCGACTCGGAGTGATTGATTGCCCAGGGCTACGGGTGGTTGGTGGAGGTGGAGGCACGCAGTGAGTTGCTTGGATTCCTAGTGACCCCACCGGAATACTGGGCGGCTGTCTGGAGGAAGAGGCGTGTGGCGGGTCTCTGGGATTCAGAGCGATTGTACAGGGCCCCAGGTGGCTGCTCAGAGGAGGGGCCGCATAGCCAGGTGATTAGGTGCAGAGCAGGGTCCCAGGATCTAGGAGGCTTCTTGGTGGAAGAGTCACACAGAGACAGGCTTAGGGCGGAGCGAAGGTTCCAGGCCTGCGGGCAGATTCTCTGAGGAAGGGCAGCCTAAGGAGAGTCATCTGCAAAGGGTGAGGCTCCCAGGCCCAGGAGGTAGGGCCGGGCCCCTGGGAACTTTGCAGAGGAAGGCAGCCCAGCCCAGGCAGTAGCTGTAAATTGAGGGGAACCTCTAGGAGGGAACTGACCAGCGAGACCTCCCCACCGGGTGAGTCTTCCCTGCTGGGTGAGGTTTCCCCACAAGGACGGTAAAACCAGAGACTCAGGCCCAAACAGGCCTTGCCTCAGCCCACAGCCTAGGTCCCCTTTGGATGACCATGGGTCAACAAGTGGAGGCACCTCTGCCCACTAGCAGGGATTATACCCCACCTGAAGGCCACCACTCCTAGAGAGGCAGCTTCCTTGTGGAGCACCACATTATCAACTTCCTCCAAGACTTCAGCCTACTGAAGGCTAAGGGGGGATATATATAGAAATCTTCAGGGACATTGTAAGTCAATAGAGGAAATCTGCAATATCTCAGCGGTCCTCTGATACCTGAACAATATGAGAAAACAAGGAAAGAAAATGCTGCAAACAAATCTAGATGTTACATCAATAAAACCCAGTGACAGCATGGCAGAAGAAATGACAGAAAAGGAGTTCAGAATGTACATAATTAAAATGATCAGAGAAGCAAACGATGAGATGAAAGAGCAAATGCACGCACTGAATGATGAGATGAAAGAGCAAATGCAAGCATTGATTGATCGCACCAATCGACAGTTAAAAGAGCAAATACAGGAAGCAAAAGATCATTTCAATAAAGAGTTAGAGATATTGAAAAAAAACCAAACAGAAATCCTTGACATGAAGGAAACAATAAACCAAATTAAGAACTCCATAGAAAGCATATCCAATAGGATAGAACACCTGGAAGACAGAACCTCAGACATTGAAGACAAAATATTTACACTTGAAAACAAAGTTGAACAAACAGAGAAGATGGTAAGAAATCATGAACAGAATCTACAAGAACTATGGGATATCATGAAAAGGCCAAATTTAAGAATTATTGGGATTGAGGAAGGCCTAGAGAAATAAGCCAAAGGAATGAACAACCTATTCAATGAAATAATATCAGAAAATTTCACAAATCTGAAGAATGAAATGGAAAATCAAGTTCAAGAGGCTTATAGGACTCCAAATACACAAAATTACAACAGACCCACACCAAGGCACATTATAATGAAAATACCGAACATACAAAATAAAGACAGAATTTTAAAGGCTGTGAGAGAAAAGAACCAAATTACATTCAGGGGGAAACCAATACGGATATCAGCAGATTTTTCAATCCAGACCCTAAAAGCTAGAAGGGCCTGGAACAACATTTACCAAGCCCTGAAAGAAAATGGATGCCAACCAAGAATCTTATACCCAGCAAAACTTACCTTCAAATTTGACGACGAAATAAAATCCTTCCATGATAAACAAAAGCTAAAAGAATTTACAAAAAGAAAGCCAGCATTACAGAACATTCTCAGCAAAATATTCCATGAGGAAGAGATGAAAAACAAAGAAGCAAATCAGCAAAGGGAGGAATTATCCTAAAGGAATTGTCAAATAAAGGAGGAAACAAGTTGTGTCAAACAAATAAATAAATAAAATTTTAAAAATGAACCAAATGACCAGGAAACCAAATCATATCTCTATAATAACCCTGAATGTTAATGGCCTGAATTCATCAATCAAAAGACATAGACTGGCAGATTGGATTAAAAAGAAAGATCCAACAATATGTTGCCTGCAAGAGACTCACCTCATAGAAAAAGATACCCATAGACTAAAGGTGAAAGGATGGGGAAAAACATACCATGCACATGGACTCAGCAAAAAAGCTGGAGTATCCATCCTCATTTCAGATAATGTGGACTTCAAGCCAAAGTTAGTCAGAAGGGATAAAGAAGGTCATTTCATACTGCTTAAGGGAAGCATAAATCAGCAAGATATAACAATCATAAACATCTATGCCCCAAACAGTGGCTCATCCATGTATGTCAAACAAATCCTTCTCAATTTCAGAAACCAAATAGACCATAACACAATAATACTAGGTGATTTTAACACGCCTCTCTCACCACTGGACAGATCTTCCAGACAAAAATTGAACAAAGAAACCATAGATCTCAATAACACAATCAATAATTTAGACTTAACGGACATTTATAGAATATACCATCCAACCAAGAGCGAATACACTTTCTTCTCAGCAGCACATGGATCCTTCTCTAAAATAGACCATATATTATGCCACAAAGCTAATGTTAGCAAATACAAGAAGATAGAGACACTAGCATGTATTCTATCAGATCATAATGGATTGAAATTAGAAATAAATGAAAGAGTAAAACACAGAAACTATTCCAACATCTGGAGATTAAACAATATGCTATTATATGATGAATGGATAACAGAAGATATTAGGAAGGAAATTAAAAAATTCTTAGAGGTAAATGAGAACAAAGACACATCATATCAAAATCTCTGGGACACTATGAAAGCAGTACTTAGAGGGAAATTTATTTCATGGAGCGCATTTAATAAAAGAAGTAAAACTCAACAAATAAACGACCTAACACTACAGCTCAAAGCCCTAGAAAAAGAAGAACAGAACAGCACCAAAAGTAGTAGAAGACAGGAAATAGTTAAACTCAGAGCTGAAATCAATGAAATTGAAACAAAAGAAACAATACAAAAAATTGACAAAATAATAGTTGGTTCTTCGAAAAAATAAACAAAATTGATAAACCTTTAGCCACACTAACAAAGAGAAGACGAGAGAAAACCCAAATCACTAAAATTCGGAATGAACAAGGAAATATCACAACAGACAAGATTGAAATACAAAACATAATTAGAAGCTATTTTGAAAATCTATACTCCAACAAAATAGAAAATTTTGAAGGCATCAACAGGTTTCTAGAGACATATGAATTGCCTAAACTGAACGAGGAGGACATAAACAATTTAAATAGACCAATTTCAAGTACTGAAATAGAAGAAGTCATCAAAAGCCTACCAACAAAGGAAAGTCCGGGACCAGATGGGTTCTCAGCTGAGTTCTACAAAACCTTTAAAGAAGAGCTCATTCCAATACTTCTCAAAGTATTCCATAAAATAGAAGAGGAGGGAACCCTCCCAAACTCATTCTATGAAGCCAATATCACCCTGATACCTAAACCAGACAGAAACTCATCAAGGAAAGAAAATTTCAGACCAATATCCTTAATGAACATTGATGCAAAAATTCTCAACAAAATTTTAGCAAATCGCATACAAAAACATATTAAAAAGATAGTGCACCATGATCAAGTTGGTTTCATCAAGGGATGCAAGGTTGGTTCAACATCAGGAAATCAATAAACGTAATTCACCACATTAATAGAGTTAAAGTCAAGAATCACATGATTATTTCAATAGATGCAGAAAAAGCATTTGATAAAATACAGCACCCCTTCATGCTCAAAACACTAGAAAAAATAGGGATAGTGGGAACATTCCTTAACATTGTAAAGGCCATTTATGCTAAGCCCATGGCTAATATCATTCTAAATGGTGAAAAACTGAAAGCATTCTCCCTAAAAACTGGAACAAGGCAGGGATGCCCTCTTTCACCATTTCTATTCAACATCGTTCTTGAGACTCTGGTCAGAGCAATTAGACAAACCAAAGAGATTAAAGGGATACGAATTGGGAAAGAAGAACTCAAACTATCCCTGTTCGCTGATGACATGATTATATATTTAGAGGAACCTGGAAATTCCACCAGAAAACTCTTAGAACTCATAAGTGAATTCAGTAAAGTAGCAGGTTACAAGATCAATGCCCATAAATCCAACGCATTTTTATACATAAGTGATGAATCTTCAGAAAGAGAAATTAGGAAAACTACCCCATTCACAATAGCCTCGAAAAAAATAAAATACTTGGGAATCAATCTCACAAAAGAGGTGAAAGACCTCTACAATGAGAACTATACAACACTAAAGAAAGAAATTAAAGAACACCTTAGAAGATGGAAAGATCTTCCATGTTCTTGGATAGGAAGAATTAATATTGTCAAAATGGCCATACTACCTAAAGTGCTATACAAATTCAATGCAATTCCAATTAAAATCCCAATGACGTACCTTACAGAAATAGAGCAGGCAATTATGAAATTCATCTGGAAGAATAAGAAACCCAGAATAGCTAAAGCAATCCTTAGCAGGAAGAGTGAAACAGGGGGTATTGCAATACCAGATCTTCAACTCTACTACAAAGCAATAGTAACAAAAACGGCATGGTATTGGTACCAAAATAGAAAGGTAGATCAATGGTACAGAATAGAGGACACGGACACAAACCCAAATAAATACAATTTTCTCATACTAGACAAAGGGGCCAAAAATATGCAATGGAGAAAAGATAGCCTCTTCAACAAATGGTGCTGGGAGAATTGGAAATCCATATGCAACAGAATGAAACTAAACCCATATCTCTCACCATGCACGAAACTAAACTCAAAATGGATTAAGGACCTCGGAATCAGACCAGAGACCCTGCAGATTATAGAAGAAAAAGTAGGTCCAAATCTTCATCTTGTTGGTCTAGGACCAGACTTCCTTAACAGGACTCCCATAGCACAAGAAATAAAAGCTAGAATCAACCACTGGGATAGATTCAAACTAAAAAGCTTTCTCTCAGCAAAGGAAACTATCAGCAATGCGAAGAAAGAGCCTACAGAGTGGGAGAATATCTTTGCCAATCATACTTCAGATAGAGCACTAATCTCCAGAATCTATAAAGAACTCAAAAAACTCTACTCCAAGAATTCAAACAGTCCAGTCAACAAATGGGCTAAGGAAATGAGCAGACACTTCACAGAAGAAGATCTACAAGCAATCAACAAACATATGGAAAAATGTTCAACATCTCTAGTAATAAGAGAAATGCAAATCAAAACCACCCTAAGGTTCCATCTCACCCCAATTAGAATGGCGATTATCAAGAATACGAGCAACAACAGGTGTTGGCGAGGATGTGGGGAGAAAGGTACACTCATACACTGCTGGTGGGGCTGCAAATTAGTGCAGCCGCTATGGAAAGCAGTGTGGAGATTCCTTAGAAAACTTGGAATGGAACCACCATTTGACCCAGCTATCCCACTCCTTGGCCTATACCCAAAGGACTTAAAATCTGCATACTACAGAAATACAGCCACATCAATGTTCATAGCTGCTCAATTCACAATAGCCAGACTGTGGAACCAACCTAGATGCCCTTCAATTGATGAGTGGATAAAGAAACTGTGGTATATATATACTATGGAATATTACTCAGCCATAAAGAATGATAAAATTATGACATTTGCAGGCAAATGGATGAAATTGGAGAATATCATGCTAAGTGAGATAAGCCAATCTCAAAAAGCCAAAGGACGAATGATATCGCTAATAAGTGGAGGTTGACACATAATGGGGGGGAGGGAAGGGTTAGAGTTAGGGTTAGGGAGGGGGGCAAGTATAGAGGAAGGAACTACTGTATAGAGGGTAAAGAGGGGTGGGAGGGGTGGGGGGAAGGGAAAAAAATAACAGAATGAATCAAACAACATTGCTCTATGTAAATTTATGATTACACAAATGGTATGCCTTTACGCCATGTACAAACAGAGAAACAACATGTATCCCATTTGTTTACAATAAAAAAAAAAAAAAAAAAAAAAAAAAAAAAAAAAAGAAGATGGAAAGATCTTCCATGTTCTTGGATAGGAAGAATTAATATTGTGAAAATGGCCATACTACCTAAAGTGCTATACAAATTCAATGCAATTCCAATTAAAATCCCAATGATATACCTTAGAGAAATAGAGCAAGCAATTATGAAATTCATCTGGAAGAATAAGAAACCCAGAATAGCTAAAGCAATCCTTAGCAGGAAGAGTGAAACAGGGGGTATTGCAATACTAGATCTTCAACTCTACTACAAAGCAATAGTAACCAAAACGGCATGGTATTAGTACCAAAATAGAAAGGTAGATCAATGGTACAGAATAGAGGACACGGACACAAACCCAAATAAATACAATTTTCTCATACTAGACAAAGGTGCCAAATGTACGCAATGGAGAAAAGATAGCCTCTTCAACAAATGGTGCTGGGAGAATTGGAAATCCATATGCAACAGAATGAAACTAAACCCATATCTCTCACCATGCACGAAACTAAACTCAAAATGGATTAAGGACCTCGGAATCAGACCAGAGACCCTGCAGATTATAGAAGAAAAAGTAGGTCCAAATCTTCACCTTGTTGGTCTAGGATCAGACTTCCTTAACAGGACTCCCATAGCACAAGAAATAAAAGCTAGAATCAACCACTGGGATAGATTCAAATTAAAAAGCTTTCTCTCAGCAAAGGAAACTATCAGCAATGCGAAGAAAGAGCCTACAGAATGGGAGAATATCTTTGCCAATCATACTTCAGATAGAGCACTAATCTCCAGAACCTATAAAGAACTCAAAAAACTCTACTCCAAGAATTCAAATAATCCAGTCGACAAATGGGCTAAGGAAATGAATAGACACTTCACAGAAGAAGATCTACAAGCAATCAACAAACATATGGAAAAATGTTCAACATCTCTAGTAATAAGAGAAATGCAAATCAAAACCACCCTAAGATTCCATCTCACCCCAATTAGAATGGCGATTATCAAGAATACAAGCAACAACAGGTGTTGGCGAGGATGTGGGGAGAAAGGTACACTCATACATTGCTGGTGGGGCTGCAAATTAGTGCAGCCACTCTGGAAAGCAGTGTGGAGATTCCTTAGAAAACTTGGAATGGACCCGCCATTTGACCCGGCTATCCCACTCCTTGGCCTATACCCAAAGGACTTAAAATCAGCATACTACAGAGACACAGCCACATCAATGTTCATAGCTGCTCAATTCACAATAGCCAGACTGTGGAACCAACCTAGATGCCCTTCAATTGATGAGTGGATAAAGAAACTGTGGTATATATATACAATGGAATATTACTCAGCCATAAAGAATGATAAAATTATGGCATTTGCAGGCAAATGGATGAAATTGGAGAATATCATGCTAAGTGAGATAAGCCAATCTCAAAAAGCCAAAGGACGAATGATATCGCTAATAAGTGGAGGATGACACATAATGGGGGGGGAGGGAAGGGTTAGTGTTAGGGTTAGAGTTAGGGTTAGGGAGGGGGGCAAGTATGGAGGAAGGAAGTACTGTATAGAGGGTAAAGAGGGGTGGGAGGGGTGGGGGGAAGGGAAAAAATAACAGAATGAATCAAACAACATTACTCTATGTAAATTTATGATTACACAAATGGTATGCCTTTACGCCATGTACAGAGAAACAACATGTATCCCATTTGTTTACAATAAAAAAAAAAAAAGATTACACCTCAAAGCCCTAGAAAAAGAACAGATCAACACCAAAAGCAGTAGAAGTCTGGAAAAATAATAAAAATCAGGCCTGAAATCAATGAAATTGAAACAAAAGAAACAATTCAAAAAATCGACAAAAAGTTGTTTCTTTGAAAAAAAATAAACAAAATTGATAAACCCTTAGCCACATTAACAAAGGGAAGGAGAAAGAAAACTCAAATTACTAACATTCATGATAAAAAAGGAAATATCATGATAGACACTTTGGAAATATAAAACATAATTACAAGCTATTTTGAAAATCTATACTCCAACAAAATAGAAAATCTCAAAGACATCTACAGCTTTCTAGAGACATATGATCCACCCAAACTGAATCTGGAGGACATACAAAATTTAAATAGATCAATTTCAAGCAATGAAATAGAAGAAGTCATCAAAAGCCTACCAATCAAGAAAAGTCCGGGACCAGATGGATTCTCAGCAGAGTTTTACAAGACGTTCAAAGAAGAGTTCATTCTAATACTCTTCAAAGTATTCCATGAAATACAAGAGAAGGGAACCCTTCCAAACTCATTCTATGAAGCTAATATCACCCTGATACCAAAACCAGAGAGAGAAACATCAAGGAAAGAAAACATCAGACCAATATCCCTAATGAACATGAATGCAAATGTTCTTAACAAATTTTAGCAAATTACATACAAAACCAAATTAAAAAATAGTGCACAATGATCAAGTGGTTTCATCCCAGGGATCCAGGGTTGATTCAACATCTGGAAATCAATAAATGTAATTCACCACATCAACAACCTTAATGTTAAGAATCACATGATTGGGCTGGGGAGATAGCTCAGTAAATGGAGTGCTTGCCTTGCAAGCACAAGGCCCTGGGTTCGATCCCCAGCACTGAAAAAAAAAAAAAAAAAAAAGAATCACATGATTATTTCAATAGATACAGAAAAAGCATTTGATAAAATATAGCATCCCTTCATGCTTAAAACACTAGAAAAATTAGGGATAGTAGAAACATACCTCAACATTGTAAAGACTATCTAAGCTAAACCCATGGCCAACATCATTCTAAATGGAGAAAAACTGAAAGCATTCCCTCTAAAAACTGGAGCAAGGCAGGGATGCCCTCTTTCACCACTTCTATTCAACATCATCCTTGAAACTCTAGCCAGAGTAATTAGACAGACCAAAGAAATTAAAGGGATATGAACAGGAAAAGAAGAACTCAAACTATCACTATTTGTCAATGACATGATTCTATATTAGAGGAGCCAAAAATTCCACCAGAAAACTTCTAGAACTCATAAATGAATTCAGAAAAGCAGCAGGATATAAAATCAACACTCATGAATCTAATTCATTTTTATTCATAAGTGATGAACCCTCTGAAAGGGAAATTAGGAAAACTGTCCCATTCACAATAGCCTCGAAAAAAAAAAATACTTGGGAATCAATCTAACAAATGATGCAAAAACCTTTACAATGAGAACTACAGAACACTAAAGAAAGAAATTAAAGAAAACATTAGAATATGGAAAGATCTCCCATATTCTTGGATAGGCAGAATTAATTTGTCAAAATGGCCATACTACCAAAAGTGCTATACAGATTCAATGCAATTCCAATTAAAATCCCAATGACATACCTCATAGAAATAGAGAAAGCAATCATGAAATTCATTTGGAAGAATAAGAGACCCAGAATAGCTAAAGCAATACTTAGCAGGAAGAGCGAAGCAGGTGGTATCACAATACCAGATTTTCAACTATACTACAAAGCAATAGTAACAAAAACGGCATGGTATTGGCACCAAAATAGACAGGTAGTTCAATGGTACAGAATAGAGGACACAGAGACAAACCCAAATAAATACAGTTTTCTCACACTAGACAAAGGTGCCAAAAACATACAACGGAGAAAAGATAGCCTCTTCAACAAATGGTGCTGGGAAACCTGGAAATCCATATGCAGCAGAGTGAAACTAAACCCCTATCTCTCACCCTGCACAAAAATCAACTCCAAATGGATCAAAGACCTTGGAATCAGACCAGAGACCCTGCACCTAATAGAAGAAAAAGTAGGTCCAAATCTTCATCATGTCGGCTTAAGATCAGACTTCCTTAACATGACTCCCAAAGCACAAGAAATAAAAGCAGGAATCAATCATTGGGATAGATTCAAACTAAAAAGCTTTTTCTAAGCAAAGGAAACTATCAGCAATGTGAAGAGAGAGCCTACAGAGTGAGAGAAAATTATTAACACACACACTTCAGATAGAGCACTAATCTCCAGAATCTATAAAGAACTAAAAAAACTTTACACCAAGAATACAAATAACCCGGGCTGGGGAGATAGCTCAGCTGGTAGAGTGCTTGCCTTGCAAGCACAAGACCCTGAGTTTGATCCCCAGTACTGCAAAAAAAAAAAAAAAAATAAAGAAAAAAAAAAAAGAATACAAACAACCCAAACAACAAATGGGCTAAGGAAATGAGCAGACACTTCACAGAAGAAGATCTACAAGCAATCAACAGATATATGAAAAAATGTTCAACATTTCTCGTAATAAGAGAAATGGCATTCAAAACTACCCTAAGATCCCATCTCTCTCCAATTAGAATGTCTATTATCAAGAATACAAGCAACAACAGGTGTTGGCGAGGATGTGAGGAAAAAGGTACACTCATACATTGCTGGTGGGGTTGCAAATTGGTGTAGCCACTCTGGAAAGCAGTATGGAGATTCCTTAGAAAATTTGGAATCGAACCACCATTTGACCCAGCTATCCCACTCCTTGGCCTATACCCAAAGGATTTAAAATCAGCAAACTACAGTGATGCAGCTATATCAATATTTATAGTGGCTCAATTCACAATAGCTAGATTGTGGAACCAACCTAAATGCACTTCAATAGATGAATAGATAAAGAGACTGTGGTATATATACACAATGGAATATTACTCAGCCATAAAGAAGAATAAAATTATGGCATTTTCAGGTAAATGCATGGAGTTGGAGAATATCGTGCTAACTGAAATAAGCCAATCCCTAAAAACCAAAGGCTGAATGATTTCTCTGATAAATGGATGATGATACATAATGGTGGTGGGGGACAAGGAGGTAAGGGAAGAATGGAACAAGAATGGATTGTATAGATGAAAATGAAGGATAGGGAGGGGCGGGGGGAAGGAAAGATAGAATGAGACAGACATCATTACCTTATGTGTATGTATGATTACACAAATGGTATGACTCTACTTTGTGTACAACCAGAGAAACAATAGTTGTCCCCCATTTGTATACAATGAATTAAAAAAAAAAACCTAAATACCAGTAAAATTTAGCACAGTTTAATTTATCTGGCATATTTGGGGAATAAGGAGTACAAAAAAAGTTTTTGTTGTTGTGTTGTTTTTAGATGATGACAATATTTGCTTTAAATATTAAAATTCTTCTTTAATCTTCAAAAAAAAGAGGTAGATGGAAATACAACTAAGTCATTAAGAACCCTTGAGTTAAATCTCCAGTACAAAAAAAACAACAACAACAACAAAAAGAGGGCTGGGGGTGTGTCTCAGGAGTAGAGGTCTTGTCTAGCATGTATAGACCCTGAGTCCGATCTGTAGCACTGGGGAATTTGGAGGAAGGTCAGACAAATAGTCCAATGGAACAGAATAAAGGGCCTACAGAAAATCCATATATCTACTGGCAACTGATCTTTCACAAATGTACTAAGAACACACATTGGAGAAAGAACAGTTCTTTCAATAAATAGTGCTGAGAAAATCAGAAACCCACATACAGAAGAATGAAATTTGATCCCTACCTCTCACCAACTACAAAAAGCAAGTCAAAATGGATTAAAAAGTTAAATGTAAAATCCAAAACTATGAAATTAGTCAAAGAAAACATGGGCAAAATACTTAAGAACATTGAAATGGGCAAGGATTTTTTTTTAACAAAATTCCAAAAGGAAAGGAAACAAAAGCAAAAACAGACAGATGGGATTGCTTCAAACTAAATCTGCACAATAAAGGAAATAATCATCAAAGTGAAGAGATGACCTACCGAATTGGAGAAAATATTTGCAAACTATACATCTGACAAAATGTTTATATCTAGAATGTATATTGAACTAAAAAAACTCAACATAAAAAAAACCAAATAACCCAATTTTAAAATGGGCACTAGACCTAAATAGACATTTCTGAAAAAAAATAGCCAACAGTGGTGTTGAAAAATGGAAGCATCACTAGTCACCATGGAAATGAAAATCAAAACCACAATGAGATTTCACCTCACTCTAGTTTGAATTACCATTATCAAAAAGACAAAAGATAATAAGTGCTGGTAAGAATGTGGAGAAAAAGAAAGTCTTGCACACTGGGACTATAAATTAGCACAGACATTATGGGAAACAATGTGGGTGTTCCTCAAAAAAATAAACCTAAAAATAGAACTAGTATATGATCCAGCAGTCTCACTACTAGATATATATATCCAAAGGAAATGAAATCAGTATGTCCTATGTTTTTTTCCTCTTATCCCTCTGGTGCCAGAGATTGAACTCAGGGGCACTCGACCACTGAGCCACATCCCCAGCTCTATTTTGTATTTTACTTAGCGACAGGGTCTCACTGAGTTACTTAGTGCCTTGCAGTTTCTGATGCTGGCTTTGAACTCCCAATTCTCCTGCCTCAGCCTCCCAAACCACTGGGATTACAGGCATGCACCAGCATGCCTGGAGCACTCCCATATTTATTGCAGCACCATACAGAATAGTCAAGAAATGGAAACAACATGAACGTGTTATTATCTGGTGAATAGACAGACACAATGTGGTACATATGCACAATGGAATATTATTCAATAGTAAAAAATGAAATTCTATCATTTGTGAAACATGGATGAACCTGGAGGACATTATACTAAGTGAAATAAGCCAGGCACAGAACTAGTGCTGCATGGTCTCATCCATATGTGGAATCTAAAGATTTAATCTCATAAAAGTTGGGAATAGAATGCTGGTTACCAGAGTCTTGGGGAGAGTTGAGGAGGGTTGAGGGATGGGGAAAGGTTGATCAAAAGGTGCTAAGTTATAGTTAGATAGGAGTAAGAAGTTCTGGTGTGCTATTACAGAGTTGGGCGAATATAGATATTGATAAAGTACTCTACATTTCAAAAAGCAAGAAGAAAGTTGAATGTTCTCAACACAAACAAATGTTTGAGTAGATATGCTTACCCTGATTTAAACAATACATAATGTATACATGCCCAAGGTACCACTTAAATATGTACAATTTTATGTTTTTATTTGTCAATTAAAAATAAATTTAAGCTGGGTGTGGTGGTACATACCTGAAGTTCCAGGTACTTGGGAAATTGAGGCAGAAGAATTCCTTGAGCACAGGAGTTAGGACCAGCCTAAATTTTTTAAAAGGATATTATCAACCAAGTGAAAAGACAACTTAAGGAATGCAAGAGAATATTTGCAAATCATCTACGTGATAAGGGGCTAATATCTGGAGTATAAAGAACTCCTATGACTCAAAATTAAATGAAAGCAAAGTTTGATTTAAAAAGGATCAGAGAATTGAAATCGAATTCCATGCATGAATGAGTGTGTTGGGATAAACCTACTACATATAACTATAAAGTTCTAATAAAAATAAATAGATAAAAATTTTTAAAAAGAAAAATGGTCAGGGGACATGAATAGAGATTTCTCCAAAGATATACAAATGACCAAAAACACAGGAGAAGATACTCAACATCACTAATCATTAGAGAAATGTAAATCAAAACCACAATGATTACTGGGTGTGGCAGCACACACCTGTAATCCCAGTGACTTACAACATAGATGAACATTGAAGACATGCTCAGTGAAATAAGCCACCCACAAAGGGACAAATATTGTATGATTCCACTTATATGAGTTACTTAGAGTAGTCAAATTCACAGAAACAAAGAATTGTGGTTACCAGGGGCTGGGAGGAGGGAATGGAGAGTTAGTGTTTAATAGGTATAGAGTTTCATTTGGGGAAAACTTTCTTAAAGTTCTAGAGATGGATGACGGTGACAGGTGCACAACCTTATGAATGTACTTCATTCCTAAAAATGGTTAAAATGGTAAATTTTAAGTTTATAGGTGCATTTTACCACAATAAAAAAGATATCATACTAAAACTACCTCATGGGTTTTGCAAGAATCAGATGAGATCCATGTAGAAAAGACTTTTAATCTATACATCCTGTCACAAAAGTTAGCTCTTAGTCATTATCACTCCCATTTCCCCAACCTGATAACATTATTCATGTACTCTACGGAGCCATGTTTACCAAGCAGCATACTGTTGGAGTTTGAGTGCTATCTGATGATATTTACCTCTCATTTTGCTAAACCCTGGATGCTGTATTCTAGGTAACAACATCCTAGAGTTCTGGTTATGAAGCTGAACCAAATTATATGCTCTACACTTTTCCCAAATATGTTGAGTCATTTGCAGTTTCTCAGTTATACTGGGTGACAATGGATAACAGTGGTTAAGCAGCCTCTGGCACCAGAGCAACCTGTTCAAACCATGCCTTAGCTACTTGTTGTGGGGCCAAAAGCAAGTTACTTAAACTTCTTTAAATTTGTTAATCAATAAAATAGTAGTGGTAGGCAGAAGTTAAGATGACCTCCAACATTTCCTGACCCCCTGATAATATTGGCATGCATGATTGTAATGGATTTTACTCTCATGACTTCGTTGTTACATAATATAGTTGATCTCAACACAAGAAGATTATCTGGGCAGGCCTGGCCTAAACACAAAAGCCTTTTAAAAGCAGAATACTGGGCTTGGTATGTAGCTCAATGGTAAAGCATTTGCATAGCATGTGCAAAGCCCCCACTTCAGTCCCCAGCACCACAAAAAATCAAAATAAATAAAATAAATAAAAGCAGAGTATTCCCCAGTTGGTCACAGAAAAGGAAGTAAAAGATTCAAAGCATAAGGTTTTAATGTGCCATTATTGGTTCTGAGATACAGTAGTATCAGTCTGTAGACAAGGACCAGAGAGAATCTTCTAGGAGCTAAGAAACACTCCCCCTGAAAATAATCAGCAAGGAAACAAGAACCCCAGTCCCATGACCACAAAGAACCAAATTCTGCCAATAAATATGAAGTAGGAATCTAATTCTTCCTCCAGAGACTCCAGAGAAGAGTCCAACACTCTGATTCTAGTTTTGTGAGACCCCCAAGCAGAGAAACAACCAAGTCTTCTGACTAGAACTCAGACTTCTGACCTCTAGAACTGTAAGCTAATAAATTAGTATTGTTATAAGTCACGAAGTTTGTGGAACTGGTTACAGAGCCATAGAAAACTAATACAATGATGCTGGCCAGAGTGGTGCATGCCTGTAATCCCAGCAGCTCAGGAGGCTGAGGCAGGAGAATCAAGAGTTCAAAGGCCAGCCTCAGCAACAGTGAGGCACTAAGCAACTCAGTGAGAACATGCCTTTAAATAAAAATATAAAAAAGGGCTGGGGATGTGGTTTACTGGTTGAGTACCCCTGAGTTCAATCGCAGTACCCCCCCCCAATAAAAAGTAATACAATGAGGATAGGACAAATGCTCAATAATTTTTTTTTATTGGGATCAATTGTGAGCTGGTTAAAATATGGATTTTCCATGCAAAAGCTGGCAAAGCAACAAGTTCTTCAGGTCCAGGGCCCATTTGATCTAGTATGGCTTGATTTTAACAGTGTTTTTCAAGGGGAGAGAACATTATTTGCATTTGATGGGGTTAAGAGGCTCATTGAGTAGGACTGCCCTGGATATTCCAACCCACTTAACATCTCCGGTTCCTCTTCTCCCAGTAAGAGTGCTCACCCACTCATTGCAGCAACCCCAAACACCCTTCTCCACAAGGGATAGATCTGGACTGAGAACATTGAGAACTGCTGTAAGGGAAGTTTCCTAAAATGTGGTTGTCCTAAATGGTGCCATGAAGCTATCTCAGTAACTGCTACCAAATTTCTTGACCCTAAGAATCACTAGGCCTGTTTAAAAATAAGGACTTCCAAGGTCCCTGTCTGGAATCTCATTCCACAGAACTCAGGGGGAACACCCAGAAATCTCTAATTTTACCTAAGCACCCCAGGTGAAGCTTCTGTTCATCCAAGTTTGCAAAATACGAGGTTAGAAATATATTTAGCCATACAAGAATTTGACAAACACACACACACACACATTGGAACAGTGACTCACACAAAACTCTTTGAAATCATGCCTTTTGTAGAGACATAAATCTCATATTGGACAATTCTATTATACAAGATGAGTTCTCTCCATTGCACAGCTATTGTAAATGGTACTCAAGTCCTGAAAATGGGAGTCCTCTTCCAAAACTTTCTCTTTACCAGAATTACTCCTTGAAATGATATGCCCCACTATGTAAAGTAGCACTGTTTTTCAAAATTTCTCACATTTCAAGAGCTTATGTACGCTCTCTTCTAATAAAAACGTCCTTGCCTCAAATTCCAAGCCTATTTTACTATCTCTGGCTTTCTCTTTTCAGACAGCAAAAAGATAACTCTCTAAACTCTCCTTTTTCTCTCCTCTAACCTTGTTCTCATTAGGTGTTCTACTCAGGATTTCCTCCAACCCCGATAGGGTCTGTGTTTACCCAGATTGGTAACTAGAGCGGCACGCCATACCCCAAGAGCATGGGCACCAGAGAGTGATATCACGGATCAATGATGTTTCCTGTTCTGTTTTCAAACCCTGCCTGCTAATGTGACCTGCTGCAGCGCTCCACTATAAACCCCTGGAACTCACAGGCCACATGAGAGAATGCAGGGGTCTATTCTTTCTTTTCATCCCCATCTCCACACTAATGTTGTCCCACAGACATTAGTGCAACATTCTCTTGGCTAGCGCAAAACTCATCTCACTCCGTAGTCACAACTTCTGCAAAATAATAGGATGATCGCCTCTTGGGCGCACGCCTCTGGGCGGCTCAAGCATGTCCCTCCACCAACAGGACAGAACTAAAATTAAAGTGCCAAGGCTAAAAATGACTTCCCTGTTACCAAGGCAAAGCTGCTGCCTCTCTGTTTATTATGGCCGACTAATACTCGCGTCAGCCTAACAAAAAAAGAATAACAAATTCTCCAGACTGAAAGTCTTCAAATTCGCCTAGACCCGCCTGAATCCCGTTTGGAACGGAGTTAGCCCCTAGACGCAGCCCAGACCCAGACGCAGTTGGTCCTTCCCTGCACTGCACGCAAGCCTGAGGCTGACGAAATGACGTCAGGGGCGTGGCTCTGCGTCCGCTTCGCTCAGGCGCTTCCGGTTCATGCGCGGTACGGAAGCGTGGTCGGCGCTGGGCTCACGCGCCGTTCGGAAGTGTGTTTGGGCGCACCGGAAGCCGCCGGAAGATAGCGATGGCGGGTTTGACTGTGAGAGACCCTGCGGTGGATCGTTCTCTACGTTCTGTATTCGGTGAGAGGAATTCGGTGGAACCAAGCATCAGGGAGGGACAGAAAGAGGCAGGGGAGCTGCGAGGAACGCCCCCCTTCACCTCCCACCTCATGGATCGCCACGAAAGCCGGTGTTGGGTCGGGCATGCAGCGCTCCCTGCCTATCCTGTGGGGGGCCAACCTGGTGGACCCATGAGCAAAAAGATGTCCCGCTTCCGTTGAGGTCTTGTAGATTTTCCGCAATATCATTGAGGGAGTTAGACTAGCCTTCATCTTTTATGTATTTCCCTCTTCATGATCTTCAGTTATTTTTTAGAAGAGAGGGCACATGGCAAAATTGCCTCAGTGTTCAGTAGTTCTCACTCCATCCCAGAATATAGAGTATATGCTGAGAGTGTAGATCCCTGAGGCCACTTCCCGCCCTTTAATAAGGACTTACATCCTTTGCTTTTTACCCATAACACTTTAGTTCATCCATAGTTGTAGCAGCCATCTGGCATCTTGAGGTGGATTGCAAATAAATGAATGAATGAATGAATGAATGATTAAGACTCTGTCCGAGGAATCTTTAAGAGGATTGAAACTATTCTGAGTAATCTTTTCTGCTGGAATAAGATGATTTTAAAAATACGTGTGGTGATTTTAAAGCACCTTTTGAAAATAATGTGTTGAAACAGTTCAGAATAATTTCCTCCACTCCATTCATGGTTATTCTCCTGTAAGTGTGTGTATGTGTGGAAATATGGACATTATGTGCCTGTTTTGACATGTGTTTTTAGTAGTCACTGGTAAGACTTGAAGACCTTCATACCAATGCTTAAGTATTTATTTTTGTCAAAGTTAAGGAAAATCTAACACCGTTAGATCCATTGGAGAACTCTTTGGGAGTATCTTCATTTTTTTGTATTTAGTGTCAGTCGTTTATTTTCCTTGTTAAGAGGTCTGAAGAAACACAGTGGAAGTAGGTTTTTGGAGCCAGTCGTTGCATTTTCAGTGAAAGTAGAAATTCTACTGTTTACTCTCTCGTTAAAGATCTAGGTTACAAATCCACAATTTTAATATGCTATCTGTTCCTTAGTGGGTAACATTCCTTATGAAGCTACTGAAGAGCAATTGAAGGACATCTTTTCTGAGGTTGGACCTGTTGTTAGTTTCAGGTGAGATCCTCTTCTTGGTGGGAGAGTCTTATAAACCACCACAAATTTGGCCTTTAGTAATAATGGCAGGGTTTTTTTTTTTTTTTTTTCTTTTTACTGGTAATTTTCACATGCATTTTATTTTTGTTAACAGCTTTATTGAGACATAATTTACATTCCATATAATCCACATTCATTCTTATCTAAAAGATATGGGTTTTCTTTTTTCAACTGCTTTAAAAATACTTCAATGAGGCAATCCACTATAAAGCTATTTATCTTACAGAGGGCCAAATTAAAGCATGGCAGTGTTAGCAAGAACCCTGTATGTTTGTAGCATTTGTGCCTGATACTTGGTTTTGCTCTCCAGATTGGTATATGATAGAGAAACAGGAAAACCAAAGGGTTATGGCTTCTGCGAATACCAAGATCAAGAAACGGCACTTAGTGCCATGCGAAACCTGAATGGGCGAGAATTCAGTGGGAGAGCACTTCGAGTAGACAATGCCGCCAGTGAAAAAAACAAAGAAGAGCTGAAGAGTGAGTATAATCCCAGGTTGTATGCATTATGAGTTAATACATATGTAGCAATGAAATTTTTCCATTCATGGTATGTTTTAGAATATGCTGAATTGGTTAGTGACATAGCTTTACTTGACAGCCTGAGGTGCCTGAATTAGGGAAGTACATGTCTTGAGAAACAAGGTAAAGTTGACTTTAGAAATCCTTCTGTTAATTTCCAGTTAGAGACGAATTCAGGTCCACCAAGCCATTAATTATTCTGTGTCATTAATCACTCCTATGACGATGTTGCCAGATCTATAGCTGCTAGAGGTAACGAGGCATATTTTGGCTTTTTTATGAGGTAATAGATCCAGGAATTCTATCTTGAAATTAACATCTTTATCTATTTAAAGCTTTTTCTTTTGAAAGAAGTCAGTATGTCTGATTCCTTAACATTGACCATCTAAGTGGTCATGCTCCCAGCCGTCCTCTGAGAACACAGAAAATTTAGAAGAGACTTTCACATCATTTATTTCTCAGCTCTAGAAAATTTATCTATTGGTTCTCACAGCAACCGTAAAAAATAGATACTTGAAGTGATTTTTTTCCCTTTCTTGTACTTTCTTTCTGATCAGGCCTTGGCACTGGTGCCCCTGTCATTGAGTCACCTTATGGAGAGACCATCAGTCCTGAAGATGCCCCTGAGTCTATTAGCAAAGCAGTTGCCAGTCTTCCACCAGAGCAGATGTTTGAGCTGATGAAACAAATGAAGGTAAGAGGAGGCATTGGGTTATGAGTAAAGCAATTTGCCTCAGATTTTTAAGGAGTTAATTGGTAATTTAATGGAAATAGTTCCTGAGCTCAAGTAGAATTTGTGCCTTTAGGTACTATTTCTTACACCTTCAATATTTCCTTTTTTATATATTTTTAGATGTTGATAGACCTTAATTTTATTCATTTATTTATATGTGGTGCTGAGAATCAAACCCAGTGCCTCACACATGCTAGGCAAGCGCTCCACCACTGAGCTGCAATCCCAGCCCCACACCTTCAATATTTCATGTGTGAACAATATACTTTACATTTTGTGCCAAGAGCTTTCTATTTCTATAAAAGCACACCTACCCAAATAATCCAGCTTGTTTTTTTGTAGCCCCCATAGATATCAGACACAGATATTAAAAATGCAGCTTTTTCCTAAATGACAGTATTTTGGTATTTGAAATGCCTCTTCCTGCCATTGCTAAGATTTTGTGTGCCATGTAAAAACTGATGATAATTTAAGAGCCCCTTGAGTATTACATTTCTCAGATGTAATACACAAACTCTAAATCACCATCAGTTTCTAAGTAGATAGTATTTAACTTGATAATGAATGAATCTGCTTATCTTTTCAGCTCTGTGTCCAGAATAGTCCCCAGGAAGCACGGAACATGTTGCTTCAAAACCCACAACTGGCTTATGCTTTGCTGCAAGCACAGGTAGTGATGAGAATTGTGGACCCAGAGATTGCCCTGGTGAGTGCTTCTGGTTCTTTTATAGAAATGATAGGGTAGGGCTGGGGAATGTAGCTTAGTGTTAGAGAGTGTGCCTAACATGCGTGAGTCCCTGGATTTGATCCCCAGCACTACAAAAGAAAGAAAGAAGGCGGGGGATGTGGCTCAGTGGTTAAGCATCCCTCGGTTCAATCCCTGGTACCAAAAAAAGAAAGAAAAATAAATGGCATGATAAACCTTGAGTGGGTTAGGAATTACCTGATTGCTTTATTAAACAGACAGCTCATAGGTTTGTCTTTTCATTTTTAGAAAATTCTACATCGCCAGACAAATATCCCAACGCTGATTGCAGGCAACCCTCAGCCAGTCCATGGTGCTGGTCCTGGCTCAGGATCCAATGTGCCAATGAACCAGCAGAATCCTCAGGCCCCTCAGGCCCAGACTTTGGTAGGGCTTTGCCCCTTTCCCTTTATTTTATCTGTCTTAGAATCTCATTTTCTTTTTAGGAGAATATGTTGAAAGAAGAATGGTCAAAAACCAGAGATGATAATTTTAACTTCCAGACATAAAAGCAGTTTCCAGGTTGCAGAGCACATGACATCTGACTGAATATAGATTTGGTTCCAAGTTTGTAAAACAAAGAGATTTTTCCTGTATGCCCTTTTCTTATAAGCTAACTTACAAGAAATGTGTAGATGCATGTCTGGCTTTGTGGTTGGCACTTTGTTATTCCATGTGCATTATCTCATTTAGTCCTCATAAGAGTTGTATAAGGTAGGCACTAGTATTTAAATCTTTTTCCAGATTAAAAAAGTAAAATTTTCCAACCATGACACAAAACCTTGAATCCATAACAAAATTGATAACATTTAAAAACTGAAAAAATTGGGGCTTGGGCTGTAGCTCAGTGGTAGAGTGCTTGCCTGGCACATGTGAGACCCTGGGTTTGATCCTCAGCACCACATAAAAATAAATAAATAAAGTAAAAGTATTGTGTCCACTCACACGAAAAAAAATTTTAAAAAATTGAAAAAATTCTGTATAGAGGATGTGAAGTAAACATCAAATACAGATGACAAAATGGAGAAAGAATTTGCCAATCATAAATGGACAAGAGGCAAATTATTTGATTAAAGTCCATAGATATGTTAAAAAATGTTTATTGCTACTTTATACTAGTGGAAATTGGCAACATCCTAAATGTAAATCAGTGGAAGAATGAAAACTATGTGGTATATTTATCCCATGAAATACTTTAAACAGTTAAACCACATATTATAACATGAACGACTTTCAAGAATTTCATTCCATGTAGCATTAGATGAACTAGAACTGGGCACAGTGGCACATATCTGTAATTCCAGTGGCTTGGGAGGCAGGAGATTTCAAGTCAAAGCCAGCCTCAGCAACTTAGCAAGGCCCTAAGCAACTCAGCAAGCCCCTGTCTCAAAATAAAATTTTAAAAAGGGCTTGGGATATAGCTCAGTGGTTAAGTGCCATGGGATTCAATCCCTGGTACCAAAAAATAAAAAATAAAAAGATGAACTAGAACACATGGTATCAACACAGATAACTCAAAAACATAACACCATATAATGTGGAAACATTCCCAAAATGTGGGATATACGTGTCTTCATAAATCCCAAAAATACATTGAGTGAGATGCAAACAATATATTCAGTATGTAATGATTCATATAAAATTTTTAATAATCTATGAGAATTCTTAGTGGTTATCTAAGAAGACAGGGTTCTTAGGTGAAATTGGGGAAGACCATATAGATTTTGTTTGTGTATATAATTTATTTCCTAAGATGAGTGGTTATATCTATAATTTTTCATAGTAAACCAAAAAAGGACTTGTATGAATTAGTAAGAAAATTGCAAATAATTTACTAGGAAAATGGGCAGTGGACATAAACAATGGAAATATAAATACATGAAAGTGTTCAGTCTAAAAATGGGTAAATGTATATAGAAACTACAGGAAGCTACTATTTTTCACCTATCAGATTGGCAGAGGTAAACAACCTGGATGAATCCTTGAAAGTTACAGTGCATGGGTTGGCATAGATTTAATATAAATGATCAGATAGCAAACATGTTTGACTTTACAGGCCATAGACTCTGTCACAACTACCATAATAGTGTGAAATCAGCCAAAAACAGAATGTAAAAAAGTATATGTGGTTGTGTTTCAGTAAAACTTTATAAAACCAGTTAGCCAGATTTGACCCATGAGTCACAGTTTACCAGCCCCTTCTCTAAATAGATAGTTTTTCAAAGATGAAAGGAAATGAACTAAGACCCAGAGAGGTTAAATGATCGAAGAACAGAGTTTTAAGCAGCAAATGCAGGTTCTAAACTTTGTCCTGTCTGACCTCATAGCCTGTTTTCTCCTAACCACCTACCTATACAGTTTCCTTTCTTCTGTTTTAGTTTTGTTTGTGTTTACTGTGTATGTGATTTTATTTCTAATAACTTTTATTCTTATTGAACTTATTCTGTTCCAAAGGACTCAGTTCTCTAGGGAATTCTCAGATGAAAAATTCATATTCCTCCCTCTGCCCTCAAACCAGAATTATGTCCAAGAACAAGAGTAAGAAAAGCTTAGTTAAATGAAAATTATTTTCACTTTTAAAATGTGAACTACCACTTTTTAAAATTAAAGTCCTAGCCCCTTCTTTGTCTTCTTGGGTTCAAATACTTTTTTATTTCAACTCTTATTGCTAAGCCTCAGTCATGAAGTCAAGAATAGTTGCTAGGGCTGGGGAGATAGCTCAGTTGGTAGAGTGCTTGCCCCATAAGCATAAGGCCCTTGGTTCAATCCCCAGCACTACAAAAAAAAAATTGCTGCTATATGCTGCCTTGCCACACAGATAATTTGTCCACCTCTACATTGAGGTTATGCTCCATTACACATAACAAAATTCATGGCATGTATCACAACTTGGCTTCTGTGAAATTGAAAATGTGTGATAAATCTAATGCCACATAAGACATGCTATACAGAAAAGGGGTTTGATAGAATATTTGGGATATCAATTTGAAGAGGTCTTTAAGATTGTAAACTTACAAGTATTGAGAATCCACAGAGGCATGTACCTACTTTGGTTTTTCTCTTGATCAGGGTGGAATGCATGTCAATGGCGCACCTCCTCTGATGCAAGCTTCTATGCAAGGTGGAGTTCCAGCACCAGGTCAGATACCAACTGCTGTAACAGGACCTGGCCCCGGTTCCTTAGCTCCTGGAGGTAAGTCTCATTTAGAATCTTCACCATCTTGTTACTTTGCTAAAGTTTTGTCTTACCAACAGCTGCAATATAGCCAATTATTTGATAATAGAATCATGATATCACACACATACATATGTATCACACAAACACACATGCTGGGGATTGAACCCAAGGTCTAATGCCTAGTCAGGCTCTACCTCTGAGCTACACTCTCAGCCCTAAGTGATTTCTTATATACAAATTCTGTGTTTGACTATGAGAGCAGGGAAAGGGGCTAGAAAAGTAAAAAAGTATACAGAAACATCCAGAATAAGGAGAAGAAGATTGAATGAATAGAAACTAATTTGAGCTGGCAAAAATAGAGAAAAGGAAAAACAGAAAGGGCAATGTGAAGTAAATAATGAATGTAAAATAAGATGGGAGGACTAAAAACTACTACAGTCTTTATTCTGGCAAATGCAAACGGACCAAACTCTCCCATTGAAGCCCCAAAATTTTTAGATTAGGTTAAACTCATGAAGAAAATAGGCATAAAATACATTCAAACCAAGTAACAAAAAGAAGAAAGAAATGTAAGGACAGGGAAGGTAGTTCAATAGTAGAGCAAAGTTTTCTTTGAATTTTTTTGTTGTAGATGGACACAATACCTTTATTAGTTTTTTTGTGGTGCTAAGGATCAAACCCAGAGCCTCACATGTGCTAGGCAAGCACTCTACCACTGAGCCACAACCACAGCCCTCAGTACTGTTTTTTATGCAAGTAAATTTGTTATCTAATCTGGGTTAGATTGACTGCAACAGTATTCCTGGGAAATGATTTAAATCTAAATTCTTCCAAGAACTAAGGTGACAGGAATAGGAAATTTTTAAAGAAATTTTAGCAAACTCAAAATTTTTATCCACTGTATCCTAAAGCAGTTATAATTAGATTTTATTTCTATGAAAGTAATGGATTCTATGTCTTATACTTACCTTAAAATATCACCACAATTTAGGAATGTGGTCCTACTGCACATAAAAAGGTCGTAGTCCAAGACATACATCTCATTACATGAATTGGTAAACACTCAGACTGACCTATACCCAGTGAGACAGGTAAATTGATCACACTCTTGGGATGTGACAGCAATGTCAAATTGCTCTAGAAATTTCTAAATGTCTGCTCTCCCTTTCTATATTTAACCTTATCATGAAATGGTTGCCTTTGGATTATAGATCACCATTTGTGGACCACACTGAGTAGCATTGTTCTACTAAACAAAAAAATAACTGCTGATAGAGAAATTAAATAATAAGCTCTTCTTAATACATAGAGGGAAGCTTATATCTTTTGACTACAGAAATATACTCCCCACTCCAAATGACCATAGAACCAGTTTTTTATTATTTTTTAAAATTTATTGATTGTGGTGCTTGGGATTGAATCCAGGAGTGCTCCACCATTGAGCTTCACCCCCAGGCCCTTTGTGTTTTTTATTTTGAGACAGGGTCCCACTAAGTTGCTGAGGATGGCTCCAAGCTAAAACTTTGTCAAGATTTTTGAGATACCCTATATAGAGTTCTTTGGTAATTGATGAGAAGTGGGGAAACAACCTAATAGAAAAGTACACAAAGAAAACACGTAGGAAAAAATGCATAGAAAAGCAGCACCAAATGGCCAACAGAAACAGATTTATTTACTGTTAAAAGATTACAAATTAACAATGAGATTCCCCTTAAACCCATCTGACTAGCAAATCTCAAATAGAGTTGACACTTAATTTTGGTGGAGAAAGTGGTACTTAAACATTGATGGTGGAATTATGAAGTTTTTCAGCCTTTCTTTCTTGAAGTAGTCTAACATTAGAAATTAACACACATTTTGACCCATCAGTTCTACTTCTGGGAATGTAACCCACATAAATCAAAGCACCATTATGTGATAATGTATAATATGAGAAAGGCAATTAATGCCTTCTGCTATCACTTTCCTTAAATCCTAAATTCTTATATTGTTTTAGAGATTGGTCTGGATAGAAGGAGTAGAATAGAATGTTACATCTCCAAGGGAGCTTTGAAATCATTTAGACCAGTGGTTTTCAAACTTGGATATACCTGCTTGCACTTAAAAAACACAGATTGCGAGTCCTCATCCCTAGACTCTAACCCAATAGATCTGAGACGGGAACCCCAGAATTTGCATTCTAACAAATTTTCTGGTGATGCTGACGCTGGCTGGTCTTTGTACCACTCTGAACCGCTGTTTGGACCAACTCATTCATTTTATAGATAAAGAAGCCTGAAAATGTAATAATTTTATCAAATTGCTTGTTCAGAATCTTTAAGGTCTTCAAAGGTCTTCAAGTTCTTAATCCATAACTCTTTGGTGCTTGGCCTGTTAAATGAAAATGAGGAGTATGATGTGTTCTTGTTATTTTAGGGAAGTATTAATGAACTGCAAACATCAACTTGTCTTTTCTTCCCACTCACAGCATATATTGCTCCTTTGAGGAAAAGAGGATTATTGTTACGTTGAAGGGAACAGACAAGGACTTGTAGTACATGATTATTCTTTGTGTAACAGTCATTATACCCCAACAAATTAGAGTAGACCCTTGGTTCTTGACCCTATTAGAGTCTCCTTACCATAACATATTATTTTGCAGTGACTTTACTATCCTGAAATGAAATGCACAGATGATATGACCTATGTAACATGATTTTTTAAATTAGTATAATGCCCTATAATATTGAAGAGAAGTAAAAGGACATTAATATATAATTAAAATAATTTAATGTGCAAGTGTTCAGGCACAGTTACACTAGAATATAAAATGTAGTAGTCAGATGCTTACATCTATGCCATGAATGTAAAAACTTAAAATGGAGATAGATATAAGCATGGTCTTTTGGTTTGGGGTTTTTTTGGTGGAATGGCAACTCAGAATGCCATAAGGACTATTGACATTGGTAATATAACTTTCTGAAGTAGTGCAAACTTAATAATAAAATTCTGAAAACAAATTGCAGTATCCATAATTTACTCAGTAATTGCATTTCTAGAAAATTCAGTGTATGTACATTAAAACGGTGCAAAGAATCTTTGTGTTTACAAATAAAACAAACTGAGGTTCTAGGTTCAGGTGGCTATAAATGGTTTTTCATTTGTGTGAATGTTCAGTGAGACATTTAAAAAATTTATAAGACATGATAATTCTTGATTTTGTGGGATTGTGTCATACATTGCAGGACATCTAATATCCCTGGCACCTTCTCATTCAATGCCAGCTGTGCCCCCCCAAAATCTTTGTCACAACTGAAATAATATACCCACACATTTATAGAATACTCCAGGAAGAGTACTGCCTCCCATGAGAGGAGGTTTATGGGTAAGTGGCAATGTTTTCCTGTATTACAGAAGAGCTTTTTGCCACAATTTTGGTAACCAGTGAGATGAAGCATTCTAACTGAACTCACCTTTCTGTCACTGAAGCATGAAGTATACTAACCCCATCTTCGTTCTTGCTGCATTGTAGAGTGGTAGTTTCCATCTTCCTTTGTAGGTTTCTCCTTGTGAAGCAGAATGAGAAAATTTGTAAACTCAGCCACTCTTCCAATTTTTTCCACTGTCCTCTAATTTGTGCTTTCCTTTCCTGCCCTTTTTTTTCCCACCAGGAATGCAGGCCCAGGTTGGAATGCCAGGAAGTGGACCAGTGTCCATAGAGCGGGGACAAGGTAAGTAAATATTAATTCCTAATTAATATGGACTGACCTTAGAAATGTTTCATATCTGCACTATCTTAATATAGCAACCACTAATCACCAGTAGCTTAATTGAAATTAAGTAAAATTTAAAAGTCAGCTTCTTAATCACCCTACTCACATTCCAAGCACATAGTAACCACATGTGGCTAATGGATACTGCACTGGACATTGTGGATATAGAACATTTCTATCATAGAAATTTCTATTGGGCAGAGCTGATCTGGACTTTCTACCCAGTAAGTCAGAACCCAACTCTACAAACATCATCAATTCTTAATAGTGTAATGAGTTTCCTAGTAGTCTAACGAGTCCACTGATGAGTTCTCTCTCCCTCTATGGGTATCTGTTGACTTAGTAAGGAATTTTAATAGCAAGCATTATAATATATTACTGAGGAGGTAGAAGACTAGATTTAAACCCCAGAGCAAACTGGAAGGGAATTATAGGTCTATAAAGCCTACTTGAGAAGTATCCATTGTACTGCAGCAGGAACACTGATCTCCACATTATTTCTCCATGTTACTGAAATTTGAAGAAGAAAATGCAGCAGCTCAGTTGAAAACAAAGTTTAGGAGGAGAGATTAGAAAAGAAAAGGAACTAAAGGCATACTATATGCCAGGTACTTTGATTTTCATAAACACCCTTGTGAGTTGGGTGGTGGCACCTGAGCTTTACAGGTGAAGAGATGGAAGTTCAGAGTTTTTAAAGTTTCTCAAGAGGACAAGGTAAGTAAATACTGATGTCTAAGTATTATGGACCAGATTTGATGCTCTCTTCTTCTGTTCCAATTAGTAAATGGCAGAGCTAAGATTGAGAAATATCCGACTTCAAAATCTATCCTTTTCCTTTCATTTCACACTACCTCTATTAACTTCCAAAAATATTTTTCATTGTATTCTACTCTTATTCTTTGGGTCACTGTAATGGGAAAAGATTGCTTTGTTCTAGCATAGAGAAGTTTAAGTTTTTTTTTTTTCTGAGCACACGGTCATTTAAAAAGCAAAATGGTGCTGGGGGTGGTGGTACACACCTGTGATCCCAGCAGCCTAGGATGCTAAGGCAGAGGATCTCCAGTTCAAAGCCAGCCTTAGCAACTTAGCAAGGCACTTAGCAACTCAGCGAGACCCTGTCTCTAAAAAAAATACCAAAAAGGGCTGGGGATGTAGCTCAGTGGTTAAGTGCCTCTGGGTTCAATCCCCAGTATCCCTCCCCTGCCAAAAAAAATAAATGAAAAGCCGAATGGTAAGATATAGGTCAATGGTTTGTTTGCTGGGATTGGTGGTTAAAGTGATAAAACTAATAATTCTTTTCATGAGATGTCATGTCTAACAGCAGGATGAACTCCTGACCAAATACTAAATCTTTTCTAAGCATCCCATGCTTTTGCACTGTTGTGTCTCCCCACCTCACCACCATCAATAGAGCATGTTTGTACCCCAGGGTATTTTTGCAGTAATGAGAAGGGATTAGGGTTTTAGTCATATGTATACCTTTCCCTGAGCCATTAATCAATCAATCAAGCTTTAGCTATTTAATGCATACTTCCACATGATGTGCCTTCTTGTTACATTTATCTTCATCTTTCTGGTAAAAAACTAACATAGGAAAACAACTCACATTTTAAGGGTATTTCAAAGATATCTTCATGAAGCGATAAAGTGAGATTTCTTTTATAGTTTCCTTTTGTGCCCAGCAGAGGAAGCAAAACTCTCATTTGTGCCCAGATTGTCTCACTTTTCCTGCAATCCATGCTTCTTCTGCACATTTGTAGTTGTAAAAGGAGACAGATGTTTGAGATACTTTTTTGTTTACCTTTGTTTCCTGTTGGTACCCTTCTTATCTCGTTAGTCTTTGCTATTGTCATGTTTATTATCCAAAACTTGCTGCAGGGACTGGGATCATAGCTCACTGGTGGAGCTCTTACCTTGCATGTGTGAGGCACTGGGTTTGATTCTCAGCACCACATATAAGTGAATAAAATAAAGGTTCCCTGACAAATAAAAAAATATTTTAATAAAAACAACTTGTAGCAGATTATTTCATGTGGAGTGGTATTCTCTTTTCTCATCTAAAATTCATGCACTGCAATTTCCCCATTTAATAATATTTTGATAGCAGAAATTTTGTGCTTTAAGATATGACAAAAATAGTACTACTCACTTCTGTTATAGCCTCCCAGAATAAATATTGCCTTCCAGATTCGTTCATGTTTTACCTCTGAAAATATAACGTTCTTTGATTAACAAGAGATTCAAAAATATCCTTTTTATATTTTGTTTTGTTCTGGGTTAGTTTCTCTCTCTCTCTCTCTCTCTCTCTTTTTTTTTTTTTTTTTTGTAATAATGCCATAGGTAATATGGGGAAAACATAATAAGAGGAAGGAGAAGTTGAAAAAAAATCACTGGTTATTACTGCCCAGATAAAACCCAGTGACCTGTGGTTTCCCTTTGGGAAACTGCCTGGTCAAAGTGGTACTTTTTCACATACCCAGAGGAACTAGTGTTACTTAAGAAGATTTTGTAGCTTGGGGCAAAGTACGCTATAAACTCTTGGCTTTTTAACTTAGATCTCCAGTCTGCATATGTGTATGTTTCTGTGCGCACGCGTGTGTGGGTGTGCGCGCGCAAGCTATTTTAAGTGTCTGCTCTTTCTCCTTTTGAACTTACTGCTTACCTAGGAACCCTACAGCACTCGCCCGTGGGACCCGCCGGGCCTGCATCAATTGAGCGAGTTCAAGGTACCCATTGTATCTGCGGGTTTCCTTTTGCTTGTGGTGTTCAGGGTGGGACGTTGAGAGGAAAAGAGCTGCTTGGCAGTCATCCTCACGTTCAGAACCCAAAAGGGTAGTGTTTTTGGGTTTTTGTTTTTCTTAATTTTTTCCTATTGAGGCCACAAGCCTAAGATTGACCTCTTCACACAGGGCAGAGAACATGGATGATATGGGCATCTGTCCGAGGCTGTACTCCCTCCCTACTGGTGTCAGGAGGCTTGGATGGAATAGCAGTCTGTAAGGAGACAGCGGGTTCTTGCAGAGCCATGGCAGTGTTCACATATGCCAAGACCCTACCTCTCTTTTGTGACTCTGGTCCTTGAACTAAGATTGATTAGAAGGAAAACCAGGAGCATAAGTTTCTTCAGGTTGCAGTGCTAGTCCTTGGCAGGTTGCTCCCCAGTTTGCTCTTTATATAATTCCATCCATACCTCTGACATGGCACAGATTCTGCCTACACCCTGCTTCTGTTCTTGAGCTGCAAGAGGATTCTGCTGTGGTGAGGTTTCACCCACTCTAAGGTGTCTGAATTATGTTGTCAGTGGTATATAGAGTCATTTCTTGTTTCCTTATATGTCCTTCACAGCAGTAACTCCCCGTTTGTTTCCCTGTCAGTGCCGATGCAAGACCCCAGGGCAGCTATGCAGCGGGGATCCTTGCCTGCCAATGTCCCAACTCCTCGAGGTCTGTTAGGAGATGCTCCAAATGACCCACGGGGCGGCACTTTACTTTCTGTAACTGGAGAAGTAGAACCTAGGTAAGTGTTGATATAGAAGGAAACAGATATGAAGCCAGGATTTCCCCTTGCTTTGAGAACAAAGTCTTTCTGCACCAGTTGTACTTGTTTGCCCACTTCAAAAGATAAACATAGCCACTATCCAAGACTAAGCACTTATACTCAGGCAAAACTGTGTAATTGAGTATGTAATTTTGAACTAATCATGAATACTGTATATTCAGAAATTGGAAATTCTAGTACACATACCTGAGCAGGGAAAACTTGTGGTGGTGGTATTAATATTATTAATAGCAATAATAGTAGTAGTTGATGTTAATGGGGATCATACCTATGATTCTGCTCTGAGTACTTTACTTCGGTTATCTCATTAAGTCCACACAACCGAGGCTGGGGATGTATAGCTTGGTGGTAGAGCAGGTGCCTAGCATGCACAAAGCCCTGGGTTCATTTCCCAGCCCTGCAATTAATTAATTAATCCACACAATTCTAGAAGATGAATATGTTTAGTCCCATTTTATAGATGAAGAAAACAAGGCATAGAAAAGTACATGTGCCCAACATCATACCACTCATAAATGATAGAGCCTAGATTTGAACCCATACAGTCCAGAACCTGTGTTCTTAAGCACTATGTTGCATATTTGTTATGTCTATAATGAATATCCACTAAGGTTTGCATCAGTTCTTTGTTTGATATTTACTTATTGATCTTCTATTGACACTTTACTGTTGTTATGTTTTGAAATATATTTCTTTCCATCTCTAGAGGTTACTTGGGACCACCTCATCAGGGTCCACCCATGCACCATGTTCCTGGCCATGAAGGCCGTGGACCACCCCCACATGAGATGAGAGGAGGGCCATTAGCTGAGCCCAGACCTCTAATGGCTGAGCCAAGAGGACCCATGCTAGATCAGAGGGGTCCACCCTTGGATGGCAGAGGTAAGGGTAGTTAACATCACAAGGCTAACTGCTAGTCATGGATTGATAAAGAACTCAGCTATCTCTCTTTCTAATCTGGGATAAAGACTGCTAGGGCAATTGAGTTGGCAAGAATCTTTTAAGTTTTATCTGCAAATCCAAGAAACTAGGGGGAGACAACAATCTCAGTTGAGGGGAGATGTGAGTAGAGGAATAGATTTCTGTCTTTTCTAGAATTGTTCTTACAATACAGGTGAACTGCACATTGATTTTCAACTTTATAGGTGGAAGAGACCCCCGAGGAATAGATGCACGAGGGATGGAGGCCCGAGCAATGGAGGCAAGAGGATTAGATGCTAGAGGATTGGAGGCCCGTGCAATGGAAGCTCGTGCCATGGAGGCCCGTGCCATGGAGGCCCGTGCAATGGAAGCCCGTGCAATGGAAGTCCGGGGAATGGAGGCCAGGGGCATGGATACCAGGGGCCCAGTGCCTGGCCCTAGAGGACCTATGCCTAGTGGAATCCAGGGTCCTAATCCAATGAACATGGGGGGGGTTGGCCCCCAGGGATCCAGACAGGTATGCATATTACTTCTAGCACCTGTATGAAATCTTGATCTATTCAGGAATTGGTTATTGAGCCCTATATTACTGCCTTCTGGCTTGAACTTTTCTTAGCTTGTTAGAGAAGGAAGACTAAAATCTCCCTACACTTTGTCTGTTAGGCAAGGGATTTTTCTGGCCACCAGAATTATAATCCAAAAGAACAATCTTGTCCTACAATTTCAGTAACTATTCCATTCAGAGCAGAGACCCTGAAAATTTAGGAGTCGGACTATACTTCACTGGGGGTACAAACCAACATCATATATAAGTTTTTTCCAAAATATGCTTGCCTGGATCTCAGCCCAGGTCTAATTCTCAGCATGTCTTATTAGTAGGATCTGGGCATGGATGACTTGGAAAAACCTCCCCCAAATGACTCTCGATATGCAACCCTTACTAAGAACCACTGGGTTAAAGCATATGAAGAGCAGTGGTCATTTTGTTAATCTTAAATATGCAGAAACCTGTATTAATTATTGTCATCACATAGCCTAAATAAATGGGCATGGGTAGGAAAGGCAATTCACTAATGATCACCTTAAAATTTGTCTCTTCTTTATTTGACTCTCCAGGTGTGTGTGTGGTGCTCTGCGGTTATCTCTTTCCTCCCTCTTCATTCACATTTGATTGTGGGCAAGTGGTATATATGTATCTTCCCTGAGTTTTTATATGCCATTTGCCTGTAGCCCCTGCACCTTCCTTTTTCTTCGTTCTTCTTTGTATTTCTCTCCTCTTTCATGTTTATATATCTTCCTCCACATGTATATGTCTGTGTGAGAGAGAGAAGAAAGTTATTAAAGCCAGAATAAATACATCTTCATGTAGTTCTCTCATTTTATAGATTTGAAAACTGAGGCCCAGAAATTCAGATGACTTTACCAAATTCACATAACTAAACAATGGTAGAGTAAGGAATAGAGCCTACTGTTTTTTCCCCCTCTACTACTCTGTTCTGTTATCTGCACATTGGTGCATCTGTATATGTGTAGGTTAGGTATCTTATCTACACTTCTTTAATTTGAAATAAAATTTGTTTTCCTAATCTGTGGAGAATAAACGTATTCAAGTTTTGCTTTTAAATGGACCTTGATTTTTATTGTTCACTCTATGATCAGTAGCCTCATAATAGAAATATTTTATGTATTCATTCAACTATTATCTATTGAGCACCTACTATGTATGAAACATAGGTACTGGGGATATAACAGTATGAACAACTAAGTCCCCCCATGTAGCTTATGTACTAACTGGGGAGACAGGCAACAAATAACTACATAATGTGCTTATTTATGTAGTTCTGCTGGTAATTCTCTAAAGACATTGAAAAATAGTGGTTGAAAGACCATTTCTGGGTAACATCTTGCTCCTTTTTTTTCCACTAGTGCTTCAACTCATGAGTTGTAATACTGAATTTTTTGTTTTTATATTTGTTATATTTTTGTAATGCTGGGTATCAAACATAGGCAAGTGCTCTACCACTAAGCTATACACCCCAGTCTGATGTAGTTTTTATTAACATAGTCTGTGAGGCCAGTTAGATCCAAGGTAGAGAAATTGTTATAAAGAATCTTTAAACTATAAAAAAATGAATATATTCACTTATGAATAAATACATATAATACATTCACTCATCTATAAGAGATATGCCTTAAGAACCTTACTTCCTCTCCTGTGCCTCTCTTGCTTGTGATAATTGCTTTTATTAGAATTTTTATGTAGCTTTCCAGAAAATATAAATATTATAGGTTTTTATTTTCTTCTCACTGTACTTTTTGTTTTTGTTTTACTTAACAACATGTCCTTAATTTGTTATTTTAAATCAGATTTCAAAAATTTTACTCCAGTTCATCCAGTTGGAAACTTGTGGGTAAAAGGCTTATTATTACTGGGGTGATTATATAATTTACTATACAAAGAAGGACATATTTGAGAGTTAAGAGAGTACAGTTAATAATTTACTCTGAGGTAAAAACTTAAACTGGGACTGCTTTAGGCAAATGAAGATGTATGGTTACTCTTGCTAGTACTTATCTGCCTAAAACAGGTACCCCTATAAACTTAAAATGGCCATTTTTGAGTGGTTATTTCAAATCGAAGTACCTGAAATTATTATTGGTATTACTAAACTTTAGAAAGATTATATTATAGGTGCTTCAGATCTATAGAAATCATTAAGATTCAGACCAGTCTCTGAATTCAGTATTAATAAAGAATAGAACAATGATAATATTTTAAGTCTATACAAACCTGTACTGATACTTCTTCTGCCCATTGTCTGGGAAATGAGTTAGTGCATGTATGTGAATGTTCCAGATGATAGAACTGTTCCATCAAATTTTAAAATTCTTTTAATGAAAGAAGGTATACTTCATGCTTCCTTTCTAATTCAACAAAATATAAAAAACAGGATATAATAAAGTATTATTTAATCATTTTGATTACTCAGGGTCATCATTAAGTAGACCTGTTATTTTGCATATGCTGTAATATAAAGCATAGTTATCTCCTGGATGGTTTCTAGTCTCCTTCACTGTCAGGCTGTCACCTGGTTCTTTACATTGATGCCATAAATTTGCTCCTAACAGTTGTTTATATTTTTTATGTTTTGCTGCTTCTAATATGCTGGGGAAGCAGGTAATGAGTTTATTAACAATTTGTGTTTAATAAGACTACTTAAGCTCTGGGTGAATGCCTGAATGTGAACGTAACTCTGGTGTAGGGCCCATCTGATAGTTACACTAGGTTCTCAGAGGCTTTTTCCTTGGGTTCTTATAATCTTCCAAAGGGTTGAACTCACTGAAGATCTGAAATACCAATAAGTTTGCTATATCTTATACTTTGTTCTTTTACTCAGGTCAGTTGTATTTCTTGGTCTCTATTAAGCAGGACCGCATATGCTGCATGTTCTCTATGGAACTCTGTAAAAAGCAACTGTTGGTCTAATATAGTCTTTCTCCCAGAGACCTTCCCAACTCTTTGTGCCTCTCTGATATGATTGTCTCTCCCTTACTTGTGGGATAGGGCCCTTTGGGATGAACTACCTATGTCTGATTGAACCAGAGGTAGGCAGTAGCCCTCTGAATGTAGCTTCCCCAGTGGACCAGCATACATTATCTCTAGAATCTGTTGGCTTTCATGTTTCCTCTGAGCACTAGTTTGCAGAATGCTCACAATTTTCCCTCTGCTTATTTGGCTGAATTTGCTTAGTGTGATGGTATCCACTTGCGCTGTGTGGTGTTTGTTGATGATGCTAGAGCTGTTGTAAGTATGTCTAACTTGCTAGTTGATTTCTGGCTAAACCCTGCCTTCTGCCATTGCTAGTAGTAGAAACTGATTCAGAGTCATTTGCTTATTTTTATTCCTATCAGTAGAGATATCCTAATTTTTCACACTGCCATTACCGTATTTGAGTTCACTATATGTCAGGAATTCTAAAAAAAAAAAAAAAAAAAAAAAAAAAAAAAAATCTCTATTTTCTCTGTGCACATAGGTTCCAGTCATGCAAGGAGCAAGCATGCAAGGTGGAAGCCAGCCTGGTGGCTTTAGTCCTGGGCAGAACCAGGTCACACCACAGGATCATGAGAAGGTAAGCAACACTGTCTGACTTCCTCCTTATGCACAAATCTAGTCTTTTTGATTCCTCTTTTCACAGTTACCATGTGGCGATCCTGGGTCTTCAAAGTCCCTTTGGAGGTGATGTTTACCCTAACTTAGAACTCTCTTCCGACTTACTGCCTGAAAATTTGTGGACCTGGTTCTAAAGTTTTCAAATGTATATAAATGGCAGCTTATCTTACATTTCAGACTCATCTACCACTAGCAGATTTTGTGTGTGTGTGTGTGTGTGTGTGTGTGTGTGTGTGTGTGTGTAGGCCACATTGAACTGGAAACCCAAACCCTTTTCTTCCTCCCCTTTCTACTTCATCCCTAAAAACACTAGCAGATTCCCCACAAGTATGTCTTTTTTTATATATATATTTAGTCATTGTGGGAAGCTCATGTCCAATGGAAAGGGAAAACGTTTGAATAAGAGAGACTTTCAAAACAATTAAAAACTGAAGAATTCCCAGGGTTCTTAGATACCATCTTAGTCTGCAGGAACTTTGAGTTCATAAAAGTGTCTGTTTTGAATCATCTAATCTTAGGTATTTTAATTTATACTTGTTCTTTTCATTTCGCCTTTTCTCACCAGATTTTTTTTTTCCTTTTTGGCCTGCTGTTTGTTTTCTGTGTGTAAAAGATCCTCCCTTTTTCCATTTGCTTCATATTCCACTACAGTAGCTTTTTAGACAGAAGTTGGTAGTAGTTTTTGTTGTTTTTTAGTTGCCATAACTGAAACTCACTACCTTCTTTTCCTCTGCACAGGCTGCTTTAATTATGCAAGTTCTTCAACTTACTGCAGACCAGATTGCCATGCTCCCTCCTGAGCAAAGGCAGAGTATTCTAATCTTAAAGGAACAAATACAGAAATCCACTGGAGCACCTTGAAAGGTGAGCAAACTTCATTCCAACTGAGCAGGATTATCTCCTTGTATATTTAGAGTATATACTTTCAAACTTAACCAGAGATTGTTCTCTCTGGAGCCCTCGGTCCTCTTAAGTAGACTCTCCTTACCCTTTAGTAGTCAGTGCTCTGGGGATAGGGTAAAACCATAGAGCATTTCTTCAGTTGTTGATTTGTTTAGAATATTTTTTTAACTTTTCCAAATGAAAAAAAAGTAATATATGATCAGTTTAACAAAATTAATCAGATAGAGAAGTATAGAAAGTTAAAAGTACAAAACCCTGCTTCCTCAATGTCATTCCCCAAACAGAACTTCTCAATATAGTTTCGTGTGTATCCTTCCAAAATCAGTTGTATTATTTCATTTCAAACTGTGCCTTCATAATGAAGGCAATACAAGGCATTTAAATAAAATGTAGAACTATTTTAGTTTCCAGTAATTGTTTTTAATGAATATTTTGATGTTAAAATATTACTTTATATTTAAGGTAGTAAATGTCCACCATCACCATCAGTTCTATACATTTTGGACATTGCTGTACACTGCCACCCTTATTTTTCTTGCTCATCAGTTAGGTAAAAAGGTCTCAGGTAAGATGCCTCATAAATAATCATATGATCTAACTCAATATACAGGAATTGTTTCTTTTTAAAAATTTCCCCTTTATTTTTGAATCTCATAAATAATTCTATTTTCAAAATAATTTAAAGATCACATTGTACCAGTATCTGCTGCATGTCTCCTTTTGAAATTCTTTTTACCTCATCTGTATCATAATTTCTATCCATATATTATCATACAGTAGTGAACCCATTTATAAAAATTAGCAGTCTTAATAAATATATATTTTAATCCATATTTATAATATCTTTAAAACATCTAAACTAAATGAACTTTAATTGGAAGCTGTCATGGATGGCTGTTTGGATTTTTGGTATGACCAGCACTTCTTAACTTTTTTTCCATATACTCCAAACATTCTATTTTCTTCAGTGAAAACATGGACTCTGTATTATATTCGGAGGAATTTACTTTTCTAATTTACTTATGCCAAAGAAGGAAGCATTCTCTGCAATGTGATAAAATTGTCAGTTTTGGCTAGTGAAGGTAGAAGTATTTCTGAAAGTTCTTTATGTATTCTTGCTTATGAGATATCTAATTTAAAGCCTTGCACATTAAACATGGGCAATCATGGATTCACAGGAAGTTAGGGAAAAAATGCAGAGCCTTGTGTACCAGCTTCCCCCAATGGTAACATCCTCCCTTTTTGCTTTTAGTCAAAACCAAGAAATTGACAGTGGTACATTACTCTGAACTAGACTACAAACCTCATACAGTGTTCACCATTTTTTTAAACCCACAGTAGTTTGTGCCTGTGTGTGAAACTACAATTGTGCAATTTTAGGCTGGCAAGGTTTTACTATGTCTGCTGATATTTATGCAAAATATGGCCAAAGCATTGGCTATCCTTTTATTCTATACCTAGCTTGTTGTGATCCCTCTGTGCTGTCACCAATAGGCTTCTTTATTATTACTATTAGAGATAAGTGTTTCTCAGTTAGGGACAGTTTTGCCTCTGAAGGGACATTCTGGCAATGTCTAGAGACATTTTGGTTGTCAAACTTTAGGGAGCATGGTATGCCACTGGCATTCAGTGGGTAGAGATCAGAGATGCTTCTGACCATCCCATAATGCATAGGACATTCCCCTCACCTGCTAATACCAAAGTGTACTCTGGCACAAAATGTCAATATAGTGCTGAGATTAAGAGACCCTGTTAAGCCAGGCATAGTGGCACATGCCTGTAATCCCAGCGGCTCAGGAGGCTGAGGCAGGAGGATTTTGAATTGAAAGCCAGTCTCAGCAAAAGCGAGGTGTCACAAGGCCTTGGGTTCAAATCCCCAGCACTGCAAAAAAAAAAAAAAAAAAAAAAAGGCAAGGTGCTAAGCAACTCAGTGAGACCCTGTCTCTGAATAAAATACAAAATAGGGCCAAGGATGTGGCTCAGTGGTTGAGTGCCCCTGAGTTCAATCCCTGGTACCAAAAAAAAAAAAAAAGAGAGAGAGAGAGAGAAAGAGAGACCCTGCTACAAAAGATAATTGCTTTGGGGAAGTGGGAAGCAGGAGACAAACACCTAGAAATTCTGCCCTGGGAATTTGATCTTATGCACATTCTCCGCCCCTAGCCTTTTTTTTTTTTTTTTTTCCCCTAATGTTTAGGGAAGAGAACTTTGTCTCCACACCTAATGGCTCTCTCCCAATTTTTTCCTACAGGTTTTCAAAAATACCTGGCAACAAATGTGGAAACTTAATTCCATGATTTTGTTGAAATGTTGAAAAAAGGTGACTTCTGCATCCTAACCCTTGAATGACTCAATTTGGTGCCAGGTGGAGGACTCCCATCACCTTCTCTCAGAACAAAATCAGTTCATTTTGTTGTCTTAGTTTGTATATTTTCTGTGACTTGAAATAAACTTTGAACACAATTTTAGTACACTGCAAGTTGATATACATGACCTTTTTGCTTTTAAAAAGCTGATTACCAAGGGTGAAACCGTAGTTATGTTTTCTACCCTTACTGCAGCATTGTACTTTATGTTAAATTGTCATAACTGTTTTTTACTTTAGGTTAATAACCATTTATTCTTCTTGATGATATTTGAGAATTTTTCAGAAGCATTGTTTTCTGGAACTTAGTTTTTGTTTAATTTGCTTCCAGCAAGAAAAAGGCTTTGCCCTTTGAAAACTTTCTAGAACTTCCAAAATTCCTGGGAGAGAATAGCATGTGCATGGAGCTGTAAAATGATCAGGAGGTCAACAAAGCAATGGTCCTACCACAACAATATGTTTAGTTTAGAAAAATCCAAATATAAAAATGCAATTTTTTTGTCAGTAGCAGTTCTGAACATGCATAGTTCAGAGTTAAGACAAAGATTGTGTTGACACTAGCTGGAGTGTATGTTGACAACACAAGAGATTGTTGACATTAACTTGTGTTTTCTAAAACTCTTCAGTCTAGGTAGTAAACTTTAAAAGTTTAAAAAGTCACAAGCTTTTCACATGTTCAAGATAATTGAAAATGGAACAGAAAACAAATGAACAAAATACATTTCATCCTATCTTCCAGGAAATCACTGACTTGCTGCCCTACCCTATAACCAAATTATTCTGGGAACTTAAAACATAGAAACCCCTAAAACTTTACATTCTTCTCAATGATTTTAAGAGGACCAAATGTATAGCACAAGCAGTCAAATTGCCCTTTAGGTCTGCCCTTGCCCACTTCCTTACAGATAAGTAAGACCATACTTAGTGCCACTAGCTCTAACTTATGGTTCTCCTTGCCTGGTATTCTCTCTCTTACAATGGCAATGAGGGGGGACATGGTTTCTCTCTATCAGGCCAACCTTGAGAGGTTAAGAGTTGCCTTAATAATTAGTAAAGTTCTACTGGAACTACTTTTGACCCTATTTATATTCTCAGAATCCTATCCTCTGGGTTAGGATTATGGTCAGGTGAATTAAAAGTCTGGCATAGGCTTAAAGAATGTAATAGCATATTGCTTACATGTCAAGCAAAAGAGTGCAAAGATAATCAACTTCAGAGTGACATTAAAATTGAGGGATTTTCTACTCTGATGTATAGACATTTATAATGAAAATTGGATATTTCATATTTCAACCTCACAAAACAGCCGAGGAGCTTTCTGGGTATCCTGCATATCCCAAATTCAGTTTGAATGTTAGTTGTGCATAGAGTTTATTGTTTTCATTCATTTTTCTGCCTATTTCCATGAATAGTCAGTCCTTGATATGTTGGTTTTGGCAGCTGTCGTCTCTTAAAATGTCAATATATTTAGACATTGAAACCAAAAGTGAAACATTTCCTGTTAAGAACTCAAGTTTCAAAGAACTCAGATTTCGAATCAAGGTCATTGAAGATTAAATTACTTAGTAAGCAGTTATCAGGAAGCATATCTTCAAGTTCCATTGTACATGCTCCCAAATCCTTACTAAACTTAATTTAGACAGCTGAAATTCAAATGAACAAATTGGAAGCAGCAGTGGCATTCCAGTTTATCCCTACAGAAACATTCATTGGTATGTTTTACTGATGAATGACAATTTAGCTACCATGAGTTCATGACCTACCTTTATTGTGTTCAGACTAGTGACTGAAAAAAGCAATCTTACTAATCTAAGCCATGGAGGTTCCTGGATAATTAGAGACAACCTTTTGTTCATTCTTGATCAGTTAATTGTAGAAAAATAGGTGCTGTAGTGCTTATTCAGTAGAATCATTCTTATAAATCTATAATGAGTTGAATTGTCTTTGAGCACAATGAGGTATGTATTTTTCTTCTCTTAAAAGCCTGGGGCTTCTTTCCTCCTGGTTATTCACTGTGACAACTAACATCTCAGCCAGTTGTGGTCATTGTACCCTAAGTTGGGTAGATGGGAGAAATAACATTTTGGTAGGAGAAAGAAAGGCATTTTGCTTATGTCCATTAGTTGATTCTTTAGTGAAAAGTAAGTAGCCAAAAAATTTTATCAAAATTATACATTCTTTATTTTTTACATTAGATGTTAATAAACCCCCTTAACAAAAATGGGGAAAAAGAGCTTCTGCTAAGTCATCCCGTGATAATGATCAAATATTCCCAATTATTCCTAAATACAACAATACAAAATGACAGTATAGCTGACTTTGAATTATAAGTTTCATTTACAAATCACGTTTTCAAGGTTTTCTTTCCCAAATGGAAAGCCCAGAAAAAGTAACAGACTCATTCATTAAGCAAAAAGAAAATCCTTCATTTTTGACAAGCAAAAATAAAAGTATAAGTTGCTGTTCACACTGGATAAGATCATATTTAAAGTAACAATGTACCTAGTTGGCATTATATGGGGATGGGGTTCTTGGTAATTTTATGTTCATTGTTATTTATGGTTATTATGTTTTGTCATTAATTCAATAAATTTTTATTTAAAAAAATCACCCTACTTAGACATCTTCTGTAATGGCAGAAGGGAGGGGGGATTATGAACTAAAGTCCAGGAGATGGTAACACTTGGAATCAATAAAGTCACCAGGGGTTAAATAGTGTAACTTGTCAACCACCAAAACTCTGCTATCAAGCTTCACGGTGGTTATGGATTTCCAGGATTGACAATTACTTTCCCAAGAAAGGATCCATGGGCTTTGCAATTATTGACTTCTCAAGTTCTTAGGTTGTTGAAGCTCAAGTATCAACAAAGTCGAATGCATTTCTTTTAATACCAGCGAGTCAAGTCAAGGCTTGAGAGGCACAGTATTATCATGAAGTGACTGAACAAACTTGACCAGACAAAGTAAGTTGCTGAAGATTCAAAAGAGGGACAAAATGCAAACTATTCTGTTTATTCCTATAGTTCAAAAATTTTCTTTGTTGAAGTAGAATTGAACCTTTCGAGGATCCAGACTGGAGTATCGGTGACAACATTTGCGCAGGCTCTTTGCCAAAGTCCGAGGACCACATAAGAAAACCCCCACCACAGACCTGTGTGAATAGAACAATTTTAAGAGCCAGAATATTGCAAAGGCTGCTGATACAAAAATGGAGAAACGGCCTCTGGTACTCCATCAACACTGAACATAAATTCCATCATTGACTCCCACATTCTTCATGGTAAGTGTTTTTTAACCTTTTCCATTTGCAAGTCCCACATAAGCTGTCAATCCTTATCACTCTCAGCGCTAGACCTTACCCATGTTATTGAGAACACAAACACACAAGAAATATATATGACATAATGGTTAAGTGTGAAACTCTGGAGCCAATCTACCCGAGTTTAAATAATCACCTCTGGCATTTAACCCACCTGCATGACTTTAGGCAAGTTGCTTAACCTCTCTGTTTTAGCTTTCCCTTCTATAAAACGGGAATAAAAATAGTACCAATCTCATAGGTTTGTTTTGAGAATTAAATGAGACAATTAGAAAAGTTCCTAGCACACAGCAAGTGCATATATGATAGCTGACATTAAAGCCATTCACTGTGAACTTATCCCCACCTCAAAATTTCCCACACTGAAGAGGTGATTTTCTTGCCAAAGCTAACCTTTCCAATTGTACTCTGGGTCTCACCTTTTTCCTCCTCTTTTTAATAAAATCTAATTATGGTGCAGTTCACATACCATAAAATTTACCCTTCTGAAGTGTGCATTTAGTGCTTTTTAGTATAGCCACAAAGTTGCTCAACTCTCACCACTAATTCCAAAACATTTTCATTATCCCCAAAGTAAACCCCATTCATATTAGCTAGTCAATCCCCATTTCTTCACAACCACACCCCCTGCCCTAATCTACTTTCTCTATTTAGATCTCCTATTAAAGATTTCCTATAAGTAGAATCATGGAATAAGTTACTCTTTGTGTCTGCTTTCATTCAGTATAAGGTTTTCAAGGTTCATCCATGTAGCATGTGTCAGTACTTCCCTTTCTATAGCTAAGTTATATTTCCATTATGTGGATGTACATCTGTTAATGGACACAGGTAGTTTCCACTTTTTGGTTATTGTGAATAATATTGCTATGTTGACTCATATACAGGTTTTTGTGTGTGTATGTTTTCATTTCTCTTGGGTATATACTGAGTAATGGAATTACCGGATCATATTGAAACTGTTCAACACTCTGAGGATTTGCCAAAGGGTTTTCCCCCAAGTGCTACAGTCTCATGCATTCTCACAGCTTCAACTATGTTCAACTCAAACAAGATGATAATTAGCATAACCTCATTTGCTTTTATGCTGCTGCTCTAAAATTTACAGAGCAATTTTCATATATTGTCTCAATCCTCACAACAACCCTGCAAGTGAGTAGAGTAGGTATTTATTAATGTAAGGATTAATGTAATGCAATGTAATGTACAGATAAGGAATCTGAAAATCAGAGGGTTTTCTACCTCAAGGTCCCAGAGCTGGAAAGTATCAAAACCAACATTAGGACCCAGGATCATCCAAATCGTGACTAAGGGCTCTTGCCACTGCCTTTGCAAAGTCTTTCCCAATCATCTCATGTGTTTTCCACCTCAGGTGTCCATGCACCTATTTCATGTAATGCATCATTCTACTTTGAATTGATCGTATGCATCTTTTATTCAAATGTGTGCTCCTTGAGGACAAAAACCAAAACCTATTTCTCTTCCAATGACTAAAGTCTCTGTAATAGTGAATGCTGAGTTTATAGAAAGTAACCATAATGTTTATAATGTTGAACTGATTTCAGCCAGTTTGTTCAGGGAGTTTATCTACCATAACCAGCATCATCTCCTTCCCATTGGAATGGCTACTTTCATAGCACCAGGGTTTACCTTTATGCTCGAACATGATTCAAAAATCTCCAAACAGGCTGGAATCAGTTGATCAGCAAAGTAGATAATACATTCCAAACCCCTGTTTCTGTAGAAATGCCACCCAAAAAACCCCACATGTTTAAGCTCCATGGAACTGGAGAAGGTGCTCCAGTTCTCTGTTTTGTTTGGTAGTATGGATCAGAACTGAGTCTCTTTGCCTCACTGTTTGAATGGAGGCTTGCTGAGGCAGCAACATCTTCTCATCACTTACAAGATCACAACTCCTACTTTGCTAAAACCCCAGATGAAATTTCCTCAGTTTTAAACAAGAACCTAAGAATATTCCGTTTCTGCCCCAGAGATCTTTTCCCAAGAGTGTTCAACATGCTGAAGTACCTTTCCTAAATTCTAACTCCGCAAACTCAACTAGAGGAAAATACACTTACTTGGGGTGGGAGGTAGCTATTGTAGAAAACTCATTGTCCCACATTGGTCTCCCAAAGGAGGTTTTCTGTTTCAGGCCTGTTAGGATGTCAGTGGCCTTGTCAAAGTTTAATGCTGCATGACCAGCCTAAAGACAGAAATAAGTTAGAAAAACAATGTCCTCATACCTGCCTTCAGTCACTTTTAAGCTTGGGTGTCAGGGTGAGGGCAGGTAGGAAATCATAAGGAATGAATATTTCTAATCAGCATGCCATATCTTTTGTCTGACATTCATTCATCTTACATTTAACATGGGAATTAATGTGTTATTTGAACTCACAATTTTGCTGTTCCATCCAGTGAGGAAGAGACGGTAGTTTAAAAAACCCACTTTGCCTGATTCTTCCATCTCCTGTTCCAGGGAAGTCAGTAGGTCCTTGAACCAGGCAAAGGCACCAGTTTCCCTGCAGATCCAGTAGAAATAAATCTGGAATCAGCAAGAGAGACCACAGCATCGTTAAGTGCCCTTTACAATGTACACTGTTGTGATGGGAATATACACATGCACACACTCTATATTTGTTGATCAAGTCTAAGGGTGATCTGACAAATCGTGTACACAGTGGAAGATCTTAGGCATCATGAATGTCAAAAGTTCTGACAATTTACCTAATGGAAGTAGTCCTCCAGGGTCATCTTTGGTTCAGGGTGATTTAAAACTACAGATTGAAAAGAAGGTCATGCTTTTCTAATGAAACTGTAGAAGTAGATTCTTTGGCAGAGAGAAGTGATTGCTCACTCTTATAAACTCTCTAAAAACAGTTTATTCCCTTATCAACTGTAAAGACCTTAGCCTATGAAGGCACTAGAACTGTCAGGCACAGGCAATATAAAGAGTGATATGCTGGAGGGTACCTTTTGTGTTTTGAGGTTGTGATCTGAATGCTGCATTTTGAACCAGATGGATTTCAAGATGGAAGCAAAGGGGGTAACCCCAATTCCTGCCCCAACCAACACAGCCACTTCATACTGGAAAACATCTTCACTGACTGTGCCATAGGGACCATCCACCTCAATCCTAGCAGAAGGGAGAAGACAATATACAAGTGAAGTCTCACCTCCTCTCCCAACCTCAAACATCCTCCCACAAATAGCAGTTCCCATAACTGACTTCTGCCTGTTTGTTTTAATCACAGTTTATCTTACCAGACCAGAGCTTAAGCAAGGAATTGTTTTCTCTCTTCTGTATCTATATCCTGGTATGAGTCTCTGCTGATTTCAAGGACCTACCTGGGAAGGGGTGAATTCTGTTGGTCAAATGCCCTTATGAGATTTTCTGTCCAGTCCCCTGCTGCTCGGATATGAATGGAGAAGAAATCTTCCTCTGGAGCAGAGGTCAGAGTAAAGGGATGCCACTCCAGGAGAGAGATTGAGGGGCAATTAACAAAGATGTACTGTCCCACTTCCATGCTAAAGCCACGCTTTTTCATCTGCAATTCCAAAACTTTGGATGGATGCATGACAACCTGTGATGGAAGCACATAGACCAAAGGAGACAAACTCAAATGGTGACAAAGGCAGGCGTTTAAAGTAAATGAGCAAAGCTGGAGGGCTGGTGACAATGATAAACTGTGAGAACAAGTCTTTTCTAAAGGGGGCGGCAGCTACTTAGCTCCAGACAATGTTTGCACTATAAAACTGACTCAGTGTTACCGGGTTTTCTGATTCCTCAGGAGAAGTAAAAAAATGCCTCTTTTTTTAAATATGAAAGCCTCCCTCCAGATTTCTAAATAACAGCAACCAGGGCTGGGGATATAGCTCAGTTGATAGAGTGCTTGCCTTGCAAGCACAAGGCCCTGGGTTCAATCCCCAGCACCGCAAAAAAATAAATAAATAAATAACAGCAACCAGTTCAAAATTTCCTTTTTTACAGTGCTAAGGATCAAACCCAAGACTTTGCACATGCTAGGGAAATGCACCTCTGAGCTATACCTCCAGCTCTAGTTTAACTTTTTAAACATTTTAAGGCTAAACAAAATATATCTGAATGGAGGTTGGGAGGGTAGCTCAGTGGTAGAATGCTTGCCTAGCATGTTCAAGGCCCTGGTTTCAATCCTCAGGAGCACGCATGCACACACACACACACACACACACACACACACACACACACACACACACAATCTTCACTGGCTAGATCTTTCCAGGCCACCTGTTTGCATTCTCTAACATAGACCCATCCTGGTGGTTTTTGCCAAACCACACTTCCCCTCTTTCCCATAATTCTGTCCAGCACGGGAGAAACATATATTGCCTCCACACATTCTTTTTTGTTCCTTTCAATGTGACATCATGACAATTTAGTTCTATGCTCAGAACAGAACACCTATCACAGCAAGATGAATGTGCATATTTTTTTTATTTCTTTACCTTGGTGATCACAACCTTCTGCTGGGAACGATAAAATCGGAGGAACTTTTCGAAGATATATAGAACAACTGGTGCCAGGATCCACTTCCAAGACTGTACAGGGATTAAAGAATGAGATTACCCATTAATCTCTTATTTAGGACTTTTTGTGTAGCAGTTCATTGCTACACAAAATATTTGTCAAGGAAATATTTGTCAAGTTATTGATGTGTATCATTATTAAGTCACTAATTTCACCAAATCCTGAAAACAGAAGTAGAAATGAATACACTGCAATAGTTTTTTTTTGCTAATCTCTTACTTATAGAACAGCCCATTCTTTGAAAATTTACATTTTTGATAGAAGGCAAAAGCAAAAGATAGAAAGAAAATACATGGTACTATATGTCTATATATTTATATTGTTAAATATATAAATTTAATCTTGAAAATCTAAGACTATCTTCCAAGAAAACTTGTCCAATTTGAAAAACCCACAGAAATGGTAAATGTAAAATAAAAGCAAATGATTTAAAACAAACGAAAACAGGAAAATATTGGATGGTATTTTTGGTAACAATATATAAACCTTGATATTAATTTGTTATTTCCTCAGGTATTCAAAACATTTAGCATAAATGTGGTTTTTAAAAACCATTTTAAATTATAATTATTAGCACATATTACTTATACAAAATAATGGTTTACTTTGTGATATTTTCATAATACATATTATGTAATTTGTATCCATCCTCCCTATTATCCTGCCTTACCCATGCCCACCCTTCCTCTTCCCCTTCCCTAATATCCCCCTTCTACTTTCATGTCATCTTTTAGTAGTTTGTTTTCATCTCGTCTATATATATATATATATTTTTTTTTTTTTTTTTTTTGGGTGCTGGGGATCGAACCCAGGGCCTTGTGCTTGCAAGGCAAGCACTCTACTGACTGAGCTATCTCCTCAGCCCCTTGTCTATATATTTTTTAAAGCAGACTTTCTATCCCTCAAGATCTTCCCAAGGTAGCAGGTTACTTCAATATGCACAGAATCTACTAAAAATGTATTTCATAGAAATACTAAGTCATGTCCTTTCTTGCACAATTGTTCAAGTAATGATATATTGGAGCCATATAGAATGAGGTTTCTTATGCTGTTGCAGGTCAATAACTTCCTTGGATATCTCTGGGGAGGGAAGTAACAGAGATCTGGCTAGTGTTAGAGTAGACATTATACAATTTAATGTTATTTGTTATTTGAGAAAAAAATCTCCAGCTGTACTCAGAATACATGAAAAAAATATACTTAAGAAATAGGTAATAACAATGTGGAAAAAGTATTGGCCTCAGAAATAGAGAAATGGATATTAACAAGATAGCATTTTAGTCTCTCAAACTTTGAGCAATAATTCCCAGAACTAGGATTCAGGGAAATGGGCATGTTCACATATATAGCTAATGGAAGTACGAATTGGTAGCATCTTCCCAGAGAGCAATCTGGCAAGTACATCTCAACAGTTTCAGGAGCATTCCTTCTCTTTGACCTGGGAATTTCACTTCTAGAAAATGGAGATAAAGAAATAATTAAGGTACACACACAGTACATGGCACACCTATGGCCCTAATATTTACCCCTCCCTCCCTTCCTTCCTTCCTTCCTTCCTTCCTTCCTTCCTTCCTTCCTTCCTTCCTTCCTTCCTTCCTTCCTTCCCTCCCTCCCTCCCTCCCTCCCTCCCTCCCTCTCTCCCAGGGGCATCATATGATGACCATTAATCCTTCTTTTTCAGTATTCCCTATTAATTGCCATTTTACCAGTGATGTGGGAAGTTCCTTGAAGGTAGGAATCCTGTGGCTATCCTTCATAGGACCCAGTACAGAGCCGAGCTTCCTTCCTTCCTTCCTTCCTTCCTTCCTTCCTTCCTTCCTTCCTTCCTTCCTTCCTTCCTTCCTTCCTTCCTTCCTTCCTTCCTTCCTTCCTTCTGCTAGGGATCAAACTCAGGACCTTGCACATGTTAGGCAAGCACTCTTCCACACATCTCAATCAAGAATTCAGTTTCAGCTGGGTGTGGTGGCACACACCTGTAATCCCAGTGACTCAGGAGGCTGAGGCAGGAGGATTGTGTGCTCAGAACCAGCCTCAGCAACTTAGTGAGGCCCTAAGCAACTCAGCAAGACCCCGTCTCTAAAATGACATAAAAAAGTGCTAAGGATGTGGCTCAGTGGTTAAGTGACCCTGTGTTCAATCCCAAGTATGAAAAAAAAAAAGTAGCCAAAAAAAAAAACTCAGTTTCTTAGTCTTCCACTATCTAGCAATTTCCAAGCATAATACTAAAGAAAACCCACTTCAACAATGCTTCAACAATGCTTAGTTCCACAAGAAAATTCGATTGGGATTTCATAACTGAGTTTTGGGATGGTACAATTGTCAAGACTCTGAAAAGCCTGGGCTTGAATTTAATCATTTGGAATCCTAGTTCTTTTATTCCCAATGGACACAAAAGAAGTACCTACTTCAGAGGTCATTGCCATATATAAAAGATAATCCATATTATGCTGCAAGACTGAGACATGGCAAAAACTATCAATAACATGGACCATCATTATTACCTTTACAGGGGCATCATATGATGACCATTAATCCTTCTTTTTCAGTATTCCCTATTAATTGCCATTTTACCAGTGATGTGGGAAGTTCCTTGAAGGTAGGAATCCTGTGGCTATCCTTCATAGGACCCAGTACAGAGCCGAGCTAATAATGATGATAATTACAATAATAAGAGTAATATTAACAACAATAATAGTAATAGCACCTAATAAGAGACTGTCCTTGTCCATATGGTTCTTACCTCAGGGGGATGTCCTTCAAATTGAGGTCGCTTGCAGTCAGGGTCATGATCACCCCAGTTTTCAAAAGACTGTGCACACTTATAAGGATGATTCTCTTTTATGCTCTTCTCTGTTTGGCCCCGGACAATTCCACTGAAACAAAGAAGGACAGTTTAAGGTAAAGAATTATGCAAGGTTGACAGCTAGAACCTGAGAATGAGGGTTTGCAAACCTTACCCCATGCCATGAATCCCTAAACAGATGATATAGATGATAAATAGGTGGTGTGTATACCAGAAGAGCTCAAAATAATTCCTCCGAATAAACTCCATTGATGAAGTTACCATGAGAATCAAAGCTATGGTGAGGATCACTCCAGAGAGACCGGCAATACTGGTGAAAGTCACATACAAGACTGTCTGTGAAAGGAGAAATGTCAGCCTGACATGATGTCCAACAAGGATATTTTGACCTTCCTACTCATGACCAGATCCCAGATGCTTTGCCATTGAGTCAACTCACCATGTCTGGGGACTGTATGGGATTTAGCCAAAAGCCCCCCTCTTTCTCATGATGTAGGCTGGAGAGAACAGAGGCAAGAGATACAGTTGTCTCATGTTGGCTTCTGCTGTAGCGTTCAAAGTTAAACAGGTGTGCAATGATGTGGATAGCTAAAAGGAAAGAGGTGTCTCAGGAACATTGTGGCAGGCACAACTCACTAAAATAAGAGAATCTCACATATAATACTAGTAGATTTCTGAGTCCATAGAAGGTGCCCAGTAATGCAGAGAGATCCAAGATCTTTTTATACCTACTCACTTCCCAAAGGAATAGAATGTAAGCTCCAGGAATCTAGGCCTAGAACAATGCATGACAAATAGTTCCAGGTGCTCAATATTTTTTGAATGTTTATATGCATGGGTAAATAAACTAGACCCTGAATACCCTGGAATTTGCAGTTTCACGGTTTCCTGAGTTACCTGTGAGTATGCAGATCATATATGCCACCAGCTTATGGAAGGTGAGGTTGTGATCCAATGACTTTCTCAGTGTGCGACTGCAAAACTACAAATATAAAGTGATTCTGGTCAGGTGCCACCATCCAGCCTTATGAAATTCACTAACCTCTAGCCAACTTGTCTTAGATATAGCATGCCAATCAATACCCACCCATCCTTACCCACCTTCTTAGTCACTAAAAGAGACCACTAGCTCCCATTCCTAGGGACTTGGTATTAGACTAACATCAAGGATATTGGGGTCTCTTTCTTTAATGTGGAAGTTAACCTAGGAGTAGCTGGGACTCACTGAGCAGGATCCTCTCAGGAAAGACAGCAAATTGCGACACACAGGAATCAGGATCAGCATGCTGTTAAAATTCAAGCAGAAAGCAGAGGCTCGGGCCACAGCCAATGCGGTCTAGAGTAGAGGAGAAGAGAGTCAGACTGCTACTTCATGTTAACTATCAGGTGAGCAATGACCCAGTCCACTTGTCTGAGATCTGCAAATTGACAAAGGTGCAGCTTCTTCCCCTCTTTCTCAGGCCATCAGGCCAGTCAGAAAATGTGCTGAGCTTATCACTGAACTAAGAAATTCCCATGACAGTGGTTTAGAAATATTTAACTATATATGAATTAGTATGAAAGAGAACAGGATTTAATGATTCCATGTTAGCAAATACATCCCATGGATATAATATTTTGAATGAGTACTTCTGTTTAATACACTTAATTATGATTTTATTATTTTTCATTCATAAGACAGTCTTCAGGATCATACATACTTTTTTTGTACTGGGGAATGAACTCAGGGATGCTTAACTACTGAGCTACATTCCCAACCTCTTTTGTTTTTTATTTTGAGTCAGGGTCTCATTAAGTTGCTTAAGGCCTCACTAAGTTACTTAGGGCCTCACTAAGTTGCTGAGGCTAGCCTCAAACTTGTGATCCTTCAGCCTCAGCCTCCCAAGTTGCTTGGATTATAGGCATATGCCATTATACCTGGCTTATATATAATTTTATATGCATTTTAAATAAAGCCCATATTTATAGGTATAATTACAGATGGTGACTATTTTATTCTCTTTTCTGTATGTTTTAATATTTACATTATAATCATGTAATATAATTGATAACAATAACTAAAAATTTAACCACTTGCTGGGTTGTGGCTCAGCAGTAGAGCACTTGCCTAGAACGTGTGAGGCACTGGATTTGTTCCTCAACACCACATAAAAATAAATAAATAAATAAAGGTATTGTGTCCAACAAAAACTAAATTTTTTTTAGAAATCTAACCACTTATATTTAAGATGTCTTTAACAATTGATTCAAGCTTGAGCAAGACTAGCAAACTCCTTGGAGTAAAATTCTCAAACTTAGGTAGAGATTTAAGAAGGGAGAACTTTTTTTGGGGGGGTAGGGACAGTGCCGGGGATTAAACCCAGAACCGAGTATATACTAGGCAAGCACTCTACCACTGAGCTACAAACCCAACTCTGGGAAGGGAGAACTTCCAAGAGCAGAATTTCAAGCTGAATTCCTAAGATGGCCAGGTGTCATAAATCAAGAACAACCTGGTAGAGCCGTAGAAGCTTCTAGAAAAGGAGACAAGAAGTGAATGCTTTACAGAAGCTCAACAACAAGCCTGATTAGGTATAGACTGGACAGAATATGCTCAACTTCATGGCAGCTAAACTTGACTACTCAACTCTGTGCCACTGGTTTCTGAGTCTGTGTCATGTACTTGAGACTGTAGCCTATGGAGTGTGACAATCTTGTAGTAGTGGTGGGGGTGGTGGCAGCAGCCAGGCAATTTTTGTTGCACATCAGTTGACTGCCAGTCTTACATGTGTGCCTGTCAAAGATTCGCTAGAAAGACAACTAAAGGTCATAGTTAAAAATTTCTCAGTCATTTCCTAATAATCTTTAAAGTACAAAACTATTTTTCCATACAACCTAAATCCAGGACAATGTAATATCACTTTGATAAGTGAGGTTGAGATTTGCCTAGGGTCCATAATGGTTTACAATGTAGGCAGTGCAATGAACAAGAGCTGCCCTACTGTTTTCCATTTCTGGCTCTTCCACATGACCTCTGTTTTCTCCCTCTGCTGAGTCACACTCTGACTGTTTTAGGTAGAGACAGCCTGTTCCATTTCAGAGTAAATTTTCTCTGCTCATCTCAGACATCCTGCATTTCCACATTGGTTCCCACAGCTTGCTTATTTGAGTCACAGAGGTTTCTTAAAGCTAAAATTGGCAAGTGAATTGAAAATGTAGGACTATAATTTCACAGCTCCATATTCTGGGGCAGCTATCTATATGGGATGAATTCTTTTTAGATAAAATCTTTTTTTTCTCCATTGCAGCACATTGAAATATCCCATTGTATATTCATTTCTCTATATCAACTCTCACTGATGTTATAATTGAAATTCTGCTATCATTAATGGCTCATCGACAATGAATTTAAACTCTTTCCTCTGCTACTTATTTTCTCTGCTTCATAGTGAATCAAATTGCTCTCTGTGTTCTCCCAAGGTGAGCATGAATTTAAGAAATACCCGATGGAATGATTAAATCAATGTGATGTACTGTTACTCTCTTCAAAGGCTGAGAGCTATATGTGGTGGTATAGTGGCAGTAAATATTTTAACAACCAGGTTTTTTTTTTTTTTTTGGTGGGGGGAGATTCCCAATTTCCAGCATTTGCCTATTTTGATGATGTAACTACTCCCACTACAGTAGATTTCAAGACACCAACTTGATATCACTGAACATCACTGCATGCAGAGTTGGGAAGAGATTCACACAACTGGATATTGCAAATTAGTATGAGTTGGTTCCAGCACACCACTGGTTAGGATCTCACATGGAAAGATACCTGAGATACATTAAGCATGGGAAGCATTTTGAGTTAAGATCTACCATATGAGCCTTTTTTTTTTTTATTTTAAAAAAGTATAAGTATCCTATCTTTGTTTATCAAAACTCATAGCATGTCCAGGGGTGGTGGCACATGCCTGTAATCCCCGCAGGCTGGGAGGCTGAGGCAGGAGGATTGCAAATTCAAAGCCAGTCTCAGCAATTTAGTGAGGCCCTAAGCAACTTAGCAAGACTCTGTCTCTAAAAAAAAAAGAAGAAGAAAACCTCATAGCACAACAAAAAAGCAAATTTCACTGTATGGAAATTAAAAACATTAGTACCTACCTCAAAAACAAAAACAAAAACAAAATCAATGTGATGCATTTGTGAGTGTATGTCAGCATATCTATATACACACCAAACTATTAATGGCGGTTTTCTTTATGCAACCATTAATGGGGAGAGGGATTAGAGGGGAATTTTCACATTTCACTTGTATACGTCTATGTGGCTTGGTCTCATTGAAAGTAATATTATCTATAATTAATTTATTTTTTAAAAAAAGACTTTCAAAATGATTTGTCCACAGGATATCAGTATGATTCATTTTTATGCTGCTGACTTTTCGTCATGAAGTAATCAAGCTCTTAATAACTAGTCACATTTATTGTATCATTCTGTTAATAAAAAGCTATTTTTAAAATGAATTAACATTTCCTTTGAAGTTTTAGTTTCTAAACAGGGATCAGCAGGGTGAAATAAACCATGAACAGAACATTCAAATTCATTGTGATCTCAACATGGATCCTTTGATTATGAAAAGAAAAGGATTTTTTAAAGGACAAGCTGTCTTTAAATATGTACATTGAGTGGGCCTTTGTGGGTAGCTATTGGAAAATAAGCACTATCAGGATAAAAGTGATTTAAACAAATCCCTAACCTGTTACTGCATAATAGACTAGAGATGGCAATCAAATTTGCTGTTCTAACCAGGTATGGAGGTGCATTAACTTGGGAAAAAACCAGCCTCACCTCCATACTACCTCTACACAGTGTGCCCAACCCACCCCCTCTTCCACACTTAATATGCTACTTTCCCAGACTTCTCCATTTGGTACATTAACCTGGCCCACCTTTCTGCAAGCGTAGGGTTCTGCAACACTACACATCTCCCAGGCCCCACATCCCTCTTGTTTTATAGAAAGAAGACGTTAGTACCCAGGAGTAGTTTTCTGATTATCTTCCTCTCTCTCTCTCTTTCCCTCCTTTCTTTTTTCCCAAACTCTTTCTTAAAATGATAAACAGGAGTTTGTAAGACAGGTAAAGTTTGCTCTGACTGAAGTAAAGGCAGAGGCAGTAACACTGCCCAGTTAGACTTCTCTCACACCATATAGGAGCACCTGAGTTTCTGGAAATCAGTTTGTTTGTTTTAATTTGGGGTACTAGGGATTGAACTCAGGGGCACTTGACCACTAAGCCACATTCCCAGCCCTATTTTGTATTTAGAGACTGGGTCTCACTGATTTGCTTAGCACCTTGCTTTTGCTGAGGCTAACTTTGAACTTGCAATCCTCCTGTCTCAGCCTCCTGAGCCTCTGGGATTACAGGCATGCACATTTGAAAAACACTGCCTAATAGTATGTTTTCTTTATGCAGCCTAGGGAGTGTGTCCTTAAAGACGGTTGTTATATTTACTAATAAAATTATAGTCCAGGAGTGGTAGTGCATGCCTGTAATCCCAGCAGCCCAGGATGCTGAGGCAGGAGGATCACAAGATCAAAGGCAGCCTCAGCAACTTACTGAGGTCCTAAGCAACTCAACAAGACCCTGTCTCTAAATAGAATATAAAAAAGGACTGGGGAGGTGGCTCAGGAATTAATCACTCCTGGGTTCAATCCCAGGCATAAACAAACAAACAAACAAACAAATAAATAAATATAAAATTATAGGCTGCCCAGCTAAATTTGAATTTCAGATATAAAAATAAATATTTTTGTATACCCATATTCCATATGATATTTGTAACACACTTATGTAAAAAATGATTCCTTGTTTTTCTGAAATTCAAACTTAAGTGGGCATCCTGTATTTTTTCTGGCAATCCTAGCCCTAGAGGAAATCAGAGCATTGGGTTACAAAGGAGCCAGAATCATATACCATGTATATGTATATCTCTCTCTACATATTCCAAGTGTAGTGGCACATGCCTATAATTCCCGCTACTCAGGCTGAGGCAGGAGGATTGCAAGTTCAAGATCCCTGGGTTAGTAAAACCCCCATCTAAAAATAATAGTGATTTATCACATCACAACTGTGATACTCACCCCAAGAATTTCTCTTGTGTAGTAGTACTTTTCTCCCATCTCATATTTCAGGAAGGCATGTACAAACAGAAAAACATTTAGCCCCAACCAGCCAACCTAGAGGAAGAATAAAACAAGCAAGGAAAACAGTGGAATTTGGAAAGGAGTAGATAAGGAATAGGAAGCAGTGTCACAATTCTGATTATTTTGTGTTTGTTTTTGTTTTAAATGTGTACAATCCTGCCAGTATCTAATCTACTTTCAGAGTAAGCTAACACTTCAAGGCATGCATTAGATGCTAATGACAGGGTCAGCAATCTAAGGTCCGTGGACCAAATATCTGATTTGTTACCTGTTTTGTACAACCTGCAAGCTCAAATTTTTTGTTTTTATTTTTTAAAAATTTTTTGCACTGCTGAGGATTGAACCCAGGTTCACATGCATGCCAGGCAAATGCTCTACCACTGAGTGTTTTCACAGTTTTAAACAGTTAAAAATAGCAAAAGAAGAATAATATTTCATGACATGAAAATTATATGAAATTCAAATTTCAGTGACCATAAACAAAGTGGTATTGGAACTAAACCACACCTACTCATTTCTGTAATGTTTATGGCTGTTTTTGTGATAGGATGGCAAAGTTGAGTAGCTGGGACAGAGACCACATGGCTCACAAAGCCTAAAATATATAGTATCTAGATATGTACTGAAACACTTGCCAATTCTTGGACTAGAGCTTTCAAACTATTGCACCTAAAAGATGGCAATAAGTGAATAAGTGAATTTCTGAAGAAACAAAGAGTAAATTTAGCATCTATAACAATACCCATCTGAAGTGCACTAAACCATTCCCAGCTGGCCCTGCCTCTTTAATTACACCCTGACATATATTTTCCTGTTTTTAGATTGTCTTTTTTTAAATTAACCTATTGTTACTTCTACTCATTTTAGCCCTTAAGACTGCTTTTGCCTGTCCAAAGCTCTGACCATATTGGCTAAGAAGGCAATTTGGAACCCAGTGCTCATTGCCTTAGAGACCAGCTAGTTGAGCTCTAGCCCAAGTTTGCAGGTGCTAGTCTGTAATTCAACAGGTCTTTATGGTACTGGGATACCTCTAGAATATATTCTTGGCATCAAGTTGGATAAGAACCATTTCATCCGACGATTAAAAGCCCTTTAGCCTAGGACATAGTTATTTCAGATTCACTAGATCTGGACCACTTGAAGACCTCTAGCAGCAAAGCATAGTGATTCCAAGTGTGAGAATGGAATCAAACTCCAATTTCTAGCACCACCACTTACTAGCTCTATGATTTAAGCTCTGTGATTAAAGCTCTCTGAACATCAATTTCTTCACCCATAAAAACAAGGATAATAGGGTTGGGCATGGTGAAGCTCATGCCCAACAGCTCAGGAGGCTGAGGCAGGAGGATCACAAGTTCAAAGCCAGCCTCAGTAATACTGAGGCCCTAAGCAACTTAGTGAGACCCCGTTCCAAAATAAAAAATTTAAAAAGGGTGATTAAGATGTGGATCAGTGGTTAAGCACCCCTGGGTTTAATCTCTGGTACCAAAAAAAAAAAAAAAGGAGTCTAATAACAAACTATCTCACAGTAATTATGTTAGTCTTAGATGAAATAATGCACTCAAAGTGATCAATGCAATGCTTTGTGCTTAGTAAGAGCTTGTTACACAGTTACATAGTTACATCCTTACAGAACTGACTTTGCCAATCATTTTCTTCCTGCCTCCTTTTTTCAGGATACTTTTCCAGAGTTGAGTATCTCCTAGAGTCTCTTCAACTCCAATAGAAAAAGAGAGTTGAAATCCACAGATACTTCAAAAATTTGAATAACAGAGAAGAGAAGCTCATTTAGAGGGAGCAGAACTATTTCATATTCTGAGAGGGACTCAGGAACAAAGAACTCTGCATCAGAGGTAGTTGTAGGCAAAGTAAATGATAAAATACAGTGGTATGTAGGAATAAGGAATTTCATTTCCCACCTTGGCTATCATTTTTCCCACTATGAATGGAAAAAAGCAATGAAATAAAAGACTTGGAAGAAGGAGGAGTAAAAATATTTTTGAGTGATTTATTCTTTATTTAAAATAATAGTGCATAGGAGTATATATCAGAAACAGCAAGAAGTCTGAAACTGCCAGCATGGTTGGTGGGGGGATGGAAATTCAGAGTTAAAGCATTAAATGTGAGTCATCACCACATGTGATGAATTCCCAGAGCAAAATTGAGAGGGATAGAGAAGAGGGGATTTTAGAGCAAATAACAACTTTATATTTGTAGCTAATTCACTTACTGCATTAATCCCCTGCTCCCCCACCAACCCACCCAAAGTCTAGAGAATAAATAATTTGAGCAAGGTCACTCAGTAGCATAAGTGAAATTATTGGCCAGGTTCTCTTTCTCTTAAACAAGTGCTCTTTCTGCTATCGTGAAAAAGGAACTAAACATAACATATTTAGTGTGAAAAATATAAGTGATGGAACAACCTGACAGCTCTTCGCCTTTTATTAAATGCAAAACAAACAATGCTGCAGGGGAATGCTACACTTTTCCCCAGGAGCACCTGGACAGTCCTATGGGCCCCAAAAGAAAAGCAAGAGAAAAGAAGACTCCCAGAAGAACAACGAATGAAGTCCTGGGAAAGTGAGGAAGGACCTGGAACCCTAGGGGCTTAGGCGTGGCTCAGAAATAGAAGAATGAAGTGGGGAAAGGTGTGTGTGTGTGTGTGTGTGTGTGTAAGAAAGGATCATGTAGGTATGATGATGAAGATGGAATTTGTAGGTGTCCTAAACATCAGGGAGCTGTGTTTGAGTGAGGACTCACCAGTCAATTCACTGTGTGGCATTTGGATTACTTTTCTTTGTAAAAATTAAGGAGTTGGTTTATATCTCCACTATGCAATGCTGTAGCCCCTACCCATATGTGATTGCTAAGCATTTGAAATGTGGCTATAGCTCTAACTGAGATGTGCTGTTGGTGTAAAATACACATAGAATCTCAAAGACAGAAAAAATTAAAGTATATAAATTATCTTAATATTTCCAACATTGATTACATCTGAAAGGATATTTTTATAAATTGGGTTAAAATTTATTTCACCTGGCCAGGTGTGGTGGCACACAACTGTAATCCCAGTGACTCTGGAGGCTGAGGCAGGAGGATTGCAATTTCAAAACCAGTCTCAGCAACTTAGCAAGGCCCCAAGAAACTTAGTGAGACCCTGTCTCAGAAGAAAAAATAAAAATGGCTGGGGATGTGGCTCAGTGGTAAAGCATACCTGGGTTTAATCCCTGGTACCAAAAACTTTTTTTCATCTCATTTACCTTTAGTCTAGTTACTAGAAAATTTAGCAATTACATGGGTGGGTCATAATATATTTCTAGTGGGTACTGCTGGGTCAAGATGGTCTCTAAGATCACATCCATCTGAAACATTTAATTATTTTATGAAATCTCAATGACAGCAATATAAAAAGGGGAGAAACTAAATGCTCCATGGCAACAGTTAGAAGTGGGATGGTGAAGAAAATAAGTCAGAGAATGAAAACAAATTGAAATCCCAAGTATGGCAACATGAACAATTGCATATATATTTTTCTGTCCCTGTTCTCTCTTCTGACCTAGAATTCAAGTTTCTAAATGTTAATTGGCCTTGATGAGCCCAATGATTGCCACCAACTTTTTTACTTTTTAATAATTTTACAAATATTAACAAACATGATGTCTCCTGTGTTAACATTCCTAACTAATAGGAAGTGAAACATCACTTACCAGAAACAAAACTGCAAACCAGTGGTTAACCACCCAGTTTCCCATTGTCAAGAAGTGGTTTGGAGCCTGTCTAGGCACAAAGCAGATTCAGCAATCTGAATTTGGAAGAGGTTCTTCAGGGTTGGGACTTCTGTCCAGTTCTGAGTCTTTTGAATCTTTAAGATGTGAACAGTGCACACCTACCCAGAAATGACTAAGTATATTCTGCCTTCCTCCTTTGGACGGAACTATGTTATCAGTTTAGGTAGACCAACCCTACATAGAATAACCACCGGGGGGTTTTCCCTGTTAGGGATTTTACACCTTCAGGAAATAGCAATCTTCTTGGGTGAAAATATTCTTGCTCATCATCTTATCAACATGACCTAATGTGAAGCATTACTTTCCTTGATAAGAGCTTTGTTATAGTTTCTAACAAGAAAAATAAATAGGCTGAGATTATACTCAGATTACCTAAGGAGAAGCAGAGAGGGAAGTATGTGTTTCAAAGAAGCTGCTTTGAGTTGGGCTTTTGGAAGAATTGTCCTATTTGCCAGCTGTCACTTGAACCTCGGCCTGAATAGCTCAGAAATTTTAGTATAACAGTTTCTATGGAGGATGATCCATGATTGATGGATATGACAATAGCTCTGAGGAAAACTTCACTGGCTGAAAGGACAAACAGAGTAAGAGAAAAATTAACAGTATAAATACATGCTTTAGTTCAAAACAGAGGCAGAACACTCAGAATAAGGGAGATAATTGTCTTCTAGTGTGATGGATTAGATAGAGTTGTATGTTCAGCTCAGGGCACTATTTTTTTCCTTTTATAAAATGGTGAAATATACATTGAAATTATATAAAGCATATATATATGTATCTTAAAGAATAATTTTAAGGAATGACTATCTATGTTCTCCCCACCAGGTTTTCCAGTGTTTTAAAGATCCCAGTGTGAGCCAGGTGTGGTGGCACATGCCTGTTATCCCAGCTATTCGGGAGGCTGAGGCAGGAAGATCAAGAGTCCAAAGTCAGCCTCAGTAACTTAGCAAGGCCCTAATCGACTTAGCGAGACACTGTCTCAAAAAAATAATTAAAAAGGCTGGGAATTTGCTCAGTGGTTAAGTGCACCTGGGTTCAATCCCCGGTGAAAGAAAGAAAAGGAAAAGGAGAGGGAAGGAAAGGAAAAGAAGAGGAAAGAAAAGGAAAGGAAAGAGAAAAAGAAAAGATTGCAGTCTGTCCCTCTTTTTCTCCTCCTCCTCTCCCATCAGAAGAAACCTAAACTTTGGGTTAATTATTCCCTTGCTTTTGTTTATAGTTTTACTAACTTTAAATACATCTCTAAACAATATTTAGTTTTTCCTCTTTTGAACTTTTTGGAAATGGAAACCAACTGAATGTATGTATGTTTGTGATTTGTTTCTTTCAACATTGCTTTTTTGAGATTCATACATGTTGGTACATGTAGTAGCAGTTTGTTTACATTGCAATTTAAAGTGTCATTGCATGAATATACCTTAATTAATTTATTCATTCTACTATTGATGGGTAGGATGATGGAATAATTTTAATGGAATGACACTTATGTGTTTGTCTAAGGTATATACCCAGGAGTGGAATTCTTGGGTCCTGAGATTTGCACATGTTCAACTGTAGTACATATTGCCAAAGTCTGTTCCAAAGTGTTAACATAAATGAACACTCCAGTGAGTTTTGGATGAGTTGTACTTTCTGCACATGTTAACCAACACTTGGTATTCTCCAAATCTTATTAGTTTTCTTTATTTTTTAAATTGTTTTTAGTTGTAGATGGACACTATACCTTTATCTTATTTATTAATTTTTATATGGTGCTGAGGATCGAGCCTAGTGCCTCACAGGTGCTAGGCAAGCACTCTACCACTGAGTCACAACTCCAGCCCAAGAACTTATTAGTTTTATAGCAAGTGTAAACACTATTTTATAATTATTTTAATTTGCATTTCCCTGATAACTAATGGGCATCTTTCAATACAACCACTGGTCATTTGAGTTTTCTCTTTTAATAAGTGCCTTTTCTAGTTCATGGCCTTTATTTCTATTGGTCTAGTTTTTTTGTGGGGGCAGGTACTGAGGATTGAACTCAGGGGCACTCCAACCACTGAGCAACATCCCCAGCCCTATTTTGTATTTTATTTAGAGACAGGGTCTCACTGAGTTGCTTAGCGCCTCGAGGTTTCTGAGGCTGGCTTTGAACTCTCGATCCTCCTGCCTCAGCCTCCTGAGCAACTGTTTCCAGCTCTATTGGTCTACTTTTAAAGTTCTATTTACAATCTGATATTAGTCCTTTACTGGTTATGTTTATGGCTTCTCTTTTCACTCAATACTATTTTCTGATAAATAGTTCTTAGTTTTAATGTACTCTGATTACCAGTATTTTCCTTCATTTATGAGATATACTTTGTGTCTTTTTTTCAGAAATCCATTACTATCCTCGATCAAGATAGTATATTTCCTTCTAAAATTTTTTATTTTTGCTTTTTTACATTTATATTTTGAATTCACATGGGTTTTTTTCTTTAATGTATAGTGTGAAAGTTTCAATGGACTATTTTTCACATGGAAAACTAATCATCCCAGCACCATTTTTGAAAAGTACACTTTCTTTATTAATGTAAAATGTCATTTCTATCATATATCAAATGTCTACATACATGTAAGCTTGTTCTTGAGCTCTCTATTCAATTCTTTCATGCTACTGCCCTAATTCATATTAATTACTATGGTTTTATAATAAGTCTTAATATCTGATAGGACAGATTTTCCCACCTTGCTCTTCAAGAGTTTTTTGAATACTCTTGGCCTTTTGTACTTTCCTGTAATGTTAATTCCTAAATATTGTACATATTTTATGCAATTTTAAATTCTATATTTTTATTTTAATTGGGCTGTTATATAGATGCAACTGGTTTTTATACATTGATTTTTATTTCTGTCAACAGTTCTAAACTCATTTGTCAATTCTAGCAATATTTCTGTATTTAGTCTTTATTATTTTATATAACCACAGTTATAGTTTTGGCTCTAATCATGGTTTTTCTTCCTTCCCTATTCTTACATCTTTTATTTGTTTTTCTTGGGTTACTGGACTCAATATAACATCTAGTACAAAGTTGAACAAAAGCAGTAATAGTGATCCCTTGCCTAACTTCCAGTCTCAAAGAGGATTCTTTCTTCCACCCTTAAGTAGAATGTTTATTGTGAGTTTGAGTAGATACCCAGCTACAAATTCTTACTTTACTTTGTATTAGTCACAAAAGAGAATATTTATTTTTAAAAAAGAAAATAAATCGTAGCGCATTTTAACAGTCTTATTAAGGTATAATTTATATACCATAAATTTTTTTTCATTGTAAAAATACAGCTCAATATACAACATATTTTGTAGTTTTTTAAAAAATATTTTTAGATGTTGATGGACCTTTATTTTATTCATTTACTTATACGTGGTGCTGAAGATTGAACCCAGTGCTTTACACATGCCAGGCAAGCACTCTACCACCAAGCCACAACCCCAACTATAAGTTATTTTTAAAAGCTGAAAAATCTCTTTAATATCACAAGCCCGATAAAATAACATTTCATTAGCTGCCTAACACACCTACAGCACAGTGTCAGACAATGCTGAGTGAAATTAGCACAGCAGATGGTAGGAGCATTTCTTGAAGCCATTCTTACACTAAAGTAGCTAGAAATCAGTTCACTATGCACAGAAGTGTCAGAGAACCATACAGTGTATATTCTCCTAAACTCAAACTAAATGTACCACCAACACAACATCCTTTAGCTGTCTTCTGAAATGCTTGTGGTCATTCCAGGATCACTAGATGTGAGGGGAAGTGTAACAATTAATTTGAAGTGGAAAGAGGCAGTCATTTTAACCACTTGTCATGAAAATATCTTCCTTTTGCAAATTGTATAAAAACAGTTGATAAGGCAAAGACCATACCTTTAAAAAGAAACTAAAGTTTCTTTGTGGGAGGGTGATCAAGATGGTATAATGATTGAAAAGCATCTGTATTTGGAGGAGTTAAAGATTTTCAGGAATTTAGCCAGGAAAAGAGATTGGTCATGGATATGAGTTTACACATATTTTTTTCAGAGGTCTAGATTATGCTGTATGTGAACCCAAGGGGTCTACTTAAGAATGGAGGCTCTACAATATCAAGCCCATTCAAACAGAGGCATGGGAAAAGGTGACAGCCAGCCAAGACAATCAGCCAACCCAGCAGTTTTATCAACCTCCACAGACTCAGGACTAATAAGAAAAGAGTCATTTGAAGAAAGGAGCCACTGACTGAAACATCCTGGTCAAAACCTGTTGATAGAACGTCTACTTTCTCGGCAGAGTAAGATGCAGCCATGGTGGATATTTTTATCTGAAGAAAGAAAAAGCAGATTTTTAGGGAGAAAACTTTCACATATAATGAATGGGGAAAATACTGAGTTAAATGAAGCGAAAACTTTTATAAGTGAAAGAATTTTTTTCTTTTGCCTATCAATAAAACCATTGTGCTATTATTTAAAAAAAAAAGAAGAGGGCTGAGGATATAGCTCAGTTGGTAGCATGCTTGCCTCACGAGCACGAGGCCCTGGGTTCCAATCCCTAGCACTGCAAAAAATTTTTTTTAAAAAATAAAGTAACACATTTTTGTTCAATATAAAACAATTTTTTAACACAGATGTTCAAAGAAGTAAAGATAGTGACTTTCATCTTACCGGAGATGTTCAAGGAAAAATGGACAATTCCTTGCTAGCTATTTTACAGTAGAAATATCATCACCAAATGTATGGTTAATTAAATATCTTTTAAGTATCCTCCAACCTTGAGATCCTGTAATTCAGAAGAGAATGACATATAATCCAGATGAAAATGTATGTTTTATCTAAAGGATTATAAATACCATGCTGAAATGGATCTCTGTGCCTGTGGTTGGGTCCCCCATTTCCAATATCAGAGTATTAGGAAGTCAATTGCTAAGTTGGTGAGCATGGAATTTGGACAAAGACAGTTAGATGATCATAATGGAAAACTTTACTAAGCTGCTGTAGCAGGATCAGTTGAACTTCTTCAATATAAGATTAGACCAGTTACTTCAAAAATATTCATGCCTCAAATCTGGACACACTGACATTTTTTACTGTCATCTCCCTTTTGTTTAAATTATACAAGAATTGCTTTCTTTCTGTTGGCTTCAGACATACAATAGTCTCCCTCCACCCTGTGTTGTTTCACCAGACTGTCTTAGTGTTTGCATTTCCCAGGTTTATAGATTATTTGACATTGATTAAATTTGAGGGTGACTGCTTCCTGGAGATATCTAGGGAGTATTTAAATGTATCAGTAACTTATCCACAGTCATAACGTAGGCTACAGTGTTTTTGAAAGACTTCCTGTAAACGGTTGATCCCACCCATGGTAGATGGATTCTTGTAAGTTGTGAACAAAGAACCCTTCCCTGACTTACCTGTACTATCTTCTTCCTGATCACTTGTCTTGGTCGTCATTTGTCCTAAACTTACCTTTGCAGTTACATTCTTGTACACCTCTTCCAGGAATTAATATGTAACAGATGGTGTTGAATTACTTTTCAGTTTAAACATGTGCTTAGGATACCAAAAAAACTTCTTTAAAAAGTTTTTAAAGAATTTGATGGGAGGCATTTTTAAAAGAAAATTGTAAGTACTCATGATGGGAAAAATATGGTACTTTGTTGTACTTATTTTATTGTTTAATTCGAATTCATAGAAGATAGTGTTGGGAAGACATCTTTTTCCTCTTAGATCTTAGCGCCTTTAAACATATTATTCTGGTCTTAATAACTGTGTCCAAAGTGAAACATCCCATATAATAAGAGCGATTGATGCATGTGGAATCATTTGAAATCAATTCTTTTCAGTTTGTTGAAGCAGACCTCATCAAACTAGCCAGTCTTAAAGACAACACACTATGATAGAGCTGGGTTTGGCCCCCTGCTCCCCACTTGTTATTGATACTGCCTTGGAAAAGTCTAACTCTTCTAGACTTCAGTTCCTTCATCTGTAACTTAGTGTACTGGATGGATAAAGTATCCAAATAGTAGCCCATATTTTTTATTGGTTCTTTTTGGTTATACATGACAGCAGAATACATTTTGAAATAATTATACAAGCATGGAATATATCTCATTCTAGCTAGAGTCCCATTCTTATAAATGTACATGGTGGTGGAATTTACTGTAAGGTTTTCATATATAAACATGGGCAAATTATGTCAGATTCATTCCATTGTCTTTCCTTTGCTTATCCCCCTGACCTTCCCTCCATTCCCCATTGTTCAATCTACTGCACTTCTATTCTTCCCCTCACCGCCCCCCTTTTCTGTGGTTTAGCTTCCATATATCAGAGAAAACATTATACCTTGGGATTTGGGGGACTGGATTATTTCAGTTAGCATAATATTCTCCAAATTCATCAATTTGCTGGCAAATGTCATAAAGTCATTCTTCTTTATGACAGAGTAATACTCCATTGTGTATATATACCACATTTTCTTTCATCTGTTGAAGGGCACCTAGGTTGGTTTCATAGCCTAGCTATTGTGAATTGAGCTGCTATGAACATTCGTATGGCTATATCACTGTAATATGCTGATTTTAAGTCCTTTGGGTATATAACAAGCAGTGGGATAACTGGGTCAAATGGTGGTTCCATTCCAAGTTTTCTGAGGAATCTCCACACTGCTTTCCAGAGTGGCTGCACTAATTTGCAGTCCCACCAGCAATCCTTGCCAATATTGGCCTATATTGATAGGCAGAAGTCAAAGTGGTGGTAATGAAGAGGTAGTGAGGCAGTATGGTATAGTGGTAACATCCATCTTCTATGAATTTGAATTTAAAATAATTATAAACAATAAAGTAAGCAAAATAAAGTACCACTTTTTTCCTTTTTTTTAACATGGCAAGGGGGAATGAAGATCATAAACAGACTCCAGAACCAGTCTACCTAGGTTTGAAGTCTGCCTCATTATACTTACCTGCAAAATGGGTTGTCGTGATAATTAAATGAGTTAAAATATGTAAAGCAATTTGAATAGTACCTGACATATAAAAGCACTCCATAGCTGCTTGCTGTGATGATGATGATAATGATGGTAATCACTAAGAAAATATAAGCAAGGAGCTGGACTTGGTGGCACATGTCCATAATCCCAGCTACTCAGGAGGATGAGGCAGGAGAATTACAATTCCAAAACAGTCACAAAATCTTAGTGAGGCCCCGTCTCAAAATTCAAAAACAAAAAGGGTTGGGGATGTAGCCCAGTGGTAGAGTACCCCTAAATTCAATTTCCAGTATAAGAAGAAGTAGAGGGGGGAGAAGGTGAAGGCAAAGATAAAGAAGAAGAGGAACCAAGTCCAATGTTATTCTTTTGCCACTGAAAAAGGAACAGAAACTATAGGTCAGAGGCCATAATTATATAAACTGTAAGATTTTGGAGTCTTCTCTAAAATCTGTTAGTTTTATCACTTGTTTTCTCCAGAGTGTCAGATTAATCTTAAAATTAAAAGAGCCTATGTGTTTGGTTTCAATGGCAGCCAAGAAAGTGTGCAGGTGGGGAAACTGTCTCATTCTGAAGCCAGGCTTGGACAGTTACCAAAAGGAGAGAAAAAAGGCTGTGTCCCTGTAGTTGGAAAGAGCAAAGAACATGGGAAGTGGCCCTAGACTTGGAAAGGGGCCTGTGGACTCAGTAGTGGAAATATACATGTGATTCTGTCTTCCTGACTTCTCTCACAGGGCTGTGGTAAGCAACAAATGAGCTGATGTGTACAACAGTGCTTTTTAAGCTTCTCAGTGCTACAAACATCACTTGAATAGCACTGAGTACTTTCAGGTACAACTGCTACATTGAAAGCCTGCACTCAAAAGTGTATATGTAAAGCTGGGCATGGTAGTGTAGTCCTGTAATCCGAAAGACTCAGGAGGATGAGGCAGAAGGATCAAAAGTTTGAGGCCAGCCTCAGCAAATTAGCAAGGCCCTCAGCAACTTAGTCAACTCTATCTCAAAATATAAATAAATAAATAAATTTATTTGGGATGTAGCTCAATGTTGAAGTGCCCCTGGGTTCAATCCCCAGTACCAAAAAAAAAAAGTTATAAAAAAGCCCCAAAACAAAATTCAGGTCTTGCCTCCTGCCTTTCAGTATGAGGGCTCAAACCCAGGGCCTTTCTCATGTTAAGCAAGTGCTCTACCACTGAACTGCATCCCCAACCCTTTTAATATTTTATTTTGAAACAGTCTCATTAAGTTGCCCAGGCTGCCCTTGAACTTGTGATCCTCCTGCCTCAGCTTCCAGAGTAACTGAGATTACAGGCGTTGGCCACCATGCCCTGCTGGTCTCACCCTTTCTAACTAATTAAGCAAGTTCTGCCTCTTCCAGGAAGCTTTTTCTGATCAGCTCAGTAATCATACCACACCCTCTTCTAATTTTCATAGCAAGAGTTCCTCTTACCTCTTTTGTAGCCTTTGAAATCTTCTGTTATTTACCTTTTTCTGAATGAGTCCTCTCTCATCCTCATTGCCCCTTAAGACAGAACACAAAACTCTCTACACACATTAGGTGTTCAATAAACATTTGTCAAATTGTGATGTGATAAGCAGAACTATGTCTCCCCCAAAATGTTCACATCCTAAGCCCTGGAACCTGTGAAAATGTGACCTTTGGCAAAAAGGAATGTAGGTTGAAGGTGGAATTAGGGTGACTAATCAGCTGACCTCAAACTAGGATTATATGAATGGGCCTAATGTAATCATGAGAATCCTTTAAAAATAAAAAAAGAGAGGCAGATAAAGGTCAGAGTGAGTGACATGAGAAAAACACAATCTGCTGTTGCTAACTCTGAGTTAGAGAAAGGTGTCTAGGAGCCAAGGAATGTAGGTAGTCTCCAGAAACTGAAAAAGGCAGGGATATGGATTCTCCCCTAGAAATTCCAGGAAGAAATATAGCCTGCCAACACCTTGAGTTTACCCCCAATGAAATCCATTGCACACATCTGACATCCAGAATTGTAAGATAATACATTTATGTTATTTTTAGCCATCAATTTTGTAGTAATTTGTTGTAGGAGCAATAGAAAACTATTACAAGCAATAAGAAAGGACTTTGCTGCAACCGTATTTACTACCTCCAAACTTCTGGCTTTATCTGGGACAGTTAGACAAAGCCACAAGTTGCCAAAGCTAAACCTGACAATTCACAACCTCTACCACGAACATAACAGGCACTATGAGGTAAATGATTTAGAAGTATTTTAGTTGCTTGAAAAGCAGCATGTAAATTATATGTCTTTTAAATAAGAGAAGGAAACTACTTTAAAAAAAAAAAACATTTCCCCTCTAGCCCGGTGTGGTGGCAAACACCAGTAATCCCAGCAGCTCAGGAGCCTGAGGCAGGAGGATTGAGAGTTCAAAGCCAGCTTTAGTAACAGTGAGGTGCTAAGCAACTCAGTGAGACCCTGTCTCTAAATAAAATACAAAATAGGGCTGGGGATGTGGCTCAGTGGTTGAGTGCCCCTGAGTTCAACCCCAGTACCAAAAAAAAAAAAAAAAAAAAAAAATTCCCTTCTAATTCAATCCCCTCCTATTATTTCCTCCCCTGTTCCCTTCCCTCTACTGATCTTTCTTCTATTTACTTCTAGTTTTTTTTTTTTTAATTAGTATCTTGTGGATATACATGATGGTGGGATTCACTGTGGTGTATTCATATATGAACATAGGAAACTTAGGTCAGATTCATTCCACTGTCTTTCCCTATCTCATCCCTTCCACCCTTCCCTTCCTTTCCCTTTGCTACTGAACTGATCATTTTTCTATTTTTTATTCCCCCCTTATTTTGGATTAGCTTCCACATATTAGAAAAAACATCCAACCTTTGAGTTTTTGGGACTAACAGTGGGATTAATTATGCTATATTCATACATGCACATAATTTGCTCCATCTCCTTCCTAGTGCCTTTTCTTTCTCTTCCTTCTTCCTTCTCTCCCATCCATTTGCTCTACTCAACTGATCTCCCTTCTTTGGTTATTATTATTATTAATATTAATATTAATTAGTGCATTATCATTTTATATATATTGATATATATACATGCAGGATTCATTGTGGTTTATCTGTACTTGGACATAGCAAATAGTATACTTTTTATGATTACAAAAATAGTACAGATCCCTGTAGAAAACCTTTAAAGTACATGTAAAGCATAAAGAGGAATATGAAAATTACCCTGTGTAATGAAAAAAAAATTCCCTTTGTTGTATTATAAGCATTCAGCTAATTTGGGGGGAAGGGATCTCTCTCAGAACAGAAAGCAAATATTTACTTCCAGAGAGAATGAGATGAGACTGTCTGAATTTGGTCAATTGAGCTGTCCTTTACTATCAAGAAAAAAAATTTGATTGTTTAGCATTTGGACTCTGGTTTGGAGCTCTTCACCATGGATCATCAAAGTCTCATGATTAAACAAGCAAATAAAAAAAAAACACAGAAGAAATAGGTTATGGATACCCTGAAACTCAGGAAAGACTTGGAGTAGGGAAGAGGATAAAGAATCACTGGATAAATTAGGGGAAATGGTCCAGGTGCTCTAGGGCTCACTCCTAAAATGCCATCTTCACACCTATTAAATGTAGTAAGAGAAGAGTCATGCTGAAGGGCAACAGCTATACCCAGGACCTGTACTTCCTGGTCCTCCAGTCTGCACATGGACAAAAACATGACTATTCTGCCTCAGTTCTTTATGAGCTAACCATTCTGTGGGAGGGAGCAAAGCCTGGACTTCGATAAGGGTCTTATTGTGGTAAGATACACATAAAATACATCATTTTTATCACTTAAAAGCGTATAATTTGTGGTATTTTGTACATTCACAATTCTGTGCAATCATTGCCAGTATCTGGTTGCAAAACATTTTCATCAACATAAATGGAAACCCCATGCCCATTAAGAAATTGCTCCCCAATGGGCATGGTAATGTAATCCCAGTGATTGGGAGGCTGAGGCAGAAGGATCATGAGTTCAAAGCCAGCCTCAGCAACTCAGCAAGTCCCTAGGCAACTTAGTGAGATCCTGTCTCTAAATATAAAAAGGGCTGGGAATGTGGCTCAGTGGTTAAGTGCCCTGGGTTCAATCCCTGGTACCAAAAAAAAAAAAAAGAAAAGAAAAGAAATTGCTCCCCATCCCCACCTCCCTAGCAACTGTTCTTGGCTTTCTGGTATCTGCTTCTGGCCTGTATGGATTTGTCTATTCTGAATATTTCATGTAAATGGAATCATACAATATATGATCACATGACATTTTCTGTCTGGTTTCTTTTCTTTGGCATAGGTATTCAAGGTTCATCTATATTGTACCATGTACCAGAACTTCCTTTTCTATGATGAATAATATTACATTCTGTGGATACACCAAATTTTGTTTATTCATTCATTTATGGCACATTTGGGGTCTTCCATCTTTTAGCTATCATGAATATAGTGCTGCTATTAACTTTCATACATGTTTTTGTTTGAACACTATTTTCAATTCTTTTGGGTATATACCTATGAGTGAAATTGATAGGTCATATGGTAATTCTGTTTAATTTATTGTGGATATGCCAAACCATTTTCCATAGTGGTTGCACCATTTTACTTACAAAAAGATTTTGCTCTGTCACTAACCACCTATCCCATGCAGATACCAACAACTCTGCAATACCAACAAATGCCCATTGTTGGGGGTGATACACCTCTATAGGTCTCTTTGCTCCTAAAAATCTTGCTGGCTATGCTAAGAATGTGAGACCTTAAACCACTTTATACTCAAGCCATTTCTCAAGTTCTATTTGCAGTTAGCAACCTTGAGAGATGAAGTAATATCTCCACACAAATAAACAGTGGGCTTGCTTCTGCTTGCTATAAATCAGTGAATTACTCTAGCTAAGTGTTTCTCTGCCACAGAGCAAAACTAGGTTATGTGTAGCATCCACCTGGCCCTCCTCTACTCTGATGACATCTCCCCTGTGGGATTTGAAAGGCAGGAGAAACCAGTGCAAATCAACCTGAAGCTCATGCTGCCTGCTGTGCTATGAGTAATAGAGTCCTTCATCTTTGACCCAGGAGTCTTGTGTCTTTGCCAGGATTCATGACACAAGTAGTTTCACATACTACAGCTTATAAGTAAGTAAAAATCCCAGACCCTTCAGTTCTCAATACGTACAAGTCTTCAGTGTCCATCAGGATCGTGAAGATGAGCCTCCACATCTGCTCGGAAGGGCTTGTGAACTAAGCAAGCTTAAACGTCAGGGCTGGGACACAGCAAAATGGTCTTTAGAAATGCCTTTGCATGACATTATTATTTCACTGTCTAAAATTTATCTTTCTGTTTGTGTATTCACAATAGTTCATATTTTTATTACATAACATTGCAAATGGTACTTTTAATTTCATTTTTTTATTTGTCATCTATATAGGATTTTATTGATATATTTACTTTGTTTCTAGGAATCTGGCTCAATTCTCCTTCATTCTAATAATTTATCTGAACTTTCTCTTGAACTCTACAATAAGAAAATTGATTAAAGTTCATAGTCATTTTCTTTAAAAATATTATTACTTAATGCAGACAACATTTTTTTAAAAAAGTCTTTGGAGCAAAATAAAGGAAAGAAGTCCTCAGTGACAAAAAGTCGGGGAACTTACCAAACTCTGCTATCTGATCTTTTGATGACTTTCATTTTTATAGAAAATTGAATTTTATATTGAATATTTATTGCCTACCTGTTCTATGCAAGTTGTGAAGAAGTCAAATATGAATAAGACATAACCTTTTTCCTTTGAGGAGCTCACAGTACTGTAGCAGGAAGGATGGAATGATCTCTAAAGTTCTATTTATGCCGAAGCCATGTTTTAGGTCCACCATTTAGTTATCCCTTCAGAATTCAGCATTTTTTCTTTTATTGTTATTTTCTCCCCCCCCCTCCCCCGTGATTCAAAACACAGAAACCAACACACTGAGAAAAATGGAGGCATATGTTGAGGCGGATCTTCTCTTTTCTATCTATGGATTCCTTTCCCTCTCTTCTCTATATCTTTTCTGTTCCTTCACCATCTTGCTTTGTCCTGACCCCTATATGATTTCATGACATCCTTTTACTTTCAACTCTAGTGCTAACAAGATCTGTCCCTGTTCCTCAACTCCTATTCCTTACGATAAAGTTTCATTGATCTAGTTTTCCTTATACTGCAAGTCAGATGTGGTTGCTGGCCAGTCTATGGAATGGGGTGGCTTATCCTTGGGTTAGGTGACAATCCCTTGGTAAAACAGTTAATGTGATTGTAAATTAGAACTTGGATGCTGACGCAAGAGAAGGATATGAAATCCTTTACAGTCATGTCATATACAGAGTAGATAATCATTTATACCTCTAATATGGAAAATTCGACTCTTGAAGATCCTATTTTGTGGCATTCTGTGGCTTGAGTTGCAGGCCTAAATGAATAGGTTTGGATAATGAGTTTCAATTCTACCATGGAGAAATTATAGGAGAATTATTAGGTGAATATGGGTCAAGTAATATCAAGATTCTTAATGCTTCAGTGAACAACATGGAATGTACTATGGTCTGCAAAGAAACCTTCACTCAGATCTCTGTTGCCTCCATTGCTTTGGAATTGGAACTTCTTTGGCTCTGACCATGAAATATCTGGTCACTTGACAGTTCCACAGCCCCCTCTTCTAAAAAAAAGACAATGTTGCTTTTAATGAGACCAAAGAAAATGGGAGGTGAAGAGTTTAAGTAGGTCAGTTTAGCAGTCTCCAACATGGTGTGTATTTTCAAAATTTGAAATGATATTCGTCCTCCTCATCCCACTACAAATAACTCTTTCCTTAGCCTGTTGTAAGGCAGGAAATCCCTACCATCAGAATTATTCCTTTGAGCAAAAGCACTGTCCCCAGAAGCCATGGTTCAATCCCATTGCTACCTCGTGGTGGTGAAGGGGTGAGGAGTTGATCTTCTGTCTGGGGAGGGAGGGGGAGTAATTCATCAACCCACAATCACCTGCTACTCATATTCTCACAGAGAGCATGTCCAGAGACACAGGAAGCCAGCAGAGGTAAATCTGAAGGTGGGGCAAAAACACAGAGATCTGTAACAGGTGTATCTGGCAAAAAAGGGTAGTTAGAATAGGCTGCTGCAGCAGAGGACTCTGAAAAACAGAAGAAGAGGAGCGCGTGGGGCATTTGGAAATGGACTGGAGCCAAAATAAGTGCCTAAAGGAGAAGATTTAAGACCCATTTGATCCACCCCAATTCTCTCCCCAGACACACTGAATTAGAAATTTCATTTAAACAGGATCATGAGGTGATTCAAGTGCTTTGCTCCAAGGGGTCCGCAAACCACAAGGACTTAAAGTCACTGACTTAAACAGGTTGGAGAAAAGATTCAGAAAGTTGGGGATCGATCTCAAAAAATGGTTTAATCTCCTTCTTCCTGTTCTTTAAAAGATTGTTTTTTTTTTTTTTTTTTTTTTGTACTGGAGATTGAACCCAGTAATATTATACCACTGAACTACATCCCAAGTCTTTTTTATTTTTTATTTTGAGACAAGATTTTGCTAAGCAGCCACAGACTCCCTTGAACTTGCTGTCCTCCTGCCTCAGCCTCCCAAGTAGCTGGGATTACAGGCATGCCCCACTATACCCAGCCAGCTAAGAAGATTTGTCTTTTCAGAGAAGTAGCTTTTAAAAATCAACCTTCCTCCCTACCTTTTAAGACAACTAATTTTTCAAAACCACCTTTCCTCCCCATCTTGCTTCAATCTTCACAAACAATCCCTCCTTTTTTATTACAGGAAAAGCCCAACTTTAGTTAGATAAACATTAAAGATGTCGGTTAGAGGCCTCTTTTGATTGTTCAGGAGATATGAAAACAAACGAGAATGAAAAAAACCCAGGAGGCTTTGTCAAGATATCAATTTATCTTAGCACCTGTCATAGGTCCCACAGCCTGGAGCTGGGAGGCAGCTGGGAGTTCCTTAGGTTTCATCCCTCTATGTTCAGGCAGGCCAGAACTCAAAGTGGACAATTCTAAAAAACAAAACAAACAAACAAACAAAAAAAACCAATAACCTTATGAGGAACAAATCAGAACCACCACTTTGATTCAAGGTCTTGGGCCTTTCTGACTCAGTTGATCTAATGGAAGGGATTCTCTTTTTTCCTTCCAAGTTGTTGAGTCTGGCCCATTAATGCGTGCCTCCTGGACCTGTAAAGAACTAGCAAGGCAGAAGAGACAGCAGGTGATGGACAGTCTTTGAGTAGAGCCCAAAAATATATCTCTCTCTGGGAACGGACCTCTCTCCAGTTGACCCTATTCCTGCTGCCACCAGGTGGTTTCCTGGTAGTACAAGTAGAGGGCAAACAGGTAACTTTTGGAGAAAGGAATAAAATTATTTTATTGTTTTATAATTGGTGCCTTAGATAAGATTGATTTACTTCACAGGGAGGAGAATGAGTATCTTCAGGAGTTTTAGATAAGCACCATTTCCCTCAGGGAAATCTTGATTCCATTGTACTTTCCAGAGACTCAATCAGAGAACAAAGTGAACATTCACTCATTCAGTGTTCATTCAAGAAACATTTATTCTTTAACTTGTAATGGAATCTAAACTGTATTGAAATAAGTAACTATAGTATAAAATCAATAACTTTATATACTATATATATTATATATCTGTATAAAACTTGGGTCAGCAAAGCCAAAGGGGCAGAGCTGCCCAAGCCCACACCTCGTCTGGTCACCTTGTGCCCCGGTGCTCAACCTAGAGCTGCAGGGCATGTTTGCGTGGCTGGTTTTCTGTCTTGCTTTGCTTCCATTCTTTTTTTGCCCTGATTCCTCCCGTTTGGAATGGCAAAGATTACTCTTTACCATTGCGTATTGGAAGCATTAAAATTGATTTTGATTTACACTGGAGGTCACAGATAAGAGTTTGCCTTGAGTCTAGGAGGAGACTTTGGACTTGGACTTTGGAGCAATGCTGGAACTCTTAAGATGTGGGGACTCTTGGAAATGAACTTAAAGCATGTTTCATTGCAAGATGGGCACAACCTTTGGGGACCAGGGCCAAAGTCTGGATCTGAAATACCCCCAAAGTCCATTTTGGAAGCATGGTCTCCAGTATAGCAAGGTTCAGAGGTGGGACTTTTAGGCCATGATGACAGCTGTAATTCATCAGGGGATTAATCCATTCAATGGATTCGTAATTTGAATGCTCTACTGGGTGGTGACTGTAGGAAGGTGGAAGGGGCTGAGGAAGGCATGTCACTGGGGGTATAGCATTGGACTTATCTTGTCTAGGAATCCTCTGCAAGGCATCCTTATACAAGGGAGAACATTCGAACACAGACATGCACAGGGAGAGCACCATGCAAAGATGAAGACAGAGACACGCTTCTACAAGCCAAGGGAATGCCAAAGATTGCCAGCAAACCACCAAAAGCTAGGAGGCAGGCCTGGAATGGACTCTTTCTCACATCCCTCAGGATGTATGAGACAACAATTTTGGTTGTTTAAACTACTACTTAGTCTGTGGTACTTTGTTATAGAAGTACAGTAAACTAACAATACCAGTTTTGTTGGAGAGAAGTGAGGGTAGGTGGTTAGAGAGGACTTCAGGGAGGTATATAGGTCAGGTTATCTAGCGCCTCGCAGGCCTTTGCAAATGCCTTTACCAAAATTTGGTAAATTTGCGTAGCTTCTGAAGATTACAAGTAGGCGAGGGCTATACATTACTTCTCCCACAACCTCCTTGCTTTGTGGAATATTATAATGAAGTAATTACCTTCATTATTTTATCAAACTGAATGTGATGACACATACAATTATTAGCAATCAGGAACAAAAACAGTCATACAGTGTCTTCTTATAAACTGGGTCAAGTACATGCTCCCTGAGTTTTATTAGTTATATTTGCTGTGTTACAAATTGCCCCAACTTGTTATGGCTAAAAACAACAAACATTTGTTTTTGTGGGGGACCATGTGTCAGGCTGCCAACCACATGGTTGGACATAGGGCCACACAGTGTCTGAGACCTAGATGGCACTCCAAAGGGAGCTGAGACATTGGGTTGACAGGTCAAATATTTTTAAAAGATTTTTAGATGTTGATGGACATTTATTTTATTATTTATATGTGGTGCTGAGAATCAAACCCAGTGCCTCACACATGCTAGGCGAGCATTCTACCATTGAGCCACAACGCCAGCTGTTACTTGCCAAATTTTTATGTGGTATTCATCTAGGGTGGAGGCACCTGGTCTATATTTCTAGTCATTTCACTTTGTTTTGGGAGTGGGATGGGGATTGAGCGCAGGGCCTTGTTCATGTTAAGCATGATTCTACCACTCAATCACACCACCAGTCCTTTATTCCACATACTTGGGACACAATTTCAATAATTAAACATTATTTCTTACACCCCTTTTACTTAGTAATGGACTCTGCTATAATGTTTCCTAACCTTAAGTTTTATGGATAGAATTCAGATTGGCCTATGGACTTTGATGGGAAAAATACCTCCTTATTTTGATCAATTTCCAACTGAAGGCCATCAACATATCCGAGTCTTTTTAGCAATAACTGCGACTTTGTCACTAACAAAGAGCAAACATATTTTCACATCACATTACAGCTGTTGTCAATATCTGAAAAGATCAATTATGCTCATCCTTACTTCAAATTATGGAGATCATTAGGCCTGCCCCTGGGTTTTTTCTGGGTTGATAAGAACATGCATGCAAAATTATTAGAATGTCCACACTGAGCTGAGAGTGTGGCCCAGTGGTAGAGCACTTGCCCAGCATGTATGAGGCCCTGTGTTTAATAGCCTGCACCACAAAAAAGTATCCATAGTAACCACTGAATTTACAGGCTCAAGCAGCCCCTACCAAAATTCTAATGACATTTTTTACAGAAATAGAAAAAAATCCTAACATTCAAATGGAACCACAAAAGACTCTGAATAGTTAAGTCATCTTGACCTAAAAGCCCAAAGCTGGAGGCATTACACCATGTGCTTTTATAATATACTGCAAGGGTATATGGAATGGTTTAGATAAGAGGTGACCCCCCAGACCTTGATTGTGAGACAATGCAAGAAAGCTTAGAGGTGAAATGATCAGGTTAGGAGAGCCTTAATCTAATCAGCACATTAATCCACTGATGTGGATTAACTGAGTGGTAACTGTAGGCAGGTGGGGTGGGGCTATATGAGGTGGTTCATTGGAGACATGCTTTTGGGGTTTATATTTCGTCAGTGGTGAGGGAAGTGTCTGATTCTCTCTCTCTCTCTCTCTCCCCCTCTCTCCTTCCTGGTTCCAGGTTGTGAGCTGTTTTCCTATGCCACAGTATTCCACCATGATATTCTGCCTCACCTTGGCCCCAGAGCAATGGAGTCAGCCATCTATGGATTGAGAACTCTGAAAATATGAGCCCCCAAATAAACTTTTCCTCCTCTAATTGTTCATGCCAGGTCTTTTGTTCACAGCAAAAAAAAAAAAAAAAGAAGCTGATTACAACAGTATTTTTTTTTCAAACAACATTACCCTATGTAAATTTATGATTACACAAATGATATGCCTTTACGCCATGTACAAACAGAGAAACAACATGTATCCCTTTTGTTTACAATAAAAATTTTAAAAAATTAAAAAAAAAAACCAAACATGTAAAAACAACATTAAGTCTTAATGTTGGAGAACAATCACTTTTGATTCCATAGCCTGCATCCTGGGTACACCAGGACAAGGGATAGACTCTCCGAAGACCTCAGACAGCCCATTTCTATATTTTCTGCTGAGTTCAATTTGCTTAGAGCACTCATGAGTTGGAGTCTTATGCCCAAATTTGTAGAGAATGAAATCATGGACTGATGGCTCTCTGGTTCTGAGTCTTTAAACACTGCCCCACTCCTCTAATGACAAGGTACTGCCCCAAATGGAATCTTGTTGGTGGCTCTGCTCCTATGACACATCTCGGAACAGGCCTTCAGACTGTCTGCAACATACTTTGAAATCTAGGTAGGGACCACCTGGCCCCACAGCTCTTAGGGGAATTGGCTTATATGAATAAGGAGGCTGAGAAGTTCCACAAAATATTTTTGCTAGATGAACACCCTGGAACGCTAGCCATGTGGCTCTGTTCACATCCAAAATCTTCAGAATGTGGGCAGCTCATGGCATAATTCTCAGTTTCAGTCCAAATATGTTAGAATCCAGGAGCCACTAGTGCAAGTCTTAAGAGTCCAAAGTCTAGAAACCCAGTCCTGATTTCCAAAGGCAGAAAAAGAATGCCTTTGTTGTGATTCTGTCTGGGGTCCTAGCTGATTGCATAGTGCCCACCCATATTGATGGCAGATCTTCCCCACTCAGTCTGGAGAACCACACATCAGTTTCCTTCAGAAAACCTCTGAAAGTCACACCCAGAAATAACTCTTTACCATGTATGTATTCCTTAATGCAGTCAAGCTGACACATAAAATTGACCATCATATCTCCTAATCAGCTGTGGCCTCAGGCTGGAGAAGAGATTTTATGACGCTTTTGATGTCATGAGAATGAGATGCTCACTCAATGTCTGAAGTTGGGGTGATTCCAGTGACTTAGCATTGCTCTCCCAATGCTAGCAGCTGCGAGCTCTGCTTGGAATGATTCAGCCTCATGGTCTCAGACTTTTCCCTTCTCCATTACAGTTCCTACAATCGATGGATTGCGCCTTATGGTGGTGCGCAGAAGGGTGTGACCTCAGTTTCTCCAGTGCCAACACTGTTCAGGGAGTAGAAGCAAGTTGAATTCTCTTTGATGAGAAACTGTTTTGTATATACATCCAGTGTAGAAGAAATTAGAGCTGTACTTCAGGCAAGGAGGACAGTCAGAGCTGATGAGGTGCATTGTTCTGCCTGGCCCACATAGAAGATATGTCTTGTCACTTGTCTTTCCAGATCTCTTTTGCAAAGGGACTTTAAAAGCAATCAGTCAAGTTTCAGCCATCCTGTCCAACTGGGAGATAGTCTTTCCACCTTTCCGGGATGCGGTTTCCACCCTTCCTCTTTGCTGAGGGACGTCCAGAACAGTCGCGTCCCCGGCCTCAGCCACTCCGGACGGGATGCCATTGGCTCATGTAGACGCCGAGATGGGGCACACTCAATGCCAAGCGGATCAAGGCCGTCACTGTGGGGTCCTCGGAGCCGGAACAAGATGCTGGTTCGGGAGCGCGCCCGGCAACTCACAACAGTATTTTAATTTCAGCATGGTACTGGCATATAAACAGACATATAGACCAATGGGACAGAGTAGAGAACCCCAAAATCAGTCTACATATTTATGGCCAATTGATCTTAGGCACAGTTACCAAGAACATACAAGGGAGAAGGACAGTCTCTTCAATAGACGGTGCTGGAAAAACTGGATATTCACATGTAGATGACAGATCTTTATCATTTCACCATAGGAAAAAGATTGACTCAAAATAGATTAAGAACTTAAATGTAAGGCCTAAAATTACAAAAGAACTAGAAGAAAACATAGAGGAAAAGCTTTGTGACATTGATCTGGGCAACGAAATTTTGAATATGACCCAAAAGCACAAACAACAAAAGTGAAAATAGACAAATAGGATCACATCACACTAAAATGCTTCTGCACAACAAAGGAAAGGATCAATAGAATGAAAGCATAGTTTATATAATGGGTGAAATTATTTGTCAATGATACATCTGATAAGGAGTTAATAATAAAAAAGGCATTTAGGGAACTCAACTCAATAGCAAGAAAACAAGTAACTGGATTTTAAAACACACAAAGACCAGAAATAGACGTATCTCAAAAGGAAGCATACAAATAGCAATAGATACATGTAAAAATACTCAACATTGCCCATCATCAGAAAAATGCAAATCAAAACCACAGCGAGATATCATCTTCCCCAATTTGAATGGCTATTGCCAAAAGACAAAAGATAAGAAATACTAGCATGGATGTAGAGAAAGGGGAACTCTATACACTGTTGGAATATAAATTGGCATAGCCTTTATGGAAAACAGTATGCAAAGTCCTCCAAATTTTAAAAACAAACTGCCATATTATCCAGCTATCCTATGTCTCAGTCCATATTCAAAAGAAACTAAATTAAGATGCTGAAGAGATAACTGTACTCCCGTGTTTATTGTACCATTATTCACAAAAGCCAAGATATATAATCAAGCTCAGTGTCCATCAACAGATGGATAAAAAAATAAACACAATGAAATGCTATTTCACCTTTAAAAAGAAGGAAATCCTGCCATTTGTTGTGAAAATTACAATTAAAGTAACATTGAGGGTGGACACAGTGCTGCGTGCCTGTAATCTCAGCTGCTTAGGAGGCTGAGGCAGGAGGATCCAGAGTTCAAAGCCAGCCTCGGCAAAAGCGAGGTGCTAAGCAACTCAGTGAGACCCCTGTCTAAATAAAATACAAAATTGGTCTGGGGATGTGGCTCAGTGGTCGAGTGCTCCCGAGTTCCATCCCCAGTACCCCACCCAAAGAAAAACATTGAAAGAACCTTCAAAATGGAGTTGAGGGGCCATCAGGGAAAAGAACTTATGCATTCAGTCACTGCCTAGGAATGTGAATTTGGTAAACTTCTGACTGGAGGCAGCTAGAAAATTTCCTTAATATTGTGCCCAGAGACTTAAGATGTGTAACAAGAGGTTATTACTCTTGTTTTATGGATCTTTTACTAAGTATATACATACATTATTTTACTTATCTTCTATCAATTGCATGATCCCTGCCATACAGCACCTCTTCTTTCTCAATTTCAATAGAAGTACACTGTAATGGAATTTTTATGGTTCTGTACTATTCCCACTTTCTCTGCCTTCTTTGGAACATTTATTCAGAGCTATCTAAACCTGAGTCTCCTGGATTGCAGTTCCTAACACCCCAAGTAAAGTCCTTTTTTGTTGTTTTTGTCTTTGTTTTATTTCTACATTTTTTGGTGTTTAGATTGATCAACACTGTGGTAATATGGATGAACCTGGAGGACATCATGTTCAGTGAAATAAGCCAGATACAGAAGGACAAATATTGCATGCTCTCATTTACATGTGGAAACCTTAAAGGTTGATTTCATAGAAGCAGAGTTAAAATGATGATTACCAGGGGCTGCAGTAGAGAAAAATGAGGAAATATTGGTCAAAGCAAGCAAGTTTCAGTTTAACAGGATGAAAAGATTTTGGAGATCTATTATACAGTGTGGTGAATATAGTCAATAATGTATTACATACTTGAAAATTGCTAAAAGAGTTGATCTTAAATATTTCACCATAAAAATAAGTATGTGAGATGAATGTTAATTAGCTTAACTTAATCATTTCACAATATATACACATATCAAAGCATTACATTCTACAAAATAAATATATACAATTTTTATGTTGATTATGCCTCAGTAATGCTGGGGAGGGAAAAGAAGCACATGTTAATATGCACAAATTGTATCTTTAATATTTTGATGACTGTATTTTAACACAACCAGTTTTTGTTGTAATCCTATATGTTTTACTTTGTGAATTAAAAATGACTTTGTAAAGAGTTGGCCAAAGGGACTCATGGCACAAGGAAAGTTTTTGTTTGTTTGAAGGTGTTTTGTGGGTTTATTTTAATATTTTAGCTGTGCATTAATAAGTAGTTTTTGTAAGCTTTGTGTTCTGTTCCAAGCCATTTACTAAACTGTTATACACACATGTGTATTCATGAGTACATATTTCTTTTTTTGAAAACATTGGACTCTTTAAGATTTATATTTTATGTTTTTATTAGTGCATTATAGTTATACATAAAAGTGGAATTTAATGTGATATGTTCATACATGCACATAACATGATTTGGTCAATTGCATTCCACAGTTCTTTCCCTTTCTCATCCTTCCTCCCTCTGCCTCAATCCTTCCTCTACACCATTGTTCTCCCTTCCATATTCATGAGATCCCTTTTTTAATTCCTTTTTTCTTTCTAGCATCTGCATATGGGAGAAAATATTTGATCCTTGACTTTCTGAGTCTGACTCATTTCACTTGGCATGATGTTCTCCAGTTCCATATATTTACCAGCAAATACCATAATTTCATTCTTCTTTATGACTGAGTAGAACACCATTGTGTATATATACCACATTTTCTTTATCCATCTGTCGATTGGCACATGGGCTGGTTTTGTAACATATCTGGCTATTGTGAATTGTGCTACTATAAACATTGGTATACATGTATCACAATAGTATGCTGATTCTAGTTCTTTTCAGTGAATAACAAGAGTGCTATAACTGAGTCATATGTTGGGTCCATACCTAGTCTTTTGAGGAATCTTCACTTCTTTCCAAAGTGGTTGTACTATTTGCAGTTCCATCAAAAATGCATGAGTGTACCTTTTTCCCCACATCTTCTTCAGTATTTATTGTTATTTGTATTCTTTTTAAAAATTTTTTCTGTAGTTGTATATGGACAAAATGCCTTTGTTTATTTTTATGTGGTATTAAGGATTGAGCCCAGTGCCTCGCATGTGCTAGGCAAGTGCTCTACCACTGAGCTACAATCCCAGCTCTATTTGTATTCTTGATGACTGCTCTTGTAACTGGAGTGAGATGAAATCTCAGTGTAGTTTTGATTTGCATTTCCCTAATTTCTAAGGATTTTGAGCATTTTTCATATATTTGTTGGACATTTGTATTCCTTCTTTTGAGAAATGTTTAGTTCTTTTGCCCATTTATTGATTGGGTTATTTGGGTTTTCGGTGTTGAGTTTTTTGGGGTTAAGTGTTTTTGGGGTTCTTCGTATATTCTTTATATTAATCCCCTGTTGGAAGAGTAGTTGGCAAAGATTTTTCTCCCATTCTCAACCTCTCTCCACAATGTTAATTGTTTCTTTTGCTGTGCAGAAGCTTTTTAATTTAAAGCTATTCATTTTTTATTTTGTACCAGGGATTGAACCTAGGACATTTAGTCACTGAGCCACATCCCCAGCCCCTTTTGGTATTTTATTTGGAGACAGAGTCTTGCTAAGTTGCTTAGGCCCTCACTAAGTTGCTGAGTCTGGCTTTGAACTTGCAATCCTCCTGCCCCAGCCTCTAGAGATGCTGGGATTACAGGCATGCTATTCCACTTGTTGATTCTAGGTTTTATTTCTTGAGTTTTAAGAGTCTTGTTAAAGAAGTAGGTATAGGGCTGGGGAGGTAGCTCAGCTGGTAGAGTGCTTGCATAAGGCCCTGAGTTCGATCCCCAGTACCGCAAAAAAATAAATAAATGAAGAAGTAGGTGCCTGCACCAAATATGTTGGTGTGTTGACCTATGTTTTCTTCTAGCAGTTTCAGTGGCACAAGGAAAATTTATGAATTTCTGATTTAGTATAGGTTCAGATAGGAAAGTGTAAGCACCCTAGGGTATAACTACCTTTGTGGTGTGAACACCTGACTATGGTCTTCAAATGCTAACTAATCTCTGCTGAGTATGCATTTCTGATTAGGAAAACTCAAATGTTTAGAACTGTAAAAATTGTTTATCAATATGAATAAACATTGCTTTTTCCTCCTCTCCTTCAAAATACATGACTAATGCACTCCTTATTCCTATCTCTACTGCCCCTACCCTGCACTAACTTTTCAAAATATCATTTTGTAGACAGATACAATATTTCATTAAATAATTGATTATTTGAATCCAAGATGTCATAGGTGATAAGATTCACCATTCTTTAACACACCAAAAAAAGAAAAATTCCTGTCAGTTCAAACTAATTCACCCCGAATTTAGAGGTAATAAAAAGTTTTTAAAAAGTATCTTAGAGTAGATGAAATAAAGTACATAACAAAACATTGATATCAAAGTGCTTTGAAGTAAATTATAGACAATAAAAAGCATTGTGCATATACAACACAACATAGTAAGGAGTGTGGGTTTTGTTTCTTCACTTATGAAGTCAAAAATTTATTTCTCAGGGCTCCTGACCTGCCACAAGATGGCGAGAGCTCCAAGGAAACATAGGGAGAGGCAGTGACTAGAAGTCACTAGGGGAAAGATCAATAACAAAAACAATGATGGGTCTGTCATTTGGGAGCCTGCGATGGGTTTATTTCAAAGCTGATAATAAATAAACAGAAAAGCAAGTACTTTAGGAGAGCCTAAAGATATACATTTAATATTCCATTTTGTCTTGTGTATACTGGGCTCTGATTTCCAGAGCTCGGGACACACTTGCATAGGCAAGTCAGCATGGTTGGTGTAGGCACAATGTGGACTCATTGGCAATCAAGGCTGTTTAATGTTTCAGAACTTTCCTCAGTCCCATGCAACCAGGCTTGATAAGGGGCTCTTTACAAGACAAGGCTAGCCACAAATTTTTCCTCATTACTCTAAGGCAATTCATTTGTTTTGGGCACACAATATGTAATAGGGAGAATAATAGGGTGCAAGCTCTGGTATATTTCTGTGTGATGAGTAGTGAGAAAGGTGAAGTCTCTCCCATGCCATAAAGGAGTTACCACAATACATTCACAGTAACTCTGTGGAGAAATATTATGAGTCCTGAATGCTAATATATTGCTGCTTAGCATGCAAAATGGTGGAGGGGAATTTGTCAATATCTAGAAAATTACATATGCACACACTTCACTTCCTGGAAGCTACTCCAAAAACATATTTAAAAAATGCAAAATGACATATGCCCTTTGCTACTCCACATTCATGCTACTTATAAAATGAACAGACTAAAGAAACTCAATATAGCCACATAATGAAGTAATACATGATTATAAAAAGGAATGAAGACAATCTTTTTATAGTGAGATGGAATGGTCTTCAGGATAATATAAATGAAAAAAGGCAAGGTGGAAAACAGTTTTTATAGTATGCCACCTTTTGTGTACAAAAGGGGAGAGATACACACACATATGTGTATATGTGTGTATGCATATTTGCTTATATTTTACAATAGCACAATAAACTTTCTTATACATCTCCTCCATCTTGTCTGGAATTATGTTTTTCTTTATATATTGAGAGAGCTGTTGCTTGTAAGCATCTTTATCTTCTTCCACGAGGGAATGCATATAATCTGCAAAGTTATGATCCATGAAGTGCTTCCAATACACTTTTGCATTAGATTCCTTGCTTTCAGAATCATTACCAGGAAATCATTTGGTACTCTGAGGGATAGACAAGCCTCCATCCACTGCCACTGTCAGAGCTTCAAAAGTTTTATTGCCAGTGGTAAATCTATCAAGGCCTGCATTCAAATAGCAAGTAAAGGCACCAGGCTGACCATCAATGCTTTCCACATTATATTTATCTCTGGTTACCTCCACTTGGCCTTCACAGATCTTGCCCATGACAACCTATTGAAAAGACTGATTCAGCAGCAGGCCAGTACAAGATACTGCAGCATAATCTGTCCAGCCAACATGCCATATTTTGGTAGGTGGTGTGCATAAGCTGCATATACTATTATATCCCCTTCTATCCAGGCATAAGCAATGTGACAAGAGATATCTGTTAGTAAATAAATTATCATCTTGTATTCATGTATGTTGTCCTATTCTTATCCTGGATCACTGAGTTTTTCACTGTGACCAAAAGACCCAACAAGAACAACTTAGTGGAGGTTAAGTTCATTTTGGCTCACAGTTTCAGAGGTTCAGTCCGTGGTCACCCAAGTACAAAGCTCTGGGCCCAAGATGAGGCAGATTATCATGGTGGATAAGTGGTGTTCATCTCAGGGCAGCCAGGAAGCAGCAGGATGAGCAGGTGTGGGACAGCAAGGAGGGCCACAGGGAAGATGCACCCTTTCATAGCACAATCCCAATGATCCACCTCCTCCAGCCATGCCCCACCTGCCTATAGGTACTACTCAGTACATTCAAACTAGGATGGACTGATTAGGTTATAGCTTTTGCTGTAACCTCTAAATATTCCTTCATTAACATGGAAGCTTTGGAGGGACATATCATATCCAAACCATAACAATCACCAAGTTTCCAAATGCAGTAATTGATTTAATCCTCTCATCTTCTTCTAAATTTGACTTGGTAGCTCTTAAAGTAGGCTTTATCTTAATAGCTTTAACAAACCCAATACTACAGAACATAGCTATGTATCTATGGCTTGACACAGACCTGAAGGTCCAGCAGTGCTACAGAGGGGAAAATGTATATTTACTGTTAAAGTATGTTCTTTCTAGCTCCTTCATTAAAAAGCCTGGAATCAATGACAACCCAGCAACAATAAAATGCCCTTAGCACCCAGGTTTTGGTCTTTAAATACCTTTTCCCACTGAAAAAGAGCCAGAGTTCTTTGGAGGTCCGGAGCAGTAAATATACACGATGAGCCTGGGAGATGGTAAAACAGAAAGCAAGAAGCTTTCAAAGATTACTGGGTTTCCAACAAAAGAAAAAAAGGAGCAAATTTCAAAAGGATTCCACTGGTCAGTAATGCAATAATTTGTGCAAAATAATAGACATTTATGGGCTGCGGTTGTAGCTTAGTGACAGAGCACTTGCCTAGCATGTATGAGGCACTGGGTTTGATGCTCAGCACCACATATAAATAAATGAATAAATAAATAAACAAATAAAATGTCCATTGACAACAAGAAATATTTTTAAAAAATGGACATCTAGGCCTGGGGATATAGCTCAGTTGGTAGAGTGCTTGCCTCCCAGGCACAAGGCCCTGGGTTCAATCCCCAGCACCACACAAAAAAATGGACATATAGTTTTAGTTCTGGCATGTTAAGAGTGACATTGCCATCCTTACAAAAAATTAAAAGCTGGGGGTCACTATAAATGGTGGAGAAGAGAATTGTAGGGTTCTTTCTCTCCACAAAAGCAACTAGTAAGCCAGCCAATTGTCAGAAGCCATTTTCACAGAACTCTGGAATCTAGTTTAAAATAAAAACTAAAGTGAATGAAGGGAGAGCTTAATGAAGACGTTGTTGTCTTGCCTGCTCACTGTCTCTCACTACCAGAGCAGTGGCAGCTGTAAAGATGGCAGCTCACACTCGGTGTAGGTTTCTTCTGCCAGATGAAACCAATACAGACCTTACTCTCAAAGAATTGTGTGTGTGTGTGTGTGTGTGTGTGTGTGTGTGTATTTTAACCTGTCTGGTGGTTCCCTGAAGAAAGGGTACAGCTGACTATCAGCTGACTTTAAACATTCCAAGGGCTGGGGCAGCTTATTGGATGGCACTGGCTGAACGCATTTCAAGGCAAAAGTATTGCTTGTGGCAGCATGTAGCAAGAGATAGTTACCAGCTGGTACAAGCAAAGGATAGACTGAAAGGCTTGGGAAGGAAGAGACTTGGAAAGGAGATACATGGAGGAATAAGGGATTTTAAAAGCCCCCACCTAAACAAAGGACATGAAAAGGCCATGCACATGCCCTCTGTAGAACTCATCAGGCTCTATAACAGCCTGAAAGCACCTGAAGCTTTTGCTACTGGTTGACTTTCAGACTTCCCATAAGCAGAAAGTGATGCCGGAGGCACAGTTGTAAATGGCCTACCTAAGCATTGAAGGACTAACCTCCCCACCAAGAAAAAAAAAGGCAACACATATTTATTACTCACAAAACTGATGGAGAAAAAAATGAAACATTTATCTGACTTTTCTGTATTCATTGTGGTTCAGAGTAAGCAAATAGTTGATAAGAAGTTTCTATTTATAGAAGGATTGTAATAAATGCAAAAGAAGTGCTCACATTAGAAAAATCACCATTTTGTAATTCTTTATTGAAATAATAGATCTATGCAGAGGTTATTAGACTAAAAATTTGAGCTGGCCACGGTGGAGCATGCCTGGAATCCCAGTAGCTCTGGAAGCTGAGGCAGGAGGATCATGAGTTCAAGTTCGGCCTCAGCAACTCAGCAAGATCCTGTCTCTAAATAAAATATAAAAAAAGGGCTAGAGATGTGGCTCAATGGCTAAGTGCCCCTGGGTTCAAACCCCAGTACCAAAACCAAACAAACAAAAGATAAATAAAAAGTTGATGGGAATCTTTATTACAGGGAGCACAATCTGGTATCACTTGAACCTTCTGATGAATCTTAGCATCAATCAAAATGAGATAGGCATAGGCTGGGGATATAGCTCAGTTGGTAGAGTGCTTGCCTTGCAAGCACAAGGCCCTGGGTTCAAATCCATACTGCACCTCCTCATGCACTGTGGTAGTAAGTACATGGCACCATCTACTAGGTATCCTTGCCTAAAAATTGACAACGAATCTAACCAAACCTCTAGTTCTCACTACTGTTATTAGGAAATACAAGGGACAAAGGACAATTTAAACAATGTCACCAGGAAGTAACTGGCCAAATCTAGAGCATCCAACAGTCAACAGAAAAAAATGGCCCAGTTTCTTCAACAAATCAGTGACACAGAAAAGGGAAGATGTGAGATAGGAATTTGGGCATACAGAAAAATAAAGATAAACTGAGTCACAAAAAAGAAACACCCATGAGCAGCTGGAATACAAGAAATACCCATGAACTGAACTGAAAAACAAGCAACTCCTGAGCAACCCAGCCCATGCCCTTGTCCTATGTCCTTACCTGCAAAATGTAACACAATACAAGTGCTTGAAAACTGGTGTGAAATTGTGACCCCACCCAGACTCTTCCTCTAGTCTAGCCCCAAGCTATTCTCCCTTTATAAATATTAACACCCCAGACAAATGGGCTGCTGTCTCTCCCTCTGGAGATGGGCCACTTTCTCCTTTGAATGTGTATTCCTTGCTTTACCCCAAAAGGCATCTCCCCTTGAGATAATCCATGCTCTCCCTTGAATGTGTATCTGCTTCCCTAAATAAATCTGTTTTTGATGGGCACCTGCTGAAATTCTTGGAGATACCCCTCTCCAAGAATTCCTCTTGTGGACTATTACAGAATAAAAGAGAACTAAGAAACCTCATCAACTGCTACAGTTTGGCTCTAAAATGTCCCCCAAAAGCTCGTGTGTTGAAGGTTTGGTCCCCAATGCAGCAGTGTTCAGAGGTGGGACTTTTCAGAGGTGATTGGATCCTGAAGGCTGTAACCTCATCAAGGAATTAATCCATTTATGAATTCATAACTTGATGGGTTTTGGGGGAGGGACTTTGTTATAAAACTGAACTCGCTGCTTTCCTGCTGCCATGAGGTGTGCAGCTTTCCTCTGCTACATGCTTCTGCTAAGATGCACTGCCTTGCCAAAGACCTAAAAATAACCACACAAAGAGACAATGGAATAAAACCTCTGAAATCTTGAGCCAAAATAAATCTTTCTTCCTCGAAATTTAATTATCTCAGGTATTTTGTCATAGCAACACAAAGCTGGATAACAAGTGCAATCAGTGGATCTTGTTTGCATCCTGATTTGAATAAACTATAAAAAGACATCTTGAAAACAATTATGAAAATTTGAATATGGACTGAGAATGAAGAAATTATTGCTAACTTTAGTCAACATGCTAGCATAGTGGTATGTTTTTTAAAACAATCTTATCAGTTATAGATGTATACCAATGTAATTTCTGTGAAATTTTCTTTAAAATCCTCCAGTCCTTTGCACCTGCAAAGGAAAAGAGGATTGAAGCATAGATGAAATAAGATTGGCAAAGTACAGAATAGAGGACACAGAGACAAACCCACATAAATACAGTTATCTCATACTAGACAAAGGTGTATGAGACAAAGGTGCCAAAAACATACAATGGAGAAAAGATAGCCTGTTCAACAAATGGTGCTGGGAAAACTGGAAATCCACATGCAGCAAAATGAAACTAAACCCCTCTCTCTCATCCTGCACAAAAATCAACTCTAAATGGATCAAGGACCTCAGAATCAGACCCTGCATCTTATAGAAGAAAAAGTAGGTCCAAGTCTTCAACATGTCGGCTTAAGATCAGACTTCCTTAACAGGACTCCCATAGCACAAGAAATAAAAGCTAGAGTCGATAACTTGGATAGATTCAAACTAAAAAGCTTTTTCTCAGCAAAGGAAACTATCAGCAACGTGAAGAGAGAGCCTACAGAGTGGGAGAAAATTGTTAACACACACATTTCAGCTAGAGCACTAATCTCCAGAATCTATAAAGAACTCAAAAAACTTTACACCAAGAATACAAATAACCCAATCAACAAATGGGCTAAGGAAATGAACACACTCTTCACAGAAAAAGATCTATAAGCAATCAACAGATATATGAAAAAAGTTCAACATCTCCAGTAATAAGAGAAATGCAAATCAAAACTACCCTAAGATTCCATCTCACCCCAATTAGAATGGCGATTATCAAGAATACAAGCAACAATAGGTGTTGGCGAGGATGTGGGGAAATGTACACTCATACATTGCTGGTGGGGTTGCAAATTGGTACAACCACTCTAGAATGCAGTATGGAGATTCCTTAGAAAACTTGGAATGGAACCACCATTCAACGTAGCTATCCCACTCCTTGGCCTATACCCAAAGGACTAAAATCACCATACTACAGTGATGCAGCCACATCAATGTTCATAGCTATTCAATTCACAATAGCTAGATTGTGGAACCAACCTAGATGCCCTTCAGTTGATGAATGGATAAAGAAACTGTGGTATATATACACAATGGAATACTACTCAGCCATAAAGAGGAATAAAATTATGGCATTTGCAGGTAAATGGATGCAATTGGAGAATATCAAGCTAAATTAAATAAGCCAATCCCAAAAAACCAAAGGCCAAATGATCTCTCTGATAAGAGGATGATGATACCTAATGGGGGATGGGAGGGAGGCAAGAATGGAGGAAGTATGAATTGTATAGATGAAAAAAGAGGGGTGTCAGGGGTGGGTGGAAGGAAAAATACCAGAATGAGACAAACATCATTACCTATGTACATGTATGATTACACAAATGGTGGGACTCTAATTCATGTACAACCAGAGAAACAACAGTTGTACCCCATTTGTTTATAATGAGTCAAAATCAATAAATTATTTTAAAAAGATTGGCAAAGTGTTACTTATAGAAACTGTGATGGTACATGGAGGATCATTATATTATTCTTTCTTCTTTTATGTATGCTTGAACTTTTGATAATAAAAGATGAAAAAATAAGTCTGGATTCTACTTTTTAATGTGCCCTTAATTAGCTTTGTAATCCTGGCCAAGTCATTTCATTACAGTACCTCAACTCCCTCCTCAGTAACAGAGACATAAAAACCAGTTAAAATTCATTGTGTCTATTATATGTCCAGAGTTATACCAAGTAGTACATAAGAATAAAGGAAATGTATATATCTTACCTATATATCTGTTTATTCTTGAAGCATCAGGGTGGGAGAAGAAGAGCAGCAAGAGAGAAAACTGGATTTTTGGAAATATAGAATATTATAAAAGAAGAAAATCATCACCTCTAATTCTACTACACAGCAGTAACAAACTGAGATCTTGGTATACATTTATACAGCTTCCAGACATTTTCTATAACTACAACATATACGTGCCTTTTTTAAAAAATAAAATTTGGACCACGCCATGTGTCCTTAAGCTCAGTTTGTGTGAGTGTGTGTGCATACTATTCTATCCCATGGGTAATCATACTAAAGTATATAAAAGCATTATAGATATGTCAACATGACCTAGTTTTCATTTTCTTCCCACAGCAGTTTCAATAACTACAATCAGTCTTTTAATGAATAGGTACCACATGTGCCAAAGGAATAGTCATCTCTGGTTCAACTCTTGCAGCTGGTCTCCTGATTTCTCATTTTACTCTCCTCTAATTCATCCTTCACACAAACACCAAAGTGATCGTCCTGAAATAGCCCTAAGTCACTCCTCTACTCCATAAGCTTCAGTGCAAGAGGTTCTTTATTGTGTGCTCCCATTTATTTGACAGTCTCAAAAAGACAAAACTAAAATGAAAGAAGACAGACAGACAAAACAATAGGAACCAAGATTGATGGTTGCCAGTGATTAGGGGATGGAGTGGATTTGACTATAATTGGATAGCACAGAGAAATTCTATGGAATATTGGAACTGTTCTGTAATTTGATTGTAGTGGTGGTAACAAATACATTCATGTGTTAAATTTCATAGAACTCTATATTATTCCAAAATGTCAATTTTTCTGTATGATAATTTTTAAGTCATTGATGGTTCTCCCATTGCTTACAAATTCAAATTCAGGATTCTTAGTCAATACATTTAAGGCCCTCTGTGTTTCTGCCATCTATCAGTCTAATTTTCCAACATCTCTAACTGTGTCTCATCCCTAAAACACTTTCTAACCACACTGTCGCTACTTGCTGTTTGGTGAATGTATGTATCATGATCTTTAACACCTTTGTCTGCCAAAAATGCACCTACCCACCACCACCAGTGGAAATCCTATTTATTCTACAAGTCTTAGTTCCAATCTCATATCCAATGTGTACCTCTCCTCACTTCCTCAGGCAGAATTGAATCTGTCATGCTCCCCCAGTACTTTGCCTATATCTCATTGCCTGACAGTGCCCCAGTGATCAGGCAATGAAACCCCAAACCTCACTTAGAAGTATTCACTGTAACCAAACATTTGCATTTCTTCCGTTCATGTCTCAGTACCCAATGCCTCACTGGTTTCTATGCCAGGCTACACCCAGAGGCTTTAGATTTGTCCTGCTATTTACTTCCCCATCCTTTAAACCTGTTTCCAACTTCATTCTTTTTAAAATATTTCTAGTTGTAGATGAACACAATACCATTAAGTATCACCATCTGCTTATCATAGAGATCATTCGACCTTTGTTTGAGACTGGCTTATCTCACTTAGCATGATATTCTCCAATTTCATCCATTTGCCTGCAAATGCCATAATTTTATCATTCTTTATGGCTGAGTAATATTCCATTGTATATATATATACCACAGTTTCTTTATCCACTCATCAATTGAAGGACATCTAGGTTGGTTCCACAGTCTGGCTATTGTGAATTGAGCAGTTATGAACATTGATGTGGCTGTATCTCTGTAGTATGCTGATTTTAGGTCCTTTGGGTATAGGACAAGGAGTGGGATAGCTGGGTCAAATGGAGAGTCCATTCCAAGTTTCCTAAGGAACCTCCACACTGCTTTCCAGAGTGGCTGCACTAATTTGCAGCCCCACCACCAATGTATGAGTGTACCTTTCTCCCCACATCCTCGCCAACACCTGTTGTTGCTTGTATTCTTGATAATCGCCATTCTTATTGGGGTGAGATGGAATCTTAGGGTGGTTTTGATTTGCATTTCTCTTATTACTAGAGATGTTGAACATTTTTCCATATGTTTGTTGATTGCTTGTACATCTTCTTCTGTGAAGTGTCTATTCATTTCCTTAGCCCATTTGTCGACTGGATTATTTGAATTCTTGGAGTAGAGTTTTTTGAGTTCTTTATAGATTCTGGAGATTAGTGCTCTATCTGAAGTATGATTGGCAAAGATATTCTCCCACTCTCTAGGCTCTTTCTTCGCATTGCTGATAGTTTCCTTTGCTGAGAGAAAGCTTTTTAGTTTGAATCTATTCCAGTTATTGATTCTTCCTTTTATTTCTTGTGCTATGGGAGTCCTGTTAAGGAAGTCTGGTCCTAAGCCGACATGTTGAAGATCTGGACCTACTTTTTCTTCTGTAATCTGCAGGGTCTCTGGTTTGATTCCGAGGTCCTTAATCCATTTTGAGTTTAGTTTCGTGCATGGTGAGAGATATGGGTTTAGTTTCATTCTGTTGCATATGGATTTCCAATTCTCCCAGCACCATTTGTTGAAGAGGCTATCTTTTCTCCATTGCATATTTTTGGCCCCTTTGTCTAGTATGAGAAAATTGTATTTATTTGGGTTTGTGTCCGTGTCCTCTATTCTGTGCCATTGATCTACCTTTCTATTTTGGTACCAATACCATGCCATTTTGGTTACTATTGCTTTGTAGTAGAGTTGAAGAGCTGGTATTGCAATACCCCCTGTTTCACTCTTCCTGCTAAGGATTGCTTTAGCTATTCTGGGTTTCTTATTCTTCCAGATGAATTTCATAATTGCTTGCTCTATTTCTGTAAGGTACGTCATTGGGATTTTAATTGGAATTGCATTGAATTTGTATAGCACTTTAGGTAGTATGGCCATTTTGACAATATTAATTCTTCCTATCCAAGAACATGGAAGATCTTTCCATCTTCTAAGGTGTTCTTTAATTTCTTTCTTTAGTGTTGTATAGTTCTCATTGTAGAGGTCTTTCACCTCTTTTGTGAGATTGATTCCCAAGTATTTTATTTTTTTAAGGCTATTGTGAATGGGGTAGTTTTCCTAATTTCTCTTTCTGAAGATTCATCACTTATGTATAAAAATGCATTGGATTTATGAGCATTGATCTTGTAACCTGCTACTTTACTGAATTCACTTATGAGTTCTAAGAGTTTTCTGGTGGAATTTCCATTTTCCTCTAAGTATATAATCATGTCATCAGCGAACAGGGATAGTTTGAGTTCTTCTTTTCCAATTTGTATCCCTTTAATTTCCTTGGTTTATCTAATTGCTCTGGCCAGAGTCTCAAGAACAATGTTGCATAGAAATGGCGAAAGAGGGCATCCCTGCCTTGTTCCAGTTTTTAGGGGGAATGCTTTCAGTTTTTCACCATTTAGAATGATATTAGCCATGGGCTTAACATAAATGGCCTTTACAATGTTAAGGAATGTTCCCACTATCCCTATTTTTTCTAGTGTTTTGAGCATGAAGGGGTGCTGTATTTTATCAAATACTTTTTCTGCATCTATTGAAATAATCATGTGATTCTTGACTTTAAGTCTATTAATGTGGTGAATTACGTTTATTGATTTCCTGATGTTGAACCAACCTTGCATCCCTTGATGAAACCAACTTGATCATGGTGCACTATCTTTTTAATATGTTTTTGTATGCGATTTGCTAAAATTTTGTTGAGAATTTTTGCATCAATGTTCATTAAGGATATTGGTCTGAAATTTTCTTTCCTTGATGAGTTTCTGTCTGGTTTAGGTATCAGGGTGATATTGGCTTCATAGAATGAGTTTGGGAGGGTTCCCTCCTCTTCTATTTTATGGAATACTTTGAGAAGTATTGGAATGAGCTCTTCTTTAAAGGTTTTGTAGAACTCAGCTGAGAACCCATCTGGTCCCGGACTTTTCTTTGTTGGTAGGCTTTTGATGACTTCTTCTATTTCAGTACTTGAAATTGGTCTATTTAAATTCTGTATGTCCTCCTCGTTCAGTTTAGGCAATTCATATGTCTCTAGAAACCTGTTGATGTCTTTGAAATTTTCTATTTTGTTGGAGTATAGATTTTCAAAATAGCTTCTAATTATGTTTTGTATTTCAATCGTGTCTGTTGTGATATTTCCTTGTTCATTCCGAATTTTAGTGATTTGGGTTTTCTCTCATCTTCTCTTTGTTAGTGTGGCTAAAGGTTTATCAATTTTGTTTATTTTTTCGAAGAACCAACTATTTATTTTGTCAATTTTTTGTATTGTTTCTTTTGTTTCAATTTCGTTGATTTCAGCTCTGAGTTTAACTATTTCCTGTCTTCTACTACTTTTGGTGCTGTTCTGTTCTTCTTTTTCTAGGGCTTTGAGCTGTAGTGTTAGGTCGTTTATTTGTTGAGTTTTACTTCTTTTATTAAATGCGCTCCATGAAATAAATTTCCCTCTAAGTACTGCTTTCATAGTGTCCCAGAGATTTTGATATGATGTTTCTTTGTTCTCATTTACCTCTAAGAATTTTTTAATTTCCTTCCTAATATCTTCTGTTATCCATTCATCATATAATAGCATATTGTTTAATCTCCAGATGTTGGAGTAGCTTCTGTTTTTTACTCTTTCATTTATTTCTAACTTCAATCCATTATGATCTGATAGAATACATGGTAGTGTCTCTATCTTCTTGTATTTGCTAACATTAGCTTTGTGGCATAATATATGGTCTATTTTAGAGAAGGATCCATGTGCTGCTGAGAAGAAAGTGTATTCGCTCTTGGTTGGATGGTATATTCTATAAATGTCCGTTAAGTCTAAATTATTGATTGTTATTGAGATCTATGGTTTCTTTGTTCAATTTTTGTCTGGAAGATCTGTCCAGGGGTGAGAGAGGCGTGTTAAAATCACCTAGTATTATTGTGTTATGGTCTATTTGGTTTCTGAAATTGAGAAGGATTTGTTTGACATACATGGATGAGCCACTGTTTGGGGCATAGATGTTTATGATTGTTATGTCTTGCTGATTTATGCTTCCATTAAGCAGTATGAAATGACCTTCTTTATCCCTTCTGACTAACTTTGGCTTGAAGTCCACATTATCTGAAATGAGGACGGATACTCCAGCTTTTTTGCTGACCATGTGCATGGTATGTTTTTCCCCATCCTTTCACCTTTAGTCTATGGGTATCTTTCTATGAGGTGAGTCTCTTGCAGGCAACATATTGTTGGATCTTTCTTTTTAATCCAATCTGCCAGTCTATGTCTTTTGATTGATGAATTCAGGCCATTAACGTTCAGGGTTATTATTGAGATAGTATTTGGTTTCCCGGTCATTTGGTTCATTTTTTAAGTTTTATTATTTATTTGTTTGACACATCTTGGTTCCTCCTTTATTTGACAATTCCTTTAGGATAATTCCTCCCTTTGCTGATTTGCTTCTTTGTTTTTCATCTCTTCCTCATGGAATATTTTGTTGAGAATGTTCTGTAATGCTGGCTTTCTTTTTGTAAATTCTTTTAGCTTTTGTTTATCATGGAAGGATTTTATTTCATCGTCAAATTTGAAGGTAAGTTTTGCTGGGTGTAAGATTCTTGGTTGGCATCCATTTTCTTTCAGGGCTTGAAAAATGTTGTTCCAGGCCCTTCTGGCTTTTAGGGTCTGGATTAAAAAATCTGCAGATATCCGTATTGGTTTCTCCCTGAATGTAATTTGGTTCTTTTCTCCCACAGCCTTTAAAATTCTGTCTTTATTTTGTATGTTAGGTATTTTCATTATAATGTGCCTTGGTGTGGGTCTGTTGTAATTTTGTGTATTTGGAGTCCTATAAGCCTCTTGAACTTGATCTTCCATTTCATTCTTCAGATTTGGGAAATTTTCTGATATTATTTCATTGAATAAATTGTTCTTTCCTTTGGCTTGTTTCTCTAGGCCTTCCTCAATCCCAATAATTCTTAAATTTGGCCTTTTCATGATATCCCATAGTTCTTGTAGATTCTGTTCATGATTTCTTACCATCTTCTCTGTTTGTTCAACTTTGTTTTCAAGGTTAAATATTTTGTCTTCAATGTCTGAGGTTCTGTCTTCCAGGTGTTCTATCCTACTAGATACGCTTTCTATGGAGTTCTTAATTTGGTTTATTGTTTCCTTCATGTCAAGGATTTCTGTTTGTTTTTTTTTTCAATATCTCTAACTCTTTATTGAAATGATCTTTTGCTTCCTGTATTTGCTCTTTTAACTGTCGATTGGTGCGGTCATTCAATGCTTGCATTTGCTCTTTCATCTCATCATTCAGTGCGTGCATTTGCTCTTTCATCTCATCGTTTGCTTCCCTGATCATTTGAATTATGTATATTCTGAACTCCTTTTCTGTCATTTCTTCTGCCATGCTGTCATTGGGTTTTATTGATGTAACATCTAGATTTGTTTGCAGCATTTTCTTTCCTTGTTTTCTCATATTGTTCAGGTATCAGTGGACCACTGAGATATTGCAGATTTCCTCTATTGACTTACAATGTCCCTGAAGATTTCTATATATATCCCCTCTTAGCCTTCAGTAGGCTGAAGTCTTGGAGGAAGTTGATAATGCGGTGCTCCACAGGAAGCTGCCTCTCTAGGAGTGGTGGCCTTCAGGTGGGGTATATTCCCTGCGAGTGGGCAGAGGTGCCTCCACTTGTTGACCAATGGTCATCCAAAGGGGAACTAGGCTGCAGGCTGAGGCAAGGCCTGTTTGGGCCTGTGTCTCTGGTTTTACCGTCCTTGTGGGGAAACCTCACCCAGCAGGGAAGACTCACCCGGTGGGGAGGTCTCACTGGTCAGTTCCCTCCTAGAGGTTCCCCTCAATTTACAGCTACCGCCTGGGCTGGGCTGCCTTCCTCTGCAAAGTTCCCAGGGGCCCGGCCCTACCTCCTGGGCCTGGGAGCCTCACCCTTCGCAGATGAATCTCCTTAGGCTGCCCCTCCTCAGAGAATCTGCCTGCAGTCCTGCAACCTTCGCTCCACCCCTAAGCGTGTCTCTGTGGGGCTCTTCCACCAAGAAGCCTCCTAGATCCTGGGACCCTGCTCTGCACCTAATCGCCTGGCTATGCGGCCCCTCCTCTGAGCAGCCACCTGGGGCCCCATACAATCTCTCTGAGTCCCAGAGACCCGCCACACGCCTCTTCCTCCAGACAGCCGCCCAGTATTCCGGTGCGGTCACTAGGAATCCAAGCAACTCACTGCGTGCCTCCTCCTCCCACCAACCACCCGTAGCCCGGGGCAATCAATCACTCCGAGTCGAAATGAAATGACCCTCCCCGTTCCTCCTCCTCCTCCAGGTAACCCCCCGGGTGTTCAGGAGCGGTCACTCTGAGTGGCTCTGAATCCACGTGACCCGCTGCAGGCATCCTCTGGGCAACCGCCTGGAGCTCTGGTGCGGCCACTCGAGACCAAGCGACCCACCGCACTTCTCCTCCAGGCAGCCCCCCTGTGTTCAGGAGCTGTCACTTTAAGTCCAAACTACTCACCAATCACTTCCTCCTCTGAGCAGCCGCCTGGAGCTCCATTGCAGTCACTGCGAGTCCAAACGCCCCGCCGCGCTCCTCCTCCTCCTCCTCCTACTCCTCCGGGCAGGCCCTGGTGTTCAGAAGTGGTCTGAGTCCAAACAGCCCACCGCGCAGCCCCTCCTCTGGCAACCGCGTGTAGCTCTGGCGTAGTCACTCCGAATCCAAGCGGCCGCACTCCTCTTCCTCCTCCTCGTCCTCAGGGCAGGCCCCGGTGCTCTGAGTCCACACTGCTCTCCTCGCCGCTCCTCCCCTGGGCAGCCACCGGAGCCCCAGTGGTTGCTCCGAGTCCCAGCGCTGTGCTGAGCGGCCTCCTCTACGACGCTCCCAGTTGTCCGAGTTCACTGCTCCAGCGGGGGGAGGGGTGTCTCGCCGGCAGCTCTACTTCACAAAGTTCCCTGTGTTCCAGGACTACCGCCCCATCCGGGACGCCTCCCCAATGGGAGAGACTCCCCCGGCTGCTTTGAGTTTGTCCCAAGTCTCTCAATATCTCCTCTTTTGAATCCTGAGTCCTGGAGCAACATGAAATGCAGCCACCCTCTAGGCCGCCATCTTGAAACGCCTCTCAATTCCTGTCTTTAAGCACATGATTTTCCATTCCACTCCCAGTGAAGTTCTAGTTTTCTAACCTGGCTATGCCTATTCAATCTGACTTTCCTATATGAGAGACAGAAGCCTTGTCTAGCCGGTGTGGGTACCTCAGGGTTGAGGTGAGGAGGAGGAATATCTTATTGGCAAGGGAGACAATCTAATATGGAAGAGCAAGTTGAGGAGTCAAGTGAGACAGACAGAGGTTGGAAAAGAGAAGCAGAGCTAATTGGGTCAGGAAAGCAAGAAAGAGTGGAGCCCAAAACCAAGAATATGAGCATAGGGAAGGCAGGAAACCTCTAGAGCAGGCTAAGCCACAGGTTGGTTTGGGTAATATTTTGTGGAAACCAATGTACAAAAAGTGACTGTCAAAGCAGAAGATGCCAAGAGACCAAAGAGGTAGACAAAGTCAGAATTGTACAAAATGCAATTTATTAGGGATTCATGGACAGAAGTGTGTTCTGGGCAGCAGGAAGACAAGATAATCCCTGCACCTTGTATCAGGAGGAAGGGGTGTGTATACTAAGCTATCCAAAGGTGGGTCACAATCAACTGGAATGTACCTGAGCTTTATCAGAAACTATTTAAATATTCAGTTAAGGAACAGTTCAGGCATCAGTGCCAGGCATAAAATGCTCAGATGACTGTTTTGACGACTTTATTTCTCTTATAGGGTTTATAATGCAAGCCAGGATCACCTGGTGAGCAAGATGGCAGTTTCAACCAAGATGGCTGCAGTCATGTCAAGCTGGATCAGGATCCCTTTAGGTAAATATTAGAAACAAAGGCCTTTTGACTATTCCCTTCTGTGTTTGTGTCATGTGTAAAGAGACCTACTCCTATTTAAAGAGCAAAAGATGAAAGACATGCACTGACTTTGGTGCTACCCAGTCCAGATCATGAGTCCTAACATGATGATAAAATGAAACTATATAAATGATCCAACATCAACCTTGGTATCCAGTAAGCACTCAACAGATAACCCTCTCCCTTCAAGGGCACCTACTATAACTTGCTTTGTATTTCTATTTAGTTATATGAAGCATGTGTATCTCTTCTGCCAAATCTTAAACCTGCTGAAGGCACACACCACATATGATTGTTTTCATTACATTTTTACTTTTTAAAGTAATGTATTTTTCTAATTACAAGTATCATGTAAAGTTATACAAAGTCTAAATATTGCAAAATACTTAATACAGGAGAAATTAATAATCTCCCCTACCTCCCCAAAATAAGAACTGCCAAAGTTTAGAAAATGTTCCTCCAACTTCTCCCATCCATATTGTGGTTGTTTTACAAAAATAGAAACATTGTTAAACTTAATTCTCAAGAGGCAAAGAAAGAATATTTCATACAAATGGAGTGAGCATCTATCATGGTTTTATTTAACTTATTGAGGAAGAAACCAGTAGGATGGCAAAGTCAACTTAAAAGAAGATATGAAAACTGGTAATTTTACATATAGTCAATTTAAAAAAGAATTCTAACATAAGATTGATAAGTTATAATCAAAACTGATGAATGTCCTATAAGGCAAATAGAACCAAAACATGGCTTTTTTCTTTTCTTTTTTTGTACCAGGGATAGAACTCAAGGGCACTTATGTTTTGAGACAGGGACTCGTTAAGTTGCTGAGGCTGGCTTTAGACTCATGATCTTCCTGCCTCAGCCTCCCAAACCAGGATTACAGGCATGTGCCACCATACACAGCTTCGTGGCAATTTTTTTTAACTCACTTAACACATAGTTTAATTTTATGGTTTTCTTTCTATAAAGATGCATTTAAAATGACAGTTTTAGAGCTTAGACAATCCTATGATTCAAGTGTTGATACTATCACAATTAACTATTTCATTCAATAATGTTATATTATAGGGGTTTTTTGTTTTGTTGTACCAGGGATTGAACCTAGGATGCTCAACCACTGAGCCACATTCCCAGTCATTTTTATATTTTATTTAGACACAGGGTTTCACTGAGTGTTTTGCTGAGGCTGGCTTTGAAATTAGAATCCTTCTGCCTCAGCCTCCCAAGTCACTGGGATTACAGCATGCATCACCATGTCTGGCATGCAGCAGGTTTTTAAAGAAGACTTCTATTTTAGAGTGACAAGGTTCAAAGCAAAAGTGAGATGAAGGTACAGAGATTTCCAATATACCCTTGCCCCTACACATGTATAACCCCCCCATTATCAAGATGCCCCACTAGAGTGATCATTTGTTACAAATGATGAATGAGTTTATATCAATACATTATCATCCAATGTCCATAGTTTACATTAGGGATTACTCCTGGTATACATTCTATGGATTTGGACAAGTTTAATAATACGTATCCACCATTGTGGTATCAAATAGAGTATTTTCACTGTCAAACACACACACACACACACACACACAGACACGCACAAAACCTCTGTGCTCCACCTATTAATTCCTTCCCCTTGCCTACTGGTGGTTTTTGTTTGGTTTTTTTTTTTTTTTTTTTTTTTTTTTGTTCCATTTTGGTTTTTTGGTACCAGGAATTGAACACAGGGGTGCTCAACCACTGAGCCTCATCCACAGTCCTTTTTTTAAATTTCATTTAGGAATAGGGCCTAATTTGTGGAGCTGGCTTTGAACTTGCCATCCTCCTGCCTCAGCCTCCCAAGCCACTGGGATTACAGGTGTGTGGCACTGCATCCAGCTAATGGTGCCTTCTTTAGGTGGGTAGAAAATAGTTACCGCTGTATCTAATCAGTTTTATAGAATTGTAAAATGATGGGACCCAAATCAATTGTGCCAAATCACAATTCTCTAGAAAGTCAGATGACTTTCAGGCCTATTAGACAATGTGCTTAGTGTGACATGAAAGCATCAAATAATCTTTACTTACATACTAGCTTCTCGTGATGTTGTAACAAATTAGCACAAACTGGGTGGCTTAAAACAACATACATTTACTCTCATATGGTTCTGGAGGTCAGATGTTGGAAATCAGTTTCACTGGGCTGAAATCAATGTATGTGTCAACAGGGCCACATCCCTTCTACAGGCTCTAAGGGAGAATATTTCCTTGCTTTTTGCAGTTTCTAGAGCTGCATTATTTATTACATTCCTTGATTTGTGTCCTCTTCCTCCATTGTTTAAAGCCAACAGCAAATCTCTTCAAATCTATCTGCATATCTTCATATCAGCTTCTCTCTTATAAGGACCTTATGACTACATCAAGTGTAACCAGGTAACTTATTTCAAGTGAACTGATTAGTGATCTTGATTCACCTATCATGTAACATAACATATTCAAATTTTAAAAGGAATAGGGTGCGGATATTGGGGGGGTAGGTGGGGATCATTATTCTTCCTATCACACCCTTGTTTGCAAATATAAATGATTCTTTATAACCTCATCTTATATTTTATTCAACTTGGATTTTGTCACTTATCTTTACACTCTGCACATGCTGTATACATCTACCCCACTTTTTTTTTTTTTTTGTACCAGGAATTGAACTCAGGGGCACTTAACCATTGAGCCACATCCCCAGCCCTTTTTTGTATTCGATTTAGAGACAGGGTCTCACCAAGTTGCTTAGGGCCTCGCTAAGTTGCTGAGGCTGGCTTTGAACTCACAACCCTCCTACCTCAGCCTCCTGAGCTGCTGGGATTTACCTAACTCTTCTTAATAGCTAGATAGCATTCCAATTATAGAATTGCCTGAGTTAATCATGTCCCTATAGATGAAAATGTATTATCAATTTTCACCATTATAAACAGTGGTGCAATGAACTTCCCTGTACACTCTTTGTACAATCATGGCCATATTTCCATAGGAAAAATTTAAAGAGGTTAAAATTCTAAGACAAAATGTATGCACATTTTGACAAATTCCCATTCAAAACGTGTGTGGCAATATGCTACACTCAGAGCAATTGAGTGCTTGTATTTCTTCAACATCACTTATGCCATGTATTTGGGATCCATTTTTGAGTCTTTTGGCAACTATATAGCACTTCGTAATATCCATGTTGCTTTTCCACACACACACACACACACACACACACACACACACACACACACACACAGAAAGCTTAATGATGTTTGGTGAACTAGAGGTTAGAGCAATGCAAATTTATGTGCACAACCCATAAGACTTGTCCTAAACAATGATGTATTGGTAACAGATGTGTAAATGTGCCTTGTATATTACAAAGGGCTATTCAAATGTTATTTTCATGCATGGAATGTACACTTTTCACACTTAGTTTTCATATATTACACAGGTGAAATCCACTACTTTTGTTTCACATTGTATGTGCTTTGTTGCCAAGGTCCACAACATACTTTGACCATGTACCCCAGAAGCTTTAAGGTTTAAAGTGTGTGACTAATTGTGCCACTCCTTCAGGAGGAAAGACACAAGATTATGGACATATGTGTTCTCTAATGATGGTAAAAGTAGCACAATTGCAAAAGCTTCAAAGAATGAGGATTCCCTCTTGGATAGGCAAGTCTTTTGGAGAGTTCAGAGTCAACCGATAGTGTATTTAAGGACTTCTAAGAGACAGAGTTTCATGGCCTTAGATGGACCATTCTGGTGGGCATCCTACCCTATGTATCTACCCTGCCTCCACCCAGGGAAGTGGCAGTAAACTCTGCAATGCTAAGGACCACACTGTTATGAGGTGTGAGGGGGCTAGCCGAGGGCAATGAAAGTTCCCCTAAGTCCTCAGGACTATGATAGCAGAGAAAGGGGCATTATTCTCCATCATCCATTTCCCCTGGCCTGCTCTAGAACTAGGAGTCAGCTTCTCAGTGGGAGTAAGAACAGTGTTGGCAAGAAGTATAAAAGAAAGGGCTTCAGAACTGCCCTGATGGGTTGTTTCAGGGGTCAGAGTTCATATAAGCCTGAGTGGAAATTGCTCCTCAGTTTTCTTCCTAAGACAAGAGTTTGAAGGTAAGTGTTTAAGAACAAAATTGAGACAAAGTCTGAAACTAGAAAGGAAATGTGCTCCTTTACCATACTTCCTCACACCTCCTTAATAGTGACCTACAAGTGCATGTAAGCACATTCTGTTTTCATCCCAGGCTTTTTAGAACTTGAGCCTTCTCTTTTTACTGTGAATTGAGTGGTGTTCTCTGATAAGAAATGTTTATGAGAAAGAATGTTTGGCACAAACCCAATCATAGCTCAGAAAATACTCCTGAACTAGGAACATATTAAAATAATTTCACCAAAACCAAAGAGGACTCAGAAACTTGAGTCATGGTTAAGACTAAATTCTGGAGTCTATGAACCTAAGACTGAATCCTGGTTCTGACACTATCTATGACCTTGGACAGGTCACTTAACTTTTTTATGCCTTAGATTCTTCACCTGTAAAGTATAGGATGATAACAATAACTTACTCATAAGGTTGGTTGTGAGAATTGAACAAAGTAATATATATAAAGGATTTATGCCAGGCCCAAAATGCCCAGAAATATAAGCTTTTTTTTTAAATTCTCCCATAGTACCTCGCAGTTCTTTGCCAAAAATCTTTAAAGTATTTGCAGAACAAAGAAAATGACAGCTATTAATTCATTTATATTTCCCTAACATGATATTTTACCCATACTTAGCCTATCAAATTCCCAATAAGAAGAATATGTATTGTTACAATGGCCTAGTTCTTTTCCTCAAACTTCACGGTTCTATTTCCTTTTCTAGAAACCATTTATTGACCCCATCTCTGCCTCCTCTTCTATTCAGTAATACTTGTCCCCACACATGTACACTGTGTTGCTGTAAGATTTCAGAGGGTCAAAAGGAGATTCTTCAATTAAAGACATGTTTGCAAGTGGAAGGGTGTACTTCCCCTACCCACCACCTCATGTTCCACAATTCCTTCTTCTGTGTATCTGAAAGATTTCTGTGAAACAGAAAAGCCACCACCAGGGCTGGGAATATAGCTCAATTGGTAGAGTGCTTTCCTTGGAAGCACAAGACCCTGGGTTCAATCCCCAGTACTGGGGAGGGGGGGGAGAAAGAAAGAAAAAGAAAAGCCACCACCACCAGGCAGGGTGGCACATGCTTGTAATTCCAGAGGTTTAGGAGGCTGAGGTAGGAGGATTCTAATTTCAAAGCCAGCCTCAGCAAAAGTGAGGCACTAAGCAACTCAGCGAGATCCTGACTCTAAATAAAATACAAAATAGGATTGGGGAAGTGGCTCAGTGGGGAAGTGCCCCTGAATTCAATCCCCTGAACCCCGTCCTCTGAAAAAGAAAAGCTACCACCTATAAGAGTTTCAGGTTTTCATTTGCATAATGTATCACTACTGTCTCCTCCTTGGGTTAGGGCAGCAGGTTTTTCAGGTTCAAGCTACTCCACACCCCTCTCCCTAAACTCTCTGCATTCCTATGACATGAAGTCACTGAGGCTAGAGCACATGGGGGAGGAAATTTTGCTTTGTCCAGTACTAAGGCATACTTTTCTAACCTGTCCATCTTCTCTTTATCTGTATTTGGTCTGCCTGATTTCATATGTGTGTTTGTGTGTGTGCATGTATGTGTGTGTCTTTCTGTTTCCATAATGGCCTCCTCTTAATTAGCTGATTCACATGGCTTTCATGGACCAAATTATTGTTCCATGCTGGTCCTGGTCTAAATCAAGGGCATGTTAACAATTGAGGAGAAATTCTTTTTTTTTTTTTGGGTTTTTTTTTTTTTTTTTTTTTTTGTGGTGCTGGAGATCGAACCCAGGGCCTTGTGCATGCAAGGCGAGCACTCTACCAAGTGAGCCATCTCCCCAGCCCCAAGGAGAAATTCTTGTTTGAATTCCAAGGAGGTAATATGTTCTTCTAGAGGCCTGATGAATTATTTCTTTCAAGTTCACCTCAAATAACAGAAGTCGGTGTGAGCTTTTTTTAAAAAAAATATTTTGTTTTACTTGTAGGTGGACACCTTTATTTTATTTTTATGTGGTGCTGAGGATTGAACCCAGGACCTCACACATGCTAGGTAAGCACTCTACCACTGAGCCACACACCCAGGGTGAGCTTTATATGACAATCAGCTAAGTCTCTTCATCATGAAAAATGGAATGAGGGAGCTGGGTTTGTAAAAGAAAATCTCTGCTGCTCCAAAGTAATTCCCCACATTCTCCTCCAAATTAAGTAGCCAATCCTTTTAGCTCTAAACAGTAGTTGAAGTTGAGAAAACCAAACTGGCCATGCCAGGAAATAGAATAATTCTGATTAACAGCCTTACTACTTACAAGAGAGAGCTCCCTCAATATATATAATGTACTGACATTGGATAAGAAGAGAGGAAATTGTTATATGCACGTATGAATATGTAACAACAAATCCCACCATTATGTACAACTATAATGCACAAATAAAAATACGAAAAATATAGCTGGGTGTGGTGATACATACCTGTAATCCCAGCGGCTTGGGAGGCTAAGGCAGTAGGATCACAAGTTCAAAGCCAGCCTCAGCAACTTAGGGCCAAAGCAGGTCCTAAGCAACACAGGGAGACCCTGTCTCTAAATAAAACATGAAAAAGGTCTGGGGATGTGCTCAGTGGTTAAGTGCTCCTGTGTTCAATCCCCACTACCAAATAAATAAACAAGCAAACAAAAATAGAAAAAAAGGAGAAATGTCTAAAAATAAATTAGTATTAAATTTTTTAAATTAGAGCTTTATAGTTACACATAGTAGTTGAATTCATCCTGACAAACTCATACATGCATAGAATTTGAATTCAGTCCATGATCCCTCCCTTTCACTCCTTCTCTCCCTCCCCTCCCCTGTTCTCCTTCCTTTACTAGATTTCCCTACACTCATCTATTTATATTTGACTGGTTCTTTTTTACTTATGCATACAGGTGAAATTCCCTGTGGTATAATCATATGTGCACACGATTTTTTAAGCATTTTCTGCACTGCCTCCCCTTTCCCATCCCTCCACTCTGTTTCTCAATCTCCTTCTACATTACTGGTCTTCTCTTTATAAATTCGTAGCATAATCCCAAGAGTAAAATTGGATGGAGATGAAAATCCTTTGGTCTGCTTGTTTATAACTTATTGAAGTATTGGGGGTGGCCACAACTGTACACAGTACTAGGAGGACTGCTCACTTTCCTGGTCTGTGGGGGGAAAATGTTAGGTAAATTTTGGAATATTTGGTCCCAATAGGCAGTGGCCACAGTAACCTCAATTCTGTAGTTACTTTAGAGGCATCCAGCTTACATTCCCACTATGAGATGTAAACATTGAGATACCTGAGAAAGGGCGATGTGAATTCATCCATTGGTTCTGAGAATGGTTAGAGGGTTGAGAATCCATATTCCTTGTTAGAAAGTAAAGTCCTGCAAGCAAAAACCAGTACCTAGGGCGATTTAATGTGATCTGGTTTTCCTTCTCTACCTTCACTCTACTTTGAAGTGTTAGCCACCCATCCCAATCCAGATGATAACCCATTCATTAGTACTTTCTCTTCTCCCCACCCTAAAAAGCAAACCACAGACCAATGAAATACCCAGGACAGTAGCAGACACAAAGTAGTCTTCATTTCTTTCATATACAGAAACAGTTTCAATTACAGTTCAGAATCCCTGAGATCTACATCAAATAGTAAAATGCCAAGAGCACAGAAAAGCTGGGTTAGAGAGCATTCCTGTTAATGAGGCAATAAGTAAGAGATTCCACTCCACCATTCCACTGGACAAGCTAGATGCCCATGCAGGTCCCTGAGAAATGTCATTCTGGCTTTACCCTGAAGGAATCCTATCCTGCACTCCCTCCTCAGGGTGTTCCTATGAAGGGCTACTGCAAATGGCCTGTGAATTACCATTAGTAAAATCCTAATGGAGAGCTTATACATCTGGGGAGCAGGTCTTTTAATAGTGGTGGTGGGGGGTGTTTCTTCTAAGCCAGGACTTCTCATTGGAGTTAAAAGACCCTAGTCACACTCACATTTGTAGGTTCCACAACAATCAGAGAATTTCCTGAGAAGTACCCATAGCTAGTAAGCTACCACATACTCTGATCAGTAGGATATATTCTAGTGAGATTCTGAGTCTTCAGCACCTTTCAGGAAAATTCTTTTTTCCCCAAGCAAATGAGCAGATCTGCAAAGTCACAGAGAGCTTAAGGTGCTTAGAGGTCAGTTATCTCAACTGACCTGGGTAGAAGGGATGTGAACAATATTTCTGTTCATTCCACTCCTGGTTTCCAAAAATAGCAGTAAATCTTCAAGAAGTAAAACCTATTTTGGGGTCATTCTCCTGATAGACTTACCAGAAAACTCGAGAAAATGTTCTGGTGAGTACTCACCCATGAGCCTCATCCTTTCCTTCAATTTCAGAGTTGATCTTGGCAATCCCCAAACCATCCCATAATACCCAGAAGATAGAATCAGACAACACTTTGTCTTGTTTCAGCATCAAAGCTTGGCTCTGAGTTCTCAGCCCTTCGCCGATGGTGCCAATGGCAACAGACACAGTGGAGGTAGTCTATTACATTATGGGTGAAGAGTGAGCGCAATGGGTGCAAGTACTGGAAGAAAAGTAGCATGAAACCAATGGAAATCAGATAAGCAATAATAAGCTGCAAGGCAATCAAGGAATGACAGTAATTCAGTAACACTTTGACTCCAAAAAACTTAAAAACCAAGACCATGATCACATTCTCTACCAACCTCACACTATAGTGCAGGCCCATATGTCCCCAGTTCTGACCTTTGTCAACAAGATCTCTGTCTGCCAACCTCAATTGCAAGGCTGACCAGCAAGAGAAGTTAATGCCAGCATAGAGGATGGTGACTGAAATCAGCACCACCAGAGTGCCTACACGGCTAAAATTTTTCTCAATATTATTGGGCATCTGGGCACCACTCCTCCAGAACTTAACCCAAGGCTCAAAGAGGATGACCAGGAAGTTGAGCACTAAGAAGGGCACAGCCTTCAACTTCAAGGTGGCTGAGAAGAGCACCAAAATCATGAGGCGGGAAGTGATCTCCAATGTCCTCCAGATGGTGATGCAAAGGACTTCTACTGGCCCAAGGCGAATCTTGTAGTCATCATACTTGATCTGGATAGCCAACATATTGCAGAGAGTAGCCCCATAGGTGACAGACATCAGGGAAAAGACCATTAGCACAGCTGTAAAAACAAAACAAAACAAAGAACAGGGGAAAAAAGGCAAGCAGTCAATGTTGGTATAAAACCTATACTCAGACCCAGCAGTCCAGAGATGATAGGTAGGACATGGAGAGCCTCAGCTAAGAGTAAACTCAAGTAGCATGCACCTGAACAGACATGTTTGCAAAGAAGACATATAAATGAACAAGAGATATATGAAAAGGTGCTCAACATCACTATACATCAGGGAAAAGCAAATCAAAATCACAATGAGGGTTTGGGGTATAGTTCAGTATAAAAATATGCTGTAATACATTAATAATCATAAATGTACAAAATAATCTTTTTTAAAAGAATAGGTCTTAAAACACTGAGAAGTCACTAACATGAGAAAAGGACATATAAAGGTACAAGGCAGGCCCACCTAATAGAGCAGGCTTCTGAGCAAAAACTGTATGAGACAAAAAAAAAAAAAAAAAAAACCCTTTCTGAAAAAAAAATCTAATCTTAGCAGGCAGAGAGAATATACTTTCTAATTGAAGTCCTTTTTTTGATGTATATTTTCTTCAAGGAACAAATCTTGTGTGTGTGTCTTCTAGAATGTTTAACTCCAGTTGCATGTGTTAAAAAATATACTACATATTTCATGAAGGCAGAAGGGATCATATCTATTTTATCCACTGCTGTATCCTCAGAGCCTAACACACTGACTAGAACATGGTTGGCACTCAATAAATGTTTGTGGAATTAATGAAGAAATCTGAGTTTAGAGAGGCAGCATAAAATACCTAGAAGTCCTTGCTTCAGCTGAGTATGAGCTTATAAAGTCATTGAATATCTCTGTGCCTCAGTTTCCCAATTCATGAGATAGTCTAGAGGTGCTCTTGTCATCGGCCATGCCAATTCATAACCTCTATTCATTAGTATACATTAGGAATCTATGAACTTCCAGCAGAGTGGTTCAAAAATTTTAAAACCCTGTTTCCCACTCGATGGCATCCATGACACTAGATGTTAAATTAGGGGCCCAAAAAGGCAGAATGCTCCCTAATTTTCCTTAACTAAGCTTCAACTATAAACCACACAGGTGGCCCTTCGCTAATTTTTTTTTTTTTGGTCAAATTATACTAATTACAGGGGGGGGGGGAATCTAGTGCTCTCAAGAAAATGGAAGATCTAAGGAGCATACCCCCAACAGAAAATCTGGAGTTTTCTGTTCTTATAAAAACAGTGGATCCAGGGAAACTAAATAGCGGATCCATAGTATGTCAAGTTAATCTTCAAGAAAAGTGAAGCCTTCCCCAGAAAATTACAAAAGTATAGCTCTCTAATAATTTTCTTCAGTTGATGAATAGTGTTGGAATATTAAAGGCTGGAATGGGAGACTTTGAAAGTGGTTACTCTTAAATTTCTTTTTTTTTTTTTTTTTTTTTGGTACCAGGGATTGAACTCAGGGGTGTTTAGTCACTGAGCCATATTCCCCCTCCCCTTTTTATATTTTATTTTGAGACAGGGTCTCACCAAGTTGCTTAGGTTCTCACTAAGTTGCTGAGGCTGGCTTTGAACTTGTGATCCTCCTGCCCCAGCCTCCAGAGTTGCTGGGATGACAGGCACGTACCACCTCATGCACCCAGCCCACTACCATTGTATTTCTAAACCATTCTCATTCCGATCCTTCCTATCCTCATCTTGGTGGAGATGGGAACATCAGCTATACATCTAGTCAAGTATCTGATGCCTTCTCTTAAATTAGAATTCATTTATTGAAAGTAGCACAATAGAAGGAAGGAAATTCGATGCTTCCAATAAATGGAAAAACATTTTCCATATGTCTCCCTACAAATAGACTTATGCCATAAGAGATCAAAATACTGCTATAGTTAGAAACACAGGCTCTGGAGGCACATATCCTGAATTCCCATCCAGTCTTTGCCACCTACTATTTATAAGACCTTGGGGAATTTACTTAACCTCTCAGAGCCTGTTTTCTCATTCATAAGAAGGGGATAATAATTATCTTGAAGAGCTGTCGTGAAGATAAAATGGAATAATTACATGCAAAGTGCTTAGAGAAATGCCTGGAACCTAATGAATGTTATCTGCTAGTTTCTGTTTTCCTACTCTCCCCATCTCCCACCCCCCACCATTTCTAAAAATATAGTTGGGTACATTTACTTTACCAGTGCACTATCCTAGCCTTAAAAACTAGCATTTGAGGACTGGGGTTGTGACTCAGTGATAGAGCGCTTGCCTAGCATGTGTGAGCCACTGGGTTCAATCTTCAGCACCACATAAAATCAAATAAAATAAAGGTAAAAAAAATCACCAATTTAAAACTGATAGGACACCTAGAAATAAGCTTTTAAAATGTGCAATACCTATGGGGAGAAAACTATAATTTTACTGAAGTACCTTTTAAAACATTTAATGAAATGAAGATTTATCATTATCATCATCCTATATGAATTTGATTGATCCTGTGAACCTCCTATAACCTAAATAATGTACTGCAATTTCAATCAGAATATCCATGCAATGTGATTTTTTTTGGTTATTGTTTTGCTTTGCTTTGTTTTTTTTTTTTTTGGGGGGGGGGGCGGCGCTGGAGAGCGAACCCAGGGCCTTATGCTTACAAGGCAAGCACTCTACCGACTGAGCTATCTCCCCAGCCCCTGCTTTGTTCTTTGATGAGGAAATTGACAAATTAATCTCGGAAATTAATCTATTTAGAAGACAAGAGATTTAATCTATCAGTTAAGACTTGTGAAAGACCTTTCTTGTAAGAAAGACACAAAATCTACAAGCAATGAAAAAATCTGAATACATAAAGATGTAATACTTCACAATACCAGAAGATACTACGAAGTGTATTGTGCACATTAAGTGCAGGGTGTTGCATATGTGTGATATGTATATGCACATTTAAAATGTGTGTATTTTAAATACAAAAATATATAAACATGTAAATACATGTTTGTGCACTACAGAAAAAGGATTAATAGCTAGAATAAGTAAAGAACTTCTACAAATTAATTTGAAAGATAAACAATCCACTAGAAAGAATAAAATATATAGTTAGCAATTCACAGAACACATACAATAACCAAACATAAAAAGATACTGAGCTATAGCCACAAAGACAGCCAATTATTTTAAAAGCCAGTTATTTATAATTATACAAATAAATGTTTAGTTTGAGATATGAAGAAATGGGTACTTTAATATTCTGTGGGTGGGAGAATAAATTCATAAACCTTTTGAGAGGGTTATTTAGCAGTATCAATAAAATTTTAAACATACATTTTCTTTCACCCAGCAATTCTAATGCCATATATTTACTGTACAAAGTTTCATTCAAGTACATAGATGTTTATAAAGACATTAACTGTACCAGTTTGCAATTGGAAAAAAATTAAGTTAGAAACTTTAGAAAATTAGGGAAATGAAAAAGAATGTTCCAATTCATACAAGGGAAATATATTTTATAACTTATACATGTATGTATAAATAACTGTTGAAAATAGCATAGTTTTGAAGAAGATATTGCAAAAACATGTACATATATGTTGTATGTTTATAATTATATAGTAAAAAGTTCAGAAGGATACATACTGAATGACTAACATTACTTTTGGGGAGTGAATTTACATTTCCAATTTTTTTTTTTTTTTTTTTTTTTTTGGTGCTGGGGATCGAACCCAGGGCCCTGTGCTTGCTAGGCAAGCACTCTACCGAGTGAGCTATCTCCCCAGCCCCTCCAATGTTATATTTATTCTGTATTTTGAATTTTTACTATAGCCATGTCCTATTTTTATGATTTAAGAAATGGCTAAAAATAGTAGTACATGATCTTGGCAAAAATTTCAAGCCATACTGAAGTAAAAATAAAAGTCTATTGATTTGTCAATACCACTCTGCAGAGGTAATTTCTTTCATAGCTTTCCAGAAAATTCCTGTGCAGATACAATTGCCTGTAGGTCAATCAGTTTGTGCATGTATTGCTTTTGTAGTATATATGTATTTTAATTAGTTGATTTCATGACCCTAAAAATTCTCAAGAGGAACAGCATCATCACTTCCCAAAACCTTTCTCCTGAAACTACTGTAAATTCTATGTATGTGAAAAGCTTCAGAACCAGTAGAACTTTATAATCTGTTCTCAGTAGAATTAGTTCTCCTTGCATTTCAGACGGGGGACTTGGCCAAACAGGATCAACACAATAATAAGGAAATGATCCGAAGCTGTACCCACACCCATACCAGCTTCTGCACAAGCAGATGAAGCAAATCACAGGCTGTTAAAACTCATTAACAGCACTTTATCTTGACTTAGAAAACACTGACTCACATTTCATCCTCTGCTGGAGGTCTTACTCATCTCAGGATCCATTTTTTACAAGTTGGAAATTAAGACAGTGACTGCTTTGTAACTTCCTCCAGAGATCACAGCAAGGGTCAGAACTTGTACCAGGTCTGATTCTCCTCAGTATTCATCCCACACCCCTTTTCTTTCTCTTCACTGACATTGGGAGAAAATGATAAAATCAGTGGTTCCCAAATCAGGGTGCTCAGAATCAATTAAGGTACTTCATATAAACACAGATTCCTGACCTCCCCTCATTCTGGGATTGATTCAGGCCTGGGGAGGAATGTGATTTTAAAAAGAACCATGATTCTTATGATCAGTAATATTTGGGAACACCTTCCTAAAGATGGCCACCCCTAAACAAAACAACTAACATCATAATTTAAACACTCTGGACAAGGGAAACTATCTTACTGACTGTTGGTGTTACTAGCTTCTTTTGGGACTAGAAAGAGTTTATCTGTGACATTTTTAGTCTGAACAGTTTTCCCCAGCTTAAGAAATCAGGCAGGCCTGAAATTTGTGCCATTCAAAACAGTAGTCACTAACAACACATGGCTATTGAACCCTTGAAATGTGGCCAATATTACTGAGCAAGTATATTTTTAATTTTATTTAATTCTTATTGAAATTGCCACACAAAGCTAGTGGCCAGTATATTGGACAGCTCAGGTCTAGACTTCCAACACCCTTGATTTAAGTGGAACCCTCCCCTCTCCTGATCCCACTCACCTCTACCCAGGGGAACCTCTGCAGAGATCAGGGTCACATAAAGCTGATAGGTCAGCTGGGGCACTGAGCCCAGGAAGGCTTGGATCTGTGACATACGTTTGTAGGCATTGCGGTGCATAGCAAGGGTCCGGATGGAGTGGCCCACCTCCCATTCTATCAGCACCTCCTGGCCATCTATTAGCATCTTCTTTCTGGTGAGGCTGACATAGGGCTCCTCCTGCCCCTCTTTCTTCCACAATGTGAGGTACTTAATCATGGCCTCCAAACATCTGCAGGAGTAAAGCATCACGGGAACTTAACTAAAACTGTCCTAGGAAGGGAGGCTGTAACAAGGAGGAAAAATTGGGGGAGGTTATGCTACCTTTTGCCATTTCCTCTCTTCTGCTCATTTGTGAGTCAAATAATTGGTCACACCTTCTACAAATTATGTGAGTCTAATTCTGTTCTGTTTGGTCTTATCTACTAACCTAACAACACCATTTCAGAAATACTCTTAGAAGACAGGAAATTGTTTTGTCTGCTTAAGAACAGATCTGTATTGCTGGGCACAGTGGCACACACTTGTAATCCCAGTACTTAGGAGGCTGAGACAGGACTGTGTGTTCAAAGACAGTCTCAGCAATTCAGCAAGGCCCTAAGCAACTTTGTGAGACTCTGTCTCTAAATTTTAAAAAAATTATAGGGCTGGGGAGATAGCTCAGCTGGTAGAGTGCTTGCCTCACAAGCACAAGGCCCTGAGTTCGATCCCCAGTACCGCAAAGAAAAAAGAAATTATATATATGGCTGGGGATGTGACTCTGTGGTTAAGCACCCCTGAGTTCAATCCCTGGTACAAAAAAAAAAAAAAAAAAAAAGACTTAAGGAAATACTGTGTTTAGAAAAAAAGATGAAGGTTCTAAAAGGCCCTGGTTTTTAAAACACCTTAAATTCCTATAGTAAAGCATATTTTAAAAATACTTTTAGCTGTAGGCGGACACACTACCTTTATTTATTTTCATGTAGTGCTGAGGATCAAACCAAGTGGGTCACTCATGCCCATGCCCAAGCGCTGTACCACTGAGCCACAATTCCAACCCCAAGCATTCTTTAGTCAAGGCATTCAGGTCCATAATTGGGGTCTCAGATTATTTTTTCAAGAAAATGCTTTTGCTGTGTCATGTTACTTGTTTGAAAACAAGTCTTTTAAACCTGATTACTTCTTTATGAAGAGGAAAATATCCTTATGAAAGTCTATCATTCTTGAAATAGTAAGAAGACATTTCCTGCTGTCTCTCTCTCATCTTCCCATTACATCAGAAGTCTCTAGCAGTTCTGAAGTGGTAAATAAATGAGAATCAACTAGGACATCTTGTTTTGGAACACCTGAGTTACCACTTGCCCCACTCACTCTGAATTGAATGGAAGCTGTGGGCTAATTTTTAATGACAAGTAAGAACATTTGTGGTGGAAATTAAGGGGTTGTATTTATCTTGCTCACAGGCCTTATCACATAGTGGGAATTTGATAAATATTTGCTGAGTAAATGAAAGAATGAAAAGGAAAAAAAGAATACAGAGTGAAAATGACAGGAGGAGAGGATAATAGCAGCAATGAGATTCAAGAGAAAAACAGATGAAAGACAAGTTTAGAGATTTATATACTCTCTAGTCTTTAGCTCCCAATAAGAAATATGCACTGACTGCCATTTTCCACAGGATTCATTTTCAAAGTGTGTAGTCAGAAAATTCCACATTCTAGAAAAAAACTCAAAGACCTGGGAAAGAACAAAGAAGAAAAAGCAATGCTTTCTTCCAATTTTAGATTTGAAGCCAAGCCCATTCACGCTATTGTGGAATAAACTATTACTCTTCATTTATGCTTTTTTGTTGTTGTTGTTGTCACCAGGGATTGAACTCAGGGGCACTTAGCCACTGAGCCACATCATAGTACTTTTTTATATTTTATTTAGAGACAGGGTCTCACTGAGTTGCTTGGGGCCTCGCTAAGGTGCTGAGGCTGGCTTTGAATTCAAAATCCTCCTGCCTCAGCCTCCTGAGCTGCTGGGATTACAGGAGTGCACCACTGTGTCTAGTTATGCTTCTCCTTTTAAGGTTGGTTTGGAATAAGGTGTTTGCCTTACTTGTAAGCTTCAGTAAACCAGAGTACATTTTCATTTCCAGAAGAATGTTTGCATTTCATGTAAGGGAATCAGTTGCTACAAACACCTTCATGTGCTTGATAGCACTAATCAAGTTCCCCACTTGATTAGTAAAAAGTAATTGGCCTTGAATATAAGCATATAAACTACAATTTATGAGTTTTTAATTATTTTTCCCTGCTGTGGATTTAAATAACTGAAATTAAAAATGTTTTTAATCACTTTTAGTGGAAGCTAAACAACAAAAATGAAAAAGAGTTAATACAGAGGGTTCAAATCAAAGATGCTTGAGAAGTCACAAGCAAAAGTCAAAACTAGGATCTGAAAAAAAAAAAGAAAATTGGGGTATGAGTACTTACTTAAATTTTCATCTTGAGAATGCTCAATCTCAATATATTGCATTTGAAAAGGGAGGGAACAAGGGTTCCCTTGTTCCTCTAGTGACAACTTAAAATGTCTTGGTTCCAAGTTCAAGATGAGGTCTCCCTTTACAACTTCAAAAATTTAGAACTGGAAAGGACCTTTAGGTTACCCAGTCCAAAGATTACATATAGTCAGCTGAGTCATATCTCACCAATAGATGTAGTTTGGACTGTACAATGTTTGTTTTTAGACAGTTGCCAATTTTTAAAATCATGAAACTTCATATAAAATCCTGCATTAGGAGATTCTCCTGAAAAATTAGGGGAACTGGCAATACTGGGTCTGAATCCTAACATGGAAATAATGGGCTGGAGTTGTAGAGTGGCTGCCTCATCGATGGGCAGGTCAAGACTCCAAGTTACTGTGGTACTTCCCATAATTTCTCTAACAATGAGACTTTGTTTTCATTTATCATCACATACGAGACTACTAGTTTTCTCATACTTTCCCTACTTCACTCATTTATAATACTTGCCTAGTCCCTGCAAGCATCTGAGTTCAAGACTTGTGATCTAGCACAAACCATTTTGGAACTGAAGCCCAAGGCATCTTCTGAGATTTCACCAAGGCCACACGACTAATCAATGGCAGAGGAAGGACTAGATTCCATGCCTCCTGAATTTGAGGCCATGCTAAGATATCCCATATTTTTCTGTGATGGAGCCTAAGCAATTCCTCCCCATTAAAACCACACTGGTAAAACACTGTCAAGTTTTATGAAGATATAACTGTCAATAAAATTATATGTGTTTACAGATATAAATTTTTATAAAGGGGGGAGCTCCATCCTTACCAGTTTCATAGCCTGTTTTTAGTTCTCAATGATGAGATACCTTCCCAGCCAATTACAACATTAACACTCTGACCCATATTTCTCAGCTGACTGCAGGTGTTTGTCTCTCTTGCAATCATGAGAAACTTTGTCCATTCCTCCCTCCTGACCTCATAAGTTTTGCAATGTCTACCTTGAAAACCCCATGGTATCCAGATGAGACTGTTGACACAGATTCCTGTCTCCCTACAATTAAGTACATTCTCTTCCCTCCAAGGCAACCTGCCTGGATGGGAACACCTAATTCTATTACATTGTGCTACTGCATCCAGATAGAGATGGATTACCTTTCTTTGCCCCCTGCCAACGTGTACTTTTATTGCAGAATATATAAAAATAAGCAAATAAACAAACAAACAGGAGATCTGATGACCTGACAGAGAAAATGAACTACATTGGGTTGGGGTATCAGATTACCACAGATGACTATTTTGGTGTTATACAGATGTCTAATAACTGGAGAATTTGAAAGTGGTGGCAGTGCTAGCCCAAGTAGCTTAAGGTAAAGAAAATGTGGGACAGGAGTGAGGCAAGAAAAACTTTCATCCCATTTACAAAGTGTCTCAAAGACAAAGTTAAAATTACACACGCTGGGGTGGATGGGGGTGTGTGTAATTCAGTGGTAGAGCACTTGTCTAGTATGCCCCAGGCCTTGGGTTCAATCCCCAGCACCAGGGGGGAAAATTACACACTCTGTAGCTATTGGCCTACAGGGTGACCACATCTGTTGGTCTCAAATCAGTTTTCACAGCCCAAATCCAGATACCACGCATTGTTTAATGACATCTCTTAGATGGTATCATTACAGTTTTGGAACACATGCCACATGTTCATCAGGGTTGCACTTAAGGTTCCAACATAAGTTTTTTGGATGGTAGACTAGGAAGCCAAGAATGGAAGGGAATGGAAGAGTCACTTAAATTAGAGGCACAGTATCAGTCTTGTGAATATTAGCTTTATCTTTCTCTGCACAAGTTTTGAGGTGGTAGGTAGAGATTTAAAAAGTGCTCACCTGATAACAGGTCCCAAGAGGATTAGATGCATAAATAATGATAGCGGTTTATCTTTGGCCAGATCTCTGTGGACAAAAATGAGGGTCAACTGAACCATAATGGACGAAAACATAAAGAAGGAAAAGGTGTATGTCATCCAGAAGGTTTCATTATTCTTTCGATAGATTCTAACCATGTATAAGGTAGATGCAGCCTCCCCACAGTACAAAAAAGTGGAGAACAGGATACCAAATGGAAAGGTAAATCGAGGGTTGGCCCCACGGATGACATCTTCCTCCAGAGATGAAACTGGATCTACATTTGGCTCCTCAGGAATTTCATAAACTCTGTCCATTGCGGAGGTTCTCAGTGTTGTGGTTCGGTGTTCACAGCAGCACCCCGCCCATCCCCAACAGAACCTGTAGCCTCTGCAGTCCAAGTACCAATCAAGTGGGCTCTGTCAAGTCGAGTTCCAGAATGGAGATCAACTAATTAGAACCAGACACCCCTCTCTTCTAGATCCAATTAGATGTGGAGTCTAGGAAGGAGTATCCAAGAGTACCACTTTGAACTTGACTCTTGATTGGCCCAAGAATCCAATTGTCAACATACGTGCTGAGAAATTTGGACAAGGCGAAAGCAAGCATCCCAGTGCCGAGTCTGGAGTCCAATTCCAAGCGCATAAAGAGACATGGGAACGGCGTTTTCCGTGGCGGCTCCTTTCTCGGCCCTACTCCAGGCAGGAGGGTAGCCACTCTGTCAGGACACTGCCAGCAGCTCCCCGTGAGGAATTCTGAGCAGTATGCCCTCTCAATTCAGCAGCGAATTGAGCCAGAGCAGAAGAGAGGGTGCAGTCTGAGCGTCCCCAGGGGGATTCGGTTCAGCGCCTTGGTACCCCAGCTACTCCGAGGTTGTGGCTCTAAGCTCGCCCTCTCATACGCTCACCGGTGCTCTCCCAGGACCCGCGCCAAGCCAAGGGTTCTCAGGATGGCTCTTCGGGTTTCCCAGGCCCCGCCCCCAAGCCAGCCGGGCTGGGGGCAGGAGTAATGTCACACTCTGTCCCCAAGCTCAGTATCTAGGGAGAGAAGCACCATGCGCTCGCTACGGGAATCAAGCAGAGGCCGGAGGGGTTTCTCCACCCAGGAACTTTGCTAATGAAAGGCACAAGGTACGAGCCGCCAACCCGGTCAGGCAGATGTCGCCAAACTCTTGGACGCTGTCTGGCTGACAGGGTCTTGCCTGACCCGCGGTACCAGCCGCAAGAGGTCGGCGACTTCAGGAGCTAAAGCACCTGGATGGCGGGGGCGGGCGAGATAGGAAGAACAGCTGGGGCCAACAAAACCAGCCAGAGTTCCAAGTCGACCAGCCAAAGGATGCTCCGTGCAGAGGCGCGAAAAGGAGGGCTTAGACCTTTCTTCAGAAGCACTTCTCACCACGACCCCCAGACACAGGAGGGAGCCAAAGCTTTCCTCTTCCCCAAGAGCAGAAGGCACCCACTTCTACCCCCACCCTCCCTAACTAGCTCAGTGGCTCGCTCCCACGCTAACTGAACCCACGCGGTTAGGCAGGTGTGTCTCCCTTGGGCGTAGGGTTGATCCTCCCTAGGTCCTATCGCCCTCCAGATAATATCAGAGGAGAGGATACCTGGGAAGCAATTGGGCCAGAATTTCCTTTTCAGCTGATTACAGCTAAGGGAAGACTGAACAGGGTAGAAGTCAAGACACAAGACTAGCCCAGACACTGAAAGCTCCTATTATGTGCCAGGAGGTTTAGAATGGACTCTCAGGTTTTTAGCTAAAAGGTTCCAAAGAGGGGCCAAATTCTAGATTGGCAAGTAGCCAAGGGTAAAAACTGACATGAGTTTCTTAGCTCTGAAAATTAGCTAGATTCTTAAGTGCAATCCTCCCCCATCTTCACTGAGCTTTTGTTTTCATGCCTCATTTGCATAATTCTAAACCCCAGAGAAAAAGAAAAAAACATCTGCCTCTGGGTGATAATATAAATGTACCAGAGCTTGTGCCAATCTCCTTTTGCTGCAGTTAAAGAATCTGTGAGGAGTGGCCAAGTTAGCAGTCACCAAAAGGATGACCTCAAGATAGACTTAGTCTTGTCTTTTTTTTTTTTTTTTTTTCCAAAAGGTTCCCTGGATTGCTGCCTCCTTTCCTCAGGGCTGATTCAGGGACAGATTCAGCATCTAAGGGTTGTTGCTTTCTGAAACAGATTCTCCATCTTGGTCTGCACCTGTGGTAGCAGCTGGGCTAGAAGGCCCATACTTCCTCCTTCCCTTTCACACCAGAGGGAGGTCGACAGTATAGAGAACTTCCGTTCAAGTGTTTATTACTTGAAACATTCTAACTAGGAAGAGGTTCTCCTCCAGGGGGATGCAGTACAGAATGTCTTGGGGCTGTTTGAGCAACCTGTTTGCAAGATGGATGTCAGGCAGGGTGACCAACTGGTTCCACTTTGCTGGGATGGAGATTAGTCACCCTAACACAGGATAATGAAGCTAGGAAGAATGTAGAATCCCAGTGTTGTTCTAGCTTTTCTTCCCCATGCCTTTACCAGTCCCCAAATACACAAATCTACAATGCCTTTCTACTTTGTTCCAAAATAATTCCTTTCCTCTGCCATCCAAGGCTCTCTGTAATCACACAGCTTCTCTGTCAAACTTTAATTACCCACGCTACCCTACCAGACAACTTTTGCTCCAGTCCAGCAGGTTTTCTCACTCATATTCAACCTGCTCATTCCCACCTTATGTGCCTTGTTGATGCTATTTATAGCCCCATTCACCTTTTCCTCTATTAGTACAAACCTTCCTTCAGGGGTCAGCTCAAGTATGACCTTCTCCAACCCTTTCCTTATTTATGCTATTCCCATATGCTTTCTTGTACTAACTAGTCCTTCAACTGTTTGCTCTGCCTCCCCAATATAAGTGTAAACTTAATGAGGGAGGGATGTCCAATAAATGTTTACTGTGGATCTTGATGACAATGGCAATTGACAGATGATGATGAAGCTTCCTCCCCCATACTTCCTCCATGAAATCAGGCAAGACTTAGACACATTCATCTCTAAAAGTGGTAGGCACTGGAGCTGGGGCATAAAGTTCTTTGGCTGAACAAGCTCTGCCTTATTCAGTCTTTCAGCTCAGAGGATGCCAGCCTATGATGTCCCTTCTCATTTTTGACAATACCAGTTTAGCATCAAATTACAAATTGTTTCAAGTGTATGGATTTTTATGCCCCAATTAAATTATTATAGGTTTCTTGATGGCAGACCTCCTACTATAGTACTTGTATTGGATTCCCCCATGGCTGCTACAGACCTGTAAATTTCCTGCTGTCTGATTCCCCTCATCCATTGGCTTCTCTATTTTCATCTCTAAGACTCTCTGGCGCTTTAGGACACTAAATCCTCTGTTCTCTGATTTCCCTTTTCCTTTGTCCTGCTGGGAGAAACTTAAAGAAAATTTGCCCTATTTCTATCCAGTATTCTTTGCCCTTTAAGGCAATCTCTAGATTCCAACTCTAGTCTTCTTAGAATGAGAGACACTGGAAATGCTGGTAGTCGTGAGCCTGCTGAGGCCCAGTAGCCCCTATCCCACTGAAAGCACAGATCCCCCAAGAATTAATCTGCTGAGGTGGTGCCTCTAAGTGGCCCCCTGAATTCTAGGTAGTGCTCAAGGGTCAATTTTCCCTCCAGGAAGAACCAGAATTCTAAAGAAAGGGAGGCCTAGGATCCAACTCTTGGCCCAGCAGGAACAAAGAACAGGTCTAAAAGCCATCTGATCTAAAAGTTCTTGGCATTCTTAGCACCATTCAAAAGCCTCCAGAATCATGTAAAGCTGGGGATAGGGATGAGGTTTCTATGCCATCATAGCCCGAAGAAAAATAGCTCCTAGGTCTCCCAGGAGCTGCTTCTGTAAAAAGTGGTTGGCCTCTACAAAAGGAGAGGAAGGAGAGAGATGAGCAATAAGTGGCTGGTTGGTGGGAAGAAATGAGCAAGGTCCAGATAATCTATACCTAGGGTGGAAGGATGGCTTCCTTTCATAGAATTCTCTGTTTGGGCTGTTAAGAATTCTTAAAAGATATCTAAACACAAAATCAGTTGCCTGGATCTGATTTCTTTTTTCACTGTAAGCTCTGTGAGAACGATGACTTTTGCCTTTTAGTTTGAGGTGTACTCCCTCATCAGCATTATATATAGGTAGGATCTGGGCCTGATGTCAAAACAAATTAGATCTCTCTGCAGCCCTCAAGCAGCTGAAGGCTTGAAGAGAATGAAGTGCTGTAAGAAAATGCAGCATGAAACATGGGGATGATGGCAAGCTCCATTTACATCACTTGGTGGAGGAGGATGCAATGGACAGTACTTATTTTTTAAATAATAACTTTAACTATAATTCATGTATCATATAATTCACCCACTTAAAGCATACAATTTAGTGGTCTTAGTACAAAGTTGTGTAGCAATTACCATAATCTGGTTTCAGAACATTTCATCACCCCTAAAAAGAAACCCATATGCATTAAGCACTCACTTCCCACTGTGTAAACAATCTCAAATGTACTTTTCATCTCAATGAATTTGTTTATTCCGGATTGTGTAAATCCATTTCCTGTTGCCAATAATACCATAGAAAGAGTGAGGAAGAAAAGCAGTTTATTATGGCTCATGGTTTTGGTTGAAGGATGATAGGCCCCATTTGGCAATTTTTTTGCTGGCAGAATTCCAAGTTGGCAAAGGGCATCACATAGCAAGAGACAGGTATTCATTTGTCCTCTTTTCCTATTTTTATGAACCTACCAGGATTCAATTATGGGGGCCCATGCTGGCGATGTAGTGCATCACATAGAGTGCCTGACTTGCATGCTCCTGGCCCAGGTTCGAGTCCCCAGCACTGTGGGATTGCGGAAATAACAAACAAACGAAAACATTTCAATTATGGGGGCCCTACCCTAAAAACTTTAATCCTAATTATTCCCCAAAGACCCCATCTCTAAACACCAGAGTTGGACTTAAGTTTCCATCCCTAGTACCTCATGATGGGCGTTAAATTTCGACACATGAAAACCAGGGAGACAATCAAACCATAGAATGTGAACTTCATGTACACAGAATCATATAATATGGAACCTGTTGTTTCTGGGTTGTTTCACTTAGCATGTTTTCAAGGATCATCCATGTTGTAGTATTATTACTTTGTTCCTTTTTATAAGTAATATTCCACCATATAGATCTACCACAAAGAAACAGAACCACCAGGGTCACTCATAGTCTCAAATTCAGGGAAGAGTTGGTGTTGCAGGCTTTGCTCTGGAGGCTTTAAGTCAGAATTTCTATATTGCAGTCTGGAGGCAGGATAGGATTCTGTCTTCTGCAGGGGACCTCGGCCTTTTCTCTTAAGGCCTTCAATGGATTGGATGAGGCTCAACCATATTATGGAGGGTAATCTGTTTTATTCAATATCTGACAACTTCACTGTTAATCACATCTGAAAAATGTCTTCACAAGTTTTAAACTGGTGTTTGACCAAATGGGCACCATAACCTAGGTAAGTTGATACATGAAATTCAATATGACAGGGTTGTTTCTACTTTTCAGCTCTCATCAATAAAGCAACATTTGTGTACAAGTTTTTGCATAAGCATGTGTTTTCAATTTACTTGAGTATATGCCTAGAAGTAAAATGCTAGATCATATGGTAACTATGTCTAAATTTTTTAGGAAAAGGCACCAGACTACCTAAATGGCTGTACCATTTTACATTTCCCCTGGCTGTATATGAGGTTTCTAATTTCTCCACATCCTCAACATCAGTTGAAAACCAGGGGACAAACCAACCATAGAATGTGAACTTCATGTACATGGAATCATATAATATGGGACCTGTTGTTTCTGGGTTTTTTCACTTGGCATTTTTATTATAGCCACCCTACTGGATTTTTATTTACACTCCCTACAGCTAAATTGATTGTGGGTATGTGTGTAAGTGCACTGGAGTACCAGCTGTCAACATTCATCCAATTATTTCAGTAAATCTTTATTTGTAAAGGTTTATAATTTAAAATAAGGCAAAAATTTCTGCTTTCAAGAGCAGTGGACATTTGTTTTTTATTGGAGGGGTGGAGATTGCTCTCCAGCATCTGAACCCTTTTATCTGGGAGAGAGTACTTAGGAATCTTGGGGGAGCAGAGCAGATCGCTTTTGTAGCCAGGGCACAGGCATGCAACTGAGGTTCACTTAATGCAATGATCTCTCTTTTGAATTGGGAGCCAGTGACCCAAAGAAGTGGAAAATCTCTAAAACATCCATGAAAATGTGTATCTCAGTTCTCCCAGTTGGAAAGCTGGGAGATTGACCTTGACCCCAGCTGCTATGCTTTAAATTCACCCCAATATTTGCCACTTTGCTCTTAGGTCACACCACTCCCAGAAAAATGAGCACAGCAGGTTTATTTCTAAGAAATACAAAAACTATTCCAATTGATGTCTCTGGCTATATGACTCCCCATAAACCTTGCCAAATTTTATTAGAACTGCACTTCAATATAAAACTTTTCCTACCCAAATTTCTTCTTGCCTTCCCTCATCCATAAAGATAAGATTTATATTGCAGTCCTCACAGCTTTCCCAACCTTCCCTATGTTCCACCTTATTTTCTGTCAAATTTTCCCCTAACAAATCTCTTGCACCCCTTCTTGGTATCTTGCTCCTCAGATGACCTCAGTGTAACAGGAGCACTGACAGTAACAGTGGCTTCTGTGACATTGACTGTGTAGCCCGAGTCTGGTTCTCTAGTCCAACTGGCAATACTGTAAGCTTAATACACTTTCAATATGTACATATTTCTTCTTAAATAAACCAATCAATTTCTTTTGCTCACAACTGAGAACCCTCCAGATTATACAGGAACAGACAAAACATTCAATTACAATACAGCATAAGAGAAGGAGCAGGAGCACATGGGGGAGGAACCTAACCCAGTCTTTGTCTTCCCAAATAAAATACCTACATGCTACCTGGATTTGCTAGCCGACTCTTATCACAAATTTTATAGTACACCCCAAATTGAAAGGCTCATGACCATCTCTCCAATTTACCACTTCTTAAGTCAACAGTTCTGTTAAATTCACATAAAAATCACTTGAAAGCAGATGAAAAACCACAAATTCCAGAGCCCCAAACATCAAGCAACACAGGTGCTAAATATGCTTTTGAAAAACTGTCCTAGGATAGTTCTACAGTCTGTTTCTAGAATAGTTGTATCCATCATCATAGTGGGCATTTCATAAAGATTTACAGGGCTGGGGATATAGCTCAGTTGGTAGAGTGCTTGCCTGTCAAGCACAAGGCCCTGGGTTCAATCCCCAGTGCCACAGAGTTACAGCAGCTAACCACTCTATGTCCTGAGCCAGATTTAAAATTGACTTAAGAGTAATCTACACACAAAGGTATGTCTCCCATACCAAAATTCTTGATTTCCTTGATCTGTACACAAAGAATATTACCTCTTTCTGTAATTTGGTAAAAATGAAACCTTTTGTACACAGATTTTTTTTTTTAGTTATAGATGGACACAATGCCTTTATTTTTATGTGGTGCTAAGGATCGAACCCAGTACCTCACACGTACTAGGCAAGTGCTCCACCACTGAGCTACAACCCCAGTCCCTGATTTTCTTTATTAGGCATATTAAGCATTTGTTGGGCCTGGCAGTGCTCAATCTTATAGCAAAAGGATGTTCCAGCAGTGCCAAGACGAGAAGGGACTCTTCCTGTACTGCAGGATGACTCAATGAATGAGGTAAGCATAGAAAGCAAAAGGAAAGATCACCAGTCTTTTACCAGATCACCTCCTTAGCATTTCCATGTTTCATTCTTGGCTTTAATTCATTAAAAAAAATTCCTTTGTTTCCTTAAATAATTATCAAAAACAGCATTCAATGAGAGCTTGTGGCAACTGAATGGCTTACAAAGATCTAAATTCAGTCAAGAACTGATCATAGGTTAATAGGGAGAACAATTCATACTGTTTAGACTTATTTTATGAAGGACAATTATTAAGGAAGTATTATGCTTTGAAATACAAGTCAATAAGCAGAAAGACTAAAAAAAGGACTGTTTTAATATGCTGAATAGTGTTGAGGGCCATCTTGGAAAAGATGGCGCCTGGCAGTGAGCCAAAGGGCACTGGCTACCAAAATAAGGAAGTACCCAAAAAGGTTGCTTGCCTACTAGTTCCTTGGAGACTTATCATGTGTTAACGCCAGTCTCTAGGATTGGCTATCTAATATCATGCCGCACGTGGACAGCTCGTGATTCATATAGTGCTATGCTGACGTTCCTCTGCATGCTCTCCTGCGTGAGAGAAAGCTTTGCTATAATTGGCTGATAAGCTAGGAGCCTGGGGGAGGAGAGAGGGAGAGGGTAGAAGAAGGAAGATAGTGGCAAAACAAAGGGGGCAGAAAAACAGGGAGGACGCAATAAATCTCGTCAACTAAAGATTGGTGGTGTCTCCTTTCTCCACGCTGGTTCCGCTGGACAGAACAAAATAGGCACATTTAACACTTTTGTTAAATATAATTAACTGGCTCTGATACAAACTGGAATGAACTAAAGAGTTCTTCAGTTTAATATTAATGCCAACATTTATTGAGTGATTATTAAGTGGGAGGTACTGTTGTAAGACCTTTATGAACCAATTTAATACTTGCAAAGCCCTATGAGATAGGAGCTATGTTCATCTCCAATTTCCTATTAGGTAAGGAAATTGAAACACAGAAAAGTTAAGACTTGTCCAGGCTAAAGTAGCTCAGATAGTAGGGCTGATATCTGAATGGAGGGAGTCAGGTTCTAGTGCCTGGGCCCTAATCATTTAGAACAGCAAACAAATTGAAAATTCAACAACACGGAAATTTTAGGAGTTGGTTTGATAATTCCAAGGATACCAGACAGAGGATATATCTATATTTGTGAAATTCATATCTGAGCTATGTCACTAACTGGTTTCCTTACTCTTAGTTTCTAGATCCTGTTCCTTCCCACCCTATGAAGAATCCTAGTGTACTGTGCACAGTGGTGCAAACCTGTAATCCCCTTAGCTTGGAAGGCTGAGGCAGAAGGATTACAGGTACAAAGCCAGTCTCAGCAACTTAGCGAGGCCCTGTGTCAAAAACTAAAAAGGGCTGAGCGTGTGGTTCAGTGGTTAAATGCCATGGGTTCAATCCCTGGCACCAAAAAAACAAAAACAAAAACCTAAAATAACTTATGTCACTTCTTCAAACAAAAGCTTCTATGGGCTCTCTTCTGTCCATCTAACAGATCTTGAACTTAAATGTGTTTATGATTAAACACCTAGGGAGCTTGCTTAAAATACTGACTTCTAGGCTCCAACATAGAATATTTGATTTAACAGGTTGAGGTGCCCCTGGAAATCTGTGTTTAAGCAAGCTTTGCAAAACATTGGCCTATGTGGACAACTAAAACTCTCTGTGCTAGCATTCAAGGTCATCTATAATCTTCCCCACACCCAGCTAACTCCTAGTATGAATGCTCAATTTTAGAATGGTTATTGTCCCCAAACTTCTCAAATACAGGTGTTTCCAACTCCAAGCCTTTGTGTGCCACTTCCAACCCATCTGAAATAATTTCCTGCCTTCCTTCCTCCTATCCAAACATTCATACCTTCCTCTAGGTCAAGTCCAAGTTTTACCTATTCTGGAAGATTCTAAGCCCAGAGGGTATTTTTTTTTCCTAAACAATTAAGCCTCTAGTGTCTGACCCCATTACTTTTGGTATTTATCTGTCTCAAGAATGTATGCCTTGATCTTCAATTAGACCAATGGCTTTCCCAGGGCAGCCAGAACTGTGCTACCCACATCATAGAAAGTTCTAATGGAGGGGCTGGGGTTGTGGCTCAGTGGTAGAGTGCTTGCCTAGCACATGTGAGGCACTGGGTTCCATCCTCAGCACCACATAAAAATAAATAAATAAAACAAAGGTATCATGTCCATCTACAACTAAAGTTCTAATTGACAGGGAAGAGTGTGCTATGGCTGTCACAGCTCCAATTATCTGATTACATACTCACCCTATGAACACTTTTTGCTCTAAACTTAAATATATATCCTGAGCACAAAAATGATGAACTTTCTTTTTAAACTCCAATTCTTATTTCCAGTAAAAGGAGCTCAGATGTCTCAAATGTAAATATCACTCAGTATTTCTAATCAAGTCTCAAAGCCCTTGATTTTTCTCAATACTCACCCTCCTTGACCCCCAGCTGCACCTGGCATTATGTAGACCAACTTTCCTCTCCTACTCAAAAATTGTCCCAGCTATCCCACTCTTTGGTTTTGGGAAGAAATAAATAAAATCAGGGGCTGGGGCTGTAGCTCAGTGGTAGAGTGCTTGCCTAGCACTTGTAGGACCCTGGGTTCAATCATCAGCACCACTTAAACATAAATAAAATAAAGGTACTGTGTCCATTGACAAATAAAAAAAATGGGTGTGTGTGTATAGGGAGGGAGGGAGGGAGGGAGGGAGAGGGGGAGAGAGGGGGAAGAGGGAGGGAGGGAGAGGGGGGAGAGGGAGAGAGAGAGAGAGAGAGAGAGAGAAACCAGAATTAGTGTACTAGCAATATAGCCACATAAATGTTTGTAGCAGTGCAATTCACAATAGCCAAGCTATGGAACCAGCCTAGGTTACATACACACGCACGCGCACACACACACATACACACACACACACACAGAGTTATGGTTTAGATATGAGCTGTCCCCAGAAACCTCATCTGTGAGATGATGCAGGAACATTTAGAGGTGGAATAGTTACACGATGAGAGCTGCAACTCAACCAGTGGATAAGAATTAAGTGGGTGGTCATTGTAGGGTGTGACTGGAGGAGATGGGTCATTGGGAGCATGCCTTTGGGATTTATATTTTGTTCCTGGTGAACAGAATGCTCTCCTTCCTTATTGCCATGTCCTGAACTGCTTTCCTCTGCCACATCCTTCCACCAAGATGTTCTGCCTCACCTCTGGCCCAGAGCTACAGGGTCAGTGGTCCATGGTCCAAGATCTTTGAAACCATGAGCCAAATAAACTTTTCCTCCTGTAATTGTTCCTGTCAAGTCTTTTGGGTACAGTGATGAAAAAGTTGACTAAAACATGCACAATGGCATTTTACTCAGTCATAAAGAAGAATGTTATCATGGCACTTGCTGGTAAACAGATGGAATTAGAGAACAGAACATCACGTCAAGTAAAATAAGCCAGACTCAGAAAGTCAAGGGTCAAATGTTTTCTCTCATATTCAGATGCTAGAGCAAAATAAAGAAAAAAAGGAGGGGATTCCATGAAAACTGGAAGGAGATCAGTGGAGTGTGTGTCAGGGTGGGGGGGAGATTTAGGGGCAGAAGGGAGGGACATGAAAAGGGAGGAACTGCAGAATGAAATTGACTAAATTATGCTATTTACATATATGAATATATCAGTGAATTACATTTATGTGTTATAAAGCACCAATTAAAGAGAATAAATAAATAGAAAGAATACCTGTAGGGTAGGGGAAGGGGAATATAGGGAGAGAGGAAAGGAGGGAAAGAGGAGACACCAGGCACTAAAATGGACCAAATTTTATTCCATGCATGTATGATTATGTCAAAGTGAACCCCACTATTATGTATAACTATAAGGCATTGATAAAAACGTTTTAAAATTGTCCTCTTTGCATCCATGAAGCTGTAACAAAGAGAATGATCATCATTAACTTACTGATAGTTTACTTACCCTGTGCCACACACCATGGTAAACACTTTATACACCTCAACAACCACATTAGGAAAATACTATTACAGGTTGAGCCTACCTAATCTGAAATCCAAAATGTTTTGAAATTTGAACCTTTTTGAGCACAAGAAGTATTTTGGATTTTGAAGCATTTTGGATATTTTTTAAATCAGTACTTCATATTTATGCCTGACAATGGAATCCATTTTGACATAAAAGCATGGAATATATCTTGTTCTAATTCTGTCCCCAGTACCTCCTCTTCCCCCCCTCCCCCTACCTGCTGATTCCTTCCCTCTATTGATCTTTCTGCCATTTATCCAGTTATTTTTTAAATTAATTTCTTATGGCTGTACATGATGGTGAGATTCACTGTGGCATATTCATACAGGAATGTTATGTCGGATTCTCCATTGTCTTTCCTATTCCTATCCCCCCTCTTTTCCCTTCATTCCCCATTGTCTACTCCATTGAACTTCTATTCTTTTTTTTTTTTAAACCCTCACTCCCTTATTGTGGATTAGCTTCCATGTATAAGAGAAAACATTCAACTTTTGGCTTTTGGGGACTGGATTATTTCACTTAGCATGGTAGGATTTTGGATTTTCAAATTAGGGATGCTGAACCAGTAAAGTCTATGCAGATATTCCAAAATCTGGAAAACTCTAATTTAAAACACTTCTTGTCCTACACATTTCAGATAAGGAATACTCAGCCTATATTATCACCATTTTACAGAAGAGGTACCTGAAATTCAAAGACGTTAATTGACATATTCAAGGTCACTGAGTTAGTGGTGCTAGAACTAGAACCTAAATCTCTTTCAAGGCTCTTCTCATGAGTCATTAGGAGATCAAATGGATAAAATAGGTGGGTCAGACCATTACTTTCAACATCAAAGAACAGAAACAATCTACTCAAAAGAGCCTTCTTTTTCTATTTTGAAAACTTATCTCAATACTCCTCTAGTAGATTTCTTAAAAATATTTTTTAGTTGTCAATGGACTTTTATTTTACTTATTTATATGTGGTGCTCTGAATCAAACCCAGTGCGTCGCACATGCCAGGAAAGCACAACACCACTGAGCCACAACCCCCGCCCCCTCTGGTAGATTTTTAAAGTTGTAACAGCCTTGGGAATTTAAAGGCAATTACCAAGTAATTGAGAAAAAAAAGTAACCACAGTAGGTCCAGGAGAGCAGAGACCACATACTGCTTTCCATTTTCCAGAATTCTGTTTTCTCCTAAACACCCTGTAGGCCCTTTACATTAAAATCTGTGTCGTTCAGAACTTAGAATTTCCGTCCAAGCACTTTGCCAATGGTCCATTTCAATTACACCAGAGACCACTTAGAGCTTTTTGGTTTGCTGGGCTGGCCTTTATGTTTGCAGCTGCTGCCAGAGCTAGTCAAACATAACTGAGAAGTGCTAGAGGGGCTCAGCTTTAGGTTGGAACAGTCACCTGCTTACTACAGTTTTATGTTACCCTGTTTACTGATACCCTGAAAGCAGGTCAAACTCAGTATTCCTGGCCAGTAGACAGAAAGGGAGGATGTGGAAAAAAGTATATAGCAATCTTGCCCCCTGCCTTCCTATAAAAGAGATGATTAACCTTATTGATTCTACAAACTCACCAGGCTCCCATAATGTGTTATGAGCTACACAGGACCTAGCTACTGGAGAGTGCTAGGAGATAGCTAGACCTTGTGTAGTTCATAACACATTATGGGAATGTGGCTAATAACTATGCAAATCTTCAGATTTTGAAGCCTCTAATACTTAGATTAATGAAGAATAAGAAAAACTGGCTTCTTGTCCTAGAACTGATTATTTAGTGAGAACTGCAACTGATTATTTAGTGAGAACTTTTTCTTCCTTTTACAACCTATACATGTGTCATAAACATTAGATTTATGCATGTACAGTGAACGTGAAAATCTAAATTTTTCCTTATACTATCTATGCATGTACCATAAACAATATCCTATGATACATTTGTGTTTTTATATTTTACACAAATGTTACTATACAGAATTTTCCACATTTATTCTTCAACAATGTAGTTTCAACACATTTTACTCTGTTCTATATTGCTACATACAGCTATAATTCATTTTACCAGTTTTATGAAATCCCATAAGATGAATACACCATAATTTATGTATTCATTCTGTTGACAGTCACTTAGGTTGCTTTCAGTGTTTTACTACAGTAAACAAAATTCTTCAGTGAACACCGATATATGCATGTGTATCCTTATGCCCATTTGGGAGAGTTTCTCTTGGTTAAAAATCTAGGAATGATATTACTTGTCATTAAGGCATGCCTCAGTTCAGCTTTAGTAGATACTGCCAAATAGCTTTTTTTTAAAGAAGTGTTTTTTAAATAAATTATTATTTTTTAGTTGTGGGTTGACTCAATACCTTTATTTTTATGTGGTACTGAGGATCGAGTGCTCTACCACTAAGCCACAACCCCAGCCCTCAGGCAGAAGTGTTTAATTGCAGAAATATGACCAAGGTCCCATAGAGTTTGGGGTAGAGCTGGGCAGGTGAGACAGGCAGGAGAGGGCAGAGGGAGTATGTCCAGGCTAGCACCTCAAAGTTGTGAGAGGATGTTGGGGGCTAAGCTACAGTTTAGGCCTGTGCTGTCCGATTCCACATTAAGGGCCTTCACTGTACCATCCTCTATCACCATGGAGAACCTCTTGAGCCGGCAATTCCCAAAAAGAGGCACCAGCAAATCATCTAGTAATAAATCTGTCTCCTTCCCAAAGGCCTCAGTGGGGTCAGCCAGAAGCCAAACTTACCTTCTCCTTGTAGGATCATTCCCACTCTCCAGTCACAAAGACATTGTTCACACTCACATGCCACCACCTACAACCCCTTGGCCTTTAGAGCCCCCACCTGCTCCATGAACCTGGGCAAGTGGGTTTTAGAACAGCCAGGGGTAAATGCCAGGGACTCCGAATAATACACCCTTCTTGCCCTTGAACAGTTCCGCCAGGTTCACCTTGTTCCCAGGCTCCCCTTCAAATACCTCCACAGAGGGGAAAGCATCTCCTAACTTGATTGGGGCTGCTGAAACTGCAGACCCCTCCACACACCCATCTTCTTCCTCCTTCCAGTCGCTGTCTTGCTTCTGTAGCCACAGACTCAGCAGCAGCCACACTAGTGAGCACGGAGCAGGCTCTGTGTCCCACGTCTCTGCCAAAGAGCTTTCCAATTTACATTACCACCAGTAGTATACAAAACATCCAATCTTCATCACTACTTTTTTTTTAAATTCCACTTCACTCTGATGGGCACGGAATAGTATCTCATTGTGGTTTTAATTTCCCTGATTACTAATAAGGCAGAAAACATTTCATTCATAGATTATCACCTGATTTTTTTTTCCTAGTCCTATAGATTGGATCCAGGCCCTCATGCATTTTAGGCAAGTGCTCTACCACTGAACTCTGCCCCCAGCACTATTTTTTTTTTTAAATTTTGTAACAGGGTATCACTAAATTGCCCAGCCTGGGCTCAAACTCGAAATCCTCCTGCCTCAGCCTCCCAAGTAGCTGGCATTCAAGGTGTGTGCCACCAAGCCCTGACCAATATGCTTTCTTAAAGGAGTATGAGGGACAAGAAAGAGTTGAGAGGAAGGTGGTGAGTAGGTAATGACTATGGGGTGATTTTTCAGGTTCTAGCTGAAAGATCATGCAATGTTAGTGTTAAGGAGCTCAGAATGGCAAATGCTTTTTTTACCCAGCATCAAACAGACTAAAATGCTTTAGTCTGAAATAGCAAAACTGTAACACTATTTAGAGTACTGCTTCTCAAACTTTAATATGCACACGAATCACTTGGGGATCTTGTCCAATACACAGATTCTGACTCAAAAAGTAAGGTGAAGCCTGTGAGTCTACATGTTTAACAAGTTTCTGGATGCTGCAGATCTGAGAGTTTAGAACATGAGCTATGGAGTAAGACTGAATCTCAACCCCAATTCTGCTTTTTCTTAGCTGTGAAATCGGTAGCAGGTTATTTAATCTGAGCCTTTGTTTCCTCACCTACAAGAGGAAGATAAATTACTTACTTCATTGGGTTGCTGTGGAGGTTAAGTAAAATAATGCACATAAAACATGCTTAGTACAGTGCATGGGAAGAGCAAGTAATTAATAAATGCTAGTTATTATTAATATTCCATGAACTGGCACTCCCAAATGTCAATGATTCTCTGAAGACTGTAGTTCATAATGATCATCTGAAAGCACTAAAAGAGCCTAGATAAATCAGAGAGACAGACTGAATCATATTTAGTCACATTTTGTTAGATTTATTTCATTGTATTCTACTTCTTTGAAAATTGAGACCTCATCTGTTATCAGTCCGGTTCCCACCAGGAAACAGATGGCATACTCAAATTAGCATAATTAGTAGAAAGTTTAACAAAAGGACTATCTACAAAGGTGTGAGCAGAATGTAGGAAAACCAAGGAGAGAGAGTGCAGTGAGTTGGGGCTGTTACCACTCTAGGATGAAGAGAGGGAACTGGTGTTGTACAAGAAAAAAAGGAGATTGTGGTATAGAAAGAAAAGCTATGACCTTTATAGTTAAGGGACAGTAGCCAGCCTGAGGCAATCCTGCAAGAAGTAAGCCCAGAATAAACACTCTGACCTCAGTTTCTTTCCCTCCTTTGAAGTCCTGCCAGGGATCTCCATTACTCAAATCTACCAGAAGCCAGGAAGAGACTCACTGATGTAATCCATATAGGTTAGCCTCCCTGGGCAGAGAACAAAAGGGTGGTAAATTAATCAGGAGCCTGGTAAAATATCTGGTACACCACCTATGGTACATATATTCAACCAAAATACATTCAAATCAGAACACTGTATTCCTCTGACCAAGCCAAGAGAGAACAGACAATGCTCAACTCACTAAATAAGGACCAGTAATTTCCAAGGTATCTCCCCACTGGATGTCCTATAATCATCCAAAATTCAACATAACTATAACTGAAATTCATCTTCCTCTAGGACCAATAACTTCCCCATTACTACCTTGGGTAGCCCTTGAATATGCCAATCTCTTAGCCTACAACATCCTTCCATTTTCTCTCAAAGTATTTAAATTCTACTTATCTCTTATGTCCAACTAAAATACTTCTCCATTTTCCATGAGGTCTTCCCCAACAACTACTGATTTCCCTAGTCTATGAATCCCCATTGCTAATAATTCAGTCACTATTATTTTTTAAAAATTTTAGTTATAGATGAACACAAAACCTTTATTTTATTTATCTATTTTTATTTGGTGCTGAGGATTGAACCCAGTGCCTCACACATGTCACGCAAGTGCTCTACCACTGAGTCACACAACCCCAGCCCTTTAGCCACTACTATTGGCTACTACTGTTTTTTAACTGGTTTGTGTACACATACCATCATACTAACCTGATACTACACTTCTTAAAGAACTATGTCTTAATTTTTTCTCCTTGATGAGACCAAGCATCTTGAGAGTTATTGCATATAATAAGTATAAATACCTGAGGAATGAGGATAGGGAAAGAATAGTAGAGGACCAAACACCCAATCTCATTTTTCCATGAGAACTTTTCTCAGAAAAAGCCTAGCGCTGCTCTGAGAACCTGCCTGGCCTTAGGTGGAAATACACAGGCTCAAAGAACAGTTTTGCCTCCCATCTGTCTATTTTAAAAACACTCTTCTAAATAAACCTTGAATTAAATAGAGAATCAAAACAGAAATTACAAACATTTGAAATTATAAACAGGGAACCCAGCACCCATCAAAATCCATGATGTGAAGGCTCAGTGGTAGTGCTTGCCTAGCATGAATGAGGCCCTGTCTTCACCCACAGCACAGAAGGAAAAAAAAGTTAAAAACCCATGATATACAGCTAAAATGGCACTTATAAGAAAGTTAGAGCGTTAAATTCACTTATTTACTCTGATATATTCAAATATATTTTGACTGACAATACATGAATTATTCTGACTGACAATAAATGAAATAAACAATCAACTTGACAATATGATAAATAACAAAAAGTATACCCAAAGTCCAATGAAAGAATAGTTTTTTTAAAAAAATCAATGACCATGGGACTGGGGATACAGGTCAACGGTAGAGCATGTACTTTACACACCCTACTCTAGTCAAACATTACAGGAAAATCTGCCCATTCTCTTCAATATCAGCTGTACCAGAGATTCCAATTTCTGGCCTTACATGGCAGAGCTAGGCAGGGTTGGTAGGCCCTTAGCCTTCCCTGTAAAGTTGGTGTCAACAGGATCAATAGAAGTGAACTTCTTCCTACCTTCCCCAGTGGAACAAGGCTATGGTAGGCAGTGCTACTTGGCGTGCTACTTTCCCCATTGGGGTAGTATCAGTGGGACCATGCCCACCTGACAACAATGAGGCAGTACGGTCCACATTCTATTCCCCATTCTTTTACCTGGCATTTGGAGAGAGCCAATCAGGGAGCTAAACTTCTACCTCTTCCACCTCCAGTGGCTACAAGGTGGAAAAAGACAGGTTACATAGCACACTGTTTCTCCCAAATCCTATGTCAAGAAGGCCTAAGAGGGAGCACAATTTCCAACCTGAGCCAGAAGCAACAAGCTGATCCAAGTAGTACTATACTTTTGCCAGGAAGGTGTCAGTAGGTACAATGGGCAGAGAAACTTTCACTTCCATCCATTGAAACAACACAGTGAGGTAGTACTTCACTTTTACCAGGGTCAGCAGAGTCCAAGAGAGCTGTATATTTACCCCAACATAAACCCACGCAGCACAACACATCTAAACAGGATGACTGCATGCAAAAAAGGAAGAAGAAATAAAATGCAGTCTTATAATATAATACTCCAAATATTCAAAATACAATTAAAAAATCACTCATTATTACCAAGAACCACAAAAATCTCAACTTGAATAATAACAAAAATCAAAAAACAAAAAATGTTTCAATAAGCAATTTAAAATATGCTTGAAGCAAATGAAAACAATAAAAGGGTCAGTAAAGAAATAGGACATATAAAAATAGCCAAATTTTTAAAAAATAACTAAATGGAAATTTTGGAATTAAAAAAGTGTAATAAAAACTTTAAAATTCATTGGATGAGCTATAACACAATGAACATAAACAGGGGAAAGAATCATTGAACTTGAAGATAGAACAATGGAAACAACCCAATCTGAACAGAACAGAAAATATACTAAGAAATGAACAGAGCTTGTGTCCTGTGGAATAATGAAAAATAGAACATCTGTATCACTGGAACTCCAAAAGAAGAGAAGAAAGACTATGAGGTTGAAAAGTATTTGAAGAAATAATGGTTAAAAACTTCCCCAAAGTTAAAATATTAACACAAGTAGACTGTGATAAGTTACTTAAATATAATAACTAGAACAGCCAACAACAACAAAAAAAAACTATATATATAAAAATACACTCAAAGTCTGTATGGATAAATCAAAATAGAATTTTTTTTTAAAAAAAAGGGGTCTTATAATTCCAGCGACTCAGGAGATTGAGGCAGGAGGATAGAGAGCTTGAAGCCAGCCTCAGCAACTTAGCAAGGCCCTACACAACTTAGTGAGACCCTGTCTCTAAATAAAATACGAAAAGGGCTGAGAATTTGACTCAGTGGTTAAATACCCCTGGCTTTAATCCCAGGTATGGGGGTGGGGGGGTGACAGGGGGATGGGGCCTTGCTATGTTGCCCAGGTTGGCATGAATTCCTGGGCTCAAGTGATTCTCCCACCATAACTTCCTGAATAGGTGGAACTACAGCCACAAACCACTGTGCCTGGCCAAAATGGAATTCTTAAAAAGGCTCAAGTAACACTCAGTAAGGCAGGAAAAAATGAAAACAAAAAATAGATGGAACAAACAGAAAACAAACAAAACAAAATGGCAGACATAAGCCTTAACATATCAATAATTATATTAAATGTAAATGACCTAAATAGATCAATCATAATACAAATGAATAGAGTAGTTAAGAAATGACTGAAACATGATAGTTATAAGAAAGCTATAAAATATAATGGCACAGGCAGGTTGAAAATAAAAAGATATGAAAAGGTATCTTTTGATTTTGTGGGCATGGTATCAGTTAGACTTCAAAATAAGGAAAATTACCAGAGCCTTATATGGTTGGTGCATGTAATCCACCCATTAACAGGTTTAAAACTACAAACCACATGATCATATCAAGTGATGTAGAAAAATCATCTAAGTTCCTTAAAAAACAAGCAGAAATGGTCATAACCAACTTTGTCAGAACTCTAGAAAACAAAGGTTACAACAGCCAAGTGAATGAAACAAAAAAGGGAAGCTACAAAATGGTAGAAGAGCTTTGTGGTATTCTTATCTTTAGTCCACTTCTTCCTTCATTCAGTAGTGGTCTTAAAGATGGTGGTCTGCATTCCTAGTGTGGGACCCTAGTCCTTTGTCAAAGAGAAAACAGAACAGACTTTGTTGATAAATTATTATGTAGGTCTATTCTAACCTGTCTGGGGCTAGCTGAAGAATGTATGCAAGGTACCTAGCTCTGTTGTTCATTCAGGATGGAAAAGTGAGGATAATTGCTTGAAAATATCATAAGGCAAAACAACAACAACAACAAAACAAAAAAAACCTCACAATGCGGCTGCTTGGGGCAAAGATGACACTGGAATCATACAACACACTGCCTAAAATTCAGGAGAAAAAACTGGGAAAAAAAGTTCACTTCAGAAATTAAGGCCTTTGTAAGTGCCTATGTATACTTAGGAACGTAGCCACTCACATAAGGCAGCATGTGTACTCAGAGAAGATATGAGAAGACCCTAAACATTTGCCTTTGACTGATCTGTAGGTTCAATGCAAGCAGAAAACGAAGGCCAAGACAAAGTTGTAAACAGTTTGCATAAAGACTGAAGGAGTCCTCCATCACAGACCCAAGGAGAGGTGGGGTTTTTGTTGTTTCTATTAGTTCTTTGTGCTTAAGGAAATCTGTGTCAAAATATGCCAAGACAAGCTAAAAGAACAGAGGCTTCAGTGATAACACACAGGGATTACAAATTTTGCAAAAATAATTTGGAGAATTCACTAAATAAACAGATGACTACAGCTCTCAAAAGGAAAAAAAAAAAACCCTGAGGGAATGGGAAAGTCTGATTATCAGAGTTATTACAATAAAACATTTAAATATCCAGTTCTCAACAACAACAACAACAAAAAATCACCAGGCGTGCAAAGAAACAGGAAACCATGATCCATTTGAAGGGAAAAAAAAAAAGAAGTGATAGAAACCAACCCTGAGGAAGCCCAAACGTTGGACTTTAAATCGATTGTCCCAAATATGCTCAAAAGAACCAAGTAAAAATTCTAGTACTAAAAAGTAAAAACAAGCGAAATTTTAAAATTCACTAGAGAATTTCAACAGCAAATTTGAACAAGCAAAAGAATCAGTTAGCATGAACATAGGAGATTAAAATTATCAACTTTAAATATTCATACGTGTACAATATAACAATATAATTTGGCCAATACCATTCCCTAGTATTTCCCCTTTCCCTCTCTTCTCTCTCTCTGGACCCCATATTCCATTAATCTCCCTTTGAATTTTATGAGATCCCACCCACTTTTTTCCCCTCTCTACCTTCCACATGAGAATGCACAGGTCCTTAACTTTCTGAGTTTGGTTTAGTTTGCTTAACATAATATTCTCAAGTTCCATCGATGTTCCTGCAAATGACATAATTTCCTTCCTTATAAATGAATAAAACTCTATTGTGCATATGTACCATATTTTCTTTATTCATTCATTTATTGATGGACACATAGACTGGTTTCACAGTTTGGCTATTGTGAATTGTGCTGCTATAAATCATGGGTATACATGTATCACTGTAATATGATGACTTCATACTTTATGATAAATACTGAGGAATGGTACAGTTGGGTCATATGGTGGTTTCATGCCTAGTCTTTTGATGAACCTCCTTACTGGAATTGGTATATTTAAAGTGGTGAAAGAAAAAAGTCAACCAAGAATTATGTATCCAGAAGAACTTCAAAAATGGGGCAAATAAGGCATTCCCAGCTTTAAAAAAAAAGCTGAAGGAGTTCAGTAGACCTGCCCTACGAGAAATGCTAAATAGCATCCTTCAAGTCAGAACAAAAGGATACTAGATAGCAACTTGAAATCATATGAAGAAATAAATGTCTCCAGTAAAGGAAACTACATAAATAAACATAAAATTAGTATTACTGCATTTCTGGTTTATGATTTCATTTTATTTCCTACATGATTTAAAAGACAAATGCATAAAATAATTCTAAATCTATATTATAAGCATATGATATACAAAAAGACATAGGTCAAGATAACAAAGTGAGGGTGCAGCTGCAAAGGAGAAGAATTTTTATATGCAACTGAAATTAAGTTGATATGAATTTGAAATAGTTTTATAAATTCAGGCTGTTGGGCTGGGGATATAGCTCAGTTGGTAGAGTGCTTGCCTTGCATGCACAAGGCTCTGGGTTCAATCCCCAGCACCCCCCCAAAAAAAAAACCTTAAAAAAGAAAACCTATAATGTCTAAGAATGTATCCTTAGGTGATTAAAAAAATAAACACAAAGAAGTGACTACCAATAAAAGACGAGATAATGGCTATTGAGGGGCTATAGGAGTAGGAAGGAGAATAGAATGAATTGGACATTTACCCCATGTGCATATATGATTACATGACCAGTGTAACTCTATATATACCATGTACAACCAAAGAATGTGAAGTTATACTCCATTTATGTGTGATATGTCAAAATGCATTCTACTGTTATGTATAACTAGTTAGAATAAAAAATATTAAAAAATAATGGCTACTTTTGCAGGGAAAGAGAAAGCTGATTTGAATGAGACACAAAAAGGGGCTCATGGGGTGGCTGACAACATATTCGTTCTTGACCCAGGTGGTGGTTATAAGGGTATTGGTTTTACAGTAACTCTTTAAGCTTAGTTAAGTTTTGAGTAGTTTTCTCTAATCATGTTTTATGTTATACTATAAACTAGTCAATAATAAATATAACAGGAATAGAAAGGAATATAACAGGAATATATAGGGGAAAGAGAAATGAGATGGGTCAGGGAAATCTTTGAGGAGGAGCCACTAAAGTGAAGGATGGGAGGGGAAATCTGAGGCAGAGAACAGGGAGAATAGAAGGAGTAGGATATAAGGAAGCCTCAAGGAAAGAATATGTATTTGTTCATATCCCACAAGCTGAGTTGAGGTTGGAGTTCAAAGGGCATGGGATAGATAGGAACAAAGAGGAAGAGCTGGCAAGGTGGGAAGGTACAAATCAGCCAGGGCTTTTCAGAGTAAGAACAGAACTTTGGAATTTATTCAAAAATCTAAGGAAAGGTTTAAAGGTGGAATTTATTCAAAATCTAAGGTTTTAAAGGTTTTCTTTTTTTTCCCTCCTCCCCTTCCCCAGTACTGGGGATTGAATCCAAGAGCACTCTTACATAGCACCGAGCTACATCCCCAACCCTTTTTGTTTTTCATTTTGAAAAAGAGGTTGCCAAGGCTGGCCTCGAACTTGCAATCCTCCTGCCTCAGTCTTCAGAGGCACTGGGATTACCAGCATGAGCTACCACACCTGGCACACTTGAGGTTTTTAACTGAGAGTGCCATGTTCTATGTTGGCTCATTTAAATACTCTGCCACTTATTAGGTGGGAGAATATTTGGTAAGGGACACAAACAGAAGTGCAGGCTACTACAGAAGTACAAGGAAGAGGTAATGAGAACTTGCAAGTGAGTAGGAGCCATGGATGGTTTCTAATTTCTATTTCTATATTTCACAATAATCAAAATGAACAATTGTTCACAACATTGGAAACAAAATAAATAATAATCTTCCTTACCCCCTCTGCTTTTCTACCTCTGCCACTCCAAAGTAATATAACATCCTGATTTTGTGAGATCATACTTCTATAATCCTCACATAGACACAGACATAAACATGTATGTATGTTTACAGATCAAAAGAATTAATTATGTAACTATGAAGAAATGATTCTCTCATAATAACGAAATAGAAAATAAACTGTCAGCCAGCCATGGTGGTGCAAACCTATAATTCCAGCAGCTTGGGAGGCTGAGGCAGGAGGATCACAAGTTTGAGGCTGGCCTCAGCAATTTAGCAAGGCCCCAACCAACTTAGTGAGACAGTGTCTCTAAATACATTTTTTTTAAAGGGCTGGGGATGTTGTCCAGTGGTTAGGCACCCCTGGGTTCAATCCCCAGTGCAAAAAAAAAAAAAAGAACTGTCAGAAATTCCCAGCAGAATTGGTCAACAAAAAACTAAATGGCCAGCAAATCAAAGACATATAGGTACTGTGAGAGGCAGTGCTACTAGATTGGTGGTAATTATGAGGTAGTGAAATAAAGTAATTAAAAAAAAAGGTTCAAAAGAAAAATTACTTTGATTTCAAAGGATCATGAAAGAACTCTAACAGGCAACTCAGGCTGGTTTGGAAGCAAAGTGTTATACCGGGGTCAAATCAGTAGAAGATTCCACAACCAATGCCCTAGGACAAAACTGGACCCATTCAGAGAACTGCTGTGACATATTTATCTTCCTCTAATATTTCACTGCTCCAAAGGTAGAATTTATTCCTGATGACACATAACACTAGGCAATTATGGTTACTCTTACTAATTTTATCTCCACCAATTGTAAAGATAATCAATGATATCAAATACCACTATAAGTATCCATCTGGTTAGGTCCAATTTTATCCTAAGCCTGCTACTCACTAATCCTCATGCTACCTCATATAATACTAGTCAGTTGATAACAAGTAAATGATCCCAGTTATCATCAACATTTTACCTTCTGTGAAGTCAAAGCAGTGTTGGACTGGGCTGTCACAATTCCTCATTTATCTTCTTCAGTTTTAACTTTTCCTTCAAAAGTCTCAATAGCGTATAAAAACCCCTTGTACTATATTTGTAATTTTTTTGTAAACATTCTAAAAAGATAAAGTTTCTTTAAAAAGTTCACTAAAAAAGATACAGTTTAGACAGAAGAGATAGAAAGGCCCAAATCACAGGAAGTTCCTTTGGTACCTCAGGGCTTCTTATTCACACTGCCTATCAGACCTTTTACCTAATACACAGACTCTAAAGCCAGACTGCCTAGGTTTTGGTTTTGGCTTTACCATTTTATAGTTGTTGGCAAGCTACTTAACCTTTTCTCTTAAATGTAGGAATGACAGTTCCACCAGGTGTGGTTGTACACACCTGTAACACCAGCATACTTGTAATGCCAGCTACCTAGGAGTCTAAAGAAAAAGGGCTGGGGATGTAATTTATTAGTAGAGTGCTTATTTAGCACGTGGGAGGCCCTGGTCTCAATCCCCAGTACTGAAAAAAAAGAAAAAAAAAAGAAAAAAAAAGGTCATTCCCAACTTTGTTTTGTGGTAATAAGGATTAAATGAGATATGTATGAAGTGCTGAAATGAATGCTGTCACACAGTAACTTCCATATAAGTATTTTGTAAGATGAATAAAATTAATATTAATTATCTCTAATCATACAATAAGGAGATGTGGCTTTGGTTGCTAAGAACCAGGTAATGGTTGCCATAGATATGCCAGAACCTCGACAGCCATTATTAGGACATTGCCTACCCTGTAGAAGTGGACAAGTGGGCTGTTACTCTGTCAAGAAGGCTAGAAAGCTCAATGAACCTTTTCATTACTCTATATACCTTATGTTTTTCATCCAAAAAGAAACAACTATTCATCACAGAAGTAATTAATCACCTCAAGGTAAGGAAATTATAATGTTAACCTCATTTTGCAGATGAGAAATCCATAAACAACAGTTTAAATTTAGGTGATTTCATTCCAGGCTACCCAGGAGAGGCACTGGAAATAGAAGATTGGTAATCACTAATTCAATCATTTTTCCACTTTGTTACACTACCTATACTCTGTTCTAAAGGAAGAACTTGTGTGATGCCTATTTGACCCTTCTTAGTGGCACTGACAAACACAGAGCCAAAGATCAAGTTAGGACGTTCTGCCAATGATCAGAAGTAGACATGAAGCTGTTACTGGGCCTTACTTGTCTCAAAGGGAGATAGCTATCATGGAACCCAGACAATTAGACTCTGGTGTTTCAAGCTCCAGTCTTATCAGCTTCATCAGCAAAACTGAAGGCTGGTTTTGATCACAAGTCATATATAAGGTTTCCCTTTTGTATGGAATAAGCCAGAGCCATCCTCCAGGAGTGCTTATGGAAGCTGAATCATTTCCTATAGGGAGTCATGCTCTAAGAAATGCCATGAAATATGTCTCCAAAACAGTCAATGACTCTGCGAAACCTTGCTAAGTTATCCATTAATAAGCTGGCACATAAATGCTCATTAGATATCAAAGCAAAGCCCATCTAAGTATCAATTGAAGTATTTTCCTAAGTACCAATATAATTAACCGTTAGGGAAATGTAAACCAAAACTATAATGAGCTGCACTGGTACATGCCTGTAAACCCAGTTATTGGGGGGGAGGGGAGGTACTGAAGCAGGACTCCAAATTCAAGGCCATCCTGGGCCACTTATTGAGACCCTATCTCAAAATTAAATAAAAATATGACTCAGGAGGCTGAAGGAGGAGGATTACAAATTTGAGGCCAGCCTCAGCAACTTAGTGAGACCTTACCTCAAAACAAAAAATAAAACAAAAAGTGGTAGAGTGCTCCTGGGTTCAATCCCTAGTACCTCCTCCAAAAAAAAAAAAAAATCAACAAAAAGGGCTTGGGATGTGGTTCAGTAATAGAGTCCTTGCCTAGTATGTGCAAGGTTCTGAGTTTGATTTCCAGCACTGTAGTAACTACCAAAAAAATTATGAGATACATCTCACACCTACTAGGATAGCTAAAACAAAAAGACAACAGTAAGTGTTGACAAGGACAGGGAGAAATTAGAACTCTTGCATTGTTGGTGGGAATCAAATGTTATAACAACCTTGCAAAACAACCTGGCAGTTCCTGGGGTTAAACATAGAAGTATTATTTGCCATAGAAATTACATACCCAAGAGAAATGCAAACACGTCAACACAGAAACTTTTATACAATTGTTGACAGCCATTAGCTGATGAGTAGATAAACGTGTTATAACTCTATAACAGACTATTTTTCAGTCATAAAAAGGAACAAAGTACTGACACATGCTACAACATTGATGATTTTTGAAGCAATTGCCTAAATTATCCTTTTTCTTTAGACAATCAACTTCCAAATCTGACTGCACATTGAAATCACCCAGGAAACTTAAATAGCTCCCTGGGAATCTTTGAGAGTGGGGCACTGGATTTGTTTTAAATCAATTAAACTAAAAAATAAATTTAAAAAAATTAACCTAAGGTCACTTACACGTCTAGGAATTGTACTAAATCTATCATAATGGGTCACCAACACCCACATCTTTGAAGCCCAGGCAATAAGAGAACAAAGCCCAATGGACATTTGTTACTGAGAACAGATTCCCCAACAGGTCCTTCTTTAAACCTAACCTGATTGTTCTCCAAGATATAGCCTGGCTCCCTTCCCAAGGTTGAACAAATATATTCCTAATAGGGACAAACTAGTTGAAGTGATAGACCACACTACTTGATTGTGTCTATATGGGTTGCTTTAATAACAAGCCACTCCATTTTGTTGGAAGCTACACATCAGCACAAGACTTGTCACTGGAGTTGAGGATAACCAGTTTCTCCCTCTATGACATTCACAGACAAAGTTGAAGAGAACAAAGTAATGAAATTATAACAGTACCCTGTTTACTAGAGTGATTTATGTTCCAATGTTAATAATGGGCCTGAATTCTCATTTACTTTCTTCCCTTACTATTTAAGAACCAAGCTGAATCATGTTCCGGCTACTGACCTCTTGCTGGTCCCGGCTAAAGTCAACTGAAGAGAAACGAAGGTAAAGTTACAATTATTTTTCTAAACTACACTCATTCTACCACCTCTTCCCATGTATCTGCCCACGATCCCTCAAGGGACAAATCATCGTGATATATTTGGGAAATGACTGAGCAGTACCTGCATGATGGGGAACAGGGTAGAGGGAGGAAGGCTGTTCTATGAGGTAAGTTAATAAGAAAGAAGAGCATCCTTGGAAGTTTTGGGGAGGGGCTCCCATACCATCTTCTACACTTTAGCTGGGCTTTTTATGGTATAAGCATTGGGACTACTGCAGATCCTCAAACACTAAGGAAGACTAGAACTCTTTTGTGGAACAATTAACTGTTTTTATGGCTTTGGCTCATTTTTCTCTTCCATTTCCAGGAATGCGACTGTCATTATCATCGGCTTGGAAAACTCAGGCAAAACTGTTCTTGTGGAGGCCTTTCAAAGATGTGAGGAACTAAGCATTAGATACCGGTGTAGGTCTCCCAGAGACCAGAGAAATAATCATTCCATCCTAGCCTTATTTCCTAGTCCTTAGTTTCTCTTTTGAAGGATAAACACCTCGCAACACACACTCTCTCCTTTTGGTGTTATCAGCCTATTTATGTAATGTCTGTCACGTGTTCCCTTTGTAAAATGTCCTAATTTAAAGTCTTCTCATAGTGTCAATATAAATGAACTCAAACTATGTAAAGCATTGCAGTAAATTATGAAGGAGAGCATGTTTGAAATGGTGTCTAGTTCCAGAGCTCAATTAAAGTGGAATTTGGTCTAGATAAGAGACAAGTGTGGGATGATAAAGAAGTTTAATAACATGAAACCCTTGGTGACAGCTAATATAGAAAGCTGGAGCTTGAGAATTGTCAGTTTGGAGATGTCCAAGTTTAATACCACATCTCTAGTTTAATAACTTGACATTTCAAGAAACAGTTACATAGGATTTCAGGAAGCTACTATACTAGTTGTGAAGACCCAGGTAACTGCTAGTCAATCAGTCAAAGAGGCCAGCACTGTCTGGCTTAGGACATCCTCAATGTTCACTGAATACATGAAGGGGCATGATGACATGGCTGAGTTTTATATAAGCTGACAGCCCTCAGCAAAGTATAGGAAACCCAACTCTTCTACCACTGGCCAATTCCAAGCCCTTAAAGTATAGCAGCAGCCTTCTGCTGATCTTGCCATCTCCTGTGTTCCCAGTTACCACAGGAATTATACAAAAATCTGACTGCACGTTCCTGCACAAAACTGCACAATGCCTCCCCATTGTCTTCAAAATGAAACCTACATTCTTTAGCAATACACAAAGCCTTTCATGGTTTGGTCCCCAACTCCTCCTTCAGCTTCATTTCCCATGCTCATCACATATGTCCTCAGATAAAATCAATACAAATGCTTTGCCATCCTGTCAGCACAGCATTCTAGTTACAGGGCTGCATTTTCTGTACCTGCTATCCCACTACCTAGCATTTCAGTCCCTCTGTCATCTATATGCTTAATCAAACACCTCAAGTCAGTGGAAGTTTGACCACAGGAAAGCCTTCTCCCAGTTCCACACTCCCACATTATCCTGAGCATCCCCGAAGCGTGTACTTTGAACATCATCCCTGTGCAACTCCAAGTCCATCCCCTAGATGTGAGCCCCTTGAGGAGACATAATGGATCTCGTCTTCTCTGTATCTTTAGTGCCTTCACTAAAAAGTGGAAGTATCTTCAGCCAGGTACTCAATATTTGCGGAATCAGTGTGCTCCCCCATTCCCCTGAGTCTACATTTATCATTTTATATCTTCTTCCCCTGCCTCAACAGCAGCTCCTAGCACCACATTTTAGACAATGGTTCAGCCTAGTCTCCCCCTACTTAGCAAAGGCAGCAAACTTGATTCTGTGCCACCTAATTCTGATAGGCAAACATGGTAAGAAAATAAAAAGCAGCAGGAAAGTCAAGGAGCCAGGATAAACCATCATATTACTGACAAAACTGGGGTTGACTTTCTAGAGTTCCAACTTGGCCTCATGCCTAGATTCCCATTCAGTTTGGGTGGGGCCTGGGAATCTATATTTTGAGAACTCTCCAGGTGTTGATGATGGCCAGCCAGCTTTGGGAAGTACTCAGCTGGAATTAGTGGAATATAATTAGTCTGTGAGAATAGTGTCTGTTTTCCACTCTAATTCCTAGAGGACACCGTCTGACGGTCTATTTATTTTTGTTACTGCAGAACTTGCCTTGTGCTCAGTGAATGACTTGGGGCTGATTCATAACTGCACTGGTTTATGGTGGTGACTTCATTCTCAGAGAAGTTTTTAATGGGCACTGATATCACATTCTGAGGAATGCCTCATGATACTCTGTTCACACAGAACCAGAGTCAATAGAGTAGTTGTTCTGTACCCCAAATCAAGTAGATCACCTCCTCTGCTCCTGTGATTGCCAAGAACAGATAATTGCCTAGAAGGAAATTCCAGTCTACAAGTAGTAACTTGTGTGAACATTTAGAGACACCAGCTACAAAATATTTTGGTACACAAGATATGATTATTGATGATACCATTCACTATTTTTTCTGACATAATCATATGGGTAAGAAACTAGAGCATAAGCACAAGAAGGTGCCCTAAATAAGGACCAGTACAGTACCTCTTAAATCTGGCTATATGTTTCAGTACTTAGGAGGATTACTTGAAAAACAAAACAAAACACAAAAATCCATGATGCTTGAGCATCTATGAAATCAAACCATCAGAGAATGAGGCCTAGTTTCACAGGTTTCCACAGGTAGGCTGGTGCAGTGGTACATGCCTTAATCCCAGTGACTCTGGTAGCTGAGGCAGGAAGGTTGCAAGTTCAAGACCAGCCGTGCAACTGAGCAAGACCCTGTCTCAAAATTAAAAAACAAAAGGCTTGGGGATGTAGTTCAGTGGTAAAGCAAAAAGTTCCAGAAGTGATCATGAACAATGAATACTGAGAACCAATGACCAGAATCATCTAGGGAGCCTTCAAACCTGTGACTAAGCACCTGGAGGCCCAGATACTTTGGTTTGGGGCAGGACATGAAATTTGTAACTTAACAACTCTCTCCAGATGATGCTGAGACACATCAGGCATGAATTTCATGGCTCTCTAGAGCAGGTTTTCTGCTTTAATGTGCACAAGAATCACCTGGAGATTTTATTAACTATAAGGAGTTTATTACACATACAAATGGTTGGATCCCAAGCCAGAGATTCTGAGTCATCTGGCTCAGGGTAGAAGCTAACAACCATGCCCATGCAACTGTGAAGCAGACAATTCCCTAGTCATGCTTTATGAAACACCGTCAGGGACATAGAGATGAATGAGAGCCAGGACTTTTCCTCAGAGTGTTTATAAATTTATAGAGGAAATAAGAGAAATATAAATTGTCAAGTAATTTCTTATGGCATCTAGAGTTCATCAGCAATTGATTGTGTTATTGAAGGAATTGACAGGATTTCAAGTAAAAGAAAAAAACTAGGAAAAATTTATTTTACTCTAACAAGGAAAAAAATAGTATAAAGCTCATCAAGGTGCAGGAAATAAGATTTTTTAAATTACCTTTAGAATTTTTAACCTAGTCACTTATTAAGTAGTCTAATAGAGATATATCAAATATCACAAAGTTATGACTGAAAATTATTATCTGAGTGCTATTATTAAAAAATCATTGACAAATAAGATTTTATAAATCACATTAAAATATGAAAATATACATAGACATGTATACTCATAAAAATGTGGAATCATACATTTCTGAAGATCTGAAAGAATATTACTAACTACACAAATGACTCATTTTGGCAATTATGTGGAGAATGTCACAGGCATATCTGAGACTACAAGAAAGAAGTTATTGATTCTGGTCTTAGTACTCCCAGGTGTGGGTGTCAAGAATCAATAAAAACATTTTGCTACCAACATGAGCAGAAAGCTAGATCAGAACTAACAGTTCAGCATACTACAATTCATATAAAGGCTGCTTTTTTAAAAATTTTGTTTTGGTACCAGGGATTGAACTCAGGGGCACTGACACACTGAACCACATCCCTAGCCCTTTTCTGTATTTTATTTAGAAACAGGGTCTCACTGAGTTGCTTAGGGCCTCCCTAAATTTGTGAGGCTGGCTTTGAACTCTCATTCCTCCTGCCTCAGGTTCCCGAGCTGCTGGGATTACAGGTATGCATCACCAGGCACAGCTAAGGCTGTTGTTTTGAACTGAATTTTTTTTTTTGGTGGTACTGGGGATTGAACTCAGGACCTTGTGCTTGCAAGGCAAGCACTCTACCAGCTGAGCTATCTCCCCAGCCCCTTGAACTGAATTTTTTAGGAGCTGAATGAAGTATGGATTCCCTATGAGATTTTATGTTCTGAACATGGCTTTTAAAGAGGGAAATGTGTCCAAGTCCAACATGGTTTCCTGGAAGAGATATGTGAGAGAAGGCTTCATACCCTCGTCCATAGTAACAGCCACCATAAACACTTAAGTGAACACCCATGGTCTAACCCACAGTGTAACAGGCAACAGGCAAGCACAGAAATAGATGAAGGACCAGTTCAGACAATGTGTTGAGAGGTGAGAGGTGAGCAGACCAAAGAAGGCTCTTAAGTTGGGCCTTTTTTTTTCTTAAGGTAATTTTTTTTTATTAAAAATCATAAATTTACATAGGGCAATCTTGTTTGATTCATTGTTATTTTTTCCCTTTCCCACCACCCCTCTTTTCCCTCCATACAGTCCTTCCTTCCTCCATTCTTACCACCCTCCTTATCCCTAACCCTAAACATAACCCTAACCCTAACACTAACCCCTCCTACCCCCCATTATATGTCCTCATCCGCTTATCAGCGAGATCATTCGTCCTTTAGTTTTTTGAGATTGGCTTATCTCACTTAGCATGATATTCTCCAATTTCATCCATTTGCCTGCGAATGCCATAATTTTATCATTCTTCATGGCAGAGTAATATTCCATTGTATATATATGCCACAGTTTCTTTATCTATTCATCAACTGAAGAGCATCTAGGTTGGTTCCACAATTTGGCTATGGTGAAGTTGGGCCTTAAAGGAAGGGTGGGAGAGAAAGGCTTCTCGTTCATTTATTCATTCATTAAGTTCTTTCAACAAGTATTTAGTGAGTACTTGTGTGCCAGTTGCTGTGCTGAGTATCATGAATATAACGGTGAAAAAAATTAAAAGGGCTCCCTTTCCTGTTGTAGTTTATGACCCAGACAAGTAAACCATCAAACTAACAACACCATAGTATGTGTGATGATAATGGTAAACCCAGAAGAAAGGCACATTGTCCATAGTGGGGATGGTGGTATGAGGAAATTTTTTCTAGAATAAATAAGATTTTGAAAAATAGGCATTATCCAAGCATATAGTAGTGGAAGAGTGTTCTAAGCTGATGGAATGTCATCCTGTGAAGACCAGGGAAAGAGAGCATGGCATGTGTGTAGAATGGGCAAAGTGTGAGCAAAGCAGCAGAGGGAACAACAGACTAACTGGGAGCCAGAGACATTGTGACCACTATCCAGGTTAGAATGCTAGGAGACAGGCCTGGCAGGTGAGGAGCTAAAGGTGTCTGCATTCTATCATAGGAGCAATGTGCACTAACTGCAGGTTATTAAGCCAGGAGTGGGTAGCACAGGCAAAGTGATGTTTTGGAAAGATGCATCCACAAGTATGAGCAGGGTGACAGGATTTTTCAATATGATTTCTCAGAGCAAGACCTAGTCAAAGTTCAACAAATTGTTTGACCTAATATTTCTGTTTTGTGGTTGCTTCTCCCCTCTGCCCCTGTATCCAGTACTTCCCAGCAGGATACACAATGATGTGAAATCAGAACTGACTACACTCCTGCTAGATGAGTATGAAGTATCCATCTATGACCTGAATGGAGATCTGAAGGGCCAAGAAAAATGGCCAAACTACTATGCTCAGGCACAAGGGCTTGTTTTTGTCGTGGATTCGAGTGACTTAGAACGTATGCAGGAAGTAAAGAACATCCTAACACGTCTAATGTCTGACAAAAGAGTGGCAGGGAAACCCATCTTACTGTAAGATTCTGCCTTTATGCCTTATTTCTTTTTCCCAATTTTTACCTTAAGAGAAGTATAGAAATGAAAGGCTGAATGGTCCTTTTGTCACACCTTGCTAGACCTCATTTTCACTTAGGCTCAGTGAGGTAGAGTGGCCCAGTCCTCTGGGGACCGTTTTCAAGAGCCACTTTCTACTCCACACTGCCTTATGGAATACATTATAGATTTGTACAAAGGTAATTCTGAAGGTATTCATCAAATAAAAATGGAAAGCAATATCTGTATCACTCACCCAAAAACCTGGACTCTTCCTCAACTTTGCTTCTCATATTTTCTGGTTTCAATCTCTGATCCTGAAACCTCATGGTGAAAGAACCCCCCCCACACACACACACTCCCAATAGCTGATACCAATGGCCTTCTCCCCTAGCAACTTGCTCAAGAGTTATAACTGGCAATTCTTTCGGTGATAATTTAGGTGGTCAGTCAATCCTGACCCCTATAACAACTCCCTTTTACCTTTTTAATTCCTCATTAGAAAGCCCAACTAGAGCATGAATAGAGTTGAGTGAAGATTTCAAAACTTTTAAGTTCATTCATACCCCAGTTAGCAATTCTAGTTTGATGGCAAGAAGTAGGGGAAGTAAGAAATGAGCCCTGTGGATTATTTTGGATTCAAATCATTTGTACTATTCTTTCCTCCATTAAAATCTGGCTAGAAAATTTTGTCTCATGTCTTTAAACCCAATTCCAGGATATGTAGTAGTTACACTAGGAGAAGTTCTCCCTTGCCGTTCACCTCTATTTCGGATTTACTCTTCATCTCTTCTTTCCTCCCTCTATATGCTCTGTTCCAGCCTGGCAAACAAACAAGACAAAAAGGATGCCCTCTTGCCTTGTGATATTATCGAATTTCTACTCCTGGAAAGGCTAGTGAATGAGAATAAGTCCAAGTGCAGAGTGGTAAGTGTCAATCTCTTCCTTCCCTCTTCAACTAGACTCTGGCTGATCAAGTCTGGACCATTCCATAATCAGTTGGGTTTGGGGCAAAGCCTCTCCCTGACAGGCAACACCTACAATGATGATTTCTAATTTGATAGAAGTGATAAATATTGAATTTTGCCTTCAAAACAGTTCTATAAAGTTGAAAATTTTAATATCCCCATTTTATGGATAAGAAAGCTAAAGCTGCCAGGCATGGGCACACACCTGTATTCCCAGCAGCTTGGAGGAGGCAGGAGGATTTCAAGTTCAAAGCCAGCCTCTGCAACTTAATAAGGCCCTATGCAACTCATCAAGACCCTGTCTCTAAGTAAAATATAAAAAAAGCTGGGGGTGTTTCTCAGTGGTTAAGCACCCCTGGATTCAATCCCCAGTACCAAAAAATAAATAAATAAATAAATAAAAAGAAAGCTAAGGCTTAAACAGAGATGGGCAATGACTTGCTCAAAGTCACCCATCCAAGACACTACAACCATTTTGTTAAAGGACTTCAGTTTTTGTGGCTTGCATTTATTTTCTCAGATGTGAATGCTGAGTGTTTCCTAGGGAGTCTAGTTTCTCTAGACACATGTGTACCCCTGCTATTTAGATAAGCGTTTAGGGCCTGTGGGTCCCAGGGGTCGCAGGTTCCAAGTCTGAGACTGTCTCTTCTTTTTTGTCACAGGAGCCATGTTCAGCCATCAAAAATCTCCAAAGGAGGAACCATCATCCCATAATTGAAGGGCTGCGCTGGCTATTAGCTGCCATTGGAGATAAATATGAAGAGCTGTATATTAATCAACAGCCACCCACTTTGAGCTTTCCAACCTCCAAGAGTACCAGAGGCTCTGGAGAAAGATGCTCTTCAGATAGGTATTGAGCTGCCTCCATTAGATATACTGACAGGAATAGAAGCAGGAGTCAATCTTCAACATGAGCAGGGAGTTCTGAGAGATAGATTGTGGGAAATACTGAGCAAGTCTCTCAAGGTCAGATGGCCCAAGTGGAGCTAGGGCAATGCCCACCAACACCCCGAGTCAGGTACACCCCCACCCCTGGTACAACTTGAGAGGTCACGCCAGAGGGACAAGTTACATAAAGGTAGTCAATCTATCCTCATTACAGCTTCCCCAAAGCAGGGCTTGTTCTGTTCTCTGGCTTGCCATTTGGAGGAGAAAAGGAACATGAGTATCACTTAAGTGAGCCTAGTAGCATTATTATTCAATGAATCAATGTCATGGTCCTTATCTGGTCCTCCCCATAATGAGGAGTGAGGTGAGAGGACAGAGAAGTTGAAAAGAGGAAACATAAAAAAAAAACAAAAAACAAACAAACAAACAAAAAAAAAAAAAAAAAGGAGGTGATCAAGGCTTTGAGGAGTAAAAGGCCTAAATCCTCTTGCTCTGTTGTCACTTTCACTGCCCAAAGGTATATGGGAGAAATGGGGTAGTAGCTACATTAAGATGTTTGTGTGTGTCTGTTTCTACTACTGCTTTGTTCTTTCAAACTTCCCAGCTTCTCTACCAGAATGGTAGTGTCCAAAGAGAAAAGACAGAATTTTGAGAAAAGACAGCATTTTGATAAAAGACAGCATTTAGGACAACGCTCCATGGAAGCTAGGCCCCTAAAACCAATTCTACAGGTAAATGGTTCTTTAAGTGTTACTACCCAGGGACAATCCTTGAACTCCTGAGTACCAACTGACTTTTCCCATGTTCTTGCTGTACAGAAAGACGGTCTAAGATTAAGACCTAAAAAGAATATATCAGTGACATTTGCTTTAGATGAACCCATGGAGGAAGGTGAATGTTCTGGGGGAAATGGAGCACAGAACATTACTGAGCCTCACTACAACCGAAGCAATAACTTACAGACTCCAGCTCCATATGTTGGTGATGATCTTTTCGAAGGTAACATTGAACCAGTGACTAGAGAAGAAGAGAGATAGGACTTCCCTCATAATTTCTATAATATTACTCCTATGTAGAGCTGAAATTCTTTTCTCACACCATGGTTGGTGACTAGGAGAAGTACAGGGAGAGTGCCTGAGGACTACCATCTAGTAGCCCAGTATGATACCCCAGCATTGTTTGACATACGATTTTTGGATGGCCATAGGGATATCTTAAAGGTTGACTCTCAGTGATGGAAATATAACTAGTAAAACCTTTTATGGAGGGTAGTTTGATCATCTCCTTTCTTCCCTCAATATATATAAAGAACTTAAAAATGTGGAAGCCTTTTGAGCCAGTAGTCTCATTTCTTCAACTACATTCAAAGATAATTATGTAAGGGCCCCCCACCAAAAAATGTATGCTCAATGATGTTAAATCAGCATTGTGTGCAACAGCTGAAGGTTGGAAATAAACTAATGTCCAACAATGGGAAACTGATAAATAAATTAGGATACCTCCACACAATGGAATACTATGTAAACATTAAAAAGGCTAATGATGACTTACATTTAGTGATAAGGAAAGTTTTCCACAACCTGATGTTTGGGGGAAAGAGCATTATTTATATTGACTAGAATATTCAATAGATTAGAATATACAGAGTAAAGTGTATATATGCATAGATATATATTGAGGGATAACACCAAAAATGAGCAGTGATTTTTCTCTAGGGTAAGGTACTGGGTGATATTAACAAGCTTTTGGATTCATGTTTTATTCAAAATGTTCTTTTTTATAATAAGCAGATATCATTTCTCCCAATAAAGGCATTTTTTTTTTTTTACAAAAAGTTGTGAGGTCTTGAAGGCTCACTGTTATTAATGGCCACTCCTTATTTTTCCTTGGGACTGCAGTCTTCAAAACTGTCAACTGTCAATCTTACAATGTCCCCTCATATCTGAAAGGGATCTGGCCCTTCAGGATACCCAGAAGTCCAAGGACCTGGACTTGGCCAGAGTCAACAGGAGAAGACAGGGATAAAGGAGAAAGGATGAGAATTAAGTAGAAGGAATCTAGAAAAGAGGGAGAATATTTCTAGATTATCAGCAACTATCCCTAAATCTCTGTCCAAAACTGAAATTCCATTTTCATTTCTATAACCTCAGAACCCTATTGCAAAAAAAGAAAATGGATACCTAGGACACAGAGGAGATGTTATAAACAAATCCCTGTGGAGAAGCCCTTGGTTCCTGTGTTAGTACTCCTTAAATGAAGGGCAAAGGGAAGAGAGTAAGAGAAAGGATGAGGCTGGGGCAGAGGGTGGGCACCTCATGGGTTGTAGTTGACACCCCCCCTGGAAACTGGCCAGAATCCTCCTACCCTAAAGTGTTCAGGGAAGGAAAGGAAACCTGACACTTGGCTTCACTTCCAGTAACTGACCTTTTCTTTCTTTTATTAGGCTTTTAACAGACTGTTAAAGAGAAAAACAGAGGGAAATTCAAAGAAACATCTCAATATACCTCCCTCACCAAATGAATTCATCACCAGAACCAGCAGAAACACTCAGGTTATTTTTAACGTCTATTTGATAATATCAGTCCACACACAAGTCCACCTACTCTAACATCACATCCTTGAGAACCACCATTATTCCTGTACATCTGTATTATACCCAGCAAATTAATCCTACACCCACTAAGAGGCTCAATAAGTTAGGGTGTGTCCATTTGAGAAGTAACACCAACTTGGCAAAGAAGAACAGACTTTACATCTTTCATACCCAGATGTTCCTACTGAAGTTTCAGACAAGATGTGGGTGACTAACTGAAATTGATTGCCAGAAGTACAGGGTTACTTTAGAATCACATTTTCTCCTTTAAGGTTCTTGCATGTCAAGGGATGGCAAAATAAATGTAATCTTTTTCTTGAGAATTATGCTCTACTGAATCATTTTTGGTTGCACCTCCAAAAAACCCCACAAACTTGGTTTTCAAGTGTTAGCCACTGTCTGTGAAGCCCAACATTGCTCTGCTGTCCCTGATAGGGACAGCAATGATGCCTCTGCTACCAACTGAATGCATTCAACCCTCTATCCCAAGGACAGGAGTGGTAGTGGTGATAGTTTTTACTACTACTGCTATCATTACTTTCATCATGAGTACCATAGACACAATTTATTCAGTACCTTCTGGATGCCAGGCACAATGCTAAGCACTTCACATTGATTATCTTATTCCCAACAACCTTTGGAGGTAGGCATTACACCTGACTGCATTTTACAGATGAGGAAACTGTAAAAACCAGAGCATGGAATTGAATCTAGACCTGTGTCTGACTCTAGAGCAATTCCACATCAGAAAGATTCACTTACACCTTTCTTAACCTCCCTTCAAAGAGAGAAAGCTATAGAACTTGGGGCTTTGATCCCCAGTACTGGGAAAAAAGAAAGCTATATCCAGGAGAAAATGCTGAAGTGTATCCATGGCCACGTCAGAAAAATTATTAGTACCAATAAGAAAAGCAATAGCAGACATGGTTGACTGAGCACTTCCATTTTTCCAGGGCTAAGTACTTTTCATATACTCTTGTCTTTCATCCTCGCAAGCCTATAAAGTTATATTTATTATGACCATCTTCCTTACAAAGGCAGAACCCAATTGTAACAGAATTTAGATAATTACCTAGGGCACCCACTAGGAGGCAGCAGAATTGGTTTTCAAACCATAGTCCAACTCTATAACCCATACTCTTAGCTCTACTCTATACCATTTTACAAAGTAATAAAAACCAATTAATCCATAATTGTTTGAGGGATAGAAATCTGGCACAGAAAGATCCATCTTACAACCTCACTTGGAAGATCTGACACTGTTTTAGGATGCATCATTTGCTCTTATCTCCAAGGGAACCACCCCAGGCACCTTAAGGGTCTTTGACAGGCTTTGAAGCTCAGCTTATTAGTCATGAAGCTGAGAGGAACATTTTAGAATCTCTAGTTCAACCCCCGGTTGTCATATAGATGAAAAGCTTAGGGTACAGACTGGTTAAGTAACATGCCCAAGATGATACAGCTGCTCACTGACAAAGCTACTCAAAAATCCATACATCCTGTCCCAAAATACTGTCCAGCCAGGCTCCACTGTCCCAAAAAAGATTGGGTACCCTCAGTCTTCTTAGGCTTCTCAGCCTACCTACCTACTTTCCTCAGTTTTCCTGATAAATATCACTGGAGAATTCTGCTGATAAACATTCTCACCTAGGGAAGCAGCAAATACCTCTACTAAAGAAGAGTTCTGGGGCTGGAGATCTACCTCGGTGGTAGAGCATGTGCAAAGTTCTGAGTTCAATCCCCAGCACTGCTAAAACAAAAACAAAACCACATGCCTGGATTAAAGCTTTTAAATTACTTTTAAAGGTAAAAACATAGCTCGATAATGATCTGACCAAGATCTTCCACTAAATCATAATGATAGTAGCTAACATTTAATGAGTTACTTAAGATGTGCCAGACACTATCTAGACATTTTTGTATGGATTGTCCCCTGTAAACTTTAAAACAGGCCTCTGAAACAGGTTGCTGTTATTTCTGCCCAGGGTTTGGAAAGTATATTAACAGTCTAGAGCAACAAAATTCAGATTCACTCTAAGAGTTTTCTTGTTTACTTGAATAACTGTACTGGTTGTATGGAGACTATTTTTTAAGTAACTTTTTAGGATTATAAAATTTGGTTGACACCCAGGCACTCATATATTGCATAAAAGGAAGTGCACCAATATAATGAAATTCAGTTTTGAAAGAGATCTTCAACCTAAATTCTTTACACAGCTCATATTAATAGCACACACTCCCTTCCCCTTTTCACATCCACTTCCCCTTCTTTGTTGGCTGAGAAACTATACCTGCATCATAAGCACACATGGCATAAGGAGAAATGTGTACGATCCAGTTTTCTTAAGAATTGCAGTTTGATGAATTGTAGTCTTCTGCCTGATAAAACTCTCTGCCGAGGATGGTGACAAATGCCTGTGATCCCAGCTACTGGGGAGGCTGAGGTAGGAAGATCACAAGTTTGAGACCAGCCTCAGCAACTTAGTGATACCTGGTCTTAAAATTAAAAAGGGGTGGGGGGGCAAGGTTGTGGCTCAGTGATAGAATGCTTGCCTAGTATGTGCAAGGTCCTGGGTTCAATGCCCAGTAACACAAACAAAAGCAGTTTTATTTTAAAATGTATCCCCTTTTCTATAGAGAACAACCCAAAGAGGGATATAATTATTTTGTGATATAATTAAGGACAAAGAACAGAGAATCTAGGGTAATTATAACCACTGCCTCTCACGTTCCCCGCCTTTGAGAATCCTAACTGCCCAAGAGATTTTTCAAAGCTGTTACCTGCAGCAGCCCAGGGACTAAGATAAGGATAGTTTTTTGACCCAGGAGGGCAAATTTTTTTTTAAAGGAAAATGGTTGCCTTGGGGTTTCTCTTCTTTAGTTGTCAATGTGTTAGTCTTCCTCCAGGACTTTTAGAGTCTAGCTCCTGTCAGAGGTACTTCAAGCACAGGGCCCTGACCCATCTGGTTTCAACAAGTCCCACATAGAGTCAAGTACTTGTCCACATTGCCTTTAAAAATAGACCTGGGCCGGGCACACTGGCTCACACCTATAATCCCAGAAACTCAGGAGGCTGAGGCAGGAGGATTCCAAGTTCAAGACCAACCTCAGCAACTTAGCGAAGTCCTAAGCAACTTAGTGAGACCTGTCTCAAAACATAAAAAAAAAGAGGGCTGGGGATATAGCTCAATTGGTAGAGTGCTTGCCTTGTAAGCATAAGGTCCTGGGTTTAATCCCCAGCACCACACACACAAACCATAAAAAGAGAGCTGGGATGTAACTCAGTGGCTAACATCGACAATTAAAAAAAAAAACAAAACACCCATCTGAGCTGACTAGAAAATTGTGAATTGGTACAGGGCTCCTGTTCTGAGTGGTTTTCAACTCCTGAACTCTGGTCCCTATTCATCATTCACATATTGGTTTCACCCAATACATACAATACTTGTTGGCAGGGCTGCTAAGCAGTCTATGATCTGCAGAGCCTGGATCATGTAGTTAGCACACAAAAGAGGTTAAGAAAGAATAGTGACCTGGCATGTACAAGGCCCTGGGTTCAAATCCCAGCACCACAAAAAATGAAAATAAAAACTGGTAATGTAGGGTTGGAGTATGGAAAGCAGTGGTAGCTAACCTAGTTATAAGTACCCTAGAAATCTGGGTGCTTGAACCATACCACCTGTGCTTTGAATGATTCTTCCTTCCCAGCAACCTCTTTGAAGCGTTCATTTTCAAGGCAATTGCTACTGGCAAGACAATTTTGGAATGCACCAAACATAACATCAATCTTCTCAGGAGAATCCTGCTAACTTGTGTTCTTAACCACAAGGTGTCATTGGCCATGGCTGGGTTAGGAGTCAACCCTGAACTCTTTGTTACTCAAACCCATAAGTCCTTTATTGGGCTCACAAAACTTGTATTTCTAACAGGAAGGCATGTAGAGAATGAGAGTGGCTAACCAACTTTCCAGAACTTGAAATCAATCATCCTCTCATTCCACTTCATTTTCACAGGTACATCTAGAAGAACTATGGCATCCCTGCCCTGCACCTTATTCCTTCAGCTGTAGCACTCAGACTGGGCTGATGACCCAAGAATCCCACATGGCCCCACTTTTGAACTAGTTGGCCATTTCCAGCAACTAATATAGATGTCTGGTGCTAAAAGACAGCAGGCCTTTAGGTCTGTTCTGAAAAAATAAGACCATCCTACTTCAATAATACACAGTCATTAATAATGGCAATCATGTACCTTGTGCAAGTAGAAATCAGAATGCAAAATAATTTTAAGTGAAAACAGCAGAATAAGAGAGGTACATGTGCTGATCGCAATAATGTAAAGCATACCTAAAAAACTACACCTCTTAAGAACTTAAGAGAATGAAGAGCACATAGCTATCTTAGATTCCATACCAGTCCTCCAAGTTTTTAATAATACCTTTCCCCCTCAAGAAAATTGTCATGCTGATCACATTAGATTTCGGCCTCTTAGCTAATTTAGGAGTTAACTCCACAGATAATTTGATTCAGGGATTAGAGAAGAACTGAATGCTTAGGGGGTTGGTCCTTTAGATTGGTCCTTTCCCCCTCCACCATTATGCTCAGAGAGCATACCAGAACACAGTTGCCAGTTCAGGATTAGCACTACAATGAAAAGTTCCTTCCATGACCACAGTCAACCAAACAACTCCAAGAGGGGAGTTTAATATATTTGGCCAGGCACAAGATTGAGGCCAGCCACAGCAACTTAGCTAGGTACCAAGCAACTTAGTGAGATCCTGCTTCAAAACTTAGAGAAAAAGGGCTGGGGATGTGGTTCAGTGGTTAAATGCCCCTGGGTTTAATCCCTAGTGCAAAAATAAATAAATAATTAAAATAAAAGAAATTAAAAAAAAATAAAAAGGCCTGGGGAATTTAGCTCAGCAACCCTGGGTTTAATTCTTAGAACAACAACAAAAAAAAAAAAAAAAAAAAAAAAAACACCACACACATACACACACATCTTATATCTGGACATCTTTTAAGTCAGGCTACTGTTTTGCTGAAAAGGGGAACTTTTTTTTCCTGACAGGCTGATTAAAGTCCCTTATTTGTAAAGCATTGTTTTACACTACCCCTCTCATCACCCTGTCCCAGGTTGTACATAGTCAACTATATAGTACATATCTGGATGAGTAAAATTCTGTCCCTGGAGCCCTGGGCTCAATACCTACCTAGAGATGAGAATTAGTTTGCAATCAGTATGTTTAGTTTTTTAAAAACCTATGCTTAAGGGTCTTTTTTTTTGTAAACTTTGCATTTGAAATAGATTCTAGATTCACTGAAATATTATAAATATAGTACAGAGAATTTATGTATACCCTTTACCCAACTTTCCCTAATGGGAACATCTTACCTACCTGATACATTGATCGAAAATGTCACATGAACATTAGTATAATACTGGTTACCATTTACTTTATTCATATTTCACTTTTTCCACTAGTATCCTTTTTCTGTTCGGAATTAATTCAGGATTGCATGCAACATGTACAGTATGTTTAGCTTTTAACATCCTCCCCACCCAGAAAAAAATTTCCTTAGGAGATTGAAAAGGAAAACTAGTAGGTGTTCTGAACAATTTATGAGGCTGAGCTATTGAATCTAGAAGGGAACTCCAACATTTCTGTACCAAATCCCTTAATCCATGACACCTCATCACAGCTATTTTCAGAAAACATGTCTCACATTAGCACCTCTCACAATAGTAAAGGGATTTGACAAGTGGGCTATTTTTAGCAACCAGTATTATGAAGATGACAAAATGAGAGGGGTGGCCTTCCCTGTTTTCTATGCTTCATTTTTCTTCAAACTGTACTTAAACTTTGTACTAGAAGCTGTAATATTTAACTATAACATAAATGCTGAGAAACACCCACACCAACAGGGAAGGAACTCTTTCCAATGTGTTTGGTTTTGTTTGCCTGAAATTAAGTAGCAATTTCCAGTGGTTGGCTTAATTTCTCAACTTATTATGGCACAAAAGTGACATATTTATTAGAAATAGCATTTCAAATTTTGAGTTTAGATCATTTCCCAGATTAGGGATATGCAGTTCCATATGCTAAGTGATGCTGTGAAGCTCCCAGTCAGCCATACCATCACAAAGGTAAATCACTGATATTCTACAGAATACTGCATTGGTAAGCTATGATGTTCAATAGGTTAGACGTATTAAACGCATTTATAATGGGTTTATAAAGATGGAACCTCATCAGTTGGGCATGACAACACACATCTATAATCCCAGTGACTCAGGAGGCTGAGGCAAGAGGATCACAAGTTCAAAGCCAGCCTCAGCAATTTAGCAAGACCCTGTCTCAAAATAAAACATAAAAGGGCTTGGGATGTTGCTCAGTGGTCAAGTACCCCTGGGTTCAATCACAGGTACTGGAAAAAAAAAAGAGAGAGAGAGAGAGATGGAACCTGTAACTCAAGGACAATCTGTAGTATGATCACTTATTTTACAGGGACAGGTGTGGGGAACAGAGAGTCAAAGAGGTTAAGTAACTTGTCATACAACATGTAAATGGTGGAGCCAGGTTTTGAGCCCAGGTCTGCCTAATCCCAACAATGCTCTTCTTGACCATCCTGCTATATTACCTCTATGAATATCCACATTTCAGATACTGTGCTGATGTCAAAAATACAACAGAAACCAAGATAAAACCCTTATCTTCTCTAACTGTATAGTCCCAACGGAAGAGACAGACTATTAAACAGCTGCATATAATATAACCCCCTCTTGCTCTCAAATATTCTTTGGCTTGGTTAAAGGTAATCAGTAAATGCAAAATTATGAATAATGCATTAAAATATTTAAATTCCTAGTTTAGGTCCTCAGATCAAATGTCTCTGCCCTCCAAATTTCTTGAGGATCCCAAACAGTTATGAATGGACTTAAGGATATTTACATGTTCTTCCATTATGTGGCTGTGAACCGAGTGTGGGCATCTAGCTTAGTCTCTTTTGAGAGGAAACAATAAGAAATACAATGTAGAAACACATACACTGATGGAAAAATTTAAAGTCTCACACATAATAGTTATATTCCATTTCAACTGTCTTTTGCACTTGCATTAATTGGCAAGCTCTTAAGGGAGCTTCAATTGGTTGATGACTGCACTTTACAGGCATGCCATTTTGAATTATATTCCTTAGAAAAATGGCTAATGATCCTGTAAGTTACAAATTGCAATGTGACCTTAAAGGTGAAAGATTGAAAAACTAAGATCTCAGCAAATGACAGTCATTCTCTTTTCCTTTTCAGCACCCAAACGGTCAAATGGCTTTATCAAAGACTCCAACACTGTGGTTCTCAATGCTGGTTGCACATTGAAATCATCAATGCCTGTGTTCCACCCCCAGAGATTGTGATCATTTAATATGAGTATGGCCCGGGCTTTGAAGTTTGGAAAAAAAAAACCTGGAGGATTTTAAGGTGCAGACAATTTTGGCAACCAGAGCGCTAATCAAATGATTGCAATCATGACTGCACATTAGAATCACCTTGGGAATCTCTTAAAAATCCAGATACATGGGTCAATTAAATCAGAATGTCTTGGGGTAAGGCTCAAGTCTCAGAAACTGGGAGATGTTTTTTAAAGTTCTACAGGTGATTTCAATATGCTAAGACCGGGAACCTCTGTGTTAAATCAAACCCCAAACATGAGATAAAGGTGATGGCAAAATTGGCACTCAGTGATTAAGTAACTCTAAGATGAGCCTAAGGAGAAGAAAGTAAGAAGGAAACAGGTTCAGCGGAAACCCTTAAACTGTCCTACTTTAAGTGAGCTCACTGTTCCCTCGTGTTTGAGGGTTAATTTTATGGTTTAGCTGGAATTACTAGCAACTGATGGTACCAAATCCCCTTTCTACCACACCAACCTAAACAATTATAGAAGCAATGGAAAAGTAAATGCTTTAAAGGGATGAAAACCTCTACAAAAGGACTGCAAAGTCTAGATGAGGAAGAAGCAGAAAAGCAAGATATTTGACCTACTATTACCTGTTGTTTTGTTACCTGCAATTTGAAGTGCACTTTTACTCATCACACCAGACATTGAGCTTGGAGACAGAATCTTTAGTGATATTAGAGTCATACCCAAAATGAATTAAATCAGAAACTCTGAGGGGATGATGCTCAGGAATCTGTTTTTAAAGGCCCTCAGGAGCAGAGCATGGTGGCACATGCCTATAATCCCAGGGACCCAGGAGGCTGAGGCAGGATCACATGTTCAAAACCAACCTCAGAAACTTAGTAAAGCTCTAAGCAATTCTGTGAGAACTTATTTCAAAACAAAAAGAACAGGGGATGTAGCTCAGTAGTAAAGCATCCCTGGGTTCAATACCTGGTGATTTCAGTGCACAACCACCTGTAGTAGCTAGGGTGCAGTCTGAAAATCTGCATATGTAATAAGCACCCAGGTAATACTAAAGCTGCTAGTCCAGAGACCACACTTAAAGCCCAACCTAGAGCACTAGTTCTCATCTTTGACTGCACATTAGAATCTTGGGGTGGGGGTGGAGGTTGCCTGAGTCTTTCCTAAAACCAATTAAATTGGAATATCTGGGGCCTAGGCATTGGTATTTTTTCATTGTTTGCTAGATGATACTAATGTGCAGTTAAGTGAACAATCCATTGCTATAGGCCTACTATATTTTACTGCAGATCATTTAGTACCAATCCTTAAATTTCCTGAGAATTTACAGCTACTTTTGTTACACCGTTCCCCAATTTCTACTGCTCTTCCTAAACCTTTCATATGTATTAACAAAGTGACAAACTTAGGGTGACTGACTTGTCCCAGTTTGCCTAAGATGCTCTTTCTCACTTTCGCACTGAAAACCCCATATCCTGAGGAAATTGGGACAATTTCTCACCATACTAATGATTTACATCTCACATACTGCAATACAGTACCAGAAGATTAGATTTTGCTTGATGCTTGGGGTAAGCATCTGGATCTTGGTTTCTAAATACCATTCTCAATTAAAAGGAACCAGGGCTCATTGGAAATTACCGATTCCAGGACTAGGGAAGGAAAAATGCATGGTGAGCCTGGGAATCTTGTGCCAAAATGTAACAATGTGTTCGAAGACCAATGGAGGCATGTCTAAAGGACATGGGAACTAGCCTGAAGGGACTCTTCCTGGCCAAAATGGAGAAAATTTGAGCATCAAATAAAATGAGCTGAATACATAACACTGAATTTAAACACTGAAAAATAATCAAGTGATATTTTTAAAAACCATCACAGCTGGAAATATTATACAAACTTCTTGTTCAGAAGATTTGTATTTAAAGGGAAATGATTAAACACACCTAGCTTGCCTTTTTGAAGAAACTAGTTAATGCCTTATGGATGAGGAAAAGCTCATCTTTACAGAAGAATATCAGCTAATAAACATACAGTGAGGGCTGGGGAGATAGCTCAGTCGGTAGAGTGCTTGCCTTGTAAGCACTAAGGCCCTGGGTTCAATCCCCAGCACAAAAAAAAAAAAAAAAAAAAAAAAAATACAGTGAATGACAGAATTAAGAAATCGACATTGTGCAACCCCCAATTAAATTACTGTCAGAAAATAAATTTTTAAAATGTTAAAAAAGTTCAAAAATAGCAATCAAGGGGCAGGGGTTGTGGCTAGAGCACTTGTCTAGCATGTGTGAGCCTCAGCACCACATATAAATAAACGAATAAAATGAAGGTCCAAAAACAACCAACCCCCCCAAAATAGTAATCAATGGATGCTGATATCTTTAGCTAAGAGGCTGTTGGAAACAGGAGAGTTGCAAGACACCAGTTGTACCCCACAGATTTCTAATTAATTACAAAGGGACAATTACATGGAGAGTTTAAAGTGCATCACCTTAACTATCACATTTATCAAGAATGAACACCTGACATTATGTGCCTCCTTAGTGGATGTGACACCAAGCGCACACCATCATTTAAGAAATATTAGTAGGGCACATTGATACATACCCATAATCCCAGCTACTCACGTGGCTGAGGCAAGAAGTTCACAAGTTCAAGGATAGCCTGAGCAACTTGGCGAGATCCTGTCTCAAAATAAATGAATAGGGCTGGGGATACAGCTCAGTGCACGTCTAAAAACTGCTAGGCCCTGGGTTCTACTCTTAGTACCACATACACATAGTTATAGATATTATCAAAAATGTTTTGAGCTGGGGATATAGCTCAGTTGGTAGGGTGCTTGCCTCACAAGCACAAGGTCCTGGGTTCAATCCCCAGCACCACACAAAAAAAAGTTTTAATCTGGATCTAATCAATCCATTTGACCTATTTTCCTATTTACAAGAAACAGTTAAAAACCCCATAAGAAAACAAACCATCCTGATTTGCCCAAGACTAACGGAATTCCCCAGATGCAGAATTATAGCTAGCTCAAAATGGCACAGTCCAGGGCAAACCAGGATAATTTTTAGCCTACAATCAGACAAATCCATGATGTGGGTCAGGCCTGGTCCTCAAGAAGTCAGTGCCATGATGAGCACTTCAGGTGGATGAAACAGGATGATCACAAGTTCATGGCCAGCCTCAGCACCTTTGCAAGATGCTCAGCAACTCAGTGAGATTCTCTACCAGAATAAAAAATAAAAAGGGCTGGGGTTGTAGACTGGTGGTTAAGTGCCCCTAGGTATAATTGCCAGTGCCATGAAAATTAAAAAGGTGGGAGAATATTCTAGATTTTAAAAGACTAAAGAGATACAACCACCAAATATAAAGTATGAATTGGCCATAAAAGACATTTTGGGAAAATTAAATATACACCTACTCGTGTATGACTCAGCCAGGTCATACGTGTTAATGAACCATGCTATTAAGTATACTGGTTACTTTAGTTGCTCTTTTTTCTTGGAATGACTTTCTGGATGAAGAATGTAGTACTTTGATATAAACTCTAGTGCAAACTCCATATTTTCTGAAACACCAGGTAGTCACAAATCACAATTTAGGAAATAATGGACTACATACTAGATTATATCGGTAACAAGTGGTAAGCACTGTTAATTTTCTAAGCTGGGCTTATGTTATTATGGTTATGCAGAAAAATGTCCTTATGCTTACAAGATGATGAGGTATTCAAAGATGAAGTGTCAAGGTGTCTACAACTTCACTTTCAAATGGTTTATTAAAAATATTTACACACATAAAGTAAATATGGCACCATGTTAACATTTATTGAATCTTGGTGGCAGATATGCAGGTGTTCATTGTACTCATCTTTCAATTTTCTTTTATGCTTGAAAATTTTAATAAAATCGATGGAAGCCTGATTCTAAAATGAGCAAACAGGACATAAAAAAACAAAATAATGAGGAAGCAGATTGTCCACAGCCAATCCTATATTTATCCATCCATTAGCTATCCCTTCACGGAAAAATATCTAAGTTTAAAAAACAGAAAGATGAGTTAGCCAGAAGAGATAGGGAAAACAGTTGAGGAAACTTGTTTTTGGGGTTTTTTTTCAATTAGGAAGGAATTAAACCCAGAGGTATTTTACCACTGATCTACATCCCTAGACATTTTATTTTTCATTTGAGACAAGGTCTTTCAAAGTTGCTTAGGGCCTCAATAAGTTGCTGAGGCTGGCTTTCAACTTGCCATTCTCCTGTCTCAGCTTCCCAAACTGTTGGGATTACAGGCATGCACCACTACGCCCAGCCTGGAAACATAATATAAAATAATATAAAAAGGACCAGAATGTGTACAGAGAAATGAGACTCCCAGATTATGAATTAGCTTTTTAGGTTCATCAAGAGTTTAGTATTTTATTTTAAAAATAGTAAGAAGCTGCTAGGTGCGGCAGCACACACCTATAATCCCAGTGGCTTGGGAGGCTGAGACAGGAGGATCAAGAGTTCCAAGCCAGGGCTGGGGAGATAGCTCAGTCAGTAGAGTGCTTGCCTTATAAGCACAAGGCCCTGGGTTCGATCCTCAGCAACACACACACACACACAGGAATAAAAAGTCAGCCTAAGCAAAGGTGAGGTGTTAAGCAATTCGGTGAGACCCTATCTCTAAATAAAATACAAAATAGGGCTGGGGACATGGCTCAGTGGTTGACTGACCCTGAGTTCAATCCCTGGTTAAGCCCCTGCCCAAAACAAAGTAAGAAGCCAAAGAGATTTTAAACAATGGAGAAACATAATGAAATGTGCATTTTAGAAAAATCACCCATATTGTACAGGATGGAACAGAGGCAGGGAAATGAGTGGATATAAACAACATCAGTTGAAAAGATGACTTTTGCAATAAGAATTTGGTGAGAAATGATTATAGCCTACAGGGATAGCAATTTGATGATAAATTAGATGGGTGCAATAGTACAGGATGATTCAGATCACTCCTAGGCTTCTCGCTCCAATGACTCTATATAGACTAGAATATTCATCAAGCCTGGGAAAAGAGGAGGAAGAACAGGTTCGAGGGAAAGATTCAACATTAGATATGTTGAGTTTGGAGTATTTAGAAAGAACCACGTGGAGCTGGGCGCAGTGGTACATGCCTGTAATCCCAGCATCTCAGGAGGCTGAGGCAGAAGGATCACAAGTTCAAAGCCAGCTTCGGTACCTTAGCAAGGCCCTAGGCAACTAAGTGAGTGAGACCCTGTTACTAAATAAAATATAAAAAAGGGTAGGCGATGTGACTCACTGGTTCAGTGCCCCTGGGTTCAATCCCAGGTTGCCCCCCTCAAAAGAAAAAAAAGATATACAGGTGGAAATCTACCTTGTAGGTAGTTTGATTCAGGAATGAGAGAACTATGATTTCTCTGGCTTAGGTAACTGGTAGATGCTGTCACCATTTCCTTATGGGGAATGAAAAAAAGGAAAAATGGAAAAACATTTTTTTTTTAAATTCAGGAACCAGGAATGTAGCTCAATGGTGGAACACTTGTCTAGCATGTGTGAAACCCTAGATTTGATCCCCAGCACTGCAAACAAAACATAATTTTCAATTATAAAAATCTTTTAAAAATATAACCCCAAAAGTTGGGGAAAAAATTTTTTAAATGTTTCAAAATGACTATAGCCAGATTGTGGAACCAACCTAGATGCCCTTCTGTTGATAAATGGATAAAGAAACTGTGGCATATTTATACAATGGAATATTACTCTGCCATGAAGAATGATAAAATTATGGCATTTGCAGGCAAATGGATGAAATTGGAGGATATCATGCTAAGTGAGATAAGTCAATCTCAAAAAACCAAAGGACGAATGATCTCGCTGATAAGCGGATGAGGACATATAAGGGGGGATAGGAGGGGTTAGCGTTAGGGTTAGGGATAAGGAGGGTGGTAAGAATGGAGGAAGGAAGGACTGTATAGAGGGAAAAGAGGGGTGGGAGGGGTGGGGGGGAGGGAAAAAATAACAATGAATCAAACAAGATTGCCCTATGTAAATTTATGATTTTTAATTAAAATAAATATAAAAAATTTTTAAAAGTTTCAAAATGAAATATACGTAAAACGTGTATATATGGATGTATGTATGTGCATATATACATATATGTCCCCCATTACATAAAATAAAAACATAAGGAGTGGGGAAAACAAACCTTTGTTGACTGCCATAAACAAAGAATCATTTAGATTATTTCCTTATAGTCTTTTAAAAGGGATATTCATTATATTGGGTGTGTGTGGGTATGTATGTGTCTGGATATTATGCTCTTTTGATGTCTTAAAAAATACTTCTGGAGTTATCTAATTCTTGCTATCTTAAGGGCATAGGCAGAATACCTGTTAGTCAGCTTTCCATCACTGACAAATTTGAGGTAATTTGTCACTTAAGAAAGGTTTCTGCACATTATTGTATCACTAGCACACACTCCACTGCCTGGCACAAAGAGCCCTGACATCTTAGAGATGGAGACGATTTGGTTACCTGGTTTAAGGGACTCCACCAGATGGGCCGTTTGCTCAGGCATCTGTGACTGATTAAAACCATACAAAATCCAGCAAGCTCCACCCTCTTGCCAATCCCTCTCAGCCAGTCAATCAGTATCACAGAGTCCATCACAGCTGCCTATACATGCCAGGGAGTAAAGATCCTCTTTCATATATAGGAAATAACCACAGACGACTGGCTGGCATTAGAGGGCAACTCTGGGTCAGCCGTGATGGCACATGCCTATGATCCCAGTCATTTGGGAGGATGAGGCAGGAAGAACACAACTTCAAGGTCAGCCTCAGCAACTTAGTGTGACCCTGCCTCAAAACAAAAAATCAATAGCATTGGGGGTGTGACTCAGTGGTAGAGAGCCCCTGGGTTCAATCCCCAGCACTGAAAAGAAAAAAAAAAAGCAATGCTGGTGGTTTTCATAATTTTGAATGTATCACTTGGCTGCATCCTGTAACTCTTTGCCCCTGGCCTGACTTTCTGTGTTATTTTTTGGCTTGGCATTTTATTTCCTTGGATCTCGGCTTTCCCACCTACAGATGGAAGAGAGCATGTGCATCACTGAGCCTCGCTTCCATCACTGAGCAATCAGAAATAACATGACTCATTTCTAGACTTTTTTTCACAGATTCATCAACATTTACAACATATAAGAAACCAAGCTAGGGGCTGGGGAGATAGCTCAGTCAGTAGAGTGCTTGCCTTGTAAGCACAAGGCCCTAGGTTCAATCCCCAGCACCCTCCCCCCCACAAAAAAAGAAAAAGAAACCAAGCTACCAGATGGGGAAACCAAGGCAAATAAGGCAGATTTTCCTCAGGTTGTTCATCTTCTGTAAAGTAAACCAGCAATGTCATGCTGTGTGGGAATTTCTCCGAGGTATTTTATGGTACTCTGAGAGCCAGAGGAAAGACAAAAAGTCAAGGAAGGCTTCCTGGGAGTAGCTATCTTCATTTCTGAAATGTCAAGATTCTTAAGGTGGTAAGATGATCCTTGATATTTGTATTTGAATAAATGGGAAAGTTAAAAACAAAAAAAAGTAAGAAAGGTTTACCTTGGTTCATGATTTCAAAGGTTTCAGTTGATAGTCACTTGGCCCCATTGCTTCTGGGCCTGTGAGAGGAAGAACATCATGGCAGGGAGCACATGGTGTAGAGCAAAGCTGATTACTTCATGGTGGCCAAGGAGCAAAGAGAAAGGGGTCCAGGATGCCCCAATCCTCTTCAAGGGCATACCTTCAATGACCTAACTTCCTTCCACCAGACTCCACCTCCTAAAAGTTCCACCTTCTCCCAATAGCTGCACAGGCTGTGGATCAAGTCTTCAACACATGGGCCTCTGGGGCACATGACAGATCCAAACTGGAGCAAAGCCCTTTATATACAAAGGGACCCAATTCAGAGCCCTAACTCCTCTATCTGGCCTGTACACTTCAAGAAACATTATTCTACCTTTGCCCATCCTGAGGCAAACTTCTAGACAACCAGAAACCACATCTATAGCTCAAGCCTGTCATAACTGCTCAAACTAGATAGTTAAACTGTTCACCCTTCCTTACCTTTCCAGAGAAAACCCCAATGAAGGCTGTGGTCTAAACCTTCCCCTTGTTCCTGCCTTTTGCTTCCCGATAACCTTGATGTCTTTCTCATGTGGCCCTGTGTGATGTGGCATGACTGCCCCTTTGACCTGAGATAATAGACATTGTTCTCTGGAGCCTCTCCTGTGTCTCCTTTTGTGGCTGCACCTGACTAACTTATCTCATAGAAGAACAGGAAACAATATAAATAGCTTTAACATTAACATTTATATTTTTCTAATATAAATATAAATATAAATTTCAGATTCAGAATCAAAAATATCAGCTGACCTGATATCATTTTTTTAAATCACCCAATGCTTGCTAAATTACACATCCTTAGAGTATTAAAGTCAAAACATAATCTAAATTGGTGGGCAACTATTCAAGAAAAACTCCAGAATTGAAGAAATCATGAACTAGAAAATTTTGAATAGTCAGTTTTCCATATTTACTTTATTATAGTACATATTACAATAGTTTCAGATCCTGCAGTTTTCTGCATACTACACAGCACAATTATAGGTATTCTATCTCTTCTTTGAAAATCTCCCTTCCCTTAGGGTCTTCCCCAAAACCAAATCTCCCTCTGTGGGTGAAAGTTAATTGCTGCTATGGCTCCTAGAGAAAATCACATTTTTAAAGGTCATTCAAGCCTAGAAAACCAAAGGAATGAGTCTCTACTGATAATCATTTAGTAACCATACAATCACTACAGCAGTTGGTTATTCTTTTTTAAAGGCTAGATATGTTTCAAGTTCTAATTTGTGGTTGTCTCATGACCTCTTAAATCTTGAAAAAAAACAAGAAATAGTAAAATCTCTAAGCAAATGCACAGACCCCAGGCAATGTGAAATTATTACCACCTGATAAAAAAGTTCAGTTGTCATGCTGGAAGCGGAATCAGGAGGAGGAAACAAGACTATAAACTGGCCAAGGAATCCCTGTCAGGTGATAGCAAAAGGAAGGAGATGTTCAAATCCAAGGCCAAGGTGTGGTGAGTAGTCAAAACTAGGCAAACATGAATACTCACAGAGGAACCTGATAGCCACAGTTAAATCTGCCTCAGACAGGAGGCCTACTATATCCTTCCGTTCCCTAGTAATATCCCCAGAGTCTGCAGTGTAGTGATATGACAAACCTGGAAGTTTCCAACACTTCAGCCTTAACAAATAAGCTTCAGTCTTCTAGGAGGCTGTTTATCGAGTGAAGAGGAGTACCAGCTCACAGTGCAGGGTATGGGGAAACAAATCCACAGGTACAGCTCGTCTCAGGACAAAAGGTTCGCCTAGAAGCTTCTTAGCAGAGTTTGGAGGACAGCACAGCCTGTAAAAACAAATACTGATTTCTAGAGACAAAAGCACAGGAACACAATTGCTTAAAATGAACAGGGAACTATGGTGCATGCCTATAATCCCAGTGGCTCAGGAGGCTGAGGCAGGAGGATCCCAAGTTCAAAGCCAGCCTCAGCAACTTAGCAGGGCACTAAGCAACTCGAGACTGTCTCTAAATACAAAATAGATCTGGGGATGTGGCTCAGTGGTTAAGTGCCCCTGGGTTCAATCCCCAATAGCAAGAAAAAAAAATGCTTAAAATGGAAGCCTTTTCTTTGTGTTCCCATGTTTCTCTCATATATATGGTTCATCTTATTTAATATAATGGTTTTCCTTATTTATCTTCTTTCACTGGAATATAGATTCTCCTCAACTTATGATGGGGTTATGTTCTGATAAACCCACAGTAAGCTGAAAATATCATTAAGTCAAAAGGGCATTCAATAGGCTGGGGGTAGAGCCAAGTGTTTAAAGCATATGCTTAACACACACAAAGCCCTGGGTTCAATTCCACAGTATCAAAAAAAGATCCTTTAGTAATCATATGACTGACTGGGAGCTGTGGTCTACTACTGCCACCCAGCATCATGGTATTGCTAACTCAAGAAATGATGAAAATTCAAAGTGTGGTTTCCACTGAATGGGTATAGCTTTCACACCATCATAAAGACAAAAAATTTTAATTCCAACCATCATAAGGTAGAGACCATCTGTATAATATTTCTGAGGGTATAGATGAGGCAAAAACCACTATTCATCTGTGCTCCCAGGATATGACACAGAATAGGAGTTCAACACATAATTTGGTAAATGGAATGAGAAGCCTAAGTCAGGTACTGTTCCATATGATTTGCACACAGAAGGCAATTACTGTTCATTGAATTATATTCATCTATTGAAATTTTTCAAAGTAGATCACCTCCCCCCAGCCCCATTCTCAATGGCTCACTGCAGAAAATGCAGTCACAGACAAAAAAGAACAAAATTTCACTTATAAACTCATTTAGAGAAGGATCACTACTCTGAACTTTTCAGCATATATCTTACAAATATGTGCATTTAGGTTGATTTTTAAAGATGTAGTCACACTGTACATAGTTTGTATTGCTTTACAACCCACTTCTTCACTTAATACATCATGAGCATCTCTTCATGATATGTAAAGCTACCCCACTTTTACTGGTGATATGCCACTTCACTAGATAAATTTAACAGTTTATTTTTATAATTCCTTGCTACCTAATCTAAGCTGCCTCTAACCTTTTGCTGTTTCAAAAAGTCCCTCTGTGAACATTAGTAGTTATAGCTTTGCACATAATTTTATTTATTTAATGGAACTGCTAAGTTTAAGAGACTGTATTTTTAAAGGCCTTAAGACATTTACCACTAAACTGTTCTAAAATGATTGTACCAGTTTAAACCTAAGGAAAGTGGAAGAGTATCTGTTTCCCTGGATAACACATTTAAGCAGCATTGTACCTTTAAAATCAAGTACAGGACAAAGATATTCAGTATCACATTCACAATGGAACGTTTTTAATACAATAAGGAAAAATAAATTTTGGAAGGAACAACTTTGCAAACATTATGCTATGTGAAAGAAGTCAGATGCAAAGACTCATACAATGGAGGATTCAATGTGTATGAAATGTCCAGAAGGGGTAAATCTATAGAGACAATAGATTAGTAGTTTCCTAGGACCATGGCGAGGGGAGGTAAGTGAATGATTTCAACAGCATTTTTTTTTTTTTTTGTGGTGCTGGGGATTGAAACCAGAGCCTTGTGCTTGCAAGGCAAGTGCTCTATCAACTGAGCTATCTCCCCAGCCCCTACGGTTTCCTTTTGAGATGACAAAAACATGCTGGAATTAGATGGTGGTGATGGCTGCTCAAGTCTGAGAACATATCAAAATTCAATGAATCATATACTTCAACTGGGTGAACTATGACACATGAATTCTATATCAACAAAGCTGTTGAAAATAACGTATCTTAAAGATTTTCATATAGAAACATCATTGTATACACTAGTACAATGTTCAATGGTGAACAAAGCACATTTGCTTTAATCCGTTCCCTTCTGATGGTCTTTCAGTATATTTAATCTTTTGCTGTTAAAATACTGCAGTAACTTTATACATGTCACTTTACATGTACGAATTTTACCTGTAGAATGAAGCCATGAAGATGGAATTACCAGTTCTAATAGTATGTATACCTTATAAATTTAATCTATTTCTAAATATCCCTCCAAAAGGAGGGGACCAACTTCCATAGGGTTAGTACTCAATGTATAACAGTAAGTTTTTAATATTCATGCTTCCCCATTATTATCAAAAGTATATTATCAAACTTTTGTACTTTTCCCCAATCTGAGATGTAAAGAGTGGTATCAGTGTACTTTTATTTCATTATGGGAAAGGCAGTATCATTTCTTGGTTTGTAAATATGTTTATGTCCTTCTGTTCATATCCTGTTTATTTTTCTGCTGAGTTGTTCTTTTTCTTACTGATTTCCAGGAGTCTGTTATATATTAAAAAGTCTTTGTGATATAAACTGCAATTTCTTTTGTCTTCTGTCATTGCTTATGGTGCTTTTCATAAGCACCATAAGTTACTGACTTAAGCATGTAAGTTACTGACTTAAGTTTTATTGAGATAAAATCCATATACAATATACCCTACCCACTAACAATTCAATGATTTTTAGTATATTCACAGAGTTCTGTATCCATCATCACAATCAATTTTGGAACATTTTCATAAGCCCAATATTCCATGCCCCTCTTAGCAGTCACACACCATTTCTCCCCAAAACCAACACTGGCCCTAGGTAACCACAAATCAATTATCAAAATTCAATGAATCATATACTTCAAATCTATAAATTTGCCTACTGTAGACATGTCATTGAAATGGAATCATACAATATGTGATCTTTTCTGTCTGGCTTTTGGATGTATTTTGCAACTATTCTTTTTTCTATTCCATGGGTTGACTTTTCCCTTTTTTTCAGGGAGAGGGTATTAGGGATTGAAGCCAGGGGCACTTAACCACTGAGCCACATTGCCCCCAGTCCTTTTTTGTATTTTATTTAGAGACAGGGTCTTGCTGAGTTGCTTAGCACCTTGCAGTTCCTGAGGCTGGCTTTGAACTCAGGATCCTCCTGCCTCAGCCTCCCAAGTTGCTGGGATTACAGGTATGCACCACTGTACCTTTCTTTATGGTATCATTTGATTTTTTTAAAAATTATTTCAATAAACTTTTTGTCCTTGGGCTTTTGATGTCATATCTAAGAAAACCACCTAATCTAAGGCCATGAAGATATACAATCATATAGGTTTTCTTCTAAGAGTTCTTTAGTTTCAGCTTTCATTAAGTTCTATGACACATTTTTATTTCATTTGTTTATAGTACAACAAAGGGAGAAGTTACATGTGTCTCAGTGACATTTCAGTCAATAACAGACCGCATTTTTTACAATGGTTCCATAAACTTATTTTACTTAGTAACACCTTAGCTATCATGGTTTGTGTAAGTACACTTTGCACTATGGACAGTCACCTTATGACTCCTTTCTCAGATCATATTCCTGTAGTTAAGCAACACACAACTATATTTTTATATAGTCGAACTGAACAACCTCTTGTTACATGGCTTCTGAATTCTCAGAGGGCCTTCTGTACTCGATTATAATGAATTTTATGATTTCCTAGGGTAAAGTTATAGTTCCCCCTTTTTTACCATTTAAATCTTTGATTACTTTCTAATTCATCCTGGGTTTACAGCTTCTTTTGTTCTTGTCATAGCTACATGGCTGTCCAACACCATTAACTGAATAATTCATCTTTTCCTCCACTGATTTGAGATGTCACCTTTACTAAACATTCAGAAATATTTTAAGCCAGACATGATGGTGCACATAATCCCAAAGACAGGAGGCTATGGCAAGAGGATCACAAGTTCAAAGCCAGCCTCAGCAACTTAGTAAGGCCCTGTCTCTAAATAAAATATTAAAAGAGGGCTGGGGATATGGTTCAGTGGCTTAAGGTCCCTGGGTTCAATCCCAGGTACCAAAAAGAAAAAAAATTTTAAACTGTATAATGAAAATAAACGACAGGTAGAAGAGTAATGGTTCACAAATAGAAAAGGAAATAAGACTAAAAACATCTGGGCCAGTTTTTTTTGAGTGAGAGAAGCCCTTTGATAACGTTCTCAATTTTCCATGATTTAGTCTTAGTATACCTTCTGGAGTGGAATTAACATTAGTCATTTATATTTTCCCAGAAAAATCACCCATTTCATGTAGATTTTCAAATGTTTTAGAAGTAGCTGCACAAGTACTTCCTTATAATTTAAAAAAATTTTCTCTATATCCATAAATTTACTGTTTTTCTCATTTATGACTTCATGGTTTTATTATACGCCTTCATATTTTATCTTTTTTTAAATATTTTTGACAGTACTAGGGATCGAATCCAAGAGTCATCCACCCCTGAGCTATACTCCCAGTCCTTTTTAAGACTGATTCTTGATATGCCCTGTCTGGCCTCAAACTTGCCATCCTCCTGCCTGAACCTCTAGAATCACTGGGATTACAGGATTGCACCACTATGCCCAGCTTTATCTTTTTTTCTAAGAATATTTTATTGTTCACATGTCAAATGTTAACAGATTTTTTTGCTTTATAGTTCATTAACTTATGGAATTTTTTCCCCACAGTATTAGAGACTGAAGCCAGGGTCTCACACATGCCTCGCAAGCACTCTACCAGTGAGCTACATTCTAATCAGTTTTCAAATCAATGAGCTAAAAAGGAACAATAAACTTAAAGAAAACTGAAGGAAGAGAAAAATCAGCAATAATAAAAAAAATCTAAGCCGGGCTGGGGATATAGGTCAGTGGTAGGATGCTAGTGTGTGTGAGACCATGGGTTCAATTTCAAAAATCAAAATAACTGACCAGGGCCAAAACTAGAGTGAAGTGAGAGTTGCAAACATTTGGTGCAAAATTTAATAGGCCACCAAATATCTCTGTAATCAGAATAAAACTTTAATGCAATATTTTAGAATACCAAATTGGAAAGTTCCAGCCAGCAGGCTAGCCACCTATTTTATAAATGTTTTATTGAACACAGTACCAAGATTACAGTAAGGCACTGAGGCAGGGTTTATCAAGTGCAGGGGCACTTAAAATTAACACATACTAATTTTACATATTTATGGGGTACACGTACTAACCAAATCAGGACACTTAATATCTCCAACTCTTTATGTTTAGCATTTGGAGCCTTAAAGCTCCTCACTTGTAGTTATTCATAAAACATATAAAACATATAGTTCATAAGTTATTATGAACTATAATTCCTCCACTATAGTGTAGAACACTAAAACTTATTAATTCTAATTAACTGCATTTCGATACCCATTAACCAACCTCTCATAACCCTCCTCTTCTCACCCTTCCCAGCACTTGTACACAGTAAAAGAAACAACCAGTAAAGAGACAACCTATAGGATGGGAGAAAATATTTGCAATCCATTCATCTGACAAAGAATTAATATCTGGAACATATAAGGAACTGAAAAAACTCAATACCTAACAAAATTAATCCCATTAAAAAATGGGCAAATGGCCAGGCATGGTGGTGCACACCTGTAATCCCAGAAACTCAAGAGGCTAAGGCAGGAGGATTTCAAGTTTGAGGCCAGCCCCAGCAACTTAGTGAGATCATGTCTTGAAATAAAAGGGTTGGGGATATCACTCAGTAGTAAAGCACCCCTGGTTGAAACCCTAACACCAAAAGAAAAAAAAAGGGCAAATGATATGAATGGACACTTCTCAAAAGAAGAAATTCAAATGATCAACAAAAGTATGCAAAATTGATCAATAACATGAGCCAACAGGGAACTGCAAGTCAAAACTACAATATAATGTCATGTCATCTGAGGTAGAATGGCTATTATAAAAAAAAGTCAAAAATTAAATGATGATGAGAATGTGGAGAAAAGGGAACTCTTACATAGTGTTTGTGGGAATGTATACTAGTATAGCCACTAGGGAACAATTTGGAGTTTCCTCAAACTAAAAATAGATCTACTATATGATTCAGCTACTCCACTTTTGGGTAAATATGGCGATCATATTCAAGAAATGAAATCATCTAACCCAAGAGATAAATATACACCCATGCTCATTCCAGCACTATCCACAATAACCAAGACACAGAATCAACCAAGATGCCCATCAATGTATGAATGGATAAAGAAAATGTGATATACACAATGGAATTTTTTTTTTTTTTTTTTTTGGCAGTGCTGGGGATTGAACCCAGGGCCTTGTGCTTGTAAGGCAAGCACTCTACCAACTGAGCTATATCCCCAGCCCTGGAATATTATTCAGTCATAAGAAAAGAATGATAGCCTACCACTTACAGCAAGCTGGATGGAACTAGAGATGTTATGTTAAATGTAATAAGTCAGAAACAGAAAAATAAATACCATATATTTTCATGTGTGGACTCTTTAAAATGAAAAAAAAAAAAAGGCTGGGGATGTAGCTCAGTGGTACAGTACCTGGGCTCAATTCCCAGTACTGCAAAATAAATAAAAAGAAATTAAAGTATTGCATTAAAACTTCATCTCAATCACTATAATTTGACACTCTCTTAAAACTATGTATCCAAAGTTAGTGCCTATCTTGCCTCACTCTAAACCTGGCCCTTAAATGACTCTTGAAAGTGGTATGATTTTTTTGTTTAAGTTTTCTTTATGCTTCTCTACATTTTCTAAATTGTGCACAGTTAAGCATGGATTACTTTGATAATCAGAAAAATTAATTTTTAACAAGAAACCAAGACTCACTCAATGATGTTCCTTGTGGTTTCACCATGGGGCTTGCAGGAAACAAAAACTAGAGTGCGGATGGCCCTGCAGTTTCGAATGGCTTGAACCACCTGGTAATCTGATGGTAAAAATGACTTATTAACATAATTAACCTATCATGGTCACATTATCATGAATTCCTAACTGACAAGGACCTAGGATTGGTTAGGAATACAGGAGAAGTTGATAATCAGACCACTGGGAGTCCCCTTAGCATGGTGTGGGAATGAGGAATCAAAGCTGGGCAAACATCATAGGGAACATCCAATTAGTCATTCCTCCTTACGAAGTCCAGCGCGGGCTGGGTTCACCACAGCGACAATTAACTGCCCATCCTCCTTTGATTTGAGTAGCTGTGGCAAAATCTTCTCTGCTGTACCAGCGTAAAATTCACAGTTGGTGATGCCTGCAGGAGAGATGCCCACATGACATAACGCAACCCCAGCAAGGGAGAAGGTTCAGCTTTATTGAAATGTACAGGAGCCAGGGCTCTGCCATCTTCCTTTCGATTCTAGCATACCTATAAAAAACAATGAAAGAGAAGCATTTGTATCTGCTTCATTTTTTCCAAAGTATTTTGGAACATCTCAGAAAACCTTTCAGCTTGAAAGACTAGATAGTATTATTTTACAACTTAATGACTCACATGTATGTAAGTACCTATAGCACTCAAGAAACTTGACTTTTACTCAAGCATTCTTCCTACTGGATCGGAGGATTTCACTCAATGCCACAAGACCTATCGGAAGGTGGGGTAGAAGGAAAAAGATAATCTGTTTTCTATATTGCAGTTTGGCATGATTTTATTAGAGGAAAAGGTTCTGCTGCTGAAAATATGTTTAAAACTTGTCGTATTACACAGTGATGCCTTGTGATTCTAATGTCAAGAAGTCTCTTTTGTCCAAAGTTTTAAGAGTTTCCTTCCTATAAGCTAGGCTTATTGCTTCCCTCAGGCTTTTCTGGACAGGAAAAATTAGATATTTGGAACTTTTCCAGAAAAATCATCAGGACCCAACTCTTCCAAAACTTTGCTTCCAAAGTTCAGGGATACAGTAGTTCCCCTTTCTCATATAACCCTTTCCATATTATGGAAACAACTGCATCTCTTTTTTTCCCCAGTCCTGAAGATGGAAGATAGGACTTTGCACACATTAGGCAAGTGTTGTACCACTGAACTACACCCCAGTCCATCAACTGTATCTCTTAATTGCTTCCAAGATTATGACTGCATACCATTGAAAGCTGCAGTCCACCTGGCATCCTCTACGGCCTGCTCCACTAATTCAATCCCGATGATCTGGAATGCATGCCGAGCTAGATAGAGGCCAATCACACCTGGAGAAATTAGAGGATATGAGAAAGGTATTTGAGGGTTTTAAACAGTTATGCCTGCACCATCTATCCCACCACCCTAAAGTGGTCCTGAGTATTATGTAGACAGCATTTGGGAGCTCAGCAGCATGCAGCTTCTTCCTTGGGCTACCACTTGCCAGTTCCACAACAGATGTCAAGAAGGATGGTATTAGAATTCACTCCGCTCAGCTCCCCCACAGTTTGATACAGTATCTCTGCACCAGCAGTGTTAATCTGGAAAAAGGCATCTGGAGAGATGCGAATCTTTAAACCCAGGAGGTCTTCAAAGATGTGAGGCTCCCCAAATAGGAGCTGGTAGGGGGACTGCTGATGGTTACAATGGGTCATGGTGCTGGAAAAGAAAAGAACAAAGCATCTTAGAATGGCAGACCATTCCATCTCTAGTACTTGGTTGGGAGGGAATGCCCCTCATTTCAGTAAAGAGAGCTTCCTTGCCATGGCTGAGGGCTCTGTAGGAATTCCACTCTCAAAAGATGGAGGCACATGCATATACTCTCACTTTTACATTCTGGCCTGGGTTCTCAGACCTCGCTGGTAAACAAGAGCCAGGACCACTCAGCCCAGATCCTCTGCTGTCAATAGCCCTTCACCAGCAATCCACAAACCCAGACTACGGCAAGCCATCAGGTTCCTACTTGCTTGTTTGGCTGTCCCAGGTTTACCATTCCTGGAAGTAAAGTGAGGTCAAGTCACAGACTGCTCCAGGGCCTTTGATGAAAAATTCCTTTATGGCTTCCTTCTGAATATAGAGCTCCTCCTGTCCAGATCACAAAATCAGGAGTCAAGGAAAGATTCACCTCTAATAAATTTTCTCTCTGAGTTCTATGTTAATCAGTCCTACAGCAGTCAGACAAGAAGATACATTTATCAAATCTCATTATAAATAACACTTAACATAAAACAACGTTCTATAAAAAGAAAATCACAATAGAAGCTCTGCCTGACTTTTCAGCATTTACCAAATCCTATACAAGAGATGTGGCACTTTCTTTAGATAGAGCTTCTAATAGTTCTCTAAACAAAGTTTGAGTTATTCTTGTTGTAAACAAGAAGCTAAACTAAGCTTCCATCCCATCACACAGAGGCAATAACCTTTCCATTCCTTTCATCTTCTCCACTTCAGAAATCCCAACCACCCACCCAAATACCACCTCAGAAGATGTGAGTCCTAGAGGAAATGAAAGAGGAAACACAGAAGAGTGAGAATGGTAGCTCCTTTTGTTTAGTTCAGAACATGTGAAAAATCCTTACATTATTACAGAGAGACTAAACATTAGCTTGACACACATGTAGTTCAATAGAACATGTTGGAGCTGCTGTGCACACCTATAAATCCAGCAGCACAGGAGACTGAGGCAGGAGGATCATGAGTTCAAAGCCAGCCTCAGCAGCAAGGCACTACGCAACTCAGTGAGACCCTGTCTCTCAATAAAATACAAAATAGGGCTGGGGATGTGACTCAGTGGTTAAGCACCTCTGGGTTCAATCCCCAGTACCAAACAACAACAACAACAACAAAACCATGTTAGAGCCACAGAATTAAAAACACCAGGCCAGGAATCAAAGGATCTATATTCAAACCCTGGTTTTGCTATTAACTGGCTCTTTAAACTTGAGTATTTCTATGCCTCCATTTGCTCATCTTTTAAAATGAGAGTGAAAACATTCTTCTTTCTCCTGCCTATTCCTAAGTATAGGAATGCTTTAATATGGGAATATTTGAAAGCTAAAAATGCATTATAAGGACTGGGATTGTGGTTCAGTGGTAGAGCACTTTCCTGGCATGTGTGAGGCACTGGGTTCGATCCTCAGCACCACATATAAATAAACAAAGGCTCATCGACAACTAAAAATTTTTAAAAATTACTAAAAAAAAAAAAAAAAAAAAAAAAAACCAAAGTGCATTACAAATGCAAATTATAATTTGAAAGGCCACTATACCACTAATGCATGTGAAGTATTATCTGGACTATAAAACACTGACATTCCAGTCTCTATAGAACTGGCTTTTGGGCTTAGTGTAAAACATACTACTACAAGCAAAGTTCTTGTGAAAATACTTAGGAGGTCTTGAATGAAGATAAGTTTGGTAGCTTAGCCACAGTCTCTGCAGTTTTACAGATTGCCAGCAGTATGTATCCTTTCTGACTTCTCCTCATTCCCAAACCCCCGGCCTCAAATTTCAGAAGTATTTTGTGGATGTGTAATTTCTACTACCAGCCCCAAAACTTCCAAAAACCAACTGTAGCATAGTAATTGTGTTGTTACAGAAGTTGTCCCTTATCCTGTGAAGCTCACCTGACTTAATTTCTGGGGGTGGAAAATGATGATAGCCATTGTATGTCCTTCACTATTGGTACGAACTATGAGCTCACGCCAATAACCACCTTCATGAAACAGAAGACAGGGTTCCATTGGAGACTGTCGAAGGAATACTTCATAGTACTAAGAAGAAAAGAGTATCATTACATGGGCAAAACTGTCAAGTTCCATAGCTGATTATTCTGTTAGATGCCTGGAGCTATATTGTGCTCCCCAAAAATTCACATTAAAACCTTTACCCCCAATACCTCACAATGTGATTGTATTTTAACATGGCCTTTAAAAATGTGATTAAGTTAAATGAGGCTTTTAAGGCAGGCCTTAATCCAACCTGACTGGTGTCCTAATAAAAGCAAATTTGGACACAGAAAAAAATGGCCTTTTTTTTCACAAAAGAAACCAAACCTACTAAGGACTCTGGCCTCAGACTTCTAGCCTCCAGACAGTGAAGAAGCAATTTCTGTTATTTAAGTCATCAACTCCGTGGCATTTCACTATGGCAGTCCTAGTAGAATAAAACAGTAATATAAAAAACATGAACCCTGCCCTGTGACCTTACGGAAGACACAATCCATTATATCTGAAACTGAGCTCCACAAAGGTTTACCTCAGTCTGGCACATAATACATGCTCAATAAATATTTTTCAAAGAATGTATGAATAAACAGGAAAGGTATTCAGACAGCATCTCAGTTCATTCTATGTATAATACGGAATAAAGTTTCCATTTCCGTGAATTCCTCCTAACAGCAATTCCTGATGTCTAAGCTATGATTCATTCTTACTTATAACTTCCTGATATAAGCCTATCATTTTTACATCATATAACCAAATACCAACTGCATTATAGATTAGTTGGATCCTCCATTTCCTCCTAGTGAATACAAGTCAAATGTAACTCTGATTTAGCTGCTGTGATCTCAAAAATTCTTAAAGACAAACTTTTCAAACGAAAGCCACTTGCTACAAGACACACTGTCAGATTAAGTCCTTTTGTTTTCATAATGCATGTAATCTTACTATACTTTCAAATGAACTCCAGCTTATAAAGGGAAGGGCAGGTTATATCAAAAACTAGTGGTGAGAGGTTAAAATCATTTAAGGATGCACTTGATGGCTTTTGCTATATTTTCATATAAATGCAATAGAATATATGCTGAACTACACTGAACATATTCTTCAGATTTTGAGGTTGATGATTTAAAGAAAGAACAGTTATTTACTGGCTGCTTAGAAAATAATGCTTTTGGGAAGCAAGATCTAAATGTCACAGAGGTCCTGAAAGGATAATTGAAAACCTGAGCTTGACCTGGAAGATCGAGTAAGAAAGCCAGCTTCTTTATTGAATGACCTAAGGCTTTTCTTTCTTCATTGTAAAACAGAGACACTCCTATTCATCTATGAGAATGCCTAAGTATTAAGACCGAAGGGGCTTTCTGGTTAAAATAATAGATATGCCTTTTGAAAAATACTACTAAAATGAAATAAAGGAATAAGGCCTAAATTTATTTAAGCTTATTGTGTGAACAATGCTTTCTTCTCTTCTGCACTATCGCATTCTGGCCTTACTACTAGAACATTCCAATCCATACACAAGCAAGCTTTTATTCTCCCACTTTAAGGAAAAAAGGAAACTTCTAGACTCCACATTCCCCACTAGTTACTGCTCCATTTGTTCCCCTTCACAGTAAAACTCAACAAGCACAATAGTCACTGCCTCCTATTCTTCTTGTATTTGCCCACTTGAATCAGGTTCTCATTACTCCATCAAAACAGCTCACATTAAAGTCACCAAGGACCTCCTAAGTCCTAAGTCATGAAGTCCAATGATCAATTCTTTTATAACTTTTATGTATTTTTTATGTGGTGCTGAGGATTGAACCCAGCACCTCATATGTGCTAGGCAAGTGCTCTACCACTGAGCCACAACCCCAGCCCCCAATGGCCAATTCTTAATCCTTTTTATTATTTATCGACAGCACTGAGTACAGCTGATGAGTCACTCTTCTGTCCACTTTACTTGGCAATCAGGACACTACACTCTCCAATTACTTATTTCCTCATTGGCTGCTCCCTCTCAGTCTCTTTTATTAGCTCTTCTTCTTCTCCTGGACTTCTTAAAATGGGAATGCCTAGGGCTCAGTCCCTGTTCCTCTCCTTTTTTCTATCTATTCTCACTCCCTTGATTTTTAAGTAATATCTACATGATAAAAACTCCTGGATTTCTCTCCCTGGAATCCTAGATTAATACAGTCATGAACCACATAATGACATTTCTATCAACAATGGTGATCTCATAAGATTATAATGAAACCGAAAAATTCCTATCACCTAGTGATACCATAGAGGTCACCACTGCACTGTCATAACACAATGCATTACTCACACATTTGTGGCGATGCTGGTGTAAACAAACCTACTATACCGACAGTTATATATATTATGTACAGTACATAATTTACTGTAAAACATTAAACTACACTAGCAGCAGCCTCACATATCTTGTGTTCATAATGTCTCTTGACTGCATTATTTTCTCTTGTTTGACTTATTCTTGTTTTGTTCATAATGGCCCCAGGAACAATAAATTATACCATATAATTAAGCCATATAGCCAATGTATGTAGTAGGCTATACCATGCAGGTTTGTGTAAGTACAATTTATGATGTTCAAACAATAACCTATAAATGCATTTCTCAGAACATATTCCTACTACGAAGTGATGTATGACTGTATATCCAACCATCAACTTAACACAGCCGCTCAGATAACAGGCATCTCAAATGCAACATGTCCAAAAGTGAACTACTAATCTCCCCTTACCCAATCTGCTGTACAACAGTCTTTCCCATTTCAATTGGAATCATTGCACTTGCTCTACCCACACATATGGGGCCATTTTTCTATTCTCCTCTTTCTCTCATACCTCTCATTCAATCCATTAGGAACTGTCCTTCAAGATATATCCTGTTGTTCTACTTTCAAGATGTATCTAGCTTCACTACTACTAATGGCCTATATCCTCTCACCTGGAATACTGCTACAGCCTCCTGATTTTCCTGCCTGAATCGTCCCTCTCCCATAATTCATTCTGAATATCACAACTTGAGTGATGATAAAAACCTGATCAGACAAGACATTTACCCTCATCAAAAATCTGCAATAGGAAGCTGGGCACAGTATTACACACCTATAATCCAAACAGCTCAGGAGGCTGAGACAGGAGGTTCACAAGTTCAAAGCCAGCCTCAACAACTTAGCAAGGCCCTAAGCAACTTAGTGGGACCCAGTCTCAAAATAAAATACAAAAACGGTCTGGGAATGTGACTCTGTGGTTAAGTGCCCCTGGGTTTAATCCCTGGTACCCCCCCCCCCCCCAAAAAAAAAAAAAAACTCCAATGGGGCCCCACCATAGCAGCACCCACCTATAATTCCAACAGTTTGGGAGGCGGAAGCAGGAGGATCACAAGATCACAGATAACCTCAGCAACTTAGCAAGACCCTGTTTCAAAATAAGAAATAGGGGGCTGGGGTTGTGGCTCATTGGTAAAGTGCTCACCTAGCATGTGTGAGGCCCTGGGTTCAATTCTCAGCACCACATAAAAATGAAATAAAGGTATTGTGTCCACCTAAAACTAAAAAAATTTTAAAAGAAAAAAAAAAAAAAAAAAAAGAAGAAGTAGCCGGGCACATAGGCACTTGCCTATAATCCCAGCAACTCAGGAGGCTGAGGCAGGAGGATCATGAGTTCTAAGCCAAACTCAGCCAATTTAGCAAGGTGTTAAACAACTCAATGAAACCCTATACCTAAGTAAAATACAAAAAATGGGTAGGGGATGTGGCTCAATGGTAAAACACCCCTGGCTTCAATCCCCAGTACCAAAAAACAATAAGAAAACCTCCAATGGGTTCCCATTTCATTCAGAACAACAGCTAAAGTTCCTACAATGACCTCTAAGGCACTGCATGATGCAGCCTCTGTCAACTCTCACCTCAAATCCTACTATAGCTTTTTCTTCCCAACATTTTTCTAAGCCTACTTTCAGGTCCTCCAGGAAGCCAGTTACAGTCTCATCTTAGATCTTTTGCAACATCTACTCTTTTTGCATAGAATGCTCTTCCCTCAGATCTCTGCACAGCTCATATGCTTGTTTTCTTTAAGTCTTTATTCCAGGATTTTTCAACCTTAGTTTTACTGACATCTGTGGGAAGATAATTCTTTGCCATAGGCTTCCTCATGCATTGTACAGGATATTTAACAGTATCCCTGGCTTATACCCACCAGATACTAATAGCAGCACCCAACCATTCTCCAGTGATATCAACCCAAAATGACTGCAGACATTGCCAAATGTCTCCTGAAAGGCAAAATTGCCCTCAGTTGAGAACCACTGTTTTATTTAAGCATCACTTTCTTAGGGTTAGGGGTTTAGCTCAATGGTAGAATGCTTGTTTAGCATGTGTGAGGCCCTGGGTTTGATCCCCATTAACACACACACACAAATAGTACTTTTCCACTGTAATCAACTTGACCCTATTTAAAATTATATCCAACACTTCTCCCAACCTTGTTCTCTTCTTTACGGTTTTCCCCTGGCACTTATCATCTTTCAAAACACTATATAATTTACTTATTTGTTATGTTTACTTTTTAAATTTTGGTACCAGGAATTGAACTCAGGGGCACTTAACGACTGGGCCACATCCCCAGCCATTTTTTTCTATTTTATTTTAGAGACAGGGTCTCATTGAGTTGCTTAACACCTCACTAAATTGCTGAGTCTGGCTTTGAATTTGTGATCCTCCTGCCTCAGCCTCCCGAGCTGCTGGGATTACAGGCATGTGCCACCATGCCTGGCTCTTAATGTTCATTTTAAATCTTTCCTCGACTAGAATTGAAGTTCCACAAGGGAAGAAATATTTCCTTCATTGCTTATTACTCTACACTTTTAGAGTAATGCCTAGCACTTGTAAGGTCACAACAGTGCTTACAGAATGAAAAAAATGAAAGAAAGAACAAAGATAATGGGACAGAAGACAACAAGAGAAGAGAAACCTCAATAAAGTCTTAGAAAATAGAAAGGAGATCAGAGCGACAAGTAACTTAGGTGAAGGAAGTTACATCTGGCATGCCACAGGGAAGGACATAACAAGATGTAGGTTTATCAGCCCCACATGAACCAAGAAAGGCTCACATTTGAAGACCCAAGATACTGCAGGAGACAGAGATAGGGTAAGGTGCATGGCTAAATGAGCGATTGGTTAAAAATCTGGACACAAAACTGGGAAACATCCTATCAAGAACTTCCATTTTCCTCTATCAGAAGACTGTACACTATTTCTGCAGGAGAAAATTAACCTTCAAAAGCTCTGGTGATATCAGGCAGAGGAATGGGTGATAGAGAGAAAGCAGCAGGAATAATCAATGTACATCTGCATTAGTAAGGGCAAGACCCCTTGTCCTCTTTCTACATTTAATTGCAATAGCTACACAGGAGATCTGGAGCTGATTCTCAAGAGACTGGTAGACCCAGAACATAAACGTCAAGAGAAAAAAAAACAAGCAGGACAACGGCTGGGGGTGTAGCTCAGCAGTAGTGCACTTCTCTAACAAGCAGAAAGCCCTGGGTTCAATTCCCAGCACCACCACCAAAATAAAAAAACTTTAAAAATCCTTGCCAGGTACAGTGATACACACCTGTAATCCCAGTGGTTAAAGAGACTGAGGCAGGAGGATCGCCAGCCTCAACAATTTAGAAAGGCACTAAGCAACTCAGCGAGACTCTGTCTCTAAATAGAATATAAAACAGGGCTAGAAATGTGGTTCAGTGGTTGAGTGCCCTTGGGTTCAATCTTTGGTACCAAAAAAATTTTTTTAAATTCCATTTAGGGCTGAGGAGATAGCTCAGTCGGTAGAGTGCTTGCCTTGCAAGCACATGGCCCTGGGTTTGATCCCCAGAACCACAAAAAAAAAAAAAAAAAGGCCTCCATGATGAAAGACAATGGCCGAAACACCAGGAAAAAAATCCTGAAGTTAACAGACAATTCAAAGAACAGTTAAAAAAGTAAATAGAAAATATTACATAACTAAAAAAGAACATGATGCCATACAATTGAAATAATCAGAACAAGGAAAAGATTTTGAAAACTAAAGGTAGTAGAAATTCAATAAAGTTGTGGGCTTTTAACTGAAGACATTTTCACAAAAAGGAAGACACAAAGAGATAGAAAATAGGAGAAAGGAATGATTATGAAAGAATCCAAGAAGTCTAACATCTAAACAATAGGAGGCATAGAGAGGTCATAGAAAATGTGGCAGAAGGAGTAAACAAAAAAGAAAAAATTTCCCAGTATTAAGTTTCCAGGGGGTCAAGGCATAGAAAGAAAGAAAAGCCCACATGGCCATGAAGTTTCAGGGACAAATATTGGTTCCCTAAAAACTTCAAGAAAGAAAAAAGGGGGATGAATAATCTACAAAGGATCAAGACTTAATAACTTAACACAACATTGGCAATCAGCTAACAATCAAATCATGTCTTCAAATTTATAAGACCAAAAGATTTTAAGCCCAATTTTTTTTTTCTTTTTGCGGTGCTGGGGATTGAACCCAAGGCATTGTGCTTGCGAGGCAAGCACTCTACCAACTGAGCCATATCCCCACCCCCCAAAATTTTAAATCTAGACAATCTTTCAGTCATATGTTGGTATGGAAAAAAAATATTTATAGACATGCAAAAACTCCAAAAATTTACCTCCTAGGCACTCTTCCTCAAGAAGCTAATGAAGGTTGTACTCTAGCCAAATGAGAGTGCAAACCAAGAAAAAAGAAGACAGGGGATCTAAGAAACAGAAAAGACCAAAACTGTAGAACAGCAAGAATGACAGGATCACAGCTATGAAGAAGACCTAGTGGGCCTAGGATGGTGAACTCCAGAAAAAAAATCTCTGGAGAAACTGAAGCTCTGCTCATACCAATGAATATTCAACAGATTTAAAGCACCTGGAAAAAAACTGCAATAGATTCACAGAAAATTAAAGAAGTGGAAAAGTGAGATAATTATTCATGCCAATAAAAACAAAATATTTTAAAATACTTCACACAAAGTAACTATGGAGTTATTTTAAAAAGAAGCACATTTTATGTGTAAAAAAGCGTAAAACAGTGGACAGTAAGCCCTTTCAGCTAAGAAAAAGGGGGACACAAATATCTCTTGATATTTCGTAAAAGAAGTAAGAATTAATAACAAGTGTTACCACAGCAGGAAAGAAGAAAAAGGGTAGAAGGCACAGAGTTCATGAAAGCTAGCCCTCTTCTAAATGTGCCTTTTTTGTAGATTTGACTTTGGAATCATGCAAATTTTTTTACAAAATTACAACGCAAAATTAAATCAAGATGAGCCAGGCATGGTGGTGCACGCCTGTAATCCTGGAGGCTGGGGAGGCTGAGACAGGAGGATCACAAGTTCAGAGCCAGCCTCAGCAACTTAGCAAAGTCCTAAGCAATTCAAGACCCTGTCTCAAAATAAAATATAAAAAGAGCTGGGAATGTGCCTCAATGGTTAAGTGCCCCCGGATTAAATCCCCAGAAAAAAAAAATTAAATCAAGATGAAAAATTAAAAATCCAATTCTGGCCAGGTGCTATGGTACATGCCTGTAATCCCAGTGGCTCAGGAGGCTGAAGGAGGAGGATCACAAGGAGATCAAAGCCAGCCTCAGCAAAAGCAAGGTGCTAAGCAACTCAGTGAGACCCTGACTCTAAATATAATGCAAAAGAGGGCTAGGGATGTGGTTCAGTGGTTAAGCACCCCTGGCTTCAATCCCCCATACCAAAAATAAATAGATAATTGCTAAAATCTGAAAGCAAGATGGGGGGGGAGAAATTGTATCTCAAGCATCAGGTTGGTGGCATAACAATAAAGACAAGAATTAAGGAGGAACAAAAGAACTTGTGATTGCCCAATGACCCATGAGTATTTAGTGAATCACAAATGCTGAAAGTGGTATAGCTTGTGAATTTATCATCATTTAAAAAATTCTGACACTGTGGAAATACAAAAATTACTTTAAGGGCCACAATCATTTGACAAAATGAACTGGAAAGAAATTCTGAATTCTTTAAAAAAATTTAGTAACTATTATTATTACTGTAGTTTTGATATTATATACATAATAGTATAGAACAAATGAGTATGTTAACTCAGAAGCTAAAATTTTCATTAAACAAAAAATAAAAATATAAAATCAAATACTTAAGGTTTAAGTAATTCTAAATTTGATTTGGATATCAGTATGGGCACATATTTTCTTTTTAAAAAACACATCAGTCTGTCCACTAGAAAGGCCTTGAAATATGACCAACCTTATACAGTGGCCTCTAAATACCACTTACCACTAAAACAAACAAGGACTCCTCTAAGGAATAGCTGGTTCTAAGACTCAGGCAGAAAATGGAATATCTTATCATTCCAGAAGACACCTCAGGCTCTGAAATTTTAACTGGCCCAAAATGGAATAATTTGAATATAAAATCAACCTAGTATCTACATTGGACTAAAATATATCAAATGTTAAAAATCCATGAATAGCACATGAGTAGCAGCTCGGAAGGCGCAGGAAGGAGGATCATAAGTTCAAACCCAGAGTCAGCAACTTAGTGAGACTCTGTCTCAAAAAATAAAAAGGTCTGAGGATGTAACACCTTGTTAAAGTGTCTTTGGATTCAATGCCCAGTACCCAAAAAACTTGCAATCCATGGGTTCATAATGGATATCAAAATAAATTTAAACTGACCTCACCTTTTGAGGAATGTGAAAGAACCATGCATTTGCTGTACAGTACACAGTGTAACCAAAGAGTAAATAAGTTATTTTTAGAAGAATTCTAGCTAATAAATGAAGAGGGCATGATAGATTTAAAATTATCCCCTTTTTACATACAACCATTCATGTTCTAATGGATGTAGGCAATGATCAACAACTTCTACAACCATTAGGTGAAAAGCTGATGGGGAACTTGTGAATGAGTGCAAGTAACAGAATCCAAATCTACAGTTCTATCTCTGTACCAAAAGAGAGCCATCGGACCTATTTGTATGAAAATATTATTGTCAAAAATCAAACCTGAACCAGGCATGGTGGTGCACACCTATAATCCTAGCAACTCAGGAGGCTAAGGGAGGAGAATCGCCAGTTTGAGGCCAACCTCAGCAACTTAGTGAGGCCATCTCAGAATAAGAAAAATGGCTGGGGATGTGGCTCAGTGGTTGACCACCCCTGGATTTAATTGCCAGTATTAAAAAAGAAAAGAAATGCTGTGTATACAGCCAACATTGCAAATCTACATCAGGAGAGCCAACCAACCATATTGAAAATATTCAAAAAACATTATGTCTGCACTGGAAATATACAGCATGTTTTCTTGTCACTATTCACTAAACAATACAACTAGGCAATGGTTGTGGCTTAGTGCCAGAGTGTTTACCTAGCATGTGTGAGGCCCTGGTTTCAATCATCAGCACCACATAAAATAAATATAATAAATATAAATAAAGGTATTTTGTTCATATACAACTAAAAATATTTCAAAAAACAATACAATAAGGCTTGGGTTGTAGCTCAGTGGTAGAGTGCTTGTGTAGCATGTGTGAAGCACTAGGTTTGATTCTCAGCACTGCATATAAATAAGTAAAATAAAGGATACATGGACAACTAAAAACAATACTTAAAAAAATACAACTATTCACATAGCTATTTACTATTTTTTAAATGACTTTTTAAAAAATTTTTTTAGTTGTAGATGGACACAATAACTATTTTATTTATTGTTTATGTGGTGCTGAAGATGGAACCCAGTGCCTCACATGTGCAAGACAAGTGCTCCTCCACTGAACTACAACCAGAGTCCTGCTATTTACTATTTATTTACATGGCATTTACATTATATCAGGTATTAGTAATTTTTAAATGATCTAAATTATAGGGAATGATGGATGTAGGTGATATGCAAATACTATGCCATCTTATATAAGGGACTTGCACATTCATGGATGTTGGTATCTGTAGGGGACTAGAACCCAAACCCCACATGGATACCAAGGGACAAGTGTACTTTGAATCCTAATTTGAACAAACCACTATAAAAATCACAACAGTTATGAGATAAACTGACATCAAATCTGAACATTTGTCAGATATTTGATAACAGAGGATAAATACTAATATTTAGGTATGGTAATGGTATTAGGTTATGTTTAAAAAATAAGTCCTTTCTCTTAGTTCTCATACTAAAATATAAATATTCTATATGACATGTCTGAATTGCTTCAAACCAATTCAAAGGAGATGGATGGAAAGTAGGTGAGAGAACAGATAAAAAGATTGGCTAGCTGGGCATGGTGGCGCATGTCTGTAATCCCAGCATCTTGAGAGGCTAAGATAGGAGGATCTTGAGTTCAAAACCAGCCTCAGCAAAAGCAAGGGAGTAAGCAACTCAGTGAGACCCTGTCTCTAAATAAAATACAAAAAAGGACTGGAGATGTGGCTCAGTGGTCACGTGCACCTCAGTTCAGTCCCTGGTACCCAAACAAAAAAGACTGGCTACATGTTGATAGTTACTGAAGCTAGGAATGGGTACGTGGAGATTGTTACACCGTTCTCTGCTTTTATGTATTTGTAATTTCTCATGACATAAAATTTAAAAATTTTATAACAAAGGAAACCAAATATTAGTACATCTACTTCACTCAGCAGTGAATGTCTACATGGTCACAGTATTAACTATTAATTTAAACAAAAAATGTGCTATAAAGATATGCAAAGGCTGGGTGCAATGGAACACACCCGTAATCCCAGCTATTTGGGAGGCTAAGACAGGAGGACCACAAGTTTGAGGTCAACCACAGTAACTCAACAAGACTATCTCAAAAAAAAGGGAGGGAGCAGGCTGGGGATATAGCTCGGATGGTAGAGTGCTTGCCTTGCAAGCATAAGGCCCTGGGTTCAATCCCCAGCACTGCAAAAAAAAAAAAAGGCAGGAGTGGCGCAGACTTCTGTGGATGTTGTGACTCTGGGTAGCAAGTCCCTGGGTTTAATCCCCAGTAATGTGAGACAAAAGATATTGAGTACAGTTTGGAAGAGGAGACAAAAATAAGAGTAATAAATTTCCTTATGCCATAACCACAAATCAACATATTACATGTAAACGTTATAGGTCAGAATTAATGTGTATGTAATAGAATATGTATTCTTTAGAAGTAGGAAATGCTAGCAGAAAAAGCTTAAAAAAAAAAAAAAAAGCTGCTGATTCTGGTAAGACTCAAGAGTAAGGAGAGGTAGAAAAGAGGACTTCCATTTCCTTACTAACCTTTTAGTAATGACTTTTTTTTTGGCGGGGTCGGGGGATACTGGAAATTTAACCCAGGGGTGCATTACCATTGAGGTGTTATCTCCAACCCTTTGAGAGGTAACAAATTGCTGAAGACCTCCCTAAATTGCTGAGGCTAGCCTTAATCTTGTGATCCTATCTCGCCTCCTAAATCACTGGAATTACACATATGTGCACCACTGCACCCAGCTTTTTTTTTTTTTTTTTTTTTTTTGTACTAGAGATTTGATCCAAGGGCACTTACTACTGAGTCATATCCCTAGCCCTTTTTATTTTTTATTTTTAGACAGGGCCTAAGTAGCTGAGATTGGCCTTGAACTTGCAATTCTCCTGCTTTAGCTACCCAAATAGCTGGGATTACAAGCATGGGCCATAGCATTCAGCTACTATGTGAATTTAAAGCCATATACTTGTATTTCTTTGATAGAAAATAAATAGTATTAAAGATTCTTCTTTGATCTTGATGGTCTGGCTGCCAGGTCCCATAAAACTCATGTTTTCCCTCAAAATATCAAAAGTAGATATTTAAGTCTGGAGATGTAGCTCACTGGTAGAGTGCTTGCCTAGTATGTGCAAGGCCCTGGGTTTGATCTCCAGTACCACAAAAACAAATTTAAACCTAAAATGCAGGTAGGCAGGGTAGACAAAGATTATTCTCTCTTTCATAATGGAATGGAATGTCAGTATCAGTAATGGGTATGAAGATTTAAAAATCTTAGAACATTAAAAAATATCTTACAGTTGGGCACACTGGCACATGCCTGTAATCCCAGCAGCTCAGGAGACTGAGACAGGAGGATCACAAGTTCAAAGCCAGCCTCAGCAAAAGTGAGGCATTAAGCAACTCAACGAGACCCTGTCTCTAAGTAAAATACAAAATAGGGCTAGAGATGTAGCTCAGTGATTGTGTGCCCCTCAGTTCAATCCCTGGTAACTAAAAAATTTAGAAAAGAAAATATCTTACGTGTACATAGCCCAGTGCTATATACATAAGATAGTTAACAATCAGCATCTGGCCAGCATTTGAGTCCTTAATGGATTGAAATTTAGGTCCAGAACAAATTCTGTAGGGAAGAGAAATTCATTTAGATAAATGTAGAGATTAGAAATTTGCCCAGCAGAAGCTACAAGAGCTAGAATCAGGTAAATATTATGAAGTATTTCAAATATTTGATGAGCATCCACCATGTGTACAAATCTGTGCAATGTGCTAGAGTACAAAGTTGGATACAACAGAGCTGCTACCTCCAAAGTTTAGTATGGGAAGCACCCACAAATAATGGAAAATAATATACTAAGTGCTATAATGGGAGATTCCCATGGAGATTCAGAGTACAGGAGGAGAACCTTAAACAGACTAAGGAGTCAGATATGGTTTTCTACAGGTTCCAATGCCTGAAATGAATCTTACAAAATAAATGGAAGCCAGCTGGATATGGTGGTACATGCCTACCATCCCAGCTATTAGGGAGAATGAGACACAAGGATGGCAACTTAGCCCTTTTTATTGTTTGAGACAGGAGCTAGCTAAGTATGTAGCTCAGTGGTAGAGCACTTGTCTAACACATGCAAGGTCCTATGTTTGATCCCCAGAACAAAAACAAAAAAAGCAGCAGAAGCAGTCAAAGAAAAATGAAGGCATTCTCGACAGACAGGACAGCCTTACGCAGGAATTTTACAGCATGGCAGAGGAACACCAATTCAGAATAAATTGATGGAGGAAAGCATAAGAGGATGTGGCAAAACATGAGGCTAGGAACCTAGTACTGATGATCCTTAAGTGAAAAGGTAAGGAATTTATATTTCATTTCATAAGTTACTGGGCAACCACTGCAGAATTTTAAGAAAAACAGCATGGCTTTTTGTGTCGTTCAAGGACAGCTCTAGCTACTATACGAAGAATACACTGAGAGAAGGGGCTGGAATAAGTGAGACTAGTTTCTAGGTTATTGCAGTAGTCCAGGTGAGAGAAAATAGTAATCTGGTATAAAGTGATGGTGGTGATGAAATGAGTAAAATTAAAATATTTCTAGAAAGTGAACTAATAAGGACATGGAGATTGATTAGATGTAGCTGAGGAGAAAGATCAATCTAAGATAAGAGTCTTGGACGACATGTTCCTGGCACATGGTATACCACTAACTAAGGTGAGAAACACAACATTTGGGAAGGTAAGTTTAGTTCATGGCAGTGGTTCTCAACAGGGAGCACTAAGTTCCCTAGGGGACATCTGGTAGTGTCTGGAGACACTTTTGGTTGTCACAACTAATGGCACCTAATGGGCAGAAAGCAGGGATACTGCTAAACGATGGACATAACAGCCACCAAAAAAAAAAAATCCAATTAAAAATGTTAGTGGGGGCTGGGGAGATAGCTCAGTCGGTAGAGTGCTTGCCTTATAAGCACAAGACCCTGGGTTCGATCCCCAGCACCCAAAAAAAGTGTTAGTGGTACAGAGGTTGAGAAACCCTGATCTAGGGCAAAATTTGTTGCAATTCTGCACAACAGTCAAGCAAGTACATTTAGTAGCCTTTTGGAAATGCATATCCCAAAGCTCAAGAGGGCACTAGAAGGCAAATACAAGTTTTTGGGAGTTGTCAATTTAAAAGTGGTCATTTATATCATCAATTTGGTTGGGTGTGATCTCCCATGAATGTACCCAGAAAGAAAAAGACTGAAGATAGAGTCCTGGGGGATACCCACATTTATAGTGAAAAGGGGGATGAGAAAAACATCCCGTGAGAAAGACTAGTAAGTGATGAAATAAGAAAACCATCAGAGAATGGGATCATAGAAACCAAATGAAAGCAGTGTTCCAGCAGGAAAATAAGAATATGAAGTGGTGTCAAAGAGAAACTTTTGAGTAAGCTAGAGCAAAGTTTCCACTGGATTTGGCAAAATGGAGTTCACTGATGACTTTGGCAAGATCAATTCCTACTGGGAACAAAAGCAAGAAACATCAAATTTTCTTAAAGATGGGAGATATTCATGGGCTGGGGTTGTGGCTCAGAGGTAGAGTGCTTGTCTAGCATGTGTGAGGCAATGAGTTCAATTCTCAACACCACAAATAAATAAATGAATAAAATAAGTCTATCAATATATAAAAAAAATTTTTAAAAAGACGGGAGATATTTAATACTCTCATGAACCAAAAGAGGTCAAGGGAAAGGTTTAAAAAAAAAAAAAAAAAGGAGAACGCATGTTAATGAAGGAGCAAGGATCCTGGGAAGTAGATGAGTCCAAAGAGGGGGAAGGAAAAGCTTTGGCCAGAGGAAGCACTAATCACCTCTTTCAACGTGATAGCAGAGGAGGAAGGGTTAAGATTTCAGTGAAATTTGTAGATAGGAGAAGCAATTAAGGGAGTTCTCATCTAACAGCTTTAATTTTCCAGTGAAGAACCAGACATGGTCATCTGCCAAAATAAAAGGCAAAGGTGATGTGGTAGGAAATTTAAGGAAAAAATTTAGTCACTGACAAGGATGGGAGAAGAAGCTGATGAGGGCCATGGAGGAAAATTTCTGAAGCATGATTCTACAAACTAGCTAGGTCCTAGCAGGTCAATTCTGGAGGTCTGGAGGTCAAGATGTATCTTATCGGAAGGCAACACCTCACTGTCAGAAACCAGAATTTGTAGAAGGGTGAGGGCTGGTCAGAATGAATAGGGCATTAGATAGTCAATTGGGAGTCTTGTTTAGCCCTCACAAATAAGGCTTCGGCCTTTGAAGTTCCATGAGAACAGGCACCATGTCTATCAACATACTGAGTCACCACTGTAGCCCCAACATCTAGCACAGTTCCTGACACATAGTGGGCACTCAATAAACAGTGGGTCCATGAAACAGGATATAACAATATCCCAGAGGTCTGGCTGGGGCTGGTGCTCAGTGGTAGAGTATTTGCCTTGTACGTGAGGCACTGGGTTCAAGCCTCAACACTACATTAAATAAAGGTATTGTGTCCATATACAACTAAAATAAAAAATGTATTAAAAATAATATCCCAGAGGTCAACCTCATGACATAGATACCTACTACCACTCCTACATGTCTCAGGATATTTGTCAAAAAAATCCACACACAGCATCAGGAATTGAACTCAGGGCCTTGCACATGCCCTATCATTGAATCCCTGGTCTTTTTTTAAATTTTGTGACAGGGCCTCACCAAGTTGCCAAGGCTGGCCTTGAACCTGTATTCCTCCTGCCTCAGCCTCCCGTGTAGTTGGGATTACATGCCTCTACCACCATGTTCAACTTATTTCTCTTTTTTATTCTGCTGAAAACACTAGCCTTCAAAATGTTTCAGACGCCTGATACTTGCTCTAGTGCCCTCATCAGTATCTCTTTAATACTTTTCTGCTATTAAAGTCCTTGGATGCCTGACATTTTCAATAATGAACACAGTTCTGTCTCCTCTCTACCCTCCCTGAAACGAAACACTGGCAATGTTCTCTCCAATTTAAGGTTTGCTTTTAGTGCAGAGCCCCTCCTCCTCTCCAGCACCAGAGGCAGCTATAATATTAAAATGTCAGGGACACTGCTATTATAGACTGCGATGCCCCAGGTCATCCTCAACCAGCCCTTGTTACTTTTTACCTGAGCCACTTGATTGTGTTTCTCAGGGATGTTTTTCAGATGGTTAGGCTGCACACAGACTATGTTCCCATCTATGGAAAGAAAAAGAATTAATTTACACTATTTTCCTCCTAAAAGACGATTTAAAAAAAAGTGTCTGGCAACTCAAATTCCCTCCTTCAAAGAGGCACATATAGATATCAAGAAGCAAAGTGCTTAATTTAAGCATATAGTCAATTTTTCAGAGAAAACTTAATTGTTTCCTAGGTTAGCCATTAAGTAGATAATTTTTTATTTTAGCTTTGTAAAGCATGTTTTATTATTTTAATTTTTTTCAGAGGAAAATACTAGAGAATTTATATAATGTGACCAAGACAAATCACTTAGAGTGGAGTTGTCTGAATTCTAGTTCAGATGTGTTTGATCCAAACAGTTTTATTTTTCAAGCAGCCAATTCTTAATAGAGCTAGTTCTCATATCACAAATACACCATATGACAATGTCTGCTTTCTGTTCAGATTTTAAGATGGAAATAAAATATAATGGGTTTTGGTTTTTTATTACTGAACAGAACACTAATGTCATACACACATGTAATTCAATACAGGGGGTGGGGAGGAGCCAAATGCTTGCCCTAAGGAACTGTAGTTTAAGGTATACGGGCATTAAACAGTGTGACTAATATAAAAGTGATGATGTTTCAAGTGGGTTTATTGAAAATGGGCAAACAGAAAGCTCAGGAATGGAATCTGGGAATGGATACTACAATTAAGCATAATGTCACTGATTTCCCTCATCAGAACTCACTTCTCCAATTCTTTCAAGGCAGATTTTCTATAGAAAGCTTTAGTTTCCAGGGATTTGAGGATGTAAGAAAAGAATAGGAGGCTCTCTGATGAGGGCACTTGTTCCCAGTATGGAAAACAGCGCAAACAATGATGAAACAATAATAATGAGACAGCAGAAGCAAATTAAGTAAGATTTGCTGAGTATTTACTAGGCATCAAGCAAATAGCTTTTTCTAAAAAAATAACTTTTAGAAGAAGAAAGGGCAAGGATTGTGATTTCTATCACTATACTACAATGACTAGCCATCAGAAAGTATCCCAAATCAACCTTGTGATCATATTCTGCATTAGACTTCCATTTCAACCTTCTTTTTTTTTTTTTTTTTTGTGGTGCTGGGGATTGAACCCAGGGCCTTGTGCTTGTGAGGTAAGCACTCTACCAACTGAGCTACATCCCCAGCCCTCAACCTTCTTTAAGCCACTATATTTCTTCCTCCTACTGACACCGTTCTCTATGAACTTCCTTGGTTTGTTATTTCTAGTAGTCACAACCTTCAACTGACCTCTCCAAGTTCCCACGTAGTACCCCACAGTCTTTGGATTGCCATCTGGGCCTCGGTTTACAGAGAAGGTGGACTTATTTCGGTAACCATTGATAACAGGCTGGAGAAGGCACAAGGACATGGGGACAAGAGGTCAAACAAATCCAAGGAGGACAATAAATGCAGAAGTGGTCTCTGTATGAAGACAAATGGTGCTAGCTTGGAAGGTATGGCATATGTGGAAGTCTATGGTTAAGACGATCAAAACACTCAATAAAAGGAGTTCTAATCTTGCCATAAAGCAGAAGGCAACAAACTTGTTCTGTCAAGAGCTAGAGTAAACATTTTAGACTTTGCAGATTGTATGGTTCCTGTCACAACTACTTAACTCTGACTTAGTAGCATAAAAGCAGTCACAGGAAATACATAAATAGGTGATTTGGCTGTGTTCCTACAAATCTACAAAATCAGGCAGAGAATAGATTTGGCCTGCGGGTCATAGTTTGCCAACTCCTGTCATTAATGAAATTCTGCCTCTCTGAGGTCTCACTGGAAAGTTTTCTGAAGCCTGGAATCTCTCTTAGGAGGTAGTAGTATAGTGGATGATAGGAGGGGGGACTCTATATCAGAAAGACAAGTGAGAATCACAGCTCTGGCACTTTCTACATAATGTCCTTGGAAAATTACTTCATTTCTTTGAGCCTTACTGTCTTCTATAAAATGATAGTACCTATCCCTCAGGGTTATTATAAATAGTAAAATGAGACAATGATGCATAATAATCAACTAGAATAGGGCCTGGTCCCCAGAAAGTGCCCAGTACATATTAGCTGAAATAATTGGCCATTAACAGGACTTAGTAGGTAAGGAACGGTGGGGTGGAAGCTTACAGAAGGTATAACAGGATGGAGAAGACAACAGAGTTCTTCAGATTTGGGTGCAGTGATTGTATCATTGACTCTATTGAGCATTTGTAAGGAAGACTCTAGCCTTTGTAAAATTTTCTTCTGAGCTTCAAATTTCACCTGCAAAAGAATATAAGCAATGAAAGAAAGTTTTTTATAGTTTCCCCTCAAAAACTGAAAAACAAGGGCTGGGTTGTGGCTCAGTGGTAGAGTGCTTGTCTGGCATGTGTTAGGCACTGTGTTCAATTCTCATATAAATAATAAAGGTCCTTCAACAACTAAAGATTATATATATATATATATATATATATATATATATATATATATATATATATAAAATGAAAAACAAACAGGAAAAAAGGGTATTCCACAGATTTGTGGGTCATAGTCTCTATAGATATGGAACCCAGAAAGATGGAATAGCAAGAAACCTAATACAATATTGGAGAAAGGTCAAGAGTGAGTCCTGTGTAAGCTCATCCTTCTATCTGACCTTTCAGACTGAACACTCAAGGTATATGTCAAGGCTGTCCAGCAGAAATTTCTATAATGGAAATGGTCTATGTCTGTACTATGTTCTATATATACAGTAGCCACTAGCCACATGCAGCTACTGAGCGTTTAAAATGTGGCTGGTGGTTGGGCACAGTGGCATATGCCTGTAATCCCAGTAGCTTGAGAGGCTGAAGCAGAAGGATCACGAGTTCAAAGCCAGCCTCAGCAACTTAGTAAGGCCCCAAGCAACTCAGTGATACCCTGTCTCTAAAATATAAAAAAGGGCTCAGGATGTGGCTCAGTGGTTAAGCAACCCTAGGTTTAATCCCTGGCACACACACACACAAAAAGTGGCTGGTCAAGCTAAAGTGAATTTTTAGTCTTATTTTGATTAACGTAGAAAGTCAGCTCTGCTATAATGTGACACTGTTTCTAAACCATGCTGTGCAATGTCATTAAAAAAAAAAATCACAGGGCTCATGATAGAAACGGGGTTAGGCACACAACCTTCCAAAACTTTATCAGAAAAACACCCCTAGAAAAATAGGAGGCTAATGGTATGCCTCTACTTCATGTACAGAGAAACAAGTTGTACCCCATTTGTTCACAATAAAAAAAATTCAAAAAAAATTAAAAAAGAATACCACAGCAAAAAAAAAAAAAAAAGAAAGAAAGAAAGAAAAAAAGAAAAATAGGAGGCTAAGTGGAGCAAGAGCACACACCTGTAACCCCAGTGGCTGGGGAGGCTGAGGCAGGAGGATCATATCAAAGCCAGCCTCAGCAACAACGAGGCACTAAGCAACTCAGTGAGACCCTGTCACTAGATAAAAAATACAAAATAGGGTTGGGGATATAGCTCAGGCTTGATTCCCCCCGCAACTCCCAGTTCAATCTCCAGTACCAAATAAAGAAAAACAGAAGACTTAAAAAAAGAAAGAAAGAAAGAAAGAAAAAGTGGCATTATTTAACACACACGGAAGGGGGGGGAGGGAGGGGAGGGAAGGGGAGGGGCTGCCCGGAGGAGGAGCGTGGCAGGTGGCTTGGACTCAGAGCAACCGCTCCTGAATACCCGGGGGGCTGCCCGGAGGAGGAGGAGGAGTGCGGCCGGTCACTTGGACTCGGAGTGACTGCACCAGGGCTACGGGCGGTTGTCGGGAGGAGGAGGTGCGCAGTGAGTTGCTTGGACTCTTAGTGACCGCACCGGAACACCGGGTGGCTGCCTGGAGGAAGAGGAGTGTGGCGGGTCGCTGGGGCTCCAGGTGGCTGCTCAGGGGAGGGACCGCATAGCCAGGCGATTAGGTGCAGAGCAGGGTCCCAGGACCTAGGCGGCTTCTTGGTGGAAGAGCCGCACAGAGACAAGCTGAGGGGCGGAGCGAAGGTTCCAGGACTGCGGGCAGATTCTCTGAGGAGGGGCAGCCTAAGGAGATTCATCTGCGAAGGGTGAGGCTCCCAGGCCCTGGAGGTAGGTCCAGGCCCCTGGGAACGTTGCAGAGGAAGGCAGCCCAGCCCAGGCAGTAGTTGTGGATTGAGGGGAACCTCTAGGAGGGGAACTGACCAGCGAGACCTCCCCACCAGTTGAGTCTCCCCTGCTGGGTGAGGTTTTCCCACAAGGACAGTAAAACCAGAGACACAGGCCCAAACAGGCCTTGCCTCAGCCCGCAGCCTAGTTCCCCTTTGGATGACCATTGGTCAAGAAATATGAATACTATGATAAGAATACACTTTACTGGGGCTGGGGCTATCGCTCAGTGGCAGAGGGCTTGCCTGGCTCATGTGAGGCACTGGGTTCAATCGTCAGCACCACATAAAAAATAAACAAAATATAGGCATGCTGTCCATCTACAACTACAAAAATTATAAAAATAAAAAAATGAAAAATATACTTTCCCCAAAGACCTGAGGTTTGTGACTACAGCTCAGAGTTATTTTGAAGTGGTAGAAGTGAGTCAAATGGAACATTCTAACACCAGAGGTGAACAGATATGGCTCATAATACACTTAAGCAACTAAGGTAGTCAGTAGATATTTCAGGTGTGCATGTATACATTTTGTGTGTTCTTACACAGCCTGGTTCACCTGGGTGCTTTTTTCTTCTTTCACCTAGCATTTCTCATAGACATAATCACTCCTAAGTAAACATGAAATTTGCATTATGCTCAAACTGCTCCCTAATATGTCAATCCCTTGGAATAAATTTCTGTTTTCAAAACAACCATTATGGCAGAATTGACTGTATTTAAATTTAAACAGCCACATGTGGCTAGTGGCTAACCTCTTGAAAAGTGCAATTATATACGAAACAGCAAAAGCACTACTCCTCACACACACACAGAGCTATAAGAATGACAAAAACAAGCAAGAAAGAAATCAGCATTGTATCTCTAAGTCAAGAGTTTAGAACATATAATTGGCCTAAAGTTCAAATTTTGGAGTTATTAGCATAGTGATTTTAAGGACCCATTGCGACAACTGGTAGACCTGTCTAATCAGGTTTCCCATGAATCTAATACCATTCTGTTGCTGAGGAGGAGGGGTGAAGATTTAAACTGAGCACCTACATACCTTGAGTTGTTCTTCATAGCTAAGCCTCCAGAGTGGTGTCACAACATCAGCCAACCTTGAACAAAATAATCCATGCACTTTGTTAATTTCTAAATATGCACTAAGCACCTACTATGCCTAAGTACTTTCTGCCACCACTTTCTCTGGTGTTTTACTCATCATTCAGAAGACCCAACTCTCATGCCCCAAGAGAGAGTCTGGGAGAAAAGCCCATTTTGGTGCCTCCTACTTAACAATGAACAGATGGGCAAACCTAATATAAGAAAAAACCAGATTTATCAGGTGGTAATTAATCATATTACAAAAAGCTTCATGATTGGGTTCCTTTAAATAGCTCACCTCCCTAATCCTTTTAAAATGTAATTTGATTTAGAAAATACATTTGTTGCATAAAATGAGGTATATTTGTGTTTGTATGGCTGCAATGGGACTATTCGTTTCTAAACCATCTATATCATTCTGGGTCCCTGGTTTTCAACATACCCACCATGAACCGATTTAGAGTCAAGGACCTAGTTGACAACTCTCAAAGACAAGAACATTTTCTGAGATCTCAAAACATTTCAGTCAATATCCTTCAGATGTCCTCATGAATTGTTATGATGCCACATTAGTTATGTTAGGAATACAGAATTTCAGTAGACCCACAGATTCAGACATACTAAAGAAAGTATATAGGACTGGGTCTTACCTTTCCTGCCAGGAACCATCATGTGGACCAAGATGAGTTGGTTTCTTATGACTTTTTTGCCCTCTTGGACACTTCTTAGATATCACATGGCTGAAATTTCCTTTACATGCTATGCCCCAAAAGGGCTGTGACCAATCTGATGGTTTTCTGGCACACCAGGGAAGCAGTCCTGGCTTGGAGAAGAGACCCACTCTGGAGAGAAAGCATCTCAGACTGTACATTAGGACTCTTCTCTTAATGCCTGTCAACCAAAGACACATTGCAATTCATCTGCACAAAAGGCAGACATACAGAAATTGGGAAACAGAGGCACACAAACCCCTCTGGGATGTAGCTGAGTGCTAGATCACTTACCTAGCATACACAAGGCCCTGGGTTCAAACCTCAGTACTGCAAAAAATATATAAATAAGTTATGACATATAAATCTCCCTCCATTCATTCATTTATAAACCCTTATGGAACTCCCCAGTGCCCAGCAGTCAGTGTTGGCACATAATAAACATTCAGTAAAGTAAGCCAGTAAGCCTCTTGAACACAACTGATTTAGCACATAAAAGCACAGTCTTAAGCTCCCAAATGAAGACATGAGGAAAACATAGTCTTTGTCCAGCAGGGAAGAGTTCAACCCTCTTGATACATTTCCATAGTCTCTCCTTTTCTCTATTCTGCCCTCTCAACCAACAGCCAACCAACTGGTATTAAGTACTTACTATGTGCAAGGCACCCTGTAAGATACTGGAGGAGTTAAAAAGGTTACAATCTAATTGAGATCAAATGCCAACACAGGAGCTGAGCGCAGTGACGCACATCTGTAATCCCAGCAGCTCAGGCAGCTGAGGCAGGAGGATTGCAAGTTCAAAGCCAGTATCAGCAACTTAGAAAGGTCCTAAGCAACTTAGTGAGATCCTGTCTCAAAATAAAATATTAAAAACAGGGCTGGGGACATGGCTCAGTGGTTAAGCACCCTTGGGTTCAATCCCTAGTACAAAAAAAAATATTTAAATGCCAACACAAGAAAGGCATTAGAAAACACAAAATGTTTGCTTGGTTCCTGTGAATTCTCAGGAAAGGCTTCACAGAGCAGGAAGGAAGGCAATGCAAGTCTTGAAGGATGGCAGAGAAATAAATTAGATGTTTGCAAGACAGTAGGTAAATTGGTCTGGCTGAAATGGAAATTCATTTTAGGGAAGAAGTAATGAGGCTGAAAAGTTAAATCAAAGTGAAATTTGAAAGAACCTCAATGCCTGCAGAAAATACAGACTTTATTGTGAAGGCAACAGCAAGTTGATGGAGGCTTTATGTAGAGAAATAAAGATGAAATAAGGAGGCCAATAAAAGCAAGTTTATGTTGTATTTGAAGTGGTAGGAAAATATCCAAATGGAAATGTCTAGCAAGTAAGCAGAAAAGGAATACAAGCCAGGAGAGAAGTCAGAAACAGGGATTGGATCAAATGTTCATAAGTACAAGCTGTAAGATAAAATGAAAGTTCTGAGTAAAGAACAAAAGGCCAATGACGAAACCTGGGGGAAAAATAATATTCAGAGAGCAAAAAGAGATTCTGGTGACTCAGAAGAAGAACCAGGAGCATGTGGAGCCATGGAGGATATGGGAGGTGCCTTTGATGCAGGACTCACACATCCTGTTAAGTCTGGGGGGAGGGAGGATGTAAAAAAGAAGGGAAAGGCAGCAATGGGAAATGGCAGGCAATAGGGACATATGAAGGCTTTCAGACAGCTAGAGTACAGACCTGGCCTGGGTTATTTGACTACAATACTTACTAGATAGGTGGCTTCCAGCAAGGTAAGCATGCCCTCTGACCTTCCCTTTTTTCACCTGTAAAACAGAGATAATAACAATATCTATCTCATATGGTGGTTGTTAAAGAAAGATAATCAATAAACAGTACTCCTGGAGGTGTTACTTAGTGGTACAATGCTTGTCCAGCATGAGTGAGGACCTGGATTCCATCCCCAGCAGTTTAAAAATAACGTAAAAAATAAAGCAGATCAAATAGAGATGACATCTGTAAAGCTCTGAGCATAGTGCCCAGTACCTGGGCAAAAAAAAGCTCTTAAGTATTAATAACTGTCACAATGCATTTAAAGACAGCAAGGAACTGAGTGGGAGAGACAATAGTGAGGGCACAAGGGATCAGGGGAAAGAACAGTGGGAGTTAACTGAGACAAAAAAGATGGAACAGTTAAATCAGGTGACTGAAGACACAAGTGGAAGACTCCTATGTAAAGAGGAAGGAATCTCTCTTCCTCCAAAATAGGGCTCTAGCCAGGCTTGGTAGTGCACACCTGTAATCCCAACAATGAGGAAGACTAAGGCAGGAGGATGGTCAGTTCAAAGTCAACCTCAATAACTTAGCCAGATCCCTGTCTCAAAATAAAAAGGGCTTGGGATATTGCTCAGTGGTTAAGTGCTCATGGGTTCAATCACTAGTAACAAAAAAAAAAAGGCTGCCCCTTTGCCTACTTACTTTAAGGTGTCTGTCCTTGCTGTGTGAACACTTTTCTTAAGAACTAAGAACATATGATAACCTACTGAACTGCTAAGAAGTTACCTTTTAGTCACTGCCCTATACATTGGATACTGTCCCAATGTTAAATTAGCTTAAGTTAGTATCATGTATGTTTGCAATGCGGGAGATGAAACCCAAACCTCAAGCATGCTAGGCATGTGCTCTACCACAACCCTAGCCCATTTTATTTTTTTTATTTATTTATTTTTTTGTGGTGCTGGGGATTGAACCCAGGGCCTTGTGCTTGCAAGGTAAGCACTCTACCAACTGAGCTATGTCCCCAGCCCCCATTTTATTTTTTGAGATAGGGTCTCGCCAAGTTGCTGAGGCTGGTATTGAACTTTCAATCCTCCTGCCTCAGCCTCCAGAACTTCTAGGATTACAGGCATGTACCACTGCACCTGGCTCTTAGCCCAATATATTTTAAAGTCTAATGTATGCAATGGATTTATTTGCAAAGATTTCTCCATGGAGATCTCCAATGCCAAAATAGTTTACCATGATGGATAAGTAACTGAGAATGCTGACTCAGGTGCTATATTTACTCCATACACCATTTTGTATGATTACAAAGTACTAAAGAAAGTAACTGTCTCAGCATATAATTATTTTGGGGTTATTTCTAATTTCCAATAGAATATATTTAAGCTGGTCCATAGTTCAGGTGTTAACTCCCTGGTAAGAGGCAGTAAGATGTCACAGTAAAGAATATAGTCTCCAAGAGCTGAGGTTATATAGTTCAGTGGTAGGGCACTTGCTTAGCTTGAGCAATGCCCTGGGTTTGATTCCCAGAAGTGCCAAAAAAAAAAAAAAAAAAAATATATATATATATAGCTTTGAAGCCATCTTCTAATCCTAGCCCTACTCAACTAGCTGCATGGCTTTGGGCAAGTTACTTAAGCACTATGGATCTCAGTGTCACCATCTATAAAAACAGGAATGGCAACAACTATCTTTGAAGATTGTGGTGGGAATTAAAGGACTATATGTGTATGAAGCAGGTGTTCAACATGTGTCACTGCCTTTCCTTAGGCTACAATTTGAAGCATTTCACTTGGCTTCTTCATGATTCAGTATCTCCAATCTACAAAAGTGGTGAGGCAAGTGTTGTGAGGATATATTGTGGAGGAAATTTTAAAAACAACACACACATACTTCCTGACTCTGCATGAGTGCCTGAAGTGTGATGAGAGCACAGCTCACCCAGGACCACCTGTTAATACTATCAAAAGTGTGTGACCTGGGGCTGGGGTTGTAGCTCAGTGGTACAATGCTTGCTTACATATGGGAGGCACTGGGTTCAATCCTTGGTATCACATAAAAATAAAGGTATTATGTCCATCTACAACTAAAAAAAATTTTTTTTAAGTATGTGACCTCTGATCATTTCTTCAAGATGAGAAAAATGTATTTAGCGTGGAGAAGAGTAAAAGTCAGAGACAGTTAACAAGTGAAGAGGCAGGAAACAAAGAATAAATGACCTGGTGGAGGTGATAAAGCCAGAATTGAGAACAGGCAGTTAGTGTAGAATAAGAAATCTGGTCAAATCTAGGAATGAAGGCCATCTGAGTCTGGGAAGCTGGAGACCGCCCCTGGGAGATTGGAATGTCAGGGTCTCCGGTGCCCTTTTGATCACTAAGGTTGCCTGCCTAACTACCCCTTCCAAAAAAAAGTTGCAAGGAGGAAACTGCTAATCAATGCACCCTGGGCCCCTACCTGACTGAATCATCCCTGTGGCCCTTCCCTCTGCTTCTTACCTTTTTTGCTCTGTCCCGGACAACTCCTGGGCCTAGTCAGTTAGGCAGGAAAGAGATAAGGGGGGAAATAACAGAACAAAGGAGACCCTAATCTAGAAAAGATGTAAAGTGCACCCACTTCTTGGGATTCTACAACATCAGCCATGGGCCCCTTCTCCCTCCTGGGAGAAGTCTGTGTTACTACTTTTAAATAAAATCTGCTTAATATATGCTTGCCTTGGTGTGCTTCTCTGGTTGTTATACTTCAACACCTAAGGAAGCAGAACTCACAGTAAACGGTGGTATCAGTGAGGTTAGTGGCCTTAAAGCCTTGACTACCCTGTCCCTCCAGCTGGGAGGGAAGTAGGAAGGATGAAGGAAGTTAGGACTATTTGGGGGTTGGTAGAGGAGGAACAGATGAAACAGGAACATGAAAGACAGCTACCTTTAAATCACAATATTCGGATGTTCTGGCGAGCATGTGGGTTCTCTCACTGGTGATGGCCACCATGATTGTGACACTTTTGCCCTGTACCCCAGCACAGGAGGGTCCGTGTTCATCTAGGTCTTTTCGTCCAAGCAAGGTCCAAAATTGGACTCCACCCAGGGGCTCAGACAGCTGGGGCAGGAGGATTACAAATTCAAAGCCAGCCCTAGAAACTTAGTAGGCCCTAAGCAACTTAATGAGAACCTATCTCAAAATAAAAAATAAAACTGAATAAAAAATAAAAATAAAGTGGGCTGGGGATATGGCTCAGTGGTTAAGCAACTCTGGGTTCAATCCCTGGTACCACAAAAAAAAAATCCTTCTGACTTCAGAGCCAACCAGCCATCTCTCCTCATCCTGAGTTTTTTGTTGTTGTTGTTGTTTTTTAATTATGAAAGATGGACTGAACCCAGGGCCTGGCAAGTTAAGCAAGGGCTCTACCACTGAGCTACATCTCCACCCTTTTTGTTGTTTTGCGACAAGATATAGCCTCTCCAACTTTATATTTTTTGAGACAGGATCTAAGTTGTTAGCCTTGAATTTGCAACCTTCCTGCGTTAGTCTCCAGGGTGGACGGGATTACAGGCTGAGTTAACAGGCTTCAGCTGCCTGGCCTGGCTATGTTCAGCATAACTGAATAAGAATAGATTATGAAACTGGGGTTGTAGCTCAGTGGTAGAGCACTTGCCTAGCATGTGTGAGGCGCTGGGTTCCATCCTCAGCACCACGCAAAAATAAATAAAGGTATTGTGTCTATCTACAACTACAAAAAAAATAAAAATAGACTAAGGTCAGGCAATGGGCCCAGGCCCCAATTAAGGTCTTATTCAAAGGCCTACACCACACCAGGAGGTTAACCTAATGCTAATGGCACCATTAAGTCCTGTTTCAAATGTAAAAGAGCATGAGGCTCACACTACAACTCCCTTATCCCAGAGTGGGGAAAAACAGGTGGTGGGAGCGGAGTAACAGGAAAGATTAAAACTAACTCAGGCTAAAGGACACTACCAACACAGATTTTGATGAATGCTCATAACCCTAAACCATATAGGCCCTTTAAGCTGGAACACCAAAATGAGCTTTCTGGCCTCCTCTGGCATTTCAGAGTTCTAGCTCTTCTCACTTACTACTCAGGTTACTCTTCCCTTCGTTATTGTCCGCGGATTTTATTCTTCAAATTTGTAAGACAAGAACCCAGAAGGAAGTTGGGGATGTAGGGAATCTTGTCTCATCTCAAAACTCTGGTTTTACCAGTCAAGGTGAATTCCATTTGTTTCTTAATGTCAGAGGGGGCATTTGTTCACACAAAAGCCTTTTCTTCTTACAGTTTTTCCTGTAAATAAATGTTGGGGTGTTTTCCTTCATTAAATTAAAAAAGTGTGTGACGACTGCTTTATTCCTACCTCAGGAATTGATTATTGATCAGAAAGGGTCCCAGAGCCCAGAGTTGGCAGATAAGAAGGTAGACTAACTCTGCTGGGCTTCAAGGGATGTTTTACCTCCAGTACTCAAGAGACTGTATGAAAGGTCTGGCCTGCGCAGTGTCAAGCATCCCCATGAAGCAAAATACTCATCCACCGGTAAAGGTCCTGCTTGCACTCTAACAACCTTCTTCAGTTGAACCCCAAACAGGGTTCTTGACTAACCCTGCATCCCCATTACACGCCACACGCAGACAGGTCCTTCCTTCCCAGCCCCTTCCACTCCCTTCTTTAGGCAAGCTCTGCCCACACGTGTCTGTAAGAAGAGTTAACCAAGCAGACGCCAGGAAAGTCTAGGACTGAACATGGGGCGGTCCGCAGGGCCAGAAATAAGGCCCGGAAGTGGGGAGGCAGGGAACGAAGAAGTTAGAGCACAGGCAGGCGCTGGGCACACTGGATGCTGCTACCTTGTGCAGCCACTTTCGGGTCCTGCTCGCAGCCCCTCGGGCTTCTATGCCCCGCCCCATGGGCATTTCGGCGCTGTAAACAGTTTTTTTTTTTTTTTTTTTTTTTTGTCCAGCAAGGCTTAAACTGGATTTTCCGGGCTACCTATCTCCCCCCTTACCTGCCTTCGCGACCAATAAATCCTCTTAGTAACCTGAGGCGACAAACCAAAAGGCCAGCGGATGGCCTGGTTTGCTGCTGCAAAAGAAGAGTCACTTCCTGGTACGCGAGGCGCCTCTGTCCCTGCCGCAAGCACAGGCGACTTGGGGCAGCAGCGGCGGGACCTGGGGCTCCTCCCCCAGCGGGCGGAGCTACCCGCCCGAACCGCTTGACTCCTCTAGGAAAGAACGCTACACTGCTTTGCGGGTGACTGCTCCAGGAACCTGCCTCAAAAGTACTTATACCCAATGGCCCGCCGATGTCCTTATCCAAGTTCTCCACCCTCCCCGTGACCCCGCCCACCGCCTGCTTCTTTCGCCCTGTCCCATTGGTGAGTCGAATAAGCCTAGAAAAGTCATAAAAGAAATTCGCGCTTGTGTTAATAGCGTTACCCATCACAGCAGCGGTTCATTTTAACTCTTTGCAACCCAAAGAATGTTTTGTTTGTTTGTTTTACTAGGAATTGGACCCAGGGGCTCTTTACTGAGCTACATCCCCAACCCTTTTTAAGACAGGGTCTTGCTAAGTTGTTAAGGGCCTCTGTAAATTGCAGAGGCAGCCTTTGAACTTGCATCCTCCTACCTCAGCCTCCAAGCCGCTGGGATTACAGGCATGCGCCACCGCGTCTGGTCAAAGAATGGTTTCCTAATTGGTAGAATTGCAGGCGTCATATCTGTAAAGGGTGTGAAGATTGGGACATGAGCAAGGTGCTTTTCTGGAATCTCACCCACTTGTAAAACCCCTATTCTGAGCTGTAGAATTTTTCATTCATTCATCCTCCATCAGTTTTTATTTTGGGCACTGGGGGTTGAACACAGGGGAGCTTTACCACTGAGCCACATTCCCAGTCCTTTTTCTATTTTATTTTGAGAGAGGGTTTCGCTAAAATTGCTCAGGCTGGCCTGGAGCTTGCGATCCTCCTTCCTCAACCTCCCTAGTCGCCGAGATTACACTATTTTATTATGCATTTGAATTTTCTTTTTTAAATTTTTGACGAGCTAAACTAGGTTTCTTAAGTGGGTCCACTCGGCTCGTAAATCCTAAACCCTCAGGGAGTTTTTTTTTTTTCCTCCTTCAACTACAAAATTCAGACGGAAGCCAGGAACTGTTGGTTCCTTCACCAGCACCTGGACCACACCCACTGATTCCTCTATCCTCCTAATTTTAAAGAGTTCACAAGCCCAGCCAAACGAGTGAGAGAAAATTGAGGGAGGCACATTACGTTTATTTAATTGCTGTAAAAATATTACTTTAATAGAATAAAATTTACAGCAAAGTGAACCTACATTTAATGACAGTTGATGTTTATGCTTAATAGTAATTGGGTTAAATGGGAAGTACTTTGTTCAAAGTATACCATGACTATTATGTGTAAAGCAGTGCATTAACCCTAGTGACTATAATAGTAAGTTAAGCAGGGCCCATTTACCTCAAATATAGCAAACACTGAGTTAATCAGGCTAAGGTTCAAAGGTCACATCTACCACTTGAGCAAGTTAATTAACTGTTCCATGCCTGTTTCCTCATATGAAAAAATTTCCATAATAATTATACCTACTTCATAGGGTTATGATGAAAATTAAATGAGTTGATACATACAAAGTGCTTAGAGAAGAGTAAGCACACAATAAATTCTAGCTATTATTCCAAAAGAATTTTAGGGGCTGGGGAGGTAGCTCAGTGGTAGAGCTCATGCCTAGCATACACAAGGCCCTGGGTTTGAATACCTGGACCTCAAAAATAATTTTATATACTGTGTATACATACACTCACCCACACATATAGATCTTTAAAAAGGGGGTTGAGTCATTTACTTCTTATTCAAAAGCCTCCAGCAGGTAAATTTGATTCAGATTATGGCTACACTAACTACTCTAATGGCCCTTAAGCAAAATTCAAACTCAAACCACTGCTTCAAGTTTTTAGAGCCTTATGGTGCTATCAGGGGAGACTAGACCAGAGATTGCAATTTTGGCTCTTTTATCCCTCCTCCAGTTCCCTTTTATGTGGGTTGTCAACTCTACTCCTTTCTTCACCTCCTCTTTCACTTTTTTCTCCTTCCCATGTCCTTCTGCCCCTTTATAATTTCTCATCTAGGCATTCTCCGTGATGCCCAGCACAAAGCTAGGTGCCCATAGGAGCTGGATAAATACCTGATGAACTGAATTCCACCTTGTCTACTGAAAGGGAATGGGCATTTCCTCCTTCATCCCCACCCATTCCCAGCATCCAAGCAAACTCATTTAAAGCAGATCAGTCACTCAAGAAGGCAGAGCCCTGAGGGGTAACGAGAAAAGAGATTAAGGAAGCCATAATGTAATTATTTAGCCATTAACCCCATTTATGTTTATTTAATCTGATAAAACATGTTCTTCTAGAAAAGAGAAATCATTACATTTGTAAGAAGGGAAATAGCCTACATTATAGAGAAGGTTAGACTCTTCAACTGGAAAGTCAATAAATAGACATGTCATAGGTGATAAGCAATATCGTCAAATTAAATAAGAGCTGAAACCAAGATAACCTTTTGCTTAACTTTGTTATCAGGAACCTATATCACAACAAAGTGAAATCTCCAGAAATTTGTTAAGCTTTCTCATTTTGGTGCAAGAAGATATCCATGAGGCTGTAGCATTAACTCTCAGAAATAATGTGTTAAAATTATTTGGCTATTAGGGCTAGTTTTGTTCCATTAAACAGGTCATTCCATACACTTTCCTCACACCTAGGACTGGGCTAGAGGATATGAGGATAGATATGCAGACCACATCCTGGACGATAGTATGACTTACTGGCAAGGCAAAACTCATAGGAGGAGAATACACAACAATTGGAGCATCGGTAATTCTAGGAAAGCCGCCAACATCTTGGTAGCCAGGGAAGGAATAGAATGTGAGACTTGAATTAGAATTTGAGAATTCAGTTGAATGCATAGGATATAAATAATCTTGGAGAAGGTAAGGGCTGCAGCATGAAAGCAGGAAAGAGCAATGTGTGTACAAGGCTATGAAGAGGAAGGCGTGGCTAGATGGTGGATTGTTAACAAAGTCATTGCCATCTGGCTGATGATAGTGGAGGGCCTGGAGTGCAGGGATGAGGAGTTAGAACTAGTTCCTACAACAAGAGGGTTTTCATGAAATATTTCTGCCTTAGAATTCCAGTATATGTATATAGGATGGATTTTAGAGTGTAGTGACCTGGAAGCTGAAGGAGGCTGCTGCAGTCATTCAGATGGGAGGTGACAGGTCTCTGTACTAAGGCAGGCTGTACCACATACTGGGGGAGTTTCTTAAAATATGGTCAGGGGCACATCTGCAACATAATCAGCTGGGGTGAGTGGAACAAATGTGGCTTCCTAACTCCCACCCCCACACCTACTGAATCCAAATCTCAGAGGAAGGAGAGGCTCAGTAATGTCAGGATTTGTAACAAGCATCCCAGATGATGCCTATATTAAAATTTGAGCCCCATTACCACACACCAACTGAAATATCAATTGAATTAGTGAAACTGGTCTTGAAAATCAGGATTGGGACCGTGTGTTTCCAAAATGGCAGCAGCGATGGATGTGGATACCCAGAATGGCACCAACAGCGGCATGGGCAAGAAGCGCTTTGAAGTGAAAAAGTGGAAGGCAGTAGCCCTCTGGGCCTGGGATAGTGTGATAACTGCCATCTGCGGGAACCACAATTATGGATCTTTGCATAGAATGTCAAGCTAACCAGGCATCTGCTACTTCCGAAGAGTGTACATTGTGTGGGGAGTTTGTAACCATGCTTTTCAGGTTCACTGCATCTCTTGCTGGCTCAGAACATGGCAAGTGTGCCCTTTGGACAACAGAGAGTAGGAATTCCAAAAGTATGAACACTAAAAAAAGGGCATTCTTCCATCAGGCTTAAATGTTTTGTTATTCATTTAGTGACTTGCCCTCATGTTAATCATAAAATTGATAGAAATGTGTCTTTTCTCCTTTGTCTTTTCAGTTTGCTTCCTGCAACCATATTGTATTGTGTGTCAAATAAGGTCCTGTTGAATTCTAGAATGGATACAGCCTCTTGTGTTTGTGGCAAAAATGGACATAAGCAAAAGTTCCCCTCTACCAAAACTGGAAAGCTAGCTTTTTACTGTGAAGTATTTGTTCTTTAGTGATAGAGCGGAGATGTCCCAGAGTACATCACTTGGTCACAAAAAAATCTGGCCTAGCAAGCAGTGTGGATCACTGGCACCTGAAGACTCTGGTCAGCTCTGTGTTCCTCCTGTGTGATAGCAGTGGCAGCTGAATGAGGAAAGAACATAGGACTTGGAGTCATTGAATTCAACTGGGTCTGGTTCCATAGCCTATTCCTGTTGGCAACCTTGGGCAAATAGATTCTGCTCTGAGCTTTCCTCTCTAATGTGGGCTTCTAAGGACTAAATGACATTATGTGGGCACATTAAGAGGCCTTGTATGATGTAAAGCTATTGTACAAATGTTAATTCTGATTATATATGACATGTTACTTTCTCTTAGCAAGGAAAAATAAGCTTTAAAAAATGTATAAACTCTACTGACAGTAATTTCGAACTTAAGTTAAAAACTTGTCAGACTTGGGTTGAGGCTCAGTGGTAAGGGACTTGCCTAGCATATGTAAGGCCCTAAATTCAATCTCCAGCACCATAGGAAAAAACGTTTGTTTAGCCAGATACAGTGGCATGCACCTGTAATGCCAGCTACTTGAGAAGCAGAGACAGGAGGATTACTTGAGCCCAGGCATTCAAGCTCAGCTTGGGCAACAGAACAAGAACTTATCTTTAAAATGTTTGGTGGCTAGGGGTGTAGCTCAGTGATAGGGCAGTTGCCTACCATGGAGGAGGCCCTGGGTTCCATCCCAAGAACTATACAAAAGAAAAACTGATGTCATTTTTTTTTTAGATGTTGATAGACCTTTATTTTATTCATTTATTTATATGTGTTGCCGAGCATCGAACCCAGTGCCTCACACATGATAGGCAAGTGCTCTACCATTGAGCCACAACCCCAGCCCTGTCATTTTAAATTGAATTAACCAGAGTTCAAGTTTCCTTCATCACCACCCCTTTGTAATTTGTGTAAATTTCTTGGCAATGGAAGGATTTGCCTGTTCTAATACTAATTAAATGGCTATGTAGAATCTTCAAGTGAGAAGCAGTGGAGTTTATTGCAGTGGTCCTTGTATGGTCTGAGGGTTCCTGGCAGTTTCTGAATCCCTTTCAGGAGGATTCATGAAGTTCTCCCTCCATCTGCAAGTCCTTATGAAACCATTTTTTCTTTATTTACTTCAACCAAAGAAATGTATCAAATGAACAAGCAGACTTGAGTATTCAGCTGTCTTCTATTAAATCAGCCATAAATGAGATTGGTGAAAATGTGAAACAGTGCTACTCACTACTTTTTTTGTTTTAAAATGATTTTAATAAAAGTATGTTAATAAAAAAAAATCAGGATCAGGTCCTGGTTACCCTGGTGTTGAAGATTAAACACCCAGGAAGCACTAAGGCAAGAGCAAAAGTAAATTTTATTTAGGAGACGGAACAGAGAAAGTGGGGGGAGAAAGAGACTACTGAGAAGAGGGAACCCAGACCTGGGGTTGTTCAGCCCCTTTATAGATTTTAGGTTTCCTTTATTCTCATGCCTACCTGACCAAAAAGCAGGAAGAGAGCCGCAGGGAGTGGTTGCTTGTGTTGGAAAGTAAAATCCTTCCCCTCCCTGCAAAGGTTGTTAGCAACCAGGTAATGGGTAGTGCTATCTACTCATTTCCTTTTGTTTGATAAAAAGCTACCTAACCTTTGCCCTGATTTCACTAGTTGAAGCTCAAATATATATATAAATATATATATATATATACACACACACACACACATATATATGCACACATATATATACACACACACACACACATATATATATATATACACATATATATATCTCAAACCATAGCAAGGTGTGGTGGTACACATATGTAATCCCAGCAGTTTGGGAGGCTGAGGCAAGAGGACCACAAGTTGGAGGCCAGCCTCAGCAACATAGCAAGAACCTGTCTCAAAAATAAAAATGAAGAAGGTATGTAGATCAGTGGTAGAATGCCCCTGGGTTCAATCCCCAGTACAGAAAAAAGAAATCAAACCATAAAATCTTAGAATATAATATAGATGATTATATACCTAAAATTTGGATATGGAAAACATCCTAATAGTAAAAAAAATGGAAAAAAACATCAAGTAGGTATATTTTACTACATCAACCTTAAAAACATCTATGTGACAAAAATAAAATTAATAACATTAAATAATAACAGCAAACAAAAAGTATAAAGTATAACAAAGGGTCATTATCTTTTTTTCTTTTGTGCATAAAGAGTTCATATAAACCTGGAGTAGTGGCACGTGCCTGTAATCCCAGTGGTTTGGGAGGCTGAGGCAGGAGGATCAAAAGTTCAAAGCCAGCCTCAATTTAGCAGCTCAGCTGGTGGTGGTGGTACTGGGGATTGAATCCAGGACCTCATACATGCTAGGCAAGTGCTCTACCACAGAGCAACATCCCCAGCCCCAGGAGAGATCTTAACAAAGGTGTGGAGAAATAATTCACAGGAAAAAAATGTTCTTTTTTTCCTTTTTTTTTTTTTTTTTTTTTTTTTGTGTGTGTGTGTGATAATAGGTATTGAACCCAAGGGCACTCTGCCACTGAGCAACATCCCCAGCCCCCTTTTGTAAAATTTTATTTTGAGTCAGGGTCTTGTTAAGTTGCCAAGACTGACTGCAAACTTGTGATTCTACTGCCTCAGACTCCCACATAGCTGGGATTATAGGCCAGCACCATCATGCCTGGGCAGAAAATAATGTCTAAATGCTCAATAAGGTCCTTTGTTGTACCTTACTAATAACAAAAGAACAGGAAAACTGTATCAATTAGGTAATATTTCATCGAATTGGTGAAGATTTAATAAGAACTGATATTCCCAAAAGCAGACCACAGGCAGTGAGGCAGAAACTCGTATACACTTCCAGTAGGATTGTTAATTGATACAACCTTCATGGAAAGCAATCAAAAAGTCTTTAAAATTTTCATAATAAGCTGGTTGCAGTGGCACATCCCTGTAATCCCAGTGGTTTGGGAGACTGAGGCAGGAAGATTGCAGGTTTGAAGCTAACCTCAGTAATTCAGTGAGACTGTAAGCAACCTAGTAAGACCCTACCTCAAAATAAAATAATAATAATAATAAAAAAGAGGAATGAAGGGAAGGGAGGGGGAACGAGAATAGGAAAGACAGTAGAATGAATCAGAAATAACTTTCCTATGTTCATATATGAATATACAGACCAGTGAAACTCCACATCATCTATACCCACAAGAATGGGAAATTATACTCCATGCATGTATAATATGCCAAAATACACTCTACTCTTATGTATATCTAAAAAGAACAAATGAATTTTAAAAATGCAAAAAAAAATTTTTTTAAATAAAAAGGAATGGATCAATACCTGGTACCAAAAAAAATAAGATAAAATAAAATTTTCATAGTATTTGTCCCAGAAATTCCATCTCTAGGACTATATTCTAAGGAAATAAGAGATGTGGACAAAAATATATGCCCGGAGGCTCTCATGGTTAAAACAAAAAGGGGAGGGGTGTCTTCAAGGTCTTACATTAGAAAAATGGAGAATGATTACATAAAACATTGTTTATAGATGATTGCAGAGCCACTAAAAATTATACTTATGCTATGGTGTTAGAAGTCAAAATAATGTCACCTTTAGGATGAAGGCAGTGGTTGGTAAGGAATACAAAGGGCTTTCTGAAGTGCTTTCTTCTTCTGGTTGCTGGTTATACAGGTGTGTTCACTTTGTGAAAATTGATGGAGCTATATCCAGACTCTTTGGACATATGCACTTTATGTACATAATACTTCAATTTAAAATTGAGTCATTGAAAAGTCTGTAATGACATGAAAATATGTGTAGATGGAAAGTGAAAAAGGCAAGATGAAACATTGTACATTCAGTATGATCTTAAATTTGTAAAAAAAAATTGCACTGGAATAAAAACTAGAAGGAAATTGCAAATGCTTATAGTGATCATTTCTGGATAGTGAGTGGTCTAGGAGGTGATTCATTTGTCAGTTTCTTTTCCACTTCTGTACTTCGCAATTCTTCTACAATGAACGTGGATTGTATTGACAATAAGAAAAAAAAGTGAATTGCTGAATCTTGGAGAAGCCCTGGTAGTTCAGACTGAGAACTAGATTTTATCAATTCATGTGGGAATAATTAGACTCTGAGGAACTAAGTTGCCCTAAGCAGGTTTACAGGAGACTAACTTACAAACCAAATACCAGTGAGGAATATCATTTCTTTCTTTTTTTTTTTTTTTTTTTTTTTTTTTTTGTTTGAGGTCGATTGATTGGCTGACTATATTGACAAGATACTGATTGGTTACATGTTGAAGAAAACATACAATATAAAATACAGAAAACGTTGGTTCCATCCCCTCCCACACACCCCCTTACCCACCCACCCCCAAATACTCATCATGGTGATTTGGTTAGGACAGGGCTCAGAGCCAGAGGTCAGGTGACTGAGGGTGGAGGGGTCATGGGCAATGGATGCATGGCTGTCACAATAATGCTGCAGTTTCTCTCCCAGCTGGGAGTTGGGGGGGAAGGGGGCTGCAGCCTGATGACAGCCAGCTGAGGAAAGAGCTGCCTGTCCCCTTACCAGCCCAGGGTCTGCCCACCAACCCAGACTAAGACCACTCCCAACAAGGTAAGGATGTGGGTGCTCTTGCTAAGGCTGCTCTTCAGCAAGAGGGAAAGGAAAGGTAACTGTTCTGAGCCCCGACCCCACAGACAAGGGGAAGGGGCTGGAGCATGTGGCTACTACCAGCAAAGGACAAATGGGAGAGTATGGTAGAAAGGGGGGAAGTGGGAAGAGCAAAAGATCATATACATTTAAAAAGTGACTTAAGACTTAAATTGAATTAGTATTTGTACAGAAAGGTGCAGGTGGAATAACCCCCTCCAGCCTAGGATCAAAGTTATACGGAGAAATCATGATGGACCCCTCCCCTGCCCCCGGTGGTTAGAGTCGTGAAGTGCGATTGGTTAGAGTGGATTCCAGTCAGGTCATTCAGGCGGAGGAGGTGGAGGCAGTGGCAGGCAAGCAGAGCTCGGTTGCTGCAGCACTGGCTCCACCTGGCTGGGTTGTTCTTCTGGAGGTCCACCTATCACTTTTGGCCTGGAGCACCCCTGCATTCTGAGGCTCATTCTTAGGAAACTTCTTAGCTATTGCCATGAGAATTTCATTCACGTTCATTGCAGTCTTTGCCGATGTCTCCATGAACAGCAAACTGTTGTCATCTGCATAAGCCTGTGCTTCCTGGAACTCCATGTCTCTCTTGCTGGCCAGGTCTGTCCTGTTACCTGAACTGCAATGATGATGTTGGGGCTGGCCTACCTCTGTAACTCCTTCACCCACTTCTTGGCTGGTGCAAATGTATCTGTGTTGGTGATGTCAGAGATCACGATGGCAACCTGGGACCGCGGGTAGTACATGGGGCCAGGCTGTGATACCACTCCTGTCCAGCTGTGTCCCAGATCTCAAATTTTACTGTTGTGTCATCCAAGCAGACAGCTGTGTAAGGAAGGCCACTCCAATTGTGCTCTCCTGGTACTCATGGAATTGTCCCTTGACAAAGCAGAGGACAAGACTGGATTTGCCCACTGCAGACTCCCCTAGCAGGGCCAGCTTAAACTGACAGATCTTGTTCCCAGCAGCTGCTCTGTTGGGTCATGCTGCTCCTCCCCGACCTGCCATGGCTGTAGTGATACCAGTGAGAGTGGAGGTGGGTCACTTAGTAGGGAGGGTCACTTAGTAGGGAGGGGGCCTCCAACTCAGCTCCGGGGCAATGCCGTTACTTGGGGCAGGATAGATTCCGCTCCTCTCCCCGCTAGCGGTGTCCTAGGATACGGCCTCCACTTCCTGAAGAATATCATTTCTAGTGACAGAAATATGCTTATTTACTATCTACTATCATCCCTACTACCTATTAATGTACCTGAGAAACCAAATTAGTAATCAGGATACTTGTCATTTGAATTTTTTTTTTTTGGTACCATGGATTGAACTCAGGAGTACTTAACCACTGAGCCACATCCCCAGCACTTTTAAATATTTTATTTAGAGACTGGGTCTTGCTGAGTTGCTTAGGGCCTCACTAAGTTACTGAAGCTAGCTTTGAATTTGTGATCTTCCTGCCTCAGCCTCCTGAGCCACTGGGATTACAGGAATGTGTCACAGTGCCTGGCTAAAATTGTATGCTTTTGAGAGAATTCTTTGGGTTATTGATAACATGTCTACCAGACTAGAGTTCCTGTTACTTGAAAAGTGCAGCATAAACACTGACTCCCCAATGTTCTTTTTTCCACCATCTCTAACTAGTTACTAGAATATTCTGTCATTACAATATTACCTATCTCCTATCCTCATTACATGTCACAGTTTCCAAGGTAACAGCTCATCTTACATGAATTACATTCTAGGTTGGTAGCTCCCAGGTGAGATATTGGGAAGCATCTTAATCTCATCTGCAGTTTATCCACAAATTGTATTTACCAGAAGTTGCTTCTGGGAAGAGTCACAGATGGCTAGTTTCATTTACTCTTCTTTTTTTTTAATTTTTCAATTGAGGAGTCTATCATTCCTGATTTATGTGTCTATTTTTTTTCTAAACTCTATTTCTTAGGTTTGGAGACACACATTACTTTCAGGGCCCTTCCGTCTGCTGATAAACTGTGAGGGTTTTAATGGTTGTACCTAGGAGAGTGGAGCTGCCACTAACAAAAATAGGGAAGTCAGAAGAGTCTTTAGGGATGAGGGAGGAGTGAGTGAAACACTGAGTGGAAGTCCAGTGGGCCTGCAGAGAAAGAGTTAACATAATAGGAAAGCTCTTATGCTGTATGTGGGAGGAATTACCCTGGAAACTGTCACCAAAGTACCTAGCTACCTTTATACTTCTGGTTTCTAGGGTAACAGATATTTACTACCTTACATTTACATGGCTGGTGCTGATGTTCATTTTCTCACTTAATAAGGTCCCAACCCTTTGCTTTTTTTATAGTGTTGAAATTTGCAATTCAATGTTAGTAGCATTCCAGCACTAAGGATTCACTACTCACAGCTAGATGTAGAGAAATAATATAGGGACCTCTATCCCATGTTCTGCACCACACTGGAACACTCTCAGTACATGAACCTCAACTTCATGCCTGAGACTCTGTACCAAGAGCACAAATTCTATAACCACCCAGAGGCTATAATTTCCATCCTCTCCAAATCACCATCTTCAGGAAACCGGTAATAAAAATACTAGTTTCTACTTTCTTTCCTGATCCAATGCTCCTGGATTTCTTTCAAGAACCATTGTGATGTTGAATGGGATGGTAGGACTAAATTGCTTTTCAGGTGCCTCCCACTTTTATGTTCCATGATTCTGTGAAGAAACTGGTAGATGAAAAACTTTTTGTCCCATCCATCCTGATGGAGTTGTTAAGATGTGTTATTTGGTTCTTAAACTTATAATTAGGACTTTTTCTGAAGGAACCCAATCCTGTTGGAAATGAAAGTGATTATCCAGAACAGTCCTTACTTATAATAATGAGTATCCAACATTTATTGACTCCTTACTTTGTTTTACTTTGTGCCACATGCTGTGTTAAGTGTTCTATGCACAGCATCCCACAAGGGTACCTATTTTACAGATGAGAACATAAGTAGCTACACTTTACAGATGAGTCTTAGAGAGGGATAAATAACTTGTCCAAGGTTACACAGTAAGTGGTGGAACTGAAACTTAAATCTAGATCCAACCCAAGACCTTGCATATGCTAGTCAAACACTGTAGTACTGAAAGCACTCTAGTATTGAACTACACCCCTATTCCATTCACTTTTTATTTTTTATTTTTTTGGTACCAAGATTGAACCCAGGGGCATTTAACCACTGAGCCACATCCCCAACTCTTTTTTTTTTCATATTTTATTAGAGACAAGGTTTCACTGGGTTGCTTAGGGCCTTGCTAAATTGCTGAGGCTGGTTTTGAACTTGTGATCCTTCTGCCTCAGCCTCCAGAGCTGCTAGGATTACAGGCGTGAGCCACTGTGCCCAGCTCCATTCACTATTTTTTTTTCCATTCACTATTAATATTTCAACTTTGGGCTGTGGTTGTGGCTCAGTGGTAGAACACTCTCCTATCATGCATGAGGCCCTGAGTTTGATCCTCAACACCACATAACAATAAAATAAAGGTATTATGTCCACCTACAACTAATAAAAGAAAAAAAAATTTAAAAAAATAATACTTCAACTTTAACTAGTGATCCTCAACTGTTAGTGTGCATCAGAATTTTCTGGAGGACTTGTTAAAACACAGATTACTTGGTCCTATCTCCAGGAATTTCTGATTCAGATATCTTGAGAATTTGCATTCCTAACAAATTCGCAGGTGATGCTGATGTTGCAGGGCCAGAGATCACATTTGGAGGACTTTTATTTTGTATTTCACTGCTTCCTATAGAAGAATAATGAAACTAAGAAAAAACTTTTGCACTTTCCTCAGGGTTTAGTGCTCAGGAATCCTGGGCGATTCTAGGGAACACTCTGATCTGCCTTTGTCTCTCCAGGAAAACCAGATGGCTGGCTAGAGATTCTACTTTGGGGAAAAAGACAAAGCATAGGCTGTTTTCACAGGACACCATATTTCTTTCTTTCTTTAAATTTTTTTTTTAATATTTATCCTTTAATTTTTAAGAACAATATTTCTGTAAAGACCTGGACATATGCAAGGTTAGGCTCTATTTCTAAGTCATTAATGCTATGAAAAGCTGATACATCTACAATGTGATTTTACTTCTCTTTTGTAAGTAATTCAAAGAGTTAAAATAAAAAGCAGTATTTCCCAAGTACAGATACCTGTCAGTTGGGGTTTTGATATAACTGACACATTCAGTCTGATCCTGTGGAGGGTCTCAATTAGCACTATCTTGTGAAGCTGAGGAAAGAGCCATTACTGTGCAAGCTCTCCTCAGAGTTGTTGTTCACACCTACCTTATAAAGAACATACATTGCCTACAGTAGACACACAGAGACACAAGTTGAACATAACACTCACCCTACCATACCTGGTCTTTTCACTTTAATTTTCCCACCTTGTCCTTTATAGTGCCCTGAGCTATAGCTGAGGTCACTAAGTTTTTAGGCAATGAAACATAGTGCAGTGCTGTTCATCAATGTGACTGCACACACTTGGGAATCTCTTTAAAAATACCAATGCTGGCTAGGCATGGTGGGGCATGCCTGTAATCCCAGTGACTTGGGAGGTTAAGGCAGGAGGATCACCAGTTTGAGGCCAGACTCAGCAACATACCAAGACCCTGTCTCAAAATAAAAAAGAGCTGGGAATGTAGCTCAATGGTAAAGTATTATTGGGTCCAAGAATACCAGTACCAAAAACAAACAAACAAAAATGCTGGGGACTCCACCCCAGAACTATTAAATCAAAATCCCTGTGGATGGTCCTGATGTGGCATTAAAAACAAATTTCTAGTTGATGCTAATGCAACTATGGTAAGAACTAATAGTGGTCATGAAAAAAGGTTCCACTCCTGTGCAGGCTCCATTTTGAGCTCTGCTGCTTATGAGAAGATGATGGTGAACAAATGGCTTAACCTCTCTGAGCCTCAATTTCCCCTTTTGTAAAAATTGGCATAATAATAGAATCCAATGAGAGCCAGCATGGTGGTGCATGCCTGTAATCCCAGAGGCTCTGGAGGCTGAGGCAGGATGATCTCGAGTTCAAAGCCAGCCTCAACAATTTATCCAGGCCCTATGTAACTCAGCGAGACCCTGTCTCTAAATAAAATGTAAAAAGGGCTGGCTCAGTGGTTGAGCGCCCCTGAGTTTAATCCCTGATACGAAACAAACAATCAAACAAACAAACAAACAAAAACCATCCAATGAACCAATGAACTTGTTTCAAAGGCTTTTAGGAGGACTGAAAAGAATATGGTTCATTGCTGTTGTTTATAGTACTGGGGATTGAACACAGAGGGGTCTCACTAAGTTGCTGAGGCCTCAAACTTGTGATCCTTCTAGGCAAATGCTCTACCAATGAGCTAAAAACCCAGTCCTGGGCTAAAGCATGGACTGCACCATAGTTGCCCAATACCTAACACAGAGTGGTTGTTCCCTAGAGGTAGTTAGTGACAAAATTAACACATGCCCCTTCAGCCTACAGAGCAAGTCATGAGGCAGTTGCCCCATGTGAGATGTGGGTTCTTGTACACACTCTGCTATGGATCTCATGGTCTTTCAATCAGGGTCACCATAATAGCAAAAACTCTGGAAGCTCTACCTGGTACATGTCACAACAAACCTCTCTCTAAGAAATGGAGGAAATGATGTGGTGGTGTTTTTTTTGTTGTTGTTGTTTGTTTGTTTGTTTGTTTTGGTACTTGACATTGAACCCAGGACCTCTTTATCACTGATCTACATCTCCAGCCCTTTTATTTTGAAACAAGGTCTCACTAAGTTGCTGAGGCCTCAAACTTGTGATCCTTCTACCTCAGCCTCCAGAGTCACTGGGATTATAGGCATACATCACCTCACTTAGTGGAAAGATGCTTCTTTGGGTAAGATACCAAGTAAAAGGAAACCAGAAACAAAGTAATACCAATACCCTAAGAGACTAGCTTCTGAAGAAACTTGAGAAAATAATAGACAACTTGGGGTTCTTTGAGAACCACTAAAAGAGTATATAATGGCCTGCACTTATTGGTGGCCTAATTAGCAGTCATCCCAGCATTTCCGGAGTATTCAGGGGTCACAATACAAAAAAACTTACCCTCTATTGCCAGTGTACTAAACCTACAAAAACCCAAGCATTAGGATGTAAAGAATGAGATGGAACAGGGCAGTATTTCTCAGACCCTAAGAGACAACAAAGGGGGCCACCTCTTTGAGGAAACTAGGTATTGGATATTGCCTCAGCTTCAAGTTAAAATAAAAAAAATCAGTATTCTATTTTGCTTCCAGAGCCACATAAAAATAAAGAATATCTATCTCATGCCAATAACCAACATTCTGATAAATGATAACACAGAATTTAGTAAAATATAGTAGTTAATAAAATGGGCTTTTTGCTTTAGAGCAACCTGGGTTTCAAATCCCAGCACAGGAACATACAGGCATGCGATTTTGAGCAAATTGCTTAATCAAAGCCTAATAATAATAGTTCCTACTTTGGGGAGTTGGTATAAGAAATAAATGAAATTATGTATGTAAAACACTTAGAATGACACTTGACATGTGTAAGCCCCCACCCCTTATTTTTGTACTGGGGATCGAACCCAGGGGTGCTTAACTACTGAACCACATCCCCAGCCCTTTTTAATATTTTATTTAGAGACAGGATCTCACTGAGTTGCTTAGGGCCTCACTATGTTGCTGAGGCTAACTCTGAACTCAGGATCTTCCTGCCTCAGCTTCCCAAGCCACTGGGATTACAGACATGCGCCACCATGCCTGACCAAGGCCTCATTAATAACTCTATTAACTAAACCATTCTCATGAGAATCAGGGACAAAACTAGGTTGCCACCATTTACAAATACTTAATAGTGTTCCCCAGTAATCAGCACCATTCTAGACCCTAGCAAGAGGGTCTTCTCCCTGAAGTTCATGCTTTAGAGGATACTTCCTACTACCAACAGTCAAAGACAAACTTATTTTTTGTGGTGCTGAGGATTGAACCGAAGGCCTGCACATGCTAGAGAAGTGCTCTACCACTGAGTTATATCTCCAGTTCTTTTTATTTATTTATTTTGAGGCAGGGTCTCACTAACTTGCCCTGGCAGCCCTTGGGCTTGTGATCCTCTTGCCTTAGACTTCCAAGTAGCTGGGATTAAAGACATGTGCCACCCTACTCAACAAAAACAAACTTATTAAGGGAGGCACGGGCACTTGTGTTACCACAGCATAAGAAATAACCTTAAGTATCCACTGTCCTAATTAACATTATTCACACTAAGGAGAATTCTCCCTATGTACTTCTATGTACTTGAAGGTAAATGCATCCAAATGCCACAGATGTTTGTGGGTTATGCTGCTGATGAAACCAAATGTTACTAGGGAATACAGGAAGAATTTGAAGTGCTGAAGTGCTTAGTAAGAGAAAAGACAAATGAATTTGTCAAATCCTTCCTCTATCAATAGTAATAGATTCTTCTACTAATGATTAAACCAGCATGGACTTTCTTGCTTCTCTTGTGCTCCAATTCATGGGTCCTTGACATGTGGTATGTGGGCCTCCATTCATACTCTTGCCCTAGACCAGGCAAATATGAAAAACTGGTCTGTAATAAGACATGGAGGCACATGACTATAATCCCAGTGACAAAGGGAGGCTGAGGCAGGAGGATCACAAGTTCAAGGTCAGCCTGGGCCTCAAGATAAAAAACTAAAAATAAAAAAAAGGCTGGGGATATAGCTGAATAGTAAAGCAACCCTGGGTTCAATCCCCATTACCTTAAAAAAAAGTATTATCCATATATGTAAAGTTCATAATTTTGACCCATTCAACTTCTCAACTTCTAGCAATTTATCCTAAGGAAAAATTCAGGCATTTACACAAAGATTACAAGGATATATATATATATATATATATATATATATATATATATATATATATATACATTTTTTTAGAAGCAAAAACCATATAATCATCATCAATATCTAGCAAAAGGAAAACTATAGTATCTTCAAATGATACTGAAGTATTTATTATACAATCATTAAGAATGATTGTGTTTTGCAGGGCATGTAATCCCAGTGACCGGAGAGGCTGAGGCAGGAGGATAGAGAGGTCAAAGCCAGCCTCAGCAAAAATTGAGGCACTAAGCAACTCAGTGAGACCCTGTCTCTAAATAAAATACAAAATACAGCTGGGGTTGTGTCTCAGTGGTTAAGTGCCCCTGAGTTTAATCCCTAGTACCAGAAAGAAAAAAAAAAAGAACGTGTTTTGATTAGGGCTGGTATTGTAGCTCAGTGTCTGTACTTGCCTAGCATGTACAAGGCTCTGGGTTCAGTCCCCTATATTGCAAAAAGAAACAAAAAGAAGGAATATGTTTTTGCAGTTGTCTAATAACAAGAAAAATGCTAGCAGGTGAAAAAAACAGGGTATAAAACTGAATAATAGGATCAAATTTTGAAAAACGAATTTATGCACATTTTATTTATAGGGAAGGAATTAAGAAAGATTGGGCTGGAGATGTGGCTCAGTGTTAGAGTGCTTGCCTAGTATGCATGAGATCCTGAATTCAACCCCCAGCACCACCAAAAAAAAGAAAAGAAAAGAAAAAGAAAGAAAAGGTTAATGATAATATTCACTAATAAAAATTTAAAATGTTTATCTCTTCACAGTGGTGATCATGAATTATTTTTCCTTTTATTATTTCCCTTATAGAATTTGTGCATTTTTATAATGAATATGTATTGTTTCCATTATCATGTAATTTGAAAGGAAAAAAATATTATATATAATGATCAGTTGTTTATGTGAATTGGTTTCCCTAAGTGGTCATTTTCCTGCTATATTCAAAGTAGGATATTTGGAGAACAAATTACAAAGACAAACATTTCATACTTTGGTGTATTCTTTCCAGTCTTTTATATACATATATGAAAAAAAATTCCTATTTTCTCTAACAAATCCTGCTGTCTACTACACAACAATGAGCCCATTTGGAGCAGTGTCTATTCCTCATCTGTCCATATATTCCTACAGTGCCTTACTCACTTGTATGCACATTGTAGGTACTCAGTAATTTATAGGTTTCATAATCAGAAAGGAGTCTGAAATTCTTCTATCATGAGATGTAAATGATGGCTATAGCTTAGTAATGCCACTCCCAGAAGTATATACATTTAAGTTAATTAATCCCTTTCTTTTCCCTCCCTTACACACACAGATGCATTTAGTTCTCCTGCACAAAAAATATTATGCTAGGAGGATATATATTGTTTTATAGGGGATACATGGAAAATAGTTCTTTTTAAAAGGCTTTTTTTTGTAGCAGGGATTGGACCCAGGGGCCCTTAACCACTGAGTCACATCCGCAGCCCTTTTTTAATAATACATATTTTATTTTGAGACAGGGTCTTGCTAAGTTGCTTAGGGCCTTGCTAAATTGCTGAGGTGAGGCTGGCTTCAAACTCATGATCCTCTCTGCCTCGGTCTCCTGAGCCACTGGGATTACAGGCATGTGCCACCATGGCTGGCTAAATGCTTTTAATATAATCTATTTTTAGAATGAATCAGGAAGACAGAAGAAGCAAACAAAGAACTACATTCACTGAGGTATTATTATATTTTAGACAGTATACTAGGCAATTTGCATGCATAGAATTCTTACAACAAATCTTTGACACACAATTTTCCATCCACATTTGATAAAATGTGGAAATGAAGTCTCAGATGAATTAAGTAACATCCAGATTTACACTGTGGCAGATATGGGATTCAACCCCTGCACTTTCTGGGTCTGACAGCACTGTGTGTGTGTGTGTGTGTGTGTGTGTGTGTGTGTGTGTGTGTGTGTGTGATTATAGTGCTAAGCAATATCAGGTAAATTGTAAATGCCATATTAATGGTGCAAAATATCATAAGAGAGGCAACAGAACAATGGTTAAGAGCCTGGAGTCTAGAAATGACTGCCTAGGTTTGAATCCTGGCTCTCCACTTACTAGCTATGTATTCTTGGGCAAATTACTTAACTTCCCTGGTGCTCAATGTTCCTATCCATTAAACATACCTAGCTCACAATGTTGCTGTAAAGGTTAAATGAATCAATACGAGTAAAGGGCAGTGCCTCACACCTACTGAACAGTCATTACATATTTTTTTAAATAGAAAATTGAAGGGGGAAGAAATTATATCCAGCTGGGAGTGGATCAGGGAAGGCTTTATGGAGGAGGTGACATTTAAGAAAATATGGAATGTGAATGAAGAGTGATGAGGGGGGAGTGATCAAAGGGAGGAGTGGCGGGAAGGTGCAGGTAGCATGAGACCATGAATAGAGAGATGCGGGGGTGGTACATGGCAGTTGGGAGCTATTGAAAGATAAGTCTTCAGAGTGACAGGGTTTTGAATATCCATTTAAAAACTCTGGAGTTAATCATTGAACAATAGGATTCATTATTAAACATTATATTGAACATTAAAGGATTTTGAGGAAGGGATAAAGCCTTCTTTGGCAGCAGTCAAGCCTGACAACTTTGCACTATTATTGTCAACTGTTACCCACTTCAGACACCCATGACTCTTTGAGGACTAGGTTTTGATTAAGGGAAAAAAAGAAAAAGGGAGAGGTAGAAAAACGGGGGTGAATAACTAGAGAATGGTGAGAGGGAAAAGGAAAGTGTGCCTGATGGGAAGTCTTCCTTAATTCTTCATTCCAGGTGATGCTCAGTGACTGAACTTGAGGTATAAAGCTACTTTCTCTCCATTAAAGACTTGAAGACCCCGCCTTAGTTTACGGCTTCATTTAATTTCCAGACTGTCTTTTTTGGCCTGTAAGGTGCAAGCGTAGGGCATTAGGACCCAGCGATTGTTGTAGTGTGAGTGGTTGAATCTCAATCTCTCAATTTTTCTCTCGAGCTCCCTCCTCTCTCTTTGTCATTCTGGCTGCCTGCTGCCTCCGCAGCGTCCCTCTAGCTCTCCCTGTGCTAACTGCCTGCGCCTTAGACCGACGGGGTGCGCAAAGCAGAAGGATTAGTTGGGACCTGCCTTGGTGACCCTATGGCATCCCCCAGAACCGTAACTATCGTGGCCCTCTCAGTGGCCCTGGGACTCTTCTTTGTTTTCATGGGGACTATCAAGTTGACCCCCAGGCTCAGCAAGGATGCCTACAGTGAGATGGTAAGTGAAGCAACCGGGCGATGAGGAGCGCACCCCCATGGGATTGCCAGTACCTCTCTCCTTCTTTCTTTCTCCGTCTCCAGTCCCATCCCCTTAACCTCTACCCCCACCCCGGATCCTCCTTTCTCCCCAACAACTTTGCAGCTCGGGAGGAGCAGTTGGACGAGAGCGATTTCATTCGTGAGCTATACTGGGAGCAACTGTTTTGGAACCACTGAATATCGGCTGGGGGAGGGGCTGACCAGCAAGTACCCCCAACCCCAAGTAAACCAGAAGGCTGACCCCTGTGTAGCACCTGTCATTGGCAGGAGTCCTTCCCTCTTTCCAGCACACGCCCAAAGTCCAGGGCACCAGTCAGCAAGTCTGAGTCCTTCCCTCAGAGCTAAGAGTTTTAAAAGCTGGAGAGTTTATTTATTTTAGGGAGGAACAAAGAGGGAAGAGGGGAAGAGCTGGGGAGAATGGGTTACTAAAAGAAGCAATTTGTAGGGGCTGGCTAGGTATTCCTTATCCCAGGCACAGAGCTGATAGTATTCCTCTAGCTCCCAGCGTGTATCTGGGATCCTTTAGACAAAGCAGTCTTGGCCCAAATAAAGGTCATTGCGTTCCCGCTTCTACCCTTTTCCTAAGGGAGAGTTAGATGTTTTATTTTGTTTTGTGATGTAGGCTAATCTACAAAATATGCAAAGTCTGCCTTTTCTCCCGGGCAAAACAGTCCATAACCCTACCTTGCCTCCTGTGGATGCCTGGGGCCAGGCCCTCTGCAGGTTTTCCCCTCTGCAGAGTTGGAATCACCAAGGTGACTGGCCAAAACATCTCTGCAACCTGGGGGCTGGGCTGCTTTCCTCAGTTGGGTGTGATGAGGACTTGCTCTTATGTTGTGGAGTACTAGGAGATAGCAAGGGATGTTTCCAGCACTTTCGGTCTGTTGCCTCTCTCCCTGTCACTTTACCTCTTCCTTTCCCCGCCCCAGATGAAGGGAACCTGCTTCTCCAAGTCTTTGCCAGACTGCCAGTAATGGGAGGGAGCACATTACTGGGCTCTCAAGGTCAAGAAGGAAATGAGCTTAGGGGAGGAACAGAAGAGAGAGAGAAAAGAGGCAAGAGGAACTCCCTGTTAGGGCCAATGCTGAGAGGAATAGCCTCACACGTTGAGACAAATTAATCACTCTCCTGGAGCCCATTGCAGAGCTTTCCAGGGCCCCTCAACATGAGCTGCAAATGGATCGAGACTGGCAAATTGTAGATGCTCAGAAAATATTTGCAGGCAGCTCTGGCTTCTGTCTCAGGGTTTGAGCTTGAGCTTTCCATGTCTTCTTTACCACAGGATCACCCTGAGGTGGGGGAGGGTGGCTGGGACTCAGGGCTTAGGTCTAGCCCCAGTGGCAAATCCTAATATGCTTCTCCTTTTCCCCTCCCCTCCTCCCAGCGTTTGACCAGATGGAATTGAAATCAGGTCAAAATGAGTATCCAAGGCAGTCTGGGGACGGGGGGTGGTGAGGTAGCAGAAGCCACAAAAGGGTTTGAAAAGATTGGGGCAGATGGACAGGGTGGAGGGGAAAAATGCCACTGTATTTTTTGTGTTGGTTATAGTAGTTTAGTGTTAGATTATAAGTAAATAAATGTGCTCTTGCTTTACTCTTCATATGTACACATATTTATATATTTGTGTGTATGCACCATAGGTATTTTAAAGCTTTCCCTTTCTTAGGGAAATCATACCCTTCTTCAGTATATATATCCTGACCTCCGGACCTTGCTCAGCTGCTTTAGAGGCCCCCCCAAGCTGCACCCTGAGTACAGTGTTAGGTTCTGCAGACAATCCAACTAAGATGGAGTCACCGGGAAGCTTCCTACCAGCTTGGCAGGAGCTCATGAGGAGGACCAGCCACACATGGGTTTACAGTAGGTTTGTTCCTAGGGAGTGGAGCTGTCTATTGCAACCTAATGAAAGAAAGAAGAAACAAACATGAATATTTCATGTCATACACGGAATGTATTTAAATAGTTATAATCTAATATAGTAGAGTGGAACCACTGTGTTTGTGTGTGTGTATATGTATGTGTGTATTCACGTCTGTGCTGTGCATCTGGAGGGAATGGAAAGACTACATCTAACTGCAAGGTAGATGTCATTGTGGTATGAAGCTTTGAAGAGGATTTTCAGACTGCCCTTTTTCAGGGTTCTCTCCTGCACTGAGCATCAGGATAGAGATGACTCTCTGGGATAGGACCCACTGCATAATGCCTAGGCTTGGCCCAGCTTTATTCTTAAACCCATAGGAAAGGGGGAAGATTCAGTTCTAGTACAAAGAAGGCACTCAATGAGTGTGTTTGTGTGTAGATATTCATACACACATATATACACATATACATACACACAAGTGTGTGTTTATATGTATGTGTATATATATATATATATATATATATATATATATGAGTGAATAAAAGAGTCATTGTAGCATTGCCTTGGTTGGTCACCACCCTTCAGATTTCTCTGGTTTTCTCTTGATTATGCAGTTCAGGAGCTATTTCTTGTTACTTAGAAGAGGCCAATAGTCCCTCAAAACCACAAGCCTAGATCAGATTGGATGATTATCTGGAATTTTCTGTTTTACATTTAGAAGTGATTCCTCTGCATGGATGGGGTTAGTCATGTATTGACTGCAGTGGCATTTCTCATAAGATCTTAAAATGCTGTTTTTGCTGTTATTGTTTTTAAATTGATTTGTTTTTTAAAACAGCTCTGTGAGATAGATTCATTTTATTAGTTATTCTTATTTTACTGATGAATAAACTGAAACACCTTATCCAAGGTCATAGGGTAAGCTGTTGTTGAAGTAGAGATTAGAAACCAAGTTCATGAGCCAATACTCCCAGTCGAGGGGTCATTGATGGTTAAAATTATTGGATTTTGGGGGAATGCCCGAACCTACAACTGACCCTTGAGAATATCTGGTATGTTCTGCCTTCCTTTTTTTGTACCAGTTCAACTCCTCAATCTATATTTCTTTTATTTTGTTTTACTTTTTCTTCAGAACAAAATTTTCAAAAATTTAGAATTTTTTTCTTCTCTGCCAATTTTTTTTTCTTGTTCTTAAACCATTAGTGTTATGCTTAGGTGTTATTTCCTCCATGGAGAATGATTGCTAAAAACTGAATGGACAAATGATTATGAACCTTTTTAACCCTGTCTTGACTGGAGAAGCCAGAAAAGGTTAGAAGAAAAAGTACAGGTTATTGTTATTGTTATTGTTGTTGTTGTTGTTGTTTTGTAAGTACTGGAGATCAAACCTAAGGCCTTACACATGATAGGCAAGCGCTCCACCACTAAGCTACATCCCCAGCACACGAATGTAGACTTTGGATTCATACAGGCTTGGGTTTGTGTCCTGGCATTTTGGTGTCTCAGTTTCCTTATTTATAAAATGGGGATAATAATACATACCTCAGAAGGTTGTAAATATGAACCAAGATTGCATATGAAAGTGTCTTATACACTGTTTGCTATAGAGGTATTCAAGAAATACTGAGGGAGAGCTGGTGATGTAACTCAGTGGTAGGGCACTTGCCCAGCATGCATGAGGCCCTGGGTTTGATTCTCAGCACTGGGAAAAAAAAAAAAAAAAAAAAAAAAAAAAAAAAAAAAAAAAAGCTCTGATGAGGTGATGATGATAATTTATTCTATTTTATGCAGTGGATTTCTAACTAATTTGAATGGTCTGTTTAAGGGATTGAAATCAAGCATTAACAAGAAAAAGGTGCTATTTTTGTGTGCCCTGGTAAACAAAATTATGTGATCAGCTAGTACTAAAAAAATCCACTTGCTGCTGGGTAATGCACAGTGGATCCCATGTGGAACTTGCAGATGCATCTCTGAATAGCCCATTTGGCATGTGTTGTCTCATACCTCCTCCAGAATAAGCAAGTATTATAGAGTACTCTAAATCCTACGTGAATCCAACATGATTTGCTACTCCTTTAACTAAATGCCTTCATTAGTTTACTTGAATTGGAGGCCAGTACTTACAGGTGCTGCTAGGCAGTTTCCTGTGCAGTGATTAGAACATGAATGGTTAATTTGAATTAAATTTGATATTCAGCTTTTTGTAGCAGTGGTTTTATCCTGTAAGCACAGGGACCAAATGTGGAATGGTAGGAAAACACCAAAATTTTGTCACAATGAAGCCAAACAATTTTGACCCTGAGGATAATAGGACACGTCTTAGATTCTTTGCATCCCCTCATAGTAAAGGTTTGTTGATTTGATTGATTTGGTTGTCTGCAGTTGAATTGCCCTCCCGTTTGTGTAACCCTGGGGAAGCACACCTAAAATATTCAGGCAGCTTATTTAATGTTCATAGGCAATCGTTGACATTAATTGGTTTCCAACTAGGTAATAAGGTAGTCATTCCCTGGTGCTTAGACTGCTCTCTGAAGTGGTACAGTATGTTTTTTTCCTTAGAGAGGAAACTGAGACCCTGAAATAGGAAGTGACTTTACTTAGTTAACACAGCTTGGAGCTTATGTCAGAGAGCATGAAGATGCTTAGCACGGCCAACAGCTTAGTTTGTTTCAAAGCGACCTTTGACAGTAAAAGCCAGATTCTTCTGCCCTAAGATGTAATATGGGAAGGATCCCCTATGGTTAGGAGGACCAAGCTTTTCAGCTTCCTCTTTAGGTGGGCACTAAATGAATTGCTTGAAAGGTGTTTATCATTCATATGGATATTTGGGATATTTAGACTGGAACAAATGATGAGCTTTTTATTGCATTTAAACAACAATCTATGATTCACAGGTGGCTTTTTTTCTACAGAGAATCAGGAAAATCATACATGAGTCAGTAAATTTTGCAGCACTTATGTTGGCTTTATGGTCCAAGATAGCAACCAGGCTGAGATTTTTGGCCAAAATATATTTTTGTGAGTGCCCTCTTCTGGTTTCATACTGTTTTCCCCTGCAAATTTTATTGAAGTATAATATTTATACCAAAACATGCACAAGGAATTTTCAGGATGCCCCCATGTAACCAGACACTCATAACAAGAAACAGCACTGAGCCTGGAGCTGTGGCACATGCCTATCATCCCAGCAACTCTGGAGGCTGAGTCAAGAGGATCGCGTATCTTAGGCCAGTCTCAGTAATTTAGCCAGACCCTCAGCAACTTAGTAAGATCGTGACACAAAAATAAAAAGAAATGGGGATATAATTCGGTGGTAAATTTCCTGGGTTTAATCCCCAGTACCATTAAAAAGAAAGAAAGAAAGAAAGTACTGAGTAACACCCTAGCTACCCAGCCTCATGGACCATTCCAGTTACTTCCCTCCCAAGGGTAATTACTCTCCTGACTTCTAATAACGTAAGTTAGTTTTACTTATTTTAAACATTTTTTCAGTTGTAGGTGGACACAATACCTTTATTTTATTTATTTGTATGTGGTGCTGAGGATCAAACCCAGTGTCTCACATGTGCTAGGCAAGCACTCTACCATTGAGCCACAACCCCAGCCCCTATTTTTGAACTTTTTATAAGTATATTATACAGTATATTTGCCCAACAATTTTTTTTCTTTTACCTAATTGGTATAAGTGAACTAAAATGGATCAAATCACTTGCCCTCTTTCCCCATTTTGTCTTGTTAGCTGGCTTAGGTAGGTTATTAATTATAATCAAAGATGAATGGTATTTGACAGTTTTCAGCTGTTCAAAGTTTAATGTCATTAATATGAGATCATGGCCCCTGGGGTGAAGAATAAATGACAAAAAGTAAAAAGAGGTACCACTAAAGAAAGGCTCCATAACACTTTTGACTCATGTCTGAATCATATGTCCTCATACCAGAAGAATGGACCTGCTTGATTCATCACTATTATCGTTGAAATTACTGTGATTTGCAAATGTATGGATTTCTGATTGTGTGGTTCATTAATGATAAAATGTATGCATATGATTCTTTAACTAAATCCTCCAAGTGCTAGTTTCAATGAAAAAAGGGAAACTGAGGTAATAAAATACTTAGTTATTTTCTCTAAGCAATTGGGGTAAAACCAAAATTGGAGGGGCTGGGAATATGGCTCAGTTGGTAGAGTGCTTGCCTAGCATGCACAAAGCCCTGGGTTCAATTCCTAGCACACACAAAAAATTGGAATTTAGACCATTTTAAGAATACTGGTGAGCTGGGCAAAATGGTGCAGGCCTGTAATCCCAGCAACTCAGAAGGCTGAGGCAGGAGGATCTCAAGTTTAAAGCCAGCCTCAACAATGCAGGAAGGCCCTATCTCAAAATAAAAAGATAAAAAGGGCTGTGCACATAGCTCAGTAGTAAAGTGCCTTTGGGTTAAATTCTTGGTACATCCCCCCTGCCCCCTGCAAAAGAAAAAATAATACTGCTCCAAGGATATTACTGGATGATTGCCTTTGACTGAAGGGATTTGAAACATTGACTAAACCCTTCTCTTTCCTGCTTCTTTCCCCTGTAGGGAAACTATGGTTTCAGGGTCTGCCTCAATTCAATAGAAAGAAACAGAACTAACAAAGTGAACTGCAAGACCCTTTTGGGAAAATGAATGGGTCATCTCTCTTTATTCTTACTATCAATACAATTAAAGTCTTTAAAGACCTTGTTACCATAGACTCAAGACTGTGACCCTTCTATTGTTAGAAATGAGGTAGCCGGGACCAAGCATAATAATGGGGCTGGCAACAGTGGGATTCTTTTGATGTCTCTATGTTACTCTACAAGAGAAAGAATAAAGAGTTTCCTATAATGGCGAGAGTCATCCAAGGGCCAGAGGCAGTGGCACAGGTCTGTAATCCCACAAGCTGGCTCAGAAGGCTGATGCAGGAGGATCACAAGTTCAAAGCCAGCCTTGGCAACCTAAGCAACTCACTGAGACCCTGTGTCTAAATAAAATATTTTAAAAAGGGAGGGATGTTGCTCAATGGTTAAGCACCTGTGGGTTCAATCCCTGGTACCCCCCCCCCCCAAAAAAAAAGAGCCAAACTCAGTCCCATCTCTAAGAAATTACACATTCCCTTCCCTTTTTGGAGTTCTAGAGAATAGATCCTATCTATACCTACTCAATTTTAAACTAAAGACTTGATAAATGGCTTATTCACATACAGTTTTCTCTTTAGAAAAAGAGGAAAGAAAGATGCAACAGCTGCATAAAAATATCCACAGCTGCAGTTTAACAGGCTAGGTAAACCGCTGGTCATGGTGGTGCATGCCTGTAATCCCAGCAGTTTGGGAAGCTGAGGCAGGAGGATCGAGAGTTCAAAGCCAGCCTCAGCAACTTAGCAAGGCCCTAAGTAACTTAGTGAGACCCTGTCTCTAAATAAAATATGAAAAAGGGCTGGGGATGTGGCTCAGTGATTAAGTGCCCCTGGGCTAAATCCCCAGTACCCTGCCCCCCCAAAAAAGAAAATTTAGCTGGAAAAAAAGGAATACAGAGTTACACCAAATTGAGAGAAAAAAGATCTTGGAAGTCATAGGAACTTGATTTAAACACCTGAAATTTGGACCCAGGCTACAGATTCCACTACAGATAGATAAGAATCTATTTTTTGTATCTGGAATTGAACCCAAGAGCACTTAAACCACTGAGCCACATCCCCAGCCCTTTTCATTTTTTATTTTGAGACAGGGTCTTTCACTAAGTTGCTTAGGGCCTCGCTAAGTAGCTGAGTCTGGCCTCGAACTTGTGATCCTCCTGCCTCAGCCTCCTGAGCCTCTGGGATCACAGGTGTGTGCCACCACACCCTGCCCAAGGATCTATTCTTGAATAAATGGTTAGCACTAGCCAAAAAGGGGAGTTACCAGAAGCGGTCCATCAGCATCTGGAAGTCTTGGCTCAGAACTGACTAGAAAAACTCATCTTGCTTCCTGTGTTCATCATTAAGAAGCTTACACTTAGGATTTAGGAATTGCCCCCTGAGAAACTTTATGTTGCTAATTGGAAATGGTCCTTACTTAAAAGTGTTAAGGAAGCCTCTTGGGTCTACATTTCTTTTCCCAATGTCCCCTTGCTAGCATCAGCTGAGTGCAGAGGAGGAGGACATAGGCAGGTAGTGTATTTAGGTTAATAGAGGAAAGGGGTAGGCCTCTAACCATCACCCCTGAACCTCAGCTCACTTCTGCTCCACTTGGGTCTGGCTTTATTCAGCTTAGAGTTTACATACTGGTCAATATCTTTCCTAATTTCTCTCTGAAAAATCCCTGATTTAACCTAATATAAGACGAGAGGGGGTTGGGGATTTAGCTCAGTGGCAGAGCGCTTGCCTAGCAAGAGCAAGACCCTGAGTTCAGTTCTCTGCCCTGAAAAAAAAAAAGAAAAGGAAAGAAAAGAGAGGGCCAGGTAAGGGGGGTGGCACTTGCCTGTAATCCCAGTGATTCAGGAGGCTGAGGCAAGAGAATCTCAGATTCAAAAACAGACTCAGCAAATTAGTGAGACCCTAAGCAATCTAGCAACACTGTGTCTCAAAATATAAAAAAGGGCTGGGGATGTATCTCAGTGGTTAAGTGCCCTTGGGGTCAATCCCTGGTGAGAGAGAAAGAGAGAGAGAGAGAGAGAGAGAGAGAGAGAGAGAGAGAGAGAGAGAGAGAGAGAGAGAGAGAGAGAGAGAGAGAGAGAGAGAGACAGAGAGAGAGAGAACAACAAACATTTTATATATTCTTGCGTGCTTGGGATCAGGTAGGGATCAGGGTGAGTTGAAATTTTAAATAGAGACAGTCTGTGACAGGGGATTAGGGATAAAGTGAGGCAAGGTCATGTAAATTAAGAGTCAGAGCCTGCCTTTATTTAAAATTGTTATATCTTGTTCATCACAGATATTTTTCTTGATTAATGAGTGTTTTTGAAACTCCCTTAAATTTTTCACCCAAGGCAAGTAGACTGACTTACTTTGCCTTAGTCTCCACCCTGCTCAGAAAAATGAGACAGAGAGGTCAAATAATTTGCTCATTAATATCCAACTGGAAAGTGGCAGAGTTGAGCTGGTTGTGGTGGTGCATGCCTGTGATCCCAGCGAGAAGGCTGAGGCAGGAGTACCACAAATTCAAGGTCAGTCTAAGCAACTCTAGCAAGGTCCTAAGCAACTTAGTGAGACCCTGTGTCAAAATAAAAAATTAAAAGGGCTGGGGATGTGGCTCAGTGGTTAAGTAACCCTGGGTTCAATCTCTGGTACCAAAAAAAAAAGAAAAGAGAAATAAGAAAATAAAGTGGCACACCTAATTTGAATAAGTTACACTCCATGTATGTATAATATGTGAAAAATGCACTCTTGGGCTGGGGAGGTAGCTCAGCTGGTAGAGTGATTGCCTTGCAAACACAAGGCCCTGAGTTCGATCCCCAGTACTGCAAAAAAAAAAAAAAAAAAAAAAAAAAAAGCACTCTACTGTCAAATATATCTAGAAAGAACAAATGAAAAAAGAAAGTAGCACAATTGGAATTGGAAGTCCAGTCCACTTGGGTCTATTCTTAAGGTGTTTTGTTTTGTTTTGTTTTTTTTCCCCACTAAACCATCAAATTTTTTGTTTTTTTTTTTTTTTGGTACTGGAGATTGAACCCAGGGGCACTTAACCACTGATCCACAACCCCAGCCATTTTTATTTTTTTAAATTTTGACACAGGGTCTTGCTAAGTTGCTTAGAACCTAAGTATCTGAGGATGGCTTTGAATTTGTGATCCCTCTGCCTGGGCCTCCTGAGTCACTGGGATTGCAGGTGTGTGCCACCATGTCCAGCACCATCCGTCTTTTAAAAGTCCTCATAGAGGATTATCTGTGCCACTTGTGATATTAACTCATCAAATAAAGGTGGATTCACATGTCTAGGAGTGAGAGAAATATTTTAACATTTGTTCCAAACCTAGAATGTGCGAACACTATTCTGAGTGCCAGATGCTTCTGAGAGGTCAAGTTGGCTTTGTGCCCAATTCTTATAGCACAGTCTGTCCCTTAGTATCCAAAGGGGATTGGCTTCAGAAACTGCCTAAGGACACCAAAATCCTCGTGTGTTCAAGTCCCCTATATGAAATTGCACAGTACTTTCATGTTATCTGTGCACATCTTTTCATACACTTTAATTTTTTTATTTTTTATTTATTTATGTTTATGTAGTGCTGAGGATCAAACCCAGTGCCTTACATGTGCTAGGCAAGTGCTCTACCATTGAGCCACGACCCCAGACCCCTTTCATACACTTTAAATCATCTCTAGATTACTTATAAGACCCATACAAGGTAAATGCTATGTAAATAGTTGTTATATGTATTGTTTAGGGAATAATGACAAGAAAAAAGCCTGTACAAGTTCAGTACAGGTGTGATTTTTTTCATTTGGTACTAGGGGTTGAACCCAGAAGTGCTTAATCACCGAGCCACATCCCAAGCCTTTTAAAAATACTTAATTTACAGACAGGGTCTCACTGAGTTACTTAGGGCCTTGATAAGTTGCTAAGGCTGGTATTGAACTTGCCATCCTCCTGCCTCAGCCTCCTGAGCCTCTGGGATTACAGGCCTGTGCTGCCATGCCCAGTTAGATGTAATTTTTAAAAATACTTTTGATTTGCAGTTGATTGAATCCATGGAGGTGGAACCTGTAGATATGAAGGGCTGCTTTTAATTGTCTGGCATCTGGTACCTTTTATGTGTGTGTGTGTGTGTGTGTGTGTGTGTGTGTGTGTGTGTGTGTGTCTGTATACGGGGGGACATGAATGTGCACACTGAGGATTAAACCTAGGGATGTGCATGTGCTAAGCATATGCTCTAACACTGAGTTATACCCACAAACTCATTAGTCTTCTCTTAAAACTCCTCTTGGATCTGGGTGTGGTATCACATGCTTGTAATCCCAGTGATTTGGGAGATTGAGGCAGGAGGATTGTGAATTAAAACCCAGACTCAGCAATTTAGTGAGGCTCTAAGCAATTCATTGAGATCCTATCTCTAAATAAAATATAAAAAGGGTTGGGGATACGGTTCACTGGTTAAGCACCCCTGGATTCAATCCCTGGTACAACAACAACAAACTCCTCTTGGTGTCTAAAATTCACTCTCCTGGTTTGTCACTCACTTTTCTGACCATAACTTTCTTCTGTATGCTTTGTGGACTCTCTTTTTCTTCCTATTTCTTAAATGTCTGTCACACAATTTTTCCCATTGTATATACCCTCCTTGGGCATACCAATGACTATCCATTCTTAATCTTTAGCCCAGACTTCTCTAATTGAGCTGCCTACAAGTCATCTCCACTTGGATATCTTTAGAGATATCTTGATTCAAAAATCCCAAGTCAAATTCCTCATTCAGCGGGTCATGGTGGCTCCCACCTGTAATCCCATCAGCTCTGGAGACTGAGGCAGGAGGATTATAAATTCGAAGCCAGACTCAGCAAAAGCGAGGCACTAAAAACTCAGTGAGACCCTGTCTCTAAATAAAATACAAAAAAAAGGACTGGGGATATGACTCAGTTATTGAATGCCCGTGGGTTCAATCCCCAGTACCAAAAAAAAAAAAAAAAAAAAAAAAAAAAAAGTTCCACATTCATTCCTTCTCTTATTCCCCCTACTCCCATCCCTCTCAATACTTTCCTCATACTTGGAAAGTGGTAACACCTGTTTACTGAGGTGCCCAAACCAGAGACCACAGAATCTTTTCTTGGTACTGGGGATTGAACCTAGGGCTTTGGTGCATATGAGGTAAGCACTCTACCAACTGAGCTATATCCCCAGCCCTCAGAAAGAATCTTTCTTGACTCTTTTCCTCAGTGTCTACAACCAATAAGACACCGATTTCCATTGATTTTGCTTTCAAAGTATTTTCTTTAAAAAAATTTATTATTTGTTAATAGACCTTTATTTTATTTATTTATATGTGGTGCTGAGAATCAAACCAAGTGCCTCACACATGCTAGTCAAGTGCTCTACCACTGAACCACAACCCCAGTCCTCAAAGTATTCTTAACTTTGTTTTTATTCCCCTCCATCTTCAATGTCATTATGCTAGTAGTCCAGGTCTCTCCCCTGATCTCTTTGTTTCCAAGAATATCTCTCCCAGTCCATCCTCCATGCTATTTCTAGAAAAAGCTTCCTTAAAAAGCAAATTGAAGATAGTAGAATGAAACAGTATTACCCTATGTATATGTATGATTATATGAATGGTATGAATCTACATTGTGCATAACCATAGAAATGAAAAGTTGTGCCCCATTTGTGTACAATGAATCAAAATGCAGTCTGTAAAAATAAAAAAAATTTAATAAGAAAAAGCCAATTGATTATGTACTCCCCCTGGCTTATAGGACAAAGTCCAAAGCTCCATAACAGAACAGATGATTCTTCATGATCCAATTCACATCTATCTCTTCTGTTTTACATCTCATCTCTCTTCCTTTCTTCTCCCAATCTGTGCCAAACTGAGGAAGTTTTTGCAACAAACCAGTGTATTTTGTGTTTTAGGGGCCTTTTCTCATCCAGTTTTCTCTGTCTGCAAAGCCCTTCCTGTATTGATCTTGAAAATGCCTACTCTTTGAAGATTTAATTCTCAATTTTCTGTCACCATCTAGGGAGATTTGATCACTTACTCTGGTGTGCTCCCACTATTCCCAATACATAATTTTATGCAGCACTCATAACATTTTATTGCATATACGCTTTTACACATCTACTTTTTCCCTGTGAACTTCATGCTTCAGGATGGCAGGGCCCTTTGAATGATTGATATCTGTATTCAGAATACTTGGGCTGGAGGTGTGGCTCAGTGGTAGAGTGCTTACCTTGTACATGTGAGGCACTGGGTTCTATCCTCAGTACCACATAAAAATATGTAAATCAAAAATAAAGGTATTGTGTCCATCTACAACTGAAAAAAGTAAAAAAGAACAATACTTAATACAGTGCTTAGCACAGGAAGACAATAAATATTGAGTTGGTGAATAGATTTTTAATGAAAAATAAAGCAGTGGACCAACCCAGTAAGACATTTGATAAAATCTCATCGATATATTCCCAAATGAGGATTATGCCAATCTGAATAGTGAAAACTATGAATGATCTATTGCTCTAAGATCTATATAATTCTATTATTTTGTAATATATCTAGTGACTCTTTCCTCTGTCCTATAAGGTTTCCTTTTGGGTTGCCACTGGACCTTGTACAGACATCTATTATATATATTTATACATGCTGCTTTATAATGTCATTTACATATCCACCCCACCCCCCGCCACTTCCTGACCCGTAGTTCTCTCCGTATCTTCAATGCACAGCCCATAGTAGGTGTTCAATAAGTATTTGTCATATTAAAATTAATGAATTTTTTTTATTGTAAACAAATGGGATACAGGTTGTTTCTCTGTTTGTACATGGAGTAAAGGCGTACCATTTGTGTAGTCATAAATTTACATAGGGTAATGTTGTTTGATTCATCTGTTATTTTTTCCCTCCCCCCACCCAAAATTAATGAATTTGAATTAAGCTAATGAAAGTATTATCTTGTAAAGGTCTGAAGTTTATCTCATTGAACACTGGAATAATTTTTTTATCTTATATTAAGATATATAAGGAGCTAATATTTATATACATTTTTATTTTTCAATTTGCACAGCAATTTTAAAATTTTTATATATTCCACAGTTGTAAACTAAAGCTCAGTTCTTTTTGGAAGTATGATAAATGCCAAATTAGGGAAGTACAAATTAATGAAGCTTTATCATACCATGCCTTGCCTTATTCCATTTTGTTTGGTATTCTTTCATGTGCATCTGAGATTGTACAAGGCAGGCCCTAGAAAATGTAGATATGGCTACTACACATCAGTTTTTATAGGTCCAATGAATTTTCTTTTAAATCCTTAATGCTTATGATTTCTTTTTGGCAGTGCTGGAATTGAATCCAGTGCCTTGAGCATGCTAGGCAAGCACTCTACCACTGAGCTACAACCTCAACTCAATGGTTATGATTTATAATTAACAACTTTTTTTTTAAACTATGAAGTCAAATTCTCTGCCTTAAGACATTTGGTGCATGTCTTAGTCCATTCAGAGTATTGTAACAAAATAACATAAAGTGGTATCTTATAAACAACAGAAACTTATTTCTCATAGTTCTAGAGTTAGGGCAGTCCAAGGTCAATGCTAGCAGATTTGGTGTCTGTTGAGGGCATTTGTTTTGGTGCCTTCTAGCTGTGTTCTCACATGATATAAGGGACCTCTTTTATAAAGGCACTAATTCCATTCATAACAACTCCATCCCACAGTCTTATTAATTCCTAAAGGCCCTACCTACTAATACCATGACCTTGGGGTGTAAGATTTCAACATGAATTTGGGGAGGACACAAACATTCAAATCACAGTAGTACTATTACTAAGTTTTAAATCACAGAGATCCCAACAGATAGTTTGCTTTCTTCTTAATTACAAGGCTTTCATTTAGGGGACAAAATGAAAAATGGGATACCTTTGGCTGGTGTGGAAGTGTGATGATAGGTAAGGAGGCCCCTGTTTGTGTTTTTCTTCATTCTAATGTTAGCAACATGGTTAACACAGTGATTTCCTTATGACATTCCCACTCTAGAAACGTGCTTACAAGAGCTATGTTCGAGCCCTTCCTCTGCTGAAGAAAATGGGCATTAATTCCATTCTCCTCCGAAAAAGCATCGGTGCCCTTGAAGTAGCCTGCGGCATTGTCATGACCCTTGTGCCTGGGCGTCCCAAAGATGTGGCCAACTTCTTCCTACTCTTGTTGGTGTTGGCTGTGCTCTTCTTTCACCAGCTGGTCGGTGATCCTCTCAAACGCTATGCCCATGCTCTGGTGTTTGGAATTCTGCTCACTTGTCGCCTACTGATTGCCCGCAAGCCTGAGGACCGGTCTTCTGAGAAGAAGCCCTTGCCAGAGAATGCTGAGGAGCAACCCTCCTTATATGAGAAGGCCCCTCAGGGCAAAGTGAAGGTGTCATAGGAAAGTGGAAGTGCAAAATGTGGACCTTCCAGGCAGTTGCCTCCATGACACCCAGGAAGATGTCAATGTGTATTTTTCATTTGATTTATTTATCTTGGGGAAAAAGGAAAATATAATCTGCAAGTTAATTGGCTTGTGTACATCTGTACTCTAAAATGACCTTCCCACGTTGACATTTGTGCACCACCTTTAATCACTCTGGGGCAACACTCACATCTGGCTGCATGTACATGTATACGGCTACTATCGAAGTGTATTTGTGAGATGGACTCCAGCAAGCATGTGACTGTGAGATTATGTGTGGGAAAATGTATTTAACTACTGTGTGTGTACACACACACATGTGGAGAAGGCTCTGATCTTGAACTAATCCTGCACAGGTATCCTTCCCTTTATAAGTTGATTCTAGTAAAGACAGAATAAAACAAAGTTCTTTTAAAGAGAATCCCACTTTTTGGTATAAAAGAAGTGACCTATTCCCTTGTGGGGAGAGTATCCTTCTCTAGATGAGGCTGAAAACTTAAACTCACCACTTTAGGGAAAAGTTCCTTTAATTTGAAACACTGAGTTATGTGCAAAATTAATTAGCCTTTACTTCAATAGTTAAGTTTTAAATACTTCATATTGAGTTTAATTACAACAAAGGATACATGCAGTCAATTGATAGTCTATTCTTCAAGTGATAAAATAGGTTGTTTCACCTTGCCTTTGTACAAGCCCAACTTACTGAGTTCTTTTACTAACATTTAAAAACGGAAATAGTAGGATTTTCTTAAGCCCACAGCTGCCTCACTTCCACTATTCTTAGTAGCTAACCAGGATTTGGCAGCTGCTCCACTGTTGTGGTTGATGGAGCAGGAATTGGTCCTGTTAGAAACTGGAATCTCAAACATTAGCTATTCTCTGAAACCATCTCTGAAAATTGACAGAGAAGTTGTATCCTGTTTCCCTGCCAAACAGATTCACTACTCCTATTGATTCTTTATTGAACTTTGCTAGTGTAAGAAAAGTTCAAATCAGCCCCAGAATTGTCTCCTCTATATTTCTTTATTATTCCAGTAGGTGGAATTTGGCTGGGGGAAGGACATTTGACATGGGTTAGTTGGATTGAGCAGTATGGAAATTTGCTTTCTTCATTACATACTGCTGTTTCTCCTTGTTAAATGTGCTTTGATGGTTTTAATATTATTGTGCCAGGGATGGGGAAAGGGGTGGGGGGTTGTGTGTGGGGAGAGTACCTATTGTATTTTCTTCAGTGTCATTGTTCTCGGTAATTGATACCTCTGTCTTATTTCTCTCATTCTTTCAAAATAAAAAAAAATTTTTTGAAATTTGGAGGAAACTGTCTGGATATATACTGAAAATCTGAAAAGAAAGGGTACTTAAAAGGAAGAGAAAGGAGATTATAAGTATAATCACTTAATACTCTAATGAAGTTGTCAAGGCCAGTTTGCTATCCCTTATAAATTCCCTCACTTTTTTTCCCCGCCAGTACTGGAGATTAAACCCAGGGCTTTGCACATGCTAGGCAACTACTCTACTACTGAGTTACATCCCCAGCTCTTTCTATTTTATTTCGAGACTGGATCTTGCTATGTTGTTCAGGCTGCTTTCTTTCTTTTTTTTAATATTTCTTAGTTGTCAATGGATCTTTGATTTTATTTATTTATTTATATGTGGTACTGATGTTCAAACTCAGGGCCTCACACATGCCAGGCAAGTGCTCTACCACTGAGCCACAACTACAGCTCGTCAGGCTGGTTTCAAATTTGAGATTCTCCTGCCTCAGCCTCCTAAATACCAAGTCCCTTACACTTTTTTTTTAACGTGCATAAGACAGAAAGCTGTAGTTAGGTTCCCAATCCAATTTTCAGGTTTGGGAGTTCTTTATTAGTTGATGCTAAGTGAAGTTAAATTACTTCAGAGAAAATTGAAGGTTTATTAAATAAATATGAACTACTGTCTCACCACGTATGTGTCCATAGAGAGGCCTATGTTTTGCAGTGCCCAAAATTTGTCATGTTAGGCAAGTTATTTCATTACTCGGGGCATCAGTTTCATGGTTTACAAAAAAAAAGGTTGCTGGGCATGGTGGTAAACGCCTGTAATTCCAGTGACTCAGAAGGCTGAGGCAGGAGGAATGAAAGTTTAAGGTTAGTCTGGGTAACTTAGTAAGATTCCATCATAAAATAAAAAGTAGAAAGGGTTGGGATGTACCTTAGTGGGTGAGTACCCCTGGATTCAACCCTCAGTACTGCAAATAAATAAATAAATAAATAGGTGTCAAAGTCTTAAGATCCTTTCCGATGTGTGTTTATTTGAGGCTATAAAATGATTGAAAGCATGAAAAATGACAAAAATTTTTCAGTTTTACTAAAGAGTAGCCATCAGAAAAATTGCACAGTCTCGATTTTCATGCATGAGTAAATAAGATTTCTTCAAACTACTCTGAAAACCACATAAATATAAGATGCGCTAGTCATTTCTGCTGAAGTCTTTTCCAAATACATTACCTTAACTTTTGATTAGTCATCTTTCTCTAAAATTGCAAAGTTTCCACCTACATTATGTTTTGGTCTCAAATCAGGGAGTGCCATTATATTTAAACCTTTCCTCTATTTTTAAATTTTTATTTTATTTATTTATTTTTTGTACCAGGTATTGAACCCAGGGGGGTTTAACCGCTGGGCCACATCCCCAACCCTTTTTATATATTATTCAGAGACAGAGTCTCACTGAGTAGTTTAGGGCCTTAGCTAAGTTGCTGAGTCTGGCTTTGAACTCAGAATCCTGCCTCAGTCTCTGGATCCACTGGGATTACAGGTGTGCGGCTCCAATCCCGGCCTATCCTATTTTTTTTTTTTTTTTTTTTTAGGTCCTGGGGATTGAACCCAGGTGCACTTTGCCACTGGGCTACAAACCCAGACCCCTTTTTTTCCCTCGGTAACCGGGGGAGATTAACCAATAAGTTACACTCCTGACCCCCTTTATTTTTTGAGACAGGGTCTCAGTAGGTTGCTGAGGCTGGCCTCCATCTTGTGATTTTCCTGCCTCAGCCTCCCTAGATCATAGGACTAGACATGTGCCACCGCATCTGACAACCCCAGACTTTAAAAAAAAAAATTTTTTTTTAATTTTTGGTACCCAGGATCGAACCCCAGGTGGGGTGCTTTACCACTGAGCTAAATCCCCAGCTCTCCATTTTTTTTTTTTTTTATTAAGACAGGGTCTCCCTAAGTTTCTAAGGACTTAGCTAAATTGCTGAGGTTGGCCTCCAATTTCCGATCTTCCTGCCTTAGCCTCTGGAGTTGCAAGGATTACAGGCAGGGACCATCGCGCCAAGGCTTTTTTTTTTTTTTTTTTAATTTTAATAAGGTCTGTTTTAGTTGCTGAGCCTGGGCCTCGAACTTTCCATCTTCCTGCCTCAGCTTCCCCAATTGGTGGAATAACAGTTATGCACTACCACACCTGGTTTATAGTTCTCTTATTCCTAATTTAATAAGAAATTAAATCAGGTCTCAGACTAAGCCATTGTTAATATTTTAGCGAGTTTCTTTATGGTGAATGGATTCTTCAAGGTTAGGAATATATTCGCTACAGCCCGCAATCTGCAGTCTTCAAGATTGTTCAACATCTGGTTTAGGACACAGGTTTCCAGAAAACATGGGATGTTATCCGTCCCTACTCTAGGTAAAAGGAGGGCATAACTTTCCTCCCAACCCCCTAGCTTCACAGGAGGAGAGCGACTGCACCCTTTAAATCTCAGCATGAGAGAAATTGCTTTTACAGTGAAGTTTGCGGTCTCATATTTTCCTGCAGACTCAAATTGATATTTGGGGTCAATATGGGCAAAATGAACACTATAATCGATCATGTTAAATTTAAGAATCCGGACACCAGTTACCCGCTTCTACGCAAAATGACGAATGAGAACATTATTAGAAGAGTGAGAACGCCATCCAATCAGCTAACTCCAGCAGCAACGGCCCACTCTCTGCGTTTCCCCAGGCCTACGTAGGTGGGGCAAACCGCTCTCCGTAATTGGGTCTGCGTCATTATCTGCGCGCGCGCAGACTCCCGCCATAGAACTGTATTCCAACCAATCAGGCTTCAGCAGGACACGTCACTCCGCCCAGTCGCCTCCCGGATCTCCGCGGAAACGCATGCGCGGGTCGCGGCCCGCGTCTTTGAATTTGGGAGGTGGCTTTCAGAATCCAAGATTGTGGCTGAAGAGTGTGTCAGGTGAGGAACTTTTAAACACCCCGCGAAATAGGGCCTCTGAGAGCGAGGAGAATATCCCAACTTCCGAGGGCGGTACTGTATTGCGAAGGATAACTGGGGTCGGGTTTTCTTCCAGCTCATGAATTTGCCTAATGGGTGCCGTCTTTGATAATTTCGCTCTCTGCTTCAGCAGGTTGTGAGAGTGGTCCTAGGCAAGCACTGACACGGTTCACCCCATGGGGTCAGAAACTGCTTCCCCACCTTCTTTCTTAGCACTCTAGTAAACTACTACGAGTTGGACCGTCCCACTGGATTGGATACATATATTACTCTACTGTTCTAGGTAGGTGGGGTTGAGTAAGTGTCATTCGAGCATTCTTCGTTTTTCCTATTTGAAGCCAAATTTTTATAATTCATTCTTGGTTCTCCTCTTTCTTTTTCCTACATCTCATTCTTTTGTTGTAGCCGCCCATTCTACCTCCACAACGTATCATGAATTCAGTCTTTTTCCACCACATCTTAGGCCTAGTGCAGACTAGTGATTCATCTTCTGGACTTCTGCAAGGACCTTTACGTGGTCTCTTGCCGCTCTTTGACTCCTGATGTTCTCGTCTCCATACTGCAGATAAAATGGTCTTAAAACACAAATCAGATATTGCTCCCTCCCCTGAAGACCGACCTCCTCTTCCTCCTCCTGTGCGAAAAATCCAAACTCCTTACTGCTGGCCTACAAGGTGCAGTACGATATACTCCATGGCTGCCTTTCTGACTCTCACCACCCCTTGCCTCTGGGCACTGTCACCAAACTGGTGTTGCTGCTGTTTCATTAACATACAAAGCTCTTTCTTGCTTTAAAGTCTTCAAATGTTTTCCTTTTCCCTCCCTATAAAATACTCTTGCAATAGATGCTTACATGGTAGGTTCCTTGACACTCAAATATCAGCTTAAGGGTTACCACAGAGGGACTTTCTCTGAACACTTATTTCAAAGTAGATTTCCACCCCACCCTATTTCTATCACATCTCTGTATTATATTTATTATTATTTGTTATTTATTGATTCTCACTTCTCCCTCAGCCTCTCTCCACAGTGTGAGTTTCATGAATGTAGGGACCTTGATTGTTTCATTATTTTATCCCTGGTAACTAGAATTGTGCTTGGCATATAGACAATATTCAGTAATTATTTACTAAACACATAGCATTAATAAATGGAGAATGTTTCTGCCTTGAGAATGCTTAGTATGGATCCAAATTTGGCTTTTTAACTATGTAATTTTAACTGAGCACTGACAAAGTGGGGACCATAATGATTAAAAGCAAAATCAAGGAGGAGTGCAGAAAATAGAAGTGGAGAAAGTAAGTTGAGTTCATGAGGTATATTAATTTTGGACTTGCTTATATTATATAGCCATTCTAAGAGGACACTTTAAGTTTCTCACAGTTCAGCTGATAAATATTACCTTGGCCAGTTGTTAGTTTCTATTTAGGTTAAGGGCTTTCTGAAAAAATTAACCTATAGGTTTTATTTCCTAAATTGTTTTGAACTTATTAATTGCATGTCTTTTGTGTGCTAGGCACTAGGTACTAAGTGTGGGAATATAGGCAGATATGGTCCCTGTCTTTGTGGAGGAAAAAGTATTGTTTGACTAATGATAACAATGATAACTTGACACTTGTTTCTGTATAGAACATATGTAATAATGTCACCTCAAAAGAGAGTCAAGAATTCCCAGGCACAAAACAGAACTTCGCAGGTTAGTAGTTGTCAGACCAATCTCTCAGCCTGGAAAGCAAAACCAAGCAACTCAAAGAGTATCTTGAAACAAAACACAGTGGAAGATTGTGAACATGCTGATGATCAAGCTGAAGATGCTCTGCAAATAACATTGGAATATTTTGAAAAGGGTAAAGACATTGTTTTCCTTAT